>NC_092415.1:54818930-55556430 GCF_040894005.1 Engystomops pustulosus
CCCTTTGGAGCTATGGGGCCCCGGCACCTGCCTGGGTCAGCCGGGTGCTGACGCCGGGCCTGCACACACACACACACACACATATATATATACACATATATACACACAAACACACACATATACACACGCCGGAGAGTATACTTGAAAGTTTGGTTAACATTATTGAGGTTATGAGTTTGTCTAAAATGAGATACAGAGCTCTTTTATAAATCATGCACTACACTTTCTTGACAAAAAAGGGCCTTACAGCTAAATATAACTGCTTAGTTGTTGTTTACTACTGTTTACTTTTTGTAAAAGAAAGAACCCATTAGATATTTTAAGTATGGCTTTAAAAAAAAAAAAAAATAGTGTTTTCGTAGTCTCATGTATGAGATTTTTTGTCTCTTTTACACTAAAAAGATATTTTTATTATTATATCAATAATAACTATATATGTGGCAGCCCATAGTATACTTTTGGTATCATGGGAAGTTGAAGTCCTCCATTAAAGATGGAGACATCTGTACAGGAATACAGTAATACATATAGATAATACTTATGCATTGTGAACCAAATATACCTTGAAAATGCTGTATCTACACTAATGGATAAAAATATCTTGTTTATTCCATGATCTGAGTTGTTTTGCTCAAAAAACAATTATAAAAATCAGGGCCTTGAGAAAGCTGGATGAAGGTTGCCTGCTATGCATAAGCACATTACATGGAGCTTCCTAAACTATTAAGACAGCGATTGATTACTTCTGCCTGTCAGGGGCAACACAGTGATTACACCATTCTCTGAAGTAGTGCATAATTAGAGTAAGACGAGAGTACCAGGGCAGTCACAGGAGTGCTAAAGCCTCATTATCATAATTGTATAGATGCTTTTTCAGCAAAAGCACTCAGTTCAGGTATTAAACAAGATATGTTTCTGCATTAGAATAGCTACAGCCTTCTCAAAGTATGTTTGGTTCATGATGCATATAAACAAAGGTTAGATTTTCTTTAACGGCAACATTGTTGGTGGTGCATCAATATTGTGAATTTACTTAAGGACACCTGCATACAGACATCATCTCGTTACAGAGGGACCTCTCTGCTCACTGTGACCCAAAGTTGTGAAAGTCCAATTGTCACATATGCCATGCCATTTCCAGCTAAAATATAAATTCAACTAAAGTACAAACCTAAAGAACCTATTTTGTACATAACCCAGCCACTGCCTGTACAACAGATTTGCATAGGATACCATACACCAAGTGGTTGGACATTTTAGTTTTAAAGGGGTATTCCGGGAATATGAACGTCTGACACAAAAACCCATGATGATATAAATATATGAATACAACAATACTCAATGTCATTAGTCACAAAATGGAGCTTAAATAGTTTGATTTTATGATTTACAAAATGTATGGCCTCTCTAAAGTAGGTGGAGTTATCAATAAGATGGCCGCCACTGGATACTACAAGTCCCAAGATCCTTTAGTTCTTAGTAACTCCTCCTCTCTCTTATGCTCTGATGATGTAACAGGTTTTCTTGCTCTGTTACCATAGTAATGATGTGTAACTGCCATCACCACACACCGGCCATACTGGATGCACTGCAACCAACCGACTACAGCCAAACGTAGTGGTGATCACATGACCTGCCCAGGCAGGTGCAGGACGTGTGATGTGAGCATGTGACCAGCGGCCATCTTGTGTCCTGTGTATGCTCTGCAACGGACCGCGCGGAGGAAATTAACGGACTGATTAAAGGGCCGGTAGCATTTTTATTCTTCATTACATTGTATGTCACCAGCATTTTCTGCTTAGGGGAGCAAAATTTTAAATAACAACTAATTACACACTAGCTTATATTTTGAGTACCAATTTGCTTATGAATTATGCTGATTCCTGGTATACCCCTTTAAGGATGCAATGATGCAGGATCATCCTTAGCATCTCAAGGCTGCCATGTTTTTATTTTCTATACCATATAAAGTTATATTTTTGTTAAGATAATAACTCATTTTAAATTGAAAAAATACATTAACTCCAACCCCCCATTCCTCCATTTTCTTACTGTATTGAAAGTGTTACAGAAAATGTTTACTTTATTTTTTGTTTGCAGAAAGTACAAAGATAGCAATTATAGTATTCAGTGTACAGATGTACAGTACAGTACAGTACAGTGTACAGTATTCATGAACAGTGCTGTGTGATGGCTTGTTTTCTGTGTAATTAATTGCACTTCCAAATTTTGGTATTTAATATTCCATTCCGTGTACTGGGAAAAAAATTCCAAATGCAGTGAAAAAAACGCATTTGCGCAGTTTTCTTGTGGGCTTGGATTTTACATACTTCACTGTGTGCCCCAAATGACATGTGTACTTTATCCATTGGGTCAGTATGATTACGGGGATACCAAATTTGTATAGGTTTTATAATGTTTTCATACATTTATAAAAATGAAAAACATCTTCTGAAGCTAATAAATTTTTCATTCTTCAGTGTACGGAGCTATGGGTGGTGCTACCATTTTTAGGACTATACAACCTTTTGATCACTTTTAATAGAATGTTTTATATTTTTTAAAATGGCAAAAAAGTGCTATTTTCGACTTTGGACACTATTTTCCGTTAAAAACCCGTTATTATATTTTGATTGGGCATTTTCAGATGTGGTGATACCTAATGTTTTTATGATTTTTACTGTTTATTTATATTTATATCAGTTCTAGGGAAGGGGGGTGATTTAAATATTTAGGTTTTTTTATTATCATTTTTTTTATAATTTATTTTTACTATTTTCCAGACTCCCTAGGGCAGTGATGGCGAACCTTTTAGAGACCGAGTGCCCAAACTGCAAACCAAAACCTAATTACTTATCGCAAAGTGCCAGTACGGCAATTTAACCAGAAAACTGACGGTTTAGTTTAGAATCAATAAAATGATACATTCCCAATCAGAGGTCGCTTCCCTCCCATTGCGTTTTATTTGCATTTCAAAACTCCTATACTTGTTTCATACGTGTGACATTGAGGAAGAGGCAGCAGTCCTATACACACTGAAACGCCACTTTTACACCATTTTACATCACATAAAATAGTAATAAAAAGTTATCAAAAGGTCACACAGTCTTCAAAATGGTAGCAATGAAAACAAGGTCTCATTAAGCAAAAAATCACACCTACCCAGCTCCCTACACTAAAGTTATTAGCGTCACAAGATGGCGAAACTATTTTCTTTTTCGTACACTGTTTTAATTATTGAAAAAGTATTAAAACACAATAAAACCTACAAATCTGGTATCACTGATTTTACTGAACCAAAGAATAAAGGAGACAAATGATTTGGAGCGCACAGCGAAAGTATTAAAATCTAATCCCACAAGACAGCGATGCAAATGCTTTTTTCCTCCATTTTCTTTCCAGCTTCCTAGTACACAACATGGAATAATAAATAACGAAAAAATAAGCCCTCACACAGCTATATATAAATGCACATATAAATATATAATATGTATATACATAAATACATATATTACTTGCTCTTTGGTTGTCCAAGGCGGCAGCCGTGGCGGGCAAAAGTTCAGGTGTCTGGTGTTCTGGAGGGGGGGGGGGGTCGGTAGGATAGATGGGCAGAGGGTGGGTGGCCAGAGTTAGGGTTCTGGGGGGGGGGTGTTA
This sequence comes from Engystomops pustulosus, assembly GCF_040894005.1. Lineage (NCBI taxonomy): Eukaryota > Metazoa > Chordata > Amphibia > Anura > Leptodactylidae > Engystomops > Engystomops pustulosus. Next base: position 54,822,585 of record NC_092415.1, read on the forward strand.
ATCCGGCATCTGGAGATCTGGGCAGTGGGTTTACGAGGCATGAGTTCCAGGGGAGGGGGTGATGGGGGGGTGCAGTGACCGGAGTTGGAGTGGGTAGGGGGGGGGGGTAGCGAGAGCGGGCGGAGTTCGGGCGGGCGAATTACAATAGTGGGCGGAGTCCGGGCGGAGTCCAGGCGGGGGGGTGTCTTGCGGGCGGAATCCGGGCGGAATCCTGGAGGAGTCCGGGCGGGCCGTTTGGTAGCACTCGGAGTCGGTTGCGGGGGAGGTTTGGGCCGAGGTGGGGTTTGTGGTAGCGGGCAGGGTGGTTCGCAATAGTGGGTTTGCGATAGTGGGCTGGGGTCCGGGCGGGGGGAAGGGCTTGTGGTTGCGGGCGCAGTTTGTGCTGGTAGATTCGGCGGCTTGCAGGCGGAGTTTTAGGGGAGGGGCGGGAGCAAGCAGGAAATCATCCCTCCTGCTGGTATATTATGCCCTGAATAAAAAAAAATAAACTTACCTCAGACTCAGCGTTCCTCCGGCTTCTTCTGTTCTGTACACAGAGTAAGGTGCCCAGTGCTGGCAGCGTAATGACATCATTACGCTGCCAGCGCTGGGACGCTTACCGTCCTGTGCGCTGCAGTGATCAGACAGAGCAGGCAGTGTCAGCGCCCTGCTCTGTCATGGCTTTTAGCAGTATCGGAGCGTGGCTCCGATACTGCTTAAAGCTGAGTTAAATTCAAAGGACCCGCGTGCCAGAAGTGAGGGCTCTGCGTGCCCTCTCTGGCACGCGTTGCCATAGGTTCGCCACCGCTGCACTAGGGTACTTTAATCCTAGGTTGGCTGATCGATCCTATCATATACTGACATATAATACACAATTTACAGACAATCCGTTGTTAAAAGTGGACCACTTTGCCCAATCTGATTGCTGGTAATTTATTGTAATTTAGCCCCAGACTGCAATGGTTAACTGCAAGAGTTATCAAATGTGTTTGCAATAAAGTTTTCTTGTTAATCTGTATTCCCATGACTATCCAAATTTAGAAAATCCTATTGTCACATGGACAAAATAGATGGCCACCACTGGAAACTACAAGTCCAATGAGTCTTTAATTTTTGGTAACCCCCCTCCAGCTCTGCTCCCAGTGATGATGTAAGAGACTGTCCTGCTTTGTTACCATAGTAATGATGTGTAACTGCCATCAATGCACATTACCTCACTGAGTTCTCACCACATCACTGGCCATACTGGATGCACTGCAACCAACCAACTACAGCCACACATAGTGATGATCACATGACCTGCCCAGCCAGGTGCAGGACATGTGATGAGGACATGTGACCAGCGGCCATCTTCTGTCCTGTGTCTACTCCACACAGATAAAATCAATAAATTAATTGCATTTTAATTCTTCATTACAGTGTATGTCAACAGCATTTTTCTGGTAAGTGGAGCAACATTATAATTATATTTTAAGGACTAATTTGTATATGAACTATGCTCATTCCTGGAATACCCCTGGAAAATCTACTATCAAAATCCATCATGATGAAACAGGGACTCTTGCTCATATCTTCAGACTGTAGTAATATTCTTATATTTGTTATCTGTGGCCTGCTTCCTTCAAAAATACACTTTTGAAAGTATGCTAATTAGCCTGAGGGACTCAATGGGGTGTTTCCACAGTCCCTCACTGATGACCTTTCACTGGTTGTTACATTGAGCAGAACACATTTCTCCTTTCTCTGCTCTGCTCATTGTAGTAACAAATAAAAATACATCACTCGGGGGCTCTGGAAACACCCACCAGAGCCCATCAAAGCTAATTAGCATAAATTTCAAAGTGTATTTAAGATGAATATTTAGATATTTATAATAATATTACTACAGTCACAGTGTCTGGATCTATGAGCAAGTGTCCCTGTTTTATCATGATGGATTTTGATGGTAGATTTTCTTTAAAAGCGGTATTCCAGGAATAAGCATAATTCATATACAAATCATTAGAATAATTGTAAAAGTTGATTTTAGAAGGAATGAGGCTTTGCATAACAAATATAAGAAGATTACCAGAGTCATGGTGCCTGAATCTATGAGTAAGTTTCACTGGTTTATCATAATGGATTTTGATTTTAAGAAAAAAACTATCTTGTATGTAACCCAGGGACTGCATGGATGGCTCTCACAGCATCATATTTGTGATGAACTACAACATCCTTTGAAAACAGGACATTTTAGATCATTATGATGCTGTGAGTTAAGTTCAATTAAGCTTTGGTCAGGCTTGAAAGATACAGCAATCAGACAGTATATTGCAAGATCTGCCAAAATATCAATTTTTAAACTTTAAAAAAAACTATTGTACTTATTGAAAAAATACACTTTTAATATATTTTACTAAAGAAAAGTTTTCCCTAGTCAACTTTGTTAGCTCCCTTCTGCTACTTTTTCTCATTTTCTTCTTTTGTACCTACTCTTTTCTCACATAGAAGTCTATGGAGAGGGGAGAGGAAGAAGTACGCTGCTGGAGGTTCTTGGCCTGCAGCCTTAAAACTAAGTTCAATATCACCTCAGAGAGTTCAATCTCAAGTCAATCTCATTACTCCTTCCAGTATAATCTCCATAGATTGAAATGGGGTATGGACCTCTGCACAGATGACAGCAGTGCGGAGACATAACAGCTGTGCAGAGGCTGAAGGGGGAGTTCTGGTTTAACAGTCAGATTTGATCTGAAGAAAATTTTCAAATGTTTTTTGGTTAATTCTTGACTTTTAGAAATGGGGATTTCCTACTAGAGAACCAATCAAAGACAACAGACTCTACAGTGTCTTTAACATCTAAATGGACCTGTTTATCAAGAGTGTGTAGACATCTTTTGGAGAAGATAAAGGACAATGTAGAAAAAAGATTGAAGATATGTATTTTCTTTGTTATGTAAACACTACAGTGTATATTATATATTCTGAAGCCAAGACTTCAAAATACTTTAAAGGTATTTGAACTTTACATCAGAGACACCTAACTACTGAGAAACTGTCTGACAACCTATGTGTATGCAGTGTCTGCCACATCTCTCTTCTGACGCATTGTAAGAAAGGTGATATGCGTACATCTACCTTTGAATTTTAGCATAATGAAAACATTAGAATTAGAGATAATAAAAATTAAAAGTCATGGATCATTTATAACGTAGTAATAAAACACCATTACTAAGTAAAGCCTGTTGGCAGAGCTGCTCTTTCAGCACATCTGGTGAAGCAGCATCTTTAAATTGTGATGCATTAGATGGATGAGTTTAGGACAGGCCCTGTCTGCCACCGGCTGTATGTGCCAGCAGGAGTTCTTGCCAAGCCCACTAGGCTCATTAAACTCAATAGAACCCTGCAGGAAAAACAATTTCTTTAATAGCATTTGAAATTTCCATGGGCTTACCAGCCTATTTGCAGAATCATTTTTATTCTACTTGAAATACAAAACAATTTATGTACCAGAAAATACATCTGCCATACATTACAAAATATGGGCAAAGTATTAGAGTCTAGGCTACAAAAACAAGTCACTTATTATTTTTTGCTGAATTATTTATTACAATCCATGCTGATTTTTACTTGTTTCAGCTGTCAGCGGGGATTTTTTTTTTCTCTTTTTGCTATTGAAATGATATGTAATATAGGCAGTTATTTAGAACTTGTATATCTGGTGTTGCTCTTGAAAACTGAACAAACACTTGCAGTTTATTTTAATACCGTCATAGTATTTAAGTATATACAGAATTTATATGCACAAATGGCCAATTGTGGTGAAATGAAATCTGCAGGTGCTAACAAGAAGACAGCAATTTGCATATAACCGCGTGTACATTTAAACATAATAAAGGAACATAAAAATGTTAATACATCCTGTTAATGTGGATGGGAAGTAAACATTCACATCTTGTTATCTTTGTATCCCATATTTTTTATGTTTTCTGTGCAGTAGACTCCAATTAGTTGAAGAGATAAGAAGCCACATGCTGCATTTACACATTAATAAAGTATAGTCCAAGAACTAAACAAGACAGACTCAGAATATGGTATAGAATATATAAGGATTTTAAGTACCACACATGCCATTGCTTCACTTTTGCTTTAATATGATATACTAATATGATATATGACAGGTAATCCCTTGCATCTGACATCGTGCTGTTTGTACAGCAATTGCAACTATTGTCACTTTGAATATAAAATAGTTAAAACATTTACTAGTGTATCTAGGATATTTGATTTACTATATGATAATCAGCTTAACGTAACCTTCTGGATCCCAATGAGGCTGCAGCTGTATGGCAAGTTTTATCTTAAAGGCGTATCCCCATTATAGCAAATTAATGTTATTGGTTGTACTAAAAAAAGTTATACATTTTTCCAATATACATTCCTATATCTCTGCTTGCTGTCATTCTATAGAAAGCTTCTATGTTTACCTTTAGTGTAGAGAAATCTGACCATGGTCACACAGCTCATTAGTACCATAGAGAGTAATCAGATCTGTGTGTTATAACGAGCAGTGCACCTGTGTGACCATAGTCAGATTTCTGTCCACTGGAAATAAACATAAAAGTTTTCTATAGAATAACAGCAAGAAGAGATCTACAAAACCAATAGGAATTGATCCAGAAAGTATATTGGAAAATTCTATAACTTTTTATTATACAAACAACATTTATTTTCTGAAACAGGAACACCCCTTTAAGTTGTCTTGAGTTTTAACTGCAAATCAGTTGCAGTTACATAAACAGTAGGTGTTCAGGGATGACATAATATTATGGTGGGATATGCCATTAACACAAAATAACAATTATACAAGGTATACACGGCTGAGGCTCTCTCTCTCGTATATAATTAAAGTGTATTATTCTATGAGTCATATTTAGTGAAGTTTGCTTACTATTTCGAATAGAGATGAGCGAGCACTAAAATGCTCGGGTACTCGTTATTCGAGACGAACTTTTCCCGATGCTCGAGTGGTCGTCTCGAATAATGAGCCCCATTGAAGTCAATGGGAGACTCGAGCATTTTTCAAGGGGACCAAGGCTCTGCACAGGGAAGCTTGGCCAAACACCTGGGAACCTCAGAAAAGGATGGAAACACCACGGAAATGGACAGGAAACAGCAGGGGCAGCATGCATGGATGCCTCTGAGGCTGCTTAAATGCACCATTATGCCAAAATTATGGGCAACAGCATGGCCATGACAGAGTGACAGAATGAAGCAAGATAGCATCTAAAACATCCAATAATTGACCCTGACACTATAGGGGACGGCATGCAGAGGCAGCGGCAGCAGCGGCAGGCTAGAGAGTGGCATGGCGACATACCCTAAATGGACTCAGGCTTCAAACCAATGGGTGGCAGAGAGGAACCAAAGGAGGTGAGCAAGAAGCGCTCAAATAATATCGGTACATGATAAAAGTTTGCCAGTATATTTTGTGGATTACACAGCAGGGTGGCGACAAAGTTAACATGGAAGCCATGAAAACAACCCAAAATTCTGCCTGACACAGCTCGTTTGATAAGGGGACCATGTATGGAGGCAGTGAACTAGTAGTAGATTAAAGGTGCTGCAGTTAAAACTATGTTAGTTGGATCTTGGCATGGAGCTGGCGCTCCGCTGCCAGGCGAGCTTTCGCCAATCCAAGCCCCTGTCTCTAGGCTACTCCCCAAACAGCACTTCTAAGAACCTTTTGTATAAGATCAAGTGTAGTAGCGTTCTTATAAGTTTAGGATATGGCGGGTGAGGGGAATGTAAACAGATGCGCAAGAAGCGCTGAAATAATATCGGTAAATGATAAAAGTTTGCCAGTATATTTTGTGGATTACACAGCAGGGTGGCGACAAAGTTAACAAGTTTGATGTGGAATGCCCTGTAATAGCTCTTAGACGGTGTGCCTTTTATCGCCTAGGCTCAGCAGTTTGAGTACCGCCTGCTGTCGCTTAGCGACGGCACTGCTGCTGTGCCTAGAGCTACCGACTGATGGCGCCATGGCCACGGATGGTAATTCGGAGGAGGAGGAGGTGGAGGAGGGGTGGGAGGAGGAGGAGGTATACTAGGCCTTTGAGACCTGGACCGAGGTAGGCCCCGCAATCCTCTGCGTCGGCAGTATATGACCAGCCCCAGGGTCAGACTCGGTCCCAGCCTGCACCAAGTTAAGTGTAGTAGCATTCTTATAAGTTTGGGATATGGCGGGTGAGGGGAATGTAAACAGATGCGCAAGAAGTGCATGATGCGCATGGAGCTGGCGTTCCGCTGCCAGGCGAGCTTTCGCCAATCCAAGCCCCTGTCTCTAGGCTACTCCCCAAACAGCACTTCTAAGAGAACCTTTTGTATAAGATCAAGTGTAGTAGCGTTCTTATAAGTTTAGGATATGGCGGGTGAGGGGAATGTAAACAGATGCGCAAGAAGCGCTGAAATAATATTGGTAAATGATAAAAGTTTGCCAGCATATTTTGTGGATAACACAGCAGGGTGGCGACAAAGTTAACAACTTTGATGTGGAATCCATGAAAACAACCCAAATTTCTGCCTGACACACCTCGTTTGATAAGGGGACGATGTATGGAGGCAGCTATATGGACGACTTTTGGAGGTAGCAATGGAGACAACGTGTGGAGGCTGCTATGGAGACAATTTAATTTGGATAGTGCCTGTATGTGGCAGTCCAAAAAAGTTTTCAAACCAGAGGAGCAGGTAGGTGGCCCTCCAGAAAAATGAAATAGATTGAGTGCATGTATGTGGCAGTCCAAAAAAGTTTTCAAACCAGAGGAGCAGGTAGGTGGCCCTCCAGAAAAATGAAATAGATTGAGTGCCTGTATGTGGCAGTCCAAAAAAGTTTTCAAACCAGAGGAGCAGGTAGGTGGCCCTCCAGAAAAATTGAATAGATTGAGTGCCTGTATGTGGCACTCCCAAAAATTGTTTAAAACAGAGGACCGGGTAGGTGGCCCTCCAGAAAAATTAAATGCATAAAGTACTATAGCTAGAGCCAGTGGGCCCTGTCAAAAAATAGCCAGTTTCCTCTGCTTTAGTGTACAAAGAGGAGGAGAAGGAGGAAAATGAGGAGGAGGAGGAGTGCATAAATTATTCAGGTTGAGCTTCCTTCACCTGGTGGAGATTGGAAATTATGAGAAATTCAGGCTTTATTCATCTTAATAAGCGTCAGCCTGTCAGCGCTGTCAGTCGACAGGCGTGTACGCTTATCGGTGATGATGCCACCAGCTGCACTGAAAACCCGCTCGGACAAGACGCTAGCGGCAGGGCAGGCAAGAACCTCCAAGGCGTACAGCGCCAGTTCGTGCCACATGTCCAGCTTTGAAACCCAGTAGTTGTAGGGAGCTGTGTGATCATTTAGGACGATGGTATGGTCAGCTACGTACTCCCTCACCATCTTTCTGTAAAGATCAGCCCTACTCTGCCGAGACTGGGGACAGGTGACAGTGTCTTGCTGGGGTGACATAAAGCTGGCAAAAGCCTTGTAAAGCGTACCCTTGCCAGTGCTGGACAAGCTGCCTGCTCGCCTACTCTCCCTCGCTACTTGTCCCGCAGAACTACGCACTCTGCCGCTAGCGCTGTCAAAAGGGAAATAGTGTTTCAGCTTGTGCACCAGGGCCTGCTGGTATTCATGCATTCTCACACTCCTTTCCTCTCCAGGGATGAGAGTGGAAAGATTTTGCTTGTACCGTGGGTCCAGGAGAGTGAATACCCAGTAATCGGTGCTGGAATAAATTCTTTGAACGCGAGGGTCACGGGATAGGCAGCCTAGCATGAAATCTGCCATATGCGCCAGAGTACCAACGCGTAAGAATTCACTCCCCTCACTGGCCTGACTGTCCATTTCCTCCTCCTCCAACTCCTCCAACTCCTCTTCTTCTGCCCATACACGCTGAACAGTGAAGGACTCAACAATGGTCCCCTCTTGTGTCTCACCAACATTCTCCTCCTCTTCCTCCTCATCCTCCTCCACCTCCACCTCCTCCGATATGCGCTGAGAAACAGACCTAAGGGTGCTTTGGCTATCAACAAGGGAATCTTCTTCCCCCGTCTTTTGTGACGAGCGCAAAGCTTCCGACTTCATGCTGATCAGAGAGTTTTTCAACAGGCCAAGCAGCGGGATGGTGAGGCTGATGATGGCGGCATGGCCACTGACCATCTGTGTTGACTCCTCGAAGTTACTCAGCACCTGACAGATATCAGACATCCACGTCCACTCCTCATTGTAGACTTGAGGAAGCTGACTGACCTGACTACCAGTTCTGGTGGAAGTTGACATCTGGCAGTCTACAATCGCTCTGCGCTGCTGGTAAACTCTGGATAACATGGTTAATGTTGAATTCCACCTCGTGGGCACGTCGCACAACAGTCGGTGAGCGGGCGTTTGGAGGCGGCGCTGCGCTGCCCTGAGAGTGGCAGCATCTGTGCTGGACTTCCTGAAATGCGCACATATGCGGCGCACCTTCGTGAGCAAATCAGACAGATTGGGGTATGTCTTGAGGAAACGCTGAACTATCAGATTTAACACATGGGCCAGGCATGGCACATGTGTCAGTCTGCCGAGTTGCAGAGCCGCCACCAGGTTACGGCCGTTGTCACACACAACCATGCCTGGCTTCAGGTTCAGCGGTGCCAGCCACAGATCAGTCTGCGCCGTGATGCCCTGTAATAGCTCTTGGGCGGTGTGCCTTTTATCGCCTAGGCTCAGCAGTTTGAGCACCGCCTGCTGTCGCTTAGCGACGGCACTGCTGCTGTGCCTAGAGCTACCGACTGATGGCGGCATGCCCACGGATGGTAGTTCAGAGGAGGAGGTGGAGGAGGGGTGGGAGGAGGAGGAGGCATAGTAGGCCTGAAAGTCCTGGACCGAGGTAGGCCCCGCAATCCTCGGCGTCGGCAGTATATGACCAGCCGCAGGGTCAGACTCGGTACCAGCCTCCACCAAGTTAACCCAATGTGCCGTCAGCGATATATAGTGGCCCTGCCCGGCAGCACTCGTCCACGTGTCCGTGGTCAGGTGGACCTTGTCAGAAACGACGTTGGTCAGGGCACGGATGATGTTGTCTGACACGTGTTGGTGCAGGGCTGGGACGGCACATCGGGAAAAGTAGTGGCGGCTGGGGACCGAATACCGAGGGGCGGCCGCCGCCATGAGGTTGCGAAAGGCCTCGGTCTCTACTAGCCTATAGGGCAGCATCTCCAGGCTAAGCAATCTGGAGATGTGGACATTAAGGGCTTGGGCGCGCGGGTGGGTTGCACTATATTTCCTTTTCCGCTCCAGCGTCTGGGGTATGGAGAGCTGAACGCTGGTGGATGCTGTGGAGGATCGTGGAGGCGACGATGGGGTTTTTGTGCCAGGGTCCTGGGCAGGGGGCTGACTATCAGCTGAAACAGGGGAAGGAGCAGTGGTGTGCACGGCCGGAGGTGAACGGGCTTGGTGCCACTGAGTGGGGTGTTTAGCATTCATATGCCTGCGCATACTGTTGGTAGTTAAGCTAGTAGTGGTTGAAACCCTTCTGATCCTGGTTTGGCAAAGGTTGCACACCACAGTCCGTCGGTCATCCGGTGTTTTTTTTTTTAAATCAAATATTTTTATTGAACATTTTTACATTTTAACCCCAACGAGTACAACACCAGGGGAGGTAAGTACAAATTTTGCCAAAAACGGGAATATTATATAATATGTAAATAGTATCTTACAATCATGTACATATTACAGAATGACCTCAACTTTTGCACTTTATGTTATATACTTTATACTTTACATAAATACTTTCCGAAATTGGCAATCAAACATATTTATGACAATAAATTAACTTACTCTCTTCCCTATACCACCTCCCGCCCTCTGCCCCTTCCCCGTGAGCCAGCTCTCCGTAACCACTTGTATTTGACCTCATCCTTCTTGAAAGGACCTATCACTACCTATTTTACTAATGACAATTGATATTCTAAACTTGCCCTTAACCGTATAAGAGAAGCCGATGGCAGACCAGGTGTGTCAAGCCATTTGCCCCATATTTTTTCAAATTTCGGGATACTATTTCTTTTCACATAGGTGCTATACTCCAATCGTATGGTTACATTTAAGCGATCTATAAATTCTTTTTTATCAGGAGGCCTAGGTCTTATCCAGTGGGCCGCTATTACTTTCCTCGCTTGGTAGAGAGAGCGTTGAATCGCAATGTTATTAGGTTCCGTCAGATTATCTACTTTTAATACACCAAGTAAGCATGCTAAAGGACTCCCTTCTATAGCTATGGAGAATACTTTACTCAACAGCCCCAAGACCTCTATCCAATAGGATGATAGCTCTCTGCACTCCCACATCATGTGAAGAATTCCAGCTTCTCCAGTTCCACACCTAGGACATTCAGAATTAGGCCTAGCCCCTATATTGAACAGTAATTGGGGGGATTTATATGCTCTGTGTAATAAAAGAAGGTGGGACATCCTACGGGCCTCACTAGGAGATAGGACTGGGACTAGTTCCAGGGCCTCAGTCCATTCTTCCTCTTCAATAGGTCCCACCTCTCTGTCCCATTTTGCCCGACATTTTAGTGGAGTATCTTTTATAAAATCATTAAGTAATACAGCATAAGAATATGAGATTAGACCTTTAGTAGAATTTGCTTTTAAAATTCTGTTCAATGCCCCAACAGAGCCCACTACTATTGATTCCACCCTTTTCTGCGTCTCAAAGGCGTGTCTGAGTTGTAAATATTGGTAAAACCACGCGTGTGGCACCTGAAACTCTTCTCGGATTTCTTCAAACGTCCTAATATTGCCTTCAGAACATATATGTTTTAACGTTTTTACCCCTTTCAGTTCCCACGGGGTGAAGCCTTCCAGCCGAAATATTTCTGGTAAATCTGGGTTGCGCCAGATTGGGGTGTCTAAAGTGTACTTAGGGACCCCTAAAATGTTTTTGACTTTAGACCATACCTTTAACATAAGGGACACTGTTGGTTTATTACTTAGTGCTCCCCCCCCGAATCCACTCTCCAAGGCGTGCACCGGTGTTGCATGTTGTGACCACAAACTAATCAAACGATGGGCTGAACTCATTGCTTCTCCTTCTACTTCCAGTCCCCAACCTTGAAAATGCTGCAGCTGTGCTGCCAGAAAATATAGCCAAGGGTTCGGTATGGCTAGGCCTCCATCCATTTTCCCTCTTTGTAGGGTATCTAAACTTATCCTGGCCTGTTTACCCTTCCAGACCAATCTTCGAAAAAGCCCCCGGATTTTATGGAAATATTTCAGTGGGATCCAGATTGGTGAGTTATGTACAATGTACAGTAACTGGGGCATTAACACCATTTTGACTAGATTTCCTCTTCCAATTGGAGATAGCGGAAGTTTGCACCAAAGTTTTATTTTTTCCCCGAACTTAGACAATAGTGGTTCTAAATTATACTTTATGTAATCCTTCGGGTCCGGGGTTATCGCTATTCCTAAGTATTTGAATTTACTTGCCATTTGTAATGACACTCCCAGCGGGACTATGATATTGTGGTCTGTTGACAGTGGCATTAGAACTGATTTGTCCCAGTTGATTGTGAACCCTGAGTAGGTACCAAATTCTTTTATAATTGTCATTACTTTGGGAAGGGATCTGTTTGTATTTCCCATATATATCAGCATGTCGTCTGCATAAAGCGAGACCCTTTCTTCCCCATCTTTCCCTGGGAACCCTGTGATATCCGCAGATTTCCTAATAATGGCGGCTAAAGGCTCTATGGCCAAAGCAAATAAGTAGGGGGATAGGGGGCATCCCTGCCTCGTTCCCCTTTCCAAAGTAAATTTGTTTGAGACACAACCGTTTACTTTTACCCGTGCTTTAGGACCAGAATATAATAGTTGTATCCACTGAATGAATCTCGTCCCGAATCCCATACATTTCAGAGTTGCCCATAAAAACTTCCACTCGACGCTGTCAAAAGCTTTGGCAGCGTCGAGTGAAAGAACAGAGGCCTCCTCTCTCTCAGTCATATCTGACTGCAAATTTAAAAATAATCTTCGGATATTCAAAGCCGTAGATCTGTCTGGCATGAATCCCGACTGATCAACATGTATCAATGCAGTAATTACAGTGGACAGACGGTTAGCTATTGCCTTGGCCACAATTTTAACGTCTACCGGGAGTAGCGATATTGGTCTGTAAGAATCAGGGCACTTATGATCCTTCCCAGGCTTTGGAAGTAAGATTATCATCGCCTCTCTCATGGAGGATGGGAGAAGGCCCACTTCATCTGAACTATGAAGCACCTGTAACAGGCGGGGTAGCAATATTTCACCATGTTTTTTAAAGAATTCTCCCGGGAGGCCATCCATTCCTGGCGCCTTGTCATTTGGGATAGATTTCAAAGCCTCATCAAGTTCCTCCAGTGACAATGGAGCGTCAAGCGGAGTTCTCTGTTCCTGATTAAGTGTGGGGAGGCCTATACCTTTTACATAACTTATAATGTCTTCTTCCTCCTTTGACAATTTACTAGTGTAAAAATCTCTATAGAAATCGTAGAAGACATTTAATATGTCCTTATCCGAGTTTACTAGGATATCACTGGATGTATAAATTTCTTTTATGTGATTTGAACCCTCCTGAGTTTTTATAACATTAGCTAGTAGATGACCCACTGCCTCACCTTGAACAAAGTATTTCTGCTGCATAAATAGCCTCTTACTGTCTGCAACTTGTTCAATATGCTCCTTATATACCTTCTGGGCCTCCTTCCAGCTTGTTTCCTTTTCCGGCGATGGTGAGTTAATGAAGTCCTGCTCTGTTTGTAATACTCTCTGTTGTAATTGAAGAGTTATTGCTTTAGATTTAGACTTATGTGTATTAATGCGTGCCTTATATATCCCTCTGATGTACATTTTAAGGGAGTTCCACAGAGTACCCATCGTTACTTCAGCTTCATTTAACCTAAGAAACTCCTCCATTTCAATTCTAAACTCATTCCCCTTATCTACCAGCTGTAACCAAAAAGGGTTCAATTTCCAAGATCCCACTGGTCTAATAATAAATGCGGGGATAGCTATTTCAACTAGAACCGGGGAGTGATCCGATATACTGCGAGGCAAGTATTTCACCTCCTGAATGTAAGCATGCATAAGCGGTGATATTACTGCCATATCAATTCTGGATAATGTCTCATGGGAGCTGGAGTAGCATGAGTATTGCCTAACTTCTGGGTTTCTATTTCTCTAGACATCATACCAGCCCACTTCCTCCAATAGTTTAGCCAGCACCGTTGGCTCCTCAGATCCCACTTGCCTGTTTGCGTTAAACCTGTCTATGCTAGGGAGCAACACCATATTAAAATCTCCACCAATCAGTACCGGTAGTTGTGGTAAAGTATTAATGAAAGCCATTATTTGTTTTAGTACTCCACAATTATATGGGGGCGGAATATAAACTGCCACAATTATCTGCGGCGTTTTATACACAGAACAATGTAGGCATATGAACCTGCCCTCCGTGTCTACGAGCGAAGAATGGCATTCAAATGGTATTAAACTAGGAATCAAGATACTTACTCCTCTGGCGTGTGTGGAGAATATGGAGTGGAAACTATGCTTCACCCAGCCCTTTTGCAGGACATGTATAGAGTCTTTTATCAGGTGAGTCTCATTAAGGCAGATAATTGCTGGCTTATATTGTTGTATAGCGGAAAATACCGCTAACCTCTTGTTGGCATCCCCCAAACCTCTGGTATTCCAGAAAAACACATTATATTTGTTAGCCATTCCAATGTGTGTTATTTGGTTCTTTAGGTCCCTTTAACATGGTTCTTGCTTTGAGCTGGCTCACCCCTCCCATTACCCATTCCCAACAAATAAACCCCTTAACTAAACACGTAAAAGACATTCTCCCAAGGACAGGAGATGGGAGCAAAATTATCCCTCCTGTACCCTCTGTGAGCACGAAGTAGATCTTCTAACCTAACATAAACACACGTCCTATTTTGTTACAATAATATATAGTGCGTGTATTAACAGTGCAACTGCCCCTGAATGCCGCTAAACACTCTAGCACAAAGAGGCAGGAGTTTTGATACTTTGTTCCAGCTGGATAAAAAAGGGTAAAAAAAAAATAAAGAAAGAAAGGGGGGAAAATTCTAAACATGGTGAAATCAATTCAACATATTACTAGACATTAGTCCGTATATCAATCTCACGGTTCTTCTACACCTCCTTCCCGCAGACTCCGTTCATTCTCATCGAGCCAGGCCACCGCTTCTTCTGATGTCTCGAAGAAATGTGTGTTGCCAAGGGCCACTACTCTTAGTTTAGCAGGATACAGCATTGAATAGGGAATTTTCAATTCCCGCAACCTCCGTTTTATGTCCATAAATCTAGCTCGCCTCTTCTGCACTTCCATGGAGAAATCAGGATATATGGATACTGATTTACCGTCAATGGTTAAGTCCTGGTGGTCTCTCGCCTTTCTTAAAATCAGATCTCTGTCACGATAATGAAGTAGCTTGACCAGCATAGGTCTCGGTCTTGCTCCCGGTGGGAGTGGTCTTGATGGTACTCTGTGAGCCCTTTCTATAACAAAGAGTGGGGTAAGATTATCTTGACCTATTTTCTCCTTCAGCCAATTTTCCATGAACCCCACTGGGTCCTGTCCCTCCGCTTTCTCTGGCATTCCCACCACTCTTAGGTTATTTCGGCGTAATCTGTTTTCCAGGTCGTCAGACTTAGATATAAGTAAGGATACATTATGGCTCAGCCTCTTCAATTCCTTATGTACCGGAACCATCTGGTCTTCTACTTCACATACTCTGTCTTCCACTGCATGTATCCGGTCATTCGTTTTCTTCATGTCTTGGCGAATCAGATTAATATCCTCTGTCAGGCCACCAATATGCGTATTCATGGTCAGCATCGCTGTACCACAGTGAGCCACTGCTTTGAATATATCTTTAAGTGTGGGTTCTTCAGGTATTGTTAAACTTGCTGCCATTTCTGTCACTGTATTAGGTTGCAAAGGAGTTTTGTTGTTTTTCTTTGGACGTTGGGGCAGGGAGTGCACATTGTGTTCTTGCATCTCTTCCTCTGATTCCTCTACTGAGGATTGCACCTCCATTCTCCTTTTTGATGTTTTGCTCTTGGATGAGTTGGCTCCCTCCCAGGCAAACTTCTCCAATCTAGCAGCCACTTCCTGAAATCTTGCTACAAAAGCCTCCCCACTTTGTTTAGCTGGGGTATTTACAGTACTATCTTTCCCGTCTTTTTTTTTTGCCCCCGATCGGGTCATATTTATAGCTCTCAGGCAGGAGCTTGTGGGCAGTTCAATATATGTAGGCAGTCCGTTATGCAGTAAGTCCAGCACAATAAAGATATATAATACAATGAGTTTTCGCCCTTGGGCTCAGAGGTTATATCCAATTGTAGGTATTTCTCTTATTATCTATGACAGCAGTGTCCCCACATCTGCAGGCTATAAGGTAGTATAAGAGATCCGGACATCCACAGCTTACTACTGAGATGTTACTTCTATTGCCGTTATTGCATCAAAGCCTTGTTCTACTTATACCAATATATTATCTAAAGTCCTCTTACTGTTTAGAAGTTCCCCACAGTTGCAGGCTGTAAGGTAGTATGAGAGATCCGGACATCCAAGCAGGGGGTTCACTGGTCCGGCAGCCGAGACTGTTTATTCCCGTAGCGCTGTGCTTCCTGTGCAGTGTATGAGACTCCGCGGTTTTTCTTTTGTCCTGCAGGCCGCAAATCAAAATGGCCGATGCCACGAGGCGCCGCTTTAGAGATGGCGCAGCTCTTACACAGGTGCGGCGCGGTACCGAAGTCCCTGTCGGTTCGCCTGCTTGCCGAGCGTCTCTGCCGGTGTGTGCGCCCCTTTTCTCCGGTGTAATGCGCCGTTGTCGGGTTGCCGCTCTAGTTTCGGCTTGCACCTCCGCTCCTTCCCTCCGGACTAAATCCGTCGGCGCTTGCGGCTGCATGGTCCTCACGCCAAATGGGTCAGCGATGGGCCTTATCCCCGTTAAAAAGCATATATTTTGTCCAGCTGGACCAGGATTCCTCAGTATGGGCGGCAGGAGCTCCGCGCCGTGCTTCCTCTCACATCGGTGACCAGGCCACGCCCCCGGTCATCCGGTGTTTCCTTAAAGAACCTCCAGACTTCTGAAAATCTAGCCCTCGCCGCGGGAGCCCTCGCCACGGGAGCTTCACTACGTGACACATTTGGCGCTGATGCACCTGCTCTGGCCCTGCCTCTCCATCTGGCCCCACCACTGCCTCTTCCAACCTGTACTGGTCGAGGACTCTCCTCCGTCTCAGAAGCACTGTGTTCACCCGGCCTCTCAACCCAGCTTGGGTCTGTCACCTCATCATCCTCCGATCCCTCAGTCTGCTCCCCCCTCGGACTTCCTGCCCTGACAACAACTTCACCACTGTCTGACAACCATGTCTCCTCATCGTCGGACACCTCTTTACACACTTCTTCCACTACGTCAAGAAGGTCATCATCACCCACAGACTGCGACTGGTGGAAAACCTGGGCATCGGAAAATTGCTCAGCAGCAACCGGACAAGTAGTTTGTGACTGTGGGAAGGGTCCAGAAAACAGTTCCTCAGAGTATGCCAGTTCAAATGCCAAATTTTCCTGGGAGGGGGCAGACTGGGGGGGAGGAGGCTGAGGTGCAGGAGCTGGAGGAGTGCCGATTTCGGTGGCATGGGTGGACTGCGTGGAAGACTGACTGGTGGACAAATTGCTCGAAGCATTGTCGGCAATCCATGACATCACCTGTTCGCACTGTTCTGGCCTCAACAGTGCTCTACCATGAGTCCCAGTAACTTCAGACATGAACCTAGGGAGTGTAGCTCTGCGGCGTTCCCCTGCTCCCTCATCAGCAGGTGGTGTCTCACCCCGCCCAGGACCACGGCCTCTGACCCCTGCAGTAGTTGGACGCCCACGTCCCTGCCCTCGTCCTCTACCCCTAGCCCTCGGGTTAAACATTTTGAAAATGAAAGTTATAACTTTAATTTTTTTTTAACTTTTTTTGTGTTTTTTTGTGTTTTTTAGTTTTTTTTTTGTGTTTTTTAGTTTTTAAAACCAAACAATGCTATCCTATTGCTATGGCTATTTTCTAGCCAAGTATGAAAGCACACTGCTATGCCAGATGAGATGACGCTGAGTTATGAAAAAATAAACGTAAAATAAAAAGGAAATGGCAGACTGTGCCTAATTGAAATCCAACCCCTAATAAATTTTCCCACTTCGGTCTTTGCGATGGATATGTGCGTCACTAAGCGCTAAACACAGCGGTCGCAAGTCTCACTCCAAATTCCTGACAATTGGCTAGTATATGCACTGCAGCAAGGACAGCCACCAGCAGATCAACCAGAAATAAAATATATATAACGCTATTGTAGGCGTAAGTAAGCCGTTTGGATTCTCCTTTGGCTATTTTCTAGCCAAGTATGAAAGCACACTGATGAGATGACGCTGAGTTATGAAAAAATAAACGTAAAATAAAAAGAAACTGCCAGACTGTGCCTAATTGAAATCCAACCCCTAATAAATTTTCCCACTTCGGTCTTTGCGATGGATATGTGCGTCACTAAGCGCTAAACACAGCGGTCGCAAGTCTCACTCCAAATTCCTGACAATTGGCTAGTATATGCACTGCAGCAAGGACAGCCACCAGCAGATCAACCAGAAATAAAATATATATAACGCTATTGTAGGCGTAAGTAAGCCGTTTGGATTCTCCTTTGGCTATTTTCTAGCCAAGTATGAAAGCACACTGATGAGATGACGCTGAGTTATGAAAAAATAAACGTAAAATAAAAAGAAACTGCCAGACTGTGCCTAATTGAAATCAAACCCCTAATAAATTTTCCCACTTTGGTGTTTGAGGTGGATATGTGTGTCACTAAGAGCTAAACACAACGGTAGCAAGTCCCCCTGCAAATTCCTCACAATATGGTACTAGCTGCACTACTAGTGCCAGCAAGCCCAGCCACAAGCAAACAAAAAAAAAAAAAGTATAACGTTATTGTAGCCCTAAGAAGGGCTGTTGGGTTCTTGTTGAATCACTCCTGCCTAACACTATTCTAATAGAACACCCTAACGCTATCCCTGCAGCAGCAGCAGCTCTCTCGCTAGCGGCATCCAGACACAGAATGATCCGAGCAGCGCGGGCAGCGGCTAGTCTATCCCAGGGTCACCTGATCTGGCCAGCCAACCACTGCTATCGACGTGTAAGGGTACCACGTCATGCTGGGTGGAGTGCAGAGTCTCCTGGCTTGTGATTGGCTCTGTTTCTGGCCGAACTTACGAATAGGATCAGATTTAGAAGGGGGGCCTAAGTAAAAGGCTGCGTGTCATGTCATAATTGCTATTTTAGCTAAACCCCTTGGTTCGTGTAACCGCACCTGGATAGTGCCACTACAACCACTGCTAACAACCAAATTTACCCTCCAACCAAGAAGGGAAAGAAGAGACACTGATGCACATAATTGTGAATAAAAGACTGTACATGACCTTTATTAATAATACAGGGTATAATACACTTTAAAAAGAAGAACAGAAAAAACCATGAAGACAAATCATGTGGCCTCACCGTGGAGGATATCCACAAATTACAGCAATGTATGGGGTGGTAAAACACAAAAAGACCAAAAAGGGCGGTCGCATTCCAGGCTAGGTGGAGCTAATGCATATCTATGTAGGGTGTGAGTAACTGGTAGCCAGAAGGACAGTGCCTTACCAATACTGTCCCATGACTATACTCATATGTGGGACAGGCAGGTGGCCTCAAGGCTCTAGGTATGTGGTGCCAAGGGACTCGACAGTAGGGCTGCCAGTTCTTACCTATTAGGTGTAGTATACTCCACCGCCCGGGAAGCCCGCCTCCCCAACTCCCATACTACACCTTATAGGTAAGAACTGGCAGCCCTACTGTCGAGTCCCTTGGCACCACATTCCTAGAGCCTTGAGGCCACCTGCCTGTCCCACATATGAGTATAGTCATGGGACAGTATTGGTAAGGCACTGTCCTTCTGGCTACCAGTTACTCACACCCTACATAGATATGCATTAGCTCCACCTAGCCTGGAATGCGACCGCCCTTTTTGGTCTTTTTGTGTTTTACCACCCCATACATTGCTGTAATTTGTGGATATCCTCCACGGTGAGGCCACATGATTTGTCTTCATGGTTTTTTCTGTTCTTCTTTTTAAAGTGTATTATACCCTGTATTATTAATAAAGGTCATGTACAGTCTTTTATTCACAATTATGTGCATCAGTGTCTCTTCTTTCCCTTCTGTTTCTGGCCGCCAAAAAGCAAAACGGCGGGAGCTGCCATTTTCTCGAGCGGGCGAAGTATTCGTCCGAGCAACGAGCAGTTTCGAGTACGCTAATGCTCGAACGAGCATCAAGCTCGGACGAGTATGTTCGCTCATCTCTATTGACAACCAATGAGGATTAAGTCTAAAGGGATGTCTCCAACCATTCTCTCTTTCCTGAAATTTCATCCCCACTATCATCATAGAATGATCTGACTGACTGGTGGGTGTATATTTCACTTTTTCCACACAAAGTAGTGACTCTTTATTTACTAATGCCAAATCTATTCTCAACATTACTGTGTTAAAGTCCCCACAGATCACTGTGGGGCAATCCTTCTTATGGGAGAGAAAGGATAAAAGTTTCCCAAATAGTGACAAGGTAAATGGAGGAGGGATGCACATGAACGCCAGTATACATTCAACTTTTTGAATTTTACAATGTTGAAATACATATCTGCCCTCAGCATCCAGAATAGCTCACTTTCCACCCCACTGTGTATATATACACTTACATCCCTGGAATATGTTGAAAAAACTGAGTGGAATTCCATACTAGCCCATTTCCTCCTGGCCTTGACAACTCTTTCATTGTTTAGATGTGTTTCTGTCAAACATACTATAGCCGGCAAGTACAGTTGTATAATATCGTATGCTACTCGTCTTTTAACTTTATCTCCCATGCTCCAAATGTTCCAAGTAAGAATAGAAGTCATTCCTTACAAAAGAGAGAGAGAAAAAAATATATAGTGTACCTAGATCATCCATGGTACTCCTAGGTCGGGTAGTCCATTCCTGCCTCCTCCTCCACACTCCACTCTCCATGTTCGTTTCATACTACCTAGTTCATATACCTTTTGTTTCTAACCACTTTATCCCTTCTTCAGCAATATAAAAAAAAAGTTTTTTTCCCCCAAAATTACTCTTAATCTTGCTGGGAATAACACAGAGGGGCACATGTATCATAGTGTGGTCTCTTCGAGGTGAATTTTAGAGACTTATGTCGGCTAGTTTTTGTACCTAATGTATGGTCAGGTCTTTTTACTTGTGATACATGTTCAGTTTTTCCTATCCTGACAGGCACAAATTTTAAAAATAGAACGAGACACGGGCGGCGCCCCTAGTGCAATAGGTCACTTATAAGTGAGATGAGGTATTAGAGAGTATCTGCTCACCTGAAGACACCTTGTGTCTTATGCGTCTAGAGTAGATACTTTTTGTTCTCCGGTAGCTGTGGCTAGGGTGTGCTGCATCTTCCCGGGGTCCGGTACAGTGGTAGTGCCGGATAGGGAATCACAGGGATGTAAAGGTTTGAAAAAACCGGGTTGGTATAAGACGCGCTGCCCCAATTGAGTTGTATCCGACACGGTAGTGGAGTGTAAGATATTATTTATTTAGAGGATAAAAAGGACTACGCGTTTCGGGGGTGGTCTACCCCCGAAACGCGCCGAAACCAGCCACACAGCCTTCAACACCGGGAACAGTAAGTCACCTTCCCCTCCACACCCCCGCTATCCCACAGATGCTCACATCCAAGGAACTTAATCCCACTTTCACTCTCCAACAGCCGTCCTGTGTTTACCCTGAACCCCGGCGATCCTGTGTTCACCCTGAACACCGGGAACAGTAAGTTATCTCCCCCCTCATACCCCCGCTATCATATAGATGCTCTCATTCAAGGCACTTAATCCCCCTCTCACTCTTCAACAGCCGTCCTGTGTTTACCCTGAACCCTGGCGCTCAAGGTAACTACATAATTGATTTGTACACCACATTATATCATTAACCCATCTCCCTATTACCCAATTCATCTGCATCACAAACCCATCTGTTCCACGCATCCACTATAGTAAGGAATCCCGCCTGCTCTACACTATCTTTTTCTCCACCACCCCATACCTGCATGATATATTATATATTACATTTTTATATATTATATTTTATATATTCTATACAGTTTACCCTATTACCATATTTTATATTATTTATATTCAGACGTCCCTACATGAACCACATGTATTTTCTTTTTATGAATTTTCTTTTACGCATTACTATGAATTTCCTGTTTATGTATTTCCTTTGATACTATCAATTATGAATTATTTTTGTCAGTACTTGTATGATATGAATTTATTCCACCAAGAAACGATGAAATGACCTGTACTTTATAGACACGTTTTTATTCTTTATATTATCTTTTCAAAAAAACAAACATCATCTTTTATATGTATATATACTCTAAACTAGTTTTTATCATGTTGTTTTGCCTAGCAATTATCACGGACCTGAGGAAGGGGGTAGACCACCCCCGAAACGCGAAGTCATTTTTATCCTCTAAATAAATAATATCTTACACTCCACTACCGTGTCAATTGGGGCAGCGCGTCTTATACCAACCCGGTTTTTTCAAACCTTTACATCCCTGTGAGGCACAAATTTTGGCTTCTTTTTGAGACTTTTTGTTGCAAATGTCTCACATCCACATGGACACAAACCACGTGAGGGAGTTATATGCAGGAGAGGACACTACTGTTAATTTGGGATTTAACATGGTTAATGCATTTTGAAACTAATTACAACAGCTGAGGAGATTTGCCTTATTTCATTACTTTTAACACTTGAATTTACAAAACACATAGTAATCGCAATGTTAACACATGCGTTAACGCAGCGTTTATGTTGCGTTTTGTAAATGCAAATGTTAACAGTAATGGAATAAGGCAAATCACCTCCCCTCAGCTGTTGCAATTAGTTTCAAAATGCATTAAAAACGCAATTAAACCACTATGTGTGACCTTACCCTTAGAAGTAACCAATAAAAAAAAAATAAGAAGAATTTGGACAAAAGAGGTTACTGTGCTAAATGTTAAACAGTTAAAGCATGTGAAATAAATCCAATTTACACGTAAAAATCGGGTCCATGAAAAAAAAACTTCCTTTGCACCTGCCCTGGACCAGGTGCAGATTTGCGCCTAAAAGTCACAAAAATAAGCAAAAAAAAGTGATACATAAGTGAAAAGTCGCACAGAACATCTGGGAAACTAAGATACATAAGACACACTGCACAAGGTGCAGACCAAGGCGTACTTGAGAAACAACAGGTGAAAAGTCACAAAAAAGTCGCAAATGTGACAAAAGTCGAAAAAAGGAGACAATTTGACTAGCAGAAATAATAATACATGTCCCCAGAGTATGTAATCACAGCCTGCACTTTTTCAACTCTGAAAAACCCCTTCTTTTCTTTGCTTCGAGTAATCTGAATATGCTTAAGATGCCCATCAAACGAAATCTCCTTTTTGTTGCTAAATTCTCTGACTATAGCATCCTTATCTTTGGATAGCAGAATTTTACATAATATAGCCCGGGGGTAGTCCCCTGGTATAGGTCTACACCCTGGTACCCTTTGTGCCCGTTCGAAACAAAAAATAGAAGATAGGCATTGTGTGCCCACCACTTCCTTTTTTGTATAAATTTCATTGTATCTTTTCCTTTTACCCCCTCTGGGAAACCTATTAACCGTACATTTGACCATCTGGATAGATCTTCCATGTCAGTGATCCTGTCCTGCAACGCCTTATTTTCTCCTTTCATTTTTTTGAACAATTTTTTATTAGCTTCTGTTGCCTTGTCCATTTTCTCCAATTTATCTTCTTGAGCATGCATCTTTTTCCTTATTTTAGTTAAATCCTCCCTGATGAACAACACATCGTTTCTTGTCTCTCCTAATTGAATCGAGAGGTTTTCTATTGCTGGATTAATTTTATTAACTGCCGACAAGATTTCCTCCCAAATTTGAGGGTTGCCCAAGGGGTTATTAGGTTCCCCTTCTTCACCTTCCGCTGAATGGGGAGTGGTTTTGGCACTAACTTCTTCATCTTTACCTGCTTTTTGTGTTCTACTGGGGGTAGTTTTTAGAAATTTTTCTATCTTAGCAGGATTTTTGCCTTTTGGGGAGGTGTTCCCTACTGATTTTTTAGACCAGTGATGGGCAACCTTTTGAGCTTGGTGTGTCAAAATTTGCCAAAAAACCGAGCATAACTCGGGTGGTGTGTCACCTTGACGAAAAAACATAATTTTATGATATTTATAGTTTAAATAACAAATATGTATAATTATTTAACTTCTAGGGTACTTTAACCCTAGGTTGTCTGACTGATCCAACCATGTACTGCCATACAACAGTATTCCAGTATATGGGGATTTTCCATATCATCTATTATTATATGCAATTCGCACATTGTAATAGATCGGTTACAATCAGACAGGTGTGGAAAAGATTAGTAACCTGCAAACTTTCAGTCATGAAAGTTCACAGGTTATAGCGAGGGTGCAGGCGCCGCTGTCCACATCTCCAAAATAATCGCAATGTTTGGCGCTTCGCAAGGTGTTGTGATTGTTTCAGGGCTTGTACGTCACAAAACTGACACACAAGCCTTGATGACTGTCTTCTATCATACAGTGCACTGACCTTACTTACTGTATGATGAGAGTGGTTGTTCTCCCTGGTCCCTGCTGTGGAGATGGTCAATGTAGAGGTTGCAGCTGCGGGGACATCACACAGGGCAGCAGCGATGTGGCCTCTGACTGTGCTGCCATCCTCCCCCCACCACAACTATCAGGAGCTGCAGAGGAGTCTCCCTGGTTTACGGCCGGGTCACCTCTCCTGCTGTGCCCCGTGCTGATACCTGTGCTGACTGGAGACACTAGGCACAGCTCACACATGGGGAGGGGCCGGCCCGGGGAAGGAGGAGTAGGGGGGAGTGCTGGGAGCTCACTGCAATCTCTCAGCCTCCTGGCTACTGCACCTGGTCATGTAGGATGAAAATCTCAGGTAGCCGCGTGTCAGTGAAAATGGCTACGTGTGTCAGCAGTGACACGCGTGTCATAGGTTAGCCATCACTGGTGTAGAGGTTGCAGCTGCTGGGACATCACACAGGGCAGCAGCGATGTGGCCTCTGACTGTGCTGCCATCCTCCCCCCCACCACAACTATCAGGAGCTGCAGAGGAGTCTCCCTGGTTTACGGCCGAGTCACCTCTCTTGCTGTGCCCCGTGCTGATACCTGTGCTGACTGGAGACACTAGGCACAGCTCACACATGGGGAGGGGCCGGCCGGGGAGGAGGAGTAGGGGGGAGTGCTGGGAGCTCAGTGCAATCTCTCAGCCTCCTGGCTACTGCACCTGGTCATGTAGGATGAAAATCTCAGGCAGCCGCGTGTCAGTGAAAATGGCTACGCGTGTCAGCAGTGACACGCGTGTCATAGGTTAGCCATCACTGGTGTAGAGGTTGCAGCTGCTGGGACATCACACAGGGCAGCAGCGATGTGGCCTCTGACTGTGCTGCCATCCTCCCCCCACCACAACTATCAGGAGCTGCAGAGGAGTCTCCCTGGTTTACGGCCGGGTCACCTCTCCTGCTGTGCCCCGTGCTGATACCTGTGCTGACTGGAGACACTACGCACAGCTCACACATGGGGAGGGGCCAGCCTGGGGGAGGAGGAGTAGGGGGGAGTGCTGGGAGCTCAATGCAGCAGTGACACGCGTGTCATAGGTTAGCCATCACTGTTCTAGACCCTTTGCAGGCATTTTTCCTCCTTTTACTTTTCTTTAACGTTACATGTAGACATCATCAACAAGGATCAGCGAGGTTAATAGAGTTCAGTCCAGCAAAGTTAATAACGTTAAGTACATGCAGAGTCAACAAACGGTAGAGTTAGTAGCCTAAGCTGTATGCAGCAAGTCAGATTACAGCATTGTTGATGTTAAGTGCAAATGTATAGTACAAAATACAGCTGCTATAACCTTACATGTGTACCCCAAGGACCAAATGCAGCAGTGTTCCCTTGGTACTATGCTGCCAAGTTAGTAACATCAGATGTTAACTTCAAAATCAGAAACCAGCAGAAATATTGATGTTAAGTGTGCACCTCAAAGTCCAGGTCATCAGCTAAGCACAGTCCAGCAGGAAGCAGGATTAGTAGCGTTAGATGATGTTATCAGGATCAAGGCTCCACAGAATTCATAACCTTGAATATAAGCGTCCCAGTCTAAATGCAACAGGGTTAGTAGAAATTGATATGGACATCAGAGTCAAGCTCCTGCGCGGCCAATATACGGTATAAACATAGGAATCAAAAGCTAGCAGGGTTAATAGCCTTGGATGTACGCATCAGCATCAGGAATTGCCAGAGTTAATAGCTAGAGTTAGTAACAATTGGTATAGACATCAGAAACTGGAGCCAGCAGCGTTGATCAAAATTCAAAGTCCAGGCTGGCAGAATTAGTAGTATTCAGTATATGCATCAGAAACAATGACCGGCAGGGTTAATAATATTAGCTGTAGGCATTAGAGTCACATTCCAGCAGTATTACTGGTATTAGATGTATTAGGTGCAGGCAACGATCATTAGACGCATAGACAGTACAGTACTTGTCCAAAGAAAAGCTATTTGCGCCACTTTCCTACCCCTCAGCCAGTTGTAGCAGCCAGGTTACACATGTCTAGCAATCGCGACTTGCCTTGTTGCTTCCCTGACTCGCTCATCAGAAGCTATCCCGGCTCACCGTGATGCCTGCCACCGTACCGCCTTCAAGCTTCCGCCCTGCTCCTCGTTACCTTCAAGTAGAGCTGTCAGCCAAAGTCATCATGGTCCCTGCGGCCGGGATCAATACACCTCTAGATGGTGTCCTGCCACTAGCTTTCATTCATCATGATTCGTGCGGTCCTGGCGGCCATATTGCTACACCAAGCTTGGCCCTCGGGTGCCGCTTGTTTAGGAGCCTGGAAAGCCTCACGAGAAGAGGAGGTTAAAGGAAATCTATCATCAGAATCAAGAATAATAAAATACCCATTTTTACTTAAACATCATGTCAAACATCGAAATCAGAACTTGTTACGAAAGATAATCCCTTTTGGAGAATACTGAGTTGGGGTTCTGTCAAAGTGTATGGAGTGAGACTAATTACTTGAGTTTTTTGTTTGTTCTAATAAATATGTATCACCCTGCTCCGGGCTAGCTATTTGGGAGGTCCCTTATGTTGTGTAATTGGGATCCCTCCAACTGTCAGATGGTAGGGGCACTCTGAAAAATCCCTGTTAATGTTACCTGATCCCTTATTACCTCTATTTCCTCCTCTTTCTCTTCCCCTATTTTTAGCTCAGTGTTGTTTCAAAGATGAGTCTGTATCAGAATTGTCAGTCTCTGTTGAGGAGATGTCATTGTCTGACATCCAAACCAGGGGTGGAGTGAAAAAGTAGTAGGAACAGCTTTGTCTCAATTACATGCTCTCCCACTCCCATTGTGATCCACACGTGCTTTTGGCTTCAAAAACTGCATCTGAAAAACTGAACGTTTGAATGCATTACCCCTTTTGTTATCAAATATGGAATAAAACAACACAGCACCCAGCATCTTTTTTCCTCTATTATAACAGAATTGTAACAAAAGGCAACATACATTTATGAGCTTACCAGCTATGTAAATTTTCATATCAACTAATAAGGGAACTATCTTTAATTTGCAGGTCTGTAAGCCACGTTTACATTATATCCTTCTATTAAAATAATAAACATTAAAAGGGTTGTCCGGAGATTGAAAAACATGACTTCTTTCTTCCTTAAATTGCTCCTGTCCTGACCATGGGTAGTGCATGCTATTGCAACTAAGCTCCTGTAATTTCTATACCAATGAGCTGCAGTACCAGCATAAACCACGGTCAGATGTAGGACTTTTTAAAAAAAAGAAAGCAGCCATGTTTTTCGGCCTGCAGACAACCCCTTTTAACTGGAAGTACATGGTGCACACCTCCACCTTGATCAGGACACTACAATATTACTTATGGTCACATATTTACAGTAGCTTCATGACAATAATTACTTGACATCAATGTTTTTGTACTGTAATGGACATGAGATTGGAATGCTTATATGTTAGTTTATTTATAGAGTAGTTTGAACTACTGTATGTTTCAATTTAAAAAAAAAACTTACAAAACAATGAAGGAGCAATGAGCACATCCCACTCAATCAATCAGGGCAGAGTTAGACTACGCAGTCTTATTCTGCATCAAAAAATTCATGCTAGATGATTTATCTGGAGTTTACGACTGCAGAGTCTGCTTTACACCACCAGTTGGTCTAGTTTCCGACTAAATTTAATGGTTCATGTACTAAGCGATGTCCCCTTTTCCATACAAAATGTTTACTACCAAAAAAGGTCTTAAACCCTTAGTAAATGTGGCGCAAGCTGTTTCCGGTTATAATAACTGGATATATAATAATAATAACTCCAGAATCAGGCCATTGACAATCATATTGATTCATTCTTATATAGCTTCCCTAATTAGTTTACTACAAACTCTAAAATAAGGCTACTTTGTTGATCATCTGAGTATTTTGACTCTGGTAGAAAAATATTTATTACAAATAAAAGCAAAACACATATAAACAAAGGAAAAGAAACAAAACCTCAAAAATAGAATAACGGATACAAAAAACAGAAAAGCTAATTCCAAGAGCAGGGTGGCAGGAAAGCTGGGCTCCAGGCCAGATTGGCAAGAAAGAAGGGCTCTAGGGCAGGCTGACAGGAAAGCTGGACTCTAGGGCAGGCTGGCAGGAAAACTGTGCTCTAGGGCAGACTGACAGGAAAACTGGGCTCCAGGGTAGGCTGGCAGAAACATTGGGCTCCAGGGTAGACTGGCAGAAAAACTGGGATCCAGGGTAGGCTGGCAGAAAAACTGGCTTCCAGGGCAGGCTGTCAGGAAAGATGAGCTCCAGGGTAGGCTGGCATGAAAGCTGGATACTGGGTTCCAGCGCCAGAGGCTGGATGGCAGGATGCCAGGTTCCAGGACCACTAGGCTGGAAGGCAGGATTCTGGGTTCCAATGTCAATAGTAGGATAGCAGGATGTTTGATTGCAGAACCACTTGCAGTATGCCGGGTTCCAGCATCACTTCAGCCCAACATATTCTAAACAACAGCACTGGGGTACACCACTGCCCACCGTTTTCATTTTTCAAGCTTCTTTAGTCCATACATTTAACCACTAATAGCCTGCTGCTATATGTATTTAATATCTATATTTAATAAAAAGCACCATATCTTGCAGTTTTTCCTTTGGTTGTTATTAATGATAGATAATAGAAGCATACTTGTACTGTAGGGTTTTCTATCCAGCCTCATTTACATCACAGATAGGATTACAACAGAAGATAAAACCCCTAAAGAAAACCATTGCCTCCACTTCTGACAAAAAGATGACATCACCGATTATTTACACTTCCTATCTGCATAGAACATTACTTTGTTCGTTGTGGTGGTTAAGAAGATTTCCAGATTTTTTGAGTCAACTGCACAGACCATGCAGAATAATTCTTTATAGACCTCCGTGAGCCAGGTCAAGACTATTGCTACCTATGTCCATGAGGGTGTGGTAAAGTATGTGACTAAATGCTGTCTTGTGGACCTAGGCAAGATGGAAGCTCCATAATCATGGAGAGAAAATAGATTTAAAACTTTTCAATCAGAACAATAGAATTGAACAAAACACACTTGGGCATATTTACTAAGGTCCTGGCGCATTTAAGAAGTGCCTCCGCCACAACTGTGGCGCAGCTGCACTAGGCATCATGCAACACAAATTAGGGGACGTTCTGGCGTTCAGTGAGACAGTGCACCAGATTTAACATGCAAAGTCCAACAGAATTGTGTTGCAGGCTTTATATTAAAGGTGCACTAAAAAAAGTTGGTACAGATGTCAGAGTTGTGCATCGGGGCGCCAGATCCATGAAGAATGGGCGGTGGAAATCTGGTGCACGCTGCACTATACACAGGCAAACTGCGATTAGTGCAGTTTACCCTGTTCTTAGTAAATGTGCCCCATTGCGTTATCAGATTTTTATCATGAGTTACACTTTCTACTTCATAATATAAAATATATCTTGAGATCCAAAAATGTCAGAGTTCTCATTTAAATATGAGGTTTCATGATGAGTTGTGTCAAATTAGACTTTCAGATATTTATATGAATACAAATAACACTTAACAAAGCAGCCCTCTGTTTTACTAATTATATCTTGTTATTGTCTACATTGTCTACATAGTAATTTCTTACACTGCTGATTATTGTCTAGAAAGCGTTCGTAATTTTTCACTGTAATTTATTTGTAGAAATATTTGAACCAAAATACTTATCTCTGGATGTGATAAACCTAAAATAAAATAAAACAAGTGTTTTGCTTTTCTTAGCAGACTATTTGTTACATTATTTGAGTACTATTGATATGGTTCTTACTGGAATGTTGGGTGTATTTTTCTTTAATTGAGAAATGTAACAAAAAAATGCATATTATTCTAAAAAACTTTCCAGTATTGTGGCTCATTAAATGAAACATTTTTGATAAATATTATTTTGCCGTTAAGAACTGAAAATACTTGGTTCATTAAAGTAATTGTGGACAAAGTAGGATAAAATAATCTGTAACCTTATTGAACTTTAATATTATTGCTACAGTGAAGAAGAACCATGATTTACAGATTTTATATAGTATTGCTAGGCTTAATTATGTTTATTGTAAGTTCAATACAAGTTCCGCACTTTTAAAATATATTAAATATTTGTATTGAGATGGCAAAGTCCAAATGCTAATTATTAAGACCACTTTAATTAAACCATCATTCAAAATAAAAAAAAATAAAAATAGACATTACAAAGTTGTCCTTAATTGGGGTCACTTTTCTTTTCAAAAACAGACTTTTTACTTTTTATTAAATAAGATAACAGAAAAATATATAAAAAATAAATAAATTCCCCATGAATCAAGCCACAAGTGTCACTGAAGAGACAGTGTGAGCTTAGGGAGTTAAATAAGTATCTTAGAAAATGGTGCATGACAGAAGGGTTTGGGTTCATGGAGAACTAGGCCTACTTCTCTGTCGGCTACAAGCTCTTTGCTAGGGACAGACTGCACATAAATGAGGAGGATGCTGTTGAGCTAGAGGAGCTTTTAAACTGGGATGTGGTCAGAGGAGGGGCAACTGTACAGATAGAGAAGACATAGAAAGGGATAAATCAGTAGAGGATGGTTATTTATTAGAGATGAGCGAACATACTCGTCCGAGCTTGATGCTCGTTCGAGCATTAGCGTACTCGAAACTGCTCGTTGCTCGGACGAATACTTCGTCCGCTCGAGAAAATGGCAGCTCCCGCCGTTTTGCTTTTTGGCGGCCAGAAACAGAGCCAATCACAAGCCAGGAGACTCTGCACTCCACCCAGCATGACGTGGTACCCTTACACGTCGATAGCAGTGGTTGGCTGGCCAGATCAGGTGACCCTGGGATAGACTAGCCGCTGCCCGCGCTGCTCGGATCATTCTGTGTCTGGATGCCGCTAGGGAGAGAGCTGCTGCTGGTCAGGGAAAGCGTTAGGGTGTTCTATTAGCTTACTGTTAGGCAGGAGTGATTCTACAAGAACCCAACAGCCCTTCTTAGGGCTACAATAACGTTATACTTTTTTTTTTTTTATTTGCAGCTAGTACCATATTGTGAGGAATTTGCAGGGGGACTTGCTACCGTTGTGTTTAGCTTTTAGTGACACACATATCCACCTCAAACACCAAAGTGGGAAAATTTATTAGGGGTTTGATTTCAATTAGGCACAGTCTGCCATTTACTTTTTATTTTACGTTTATTTTTTTAATAACTCAGTGTCATCTCATCTGGCATAGCAGTGTGCTTTCATACTTGGCTAGAAAATAGCCATAGGAGAATCCAAACGGCTTACTTACGCCTACAGTAGCGTTATATATATTTGATTTCTGGTTGATCTGCTGGTGGCTGTCCTTGCTGCAGTGCATCTACTAGCAAATTGTGAGCAATTTGTAGTGAGACTTGCGACCGCTGTGTTTTGCGCTTAGTGACGCACATATCCATCGCAAAGACCGAAGTGGGAAAATTTATTAGGGGTTGGATTTCAATTAGGCACAGTCTGCCATTTCCTTTTTTATTTTACGTTTATTTTTTTAATAACTCAGCGTCATCTCATCTGGCATAGCAGTGTGCTTTCATACTTGGCTAGAAAATAGCCATAGGAGAATCCAAACGGCTTACTTACGCCTACAGTAGCGTTATATATATTTGATTTCTGGTTGATCTGCTGGTGGCTGTACTTGCTGCAGTGCATCTACTAGCAAATTGTGAGCAATTTGTAGTGAGACTTGCGACCGCTGTGTTTTGCGCTTAGTGACGCACATATCCATCGCAAAGACCGAAGTGGGAAAATTTATTAGGGGTTGGATTTCAATTAGGCACAGTCTGCCATTTCCTTTTTTATTTTACGTTTATTTTTTTAATAACTCAGTGTCATCTCATCTGGCATAGCAGTGTGCTTTCATACTTGGCTAGAAAATAGCCATAGCAATAGGATAGCATAGTTTGGTTTTAAAAACTAAAAAACACAAAAAAAAACAAAAAACACAAAAAAAGTTAAAAAAAAATTAAAGTTATAACTCTCATTTTCAAAATGTTTAACCCGAGGGCTAGGGGTAAAGGACGAGGGCGGGGACGTGGGCGTCCAACTACTGCAGGGGTCAGAGGCCGTGGTCCTAGGCGGGGTGAGACACCACCTGCTTATGAGGGAGCAGGGGAACGCCGCAGAGCTACACTCCCTAGGTTCATGTCTGAAGTTACTGGGACTCGTGGTAGAGCACTGTTGAGGCCAGAATAGTGCGAACAGGTGATGTCGTGGATTGCCGACAATGCTTCGAGCAATTTGTCCACCAGTCAGTCTTCCACGCAGTCCACCCATGTCACCGAAATCGGCACTCCTCCAGCTCCTGCACCTCAGCCTCCTCCCCCCCAGTCTGCTCCCTCCCAGGAAAATTTGGCATTTGAATCGGCATACTCTGAGGAACTGTTTTCTGGACCCTTCCCACAGTCACAAACCACTTGTCCGGTTGCTGCTGAGCAATTTTCCGATGCCCAGGTTTTCCACCAGTCGCAGTCTGTGGGTGATGATGACCTTCTTGACATAGTGGAAGAAGTGTGTAAAGAGGTGTCCGACGATGAGGAGACACGGTTGTCAGACAGTGGGGAAGTTGTGGTCATGGCAGGAAGTCCGAGGGGGGAGCAGACTGAGGGATCGGAGGATGATGAGGTGACAGACCCAAGCTGGGTTGATAGGCCGGGTGAACACAGTGCTTCTGAGACGGAGGAGAGTCCTCGACCAGAACAGGTTGGAAGAGGCAGTGGTGGGGCCAGACGGAGAGGCAGGGCCAGAGCTGGTGCATCAGCGCCAAATGTGTCAACTAGTGAAGCTCCCGTGGCGATCCCTCTCTAGGCACAGCAGCAGTGCCGTCGCTAAGCGACAGCAGGCGGTGCTCAAACTGCTGAGCCTAGGCGATAAAAGGCACACCGCCCGAGAACTATTACAGGGCATCACGGCGCAGACTGATCTGTGGCTGGCACCGCTGAACCTGAAGCCAGGCATGGTTGTGTGTGACAACGGCCGTAACCTGGTGGCGGCTCTGCAACTCGGCAGACTGACACATGTGCCATGCCTGGCCCATGTGTTAAATCTGATAGTTCAGCGTTTCCTCAAGACATACCCCAATCTGTCTGATTTGCTCACGAAGGTGCGCCGCATCTGTGCGCATTTCAGGAAGTCCAGCACAGATGCTGCCACTCTCAGGGCAGCGCAGCGCCGCCTCCAACTGCCCGCTCACCGACTGTTGTGCGACGTGCCCACGAGGTGGAATTCAACACTGACCATGTTATCCAGAGTTTACCAGCAGCGCCGAGCGATTGTAGACTGCCAGATGTCAACTTCCACCAGAACTGGTAGTCAGGTCAGTCAGCTTCCTCAAGTCTACAATGAGGAGTGGACGTGGATGTCTGATATCTGTCAGGTGCTGAGTAACTTTGAGGAGTCAACACAGATGGTCAGTGGCGATGCCGCCATCATCAGCCTCACCATCCCGCTGCTTGGCCTGTTGAAAAACTCTCTGGTCAGCATGAAGTCGGAAGCTTTCCGCTCGTCACAAGAGACGGGGGAAGAAGATTCCCTTGTTGATAGCCAAAGCACCCTTAGGTCTGTTTCTCAGCGCATATCGGAGGAGGTGGAGGTGGAGGAGGATGAGGAGGAAGAGGAGGAGAATGTTGGCGAGACACAAGAGGGGACCATTGTTGAGTCCTTCACTGTTCAGCGTGTATGGGCAGAAGAAGAGGAGTTGGAGGAGGAGGAAATGGACAGTCAGGCCAGTGAGGGGAGTGAATTCTTACGCGTTGGTACTCTGGCGCATATGGCAGATTTCATGCTAGGCTGCCTATCCCGTGACCCTCGCGTTCAAAGAATTTATTCCAGCACCGATTACTGGGTGTTCACTCTCCTGGACCCACGGTACAAGCAAAATCTTTCCACTCTCATCCCTGGAGAGGAAAGGAGTGTGAGAATGCATGAATACCAGCAGGCCCTGGTGCACAAGCTGAAACAGTATTTCCCTTCTGACAGCGCTAGCGGCAGAGTGCGTAGTTCTGCGGGACAAGTAGCGAGGGAGAGTAGGCGAGCAGGCAGCTTGTCCAGCACTGGCAAGGGTACGCTTTACAAGGCTTTTGCCAGCTTTATGTCACCCCAGCAAGACACTGTCACCTGTCCCCAGTCTCGGCAGAGTAGGGCTGATCTTTACAGAAAGATGGTGAGGGAGTACGTAGCTGACCATACCATCGTCCTAAATGATCACACAGCTCCCTACAACTACTGGGTTTCAAAGCTGGACATGTGGCGCGAACTGGCACTGTACGCCTTGGAGGTTCTTGCCTGCCCTGCCGCTAGCATCTTGTCCGAGCGGGTTTTCAGTGCAGCTGGTGGCATCATCACCGATAAGCATACACGCCTGTTGACTGACAGCGCTGACAGGCTGACGCTTATTAAGATGAATAAAGCCTGGATTTCTCATAATTTCCAATCTCCACCAGGTGAAGGAAGTTCAACCTGAATAATTTATCCACTCCTCCTCCTCCTCATTTTCCTCCTTCTCCTCCTCTTTGTACAGTAAAGCAGAGGAAACTGGCTATTTTTTGACAGGGCCCACTGGCTCTAGCTATAGTACTTTATGCATTTAATTTTCTGGAGGGCCACCGACCCGGTCCTCTGTTTTAAACAATTTTTGGGAGTGCCACATACAGGCACTCAATCTATTCAATTTTTCTGGAGGGCCACCTACCTGCTCCTCTGGTTTGAAAACTTTTTTGGACTGCCACATACAGGCACTCAATCTATTTCATTTTTCTGGAGGGCCACCTACCTGCTCCTCTGGTTTGAAAACTTTTTTGGACTGCCACATACAGGCACTCAATCTATTCCATTTTTCTGGAGGGCCACCTACCTGCTCCTCTGGTTTGAAAAGTTTTTTGGACTGCCACATACAGGCACTCAATCTATTCAATTTTTCTGGAGGGCCACCTACCTGCTCCTCTGGTTTGAAAACTCTTTTGGACTGCCACATACAGGCACTCAATCTATTCAATTTTTCTGGAGGGCCACCTACCTGCTCCTCTGGTTTGAAAACTTTTTTGGACTGCCACATACAGGCACTCAATCTATTCAATTTTTCTGGAGGGCCACCTACCTGCTCCTCTGGTTTGAAAACTTTTTTGGACTGCCACATACAGGCACTCAATCTGTTCAATTTTTCTGGAGGGCCACCTACCTGCTCCTCTGGTTTGAAAAGTTTTTTGGACTGCCACATACAGGCACTCAATCTATTCAATTTTTCTGGAGGGCCACCTACCTGCTCCTCTGGTTTGAAAACTTTTTTGGACCGCCACATACAGGCACTCAATCTATTCAATTTTTCTGGAGGGCCACCTACCTGCTCCTCTGGTTTGAAAACTTTTTTGGACTGCCACATACAGGCACTCAATCTATTTCATTTTTCTGGAGGGCCACCTACCTGCTCCTCTGGTTTGAAAACTTTTTTGGACTGCCACATACAGGCACTATCCAAATTAAATTGTCTCCATAGCAGCCTCCACACATTGTCTCCATTGCTACCTCCAAAAGTCGTCCATATAGCTGCCTCCATACATCGTCCCCTTATCAAACGAGGTGTGTCAGGCAGAAATTTGGGTTGTTTTCATGGATTCCACATCAAAATTGTTAACTTTGTCGCCACCCAGCTGTGTTATCCACTTTTATCATTTACCAATATTATTTCAGCGCTTCTTGCGCTTCTGTTTACATTCCCCTCACCCGCCATATCCTAAACTTATAAGAACGCTACTACACTTGATCTCATACAAAAGGTTCTTAGAAGTGCTGTTTGGGGAGTAGCCTAGAGACACGGGCTTGGATTGGCGAAAGCTCGCCTGGCAGCGGAGCGCCAGCTCCATGCCAAGATCCAACTAACATAGTTTTAACTGCAGCACCTTTAATCTACTACTAGTTCACTGCCTCCATACATGGTCCCCTTATCAAACGAGCTGTGTCAGGCAGAATTTTGGGTTGTTTTCATGGCTTCCATGTTAACTTTGTCGCCACCCTGCTGTGTAATCCACAAAATATACTGGCAAACTTTTATCATGTACCGATATTATTTGAGCGCTTCTTGCTCACCTCCTTTGGTTCCTCTCTGCCACCCATTGGTTTGAAGCCTGAGTCCATTTAGGGTATGTCGCCATGCCACTCTCTAGCCTGCCGCTGCTGCCGCTGCCACTGCATGCCGTCCCCTATAGTGTCAGGGTCAATTATTGGATGTTTTAGATGCTATCTAGCTTCATTCTGTCACTCTGTCATGGCCATGCTGTTGCCCATAGTTTTGGCATAATGGTGCGATTAAGCAGCCTCAGAGGCATCCATGCATGCTGCCCCTGCTGTTTCCTGTCCATTTCCGTGGTGTTTCCATCCTTTTCTGAGGTTCCCAGGTGTTTGGCCAAGCTTCCCTGTGCAGAGCCTTGGTCCCCTTGAAAAATGTTCGAGTCTCCCATTGACTTCAATGGGGCTCGTTATTCGAGACGAGCACTCGAGCATCGGGAAAAGTTCGTCTCGAATAACGAGTACCCGAGCATTTTAGTGCTCGCTTATCTCTATTATTTATAGAAGGATGTGGCTAAAAGAAAATTAGAGAGGGAATCAAGAATACAGAATATGTAGGGATTAAAGATGAATGTTTGCTGTCAAAAAGCAAAAGGGAGTGGAGTAAGTTAATTTCATTGTAGCCATAGAAGGTAAAAGATTGGGAAAATCATATAAAGGAGGCTTCTGAAGGAACTATTAATATTGGAGGTAAAATATGATACTGTGGGTATCTCTTAGACATGGCTGGACAATAGCTATGACTGGGCTTTTAATATAGATTTTACAGTATTTTTACCAAAGTATGGAAAAGTTATTGGCCTCAGATTATGATAAAACTAAGAATTTAATTTTAAAAATCTATTTAAACTTAACAAACCCTATGTAAATACATTTCCCAGTACACAGCATTGAATATTACTAGGAAGAAAACATGGTAAACAGAAAAGCCTTCATAAAGCTCCACATCCAGAAACAATAATGGATTTTTGAAGGAAGGGAGCAAAAAAAACCTTGATTGCAAAAAATGATCTTCGATTTGTAATGTTTCTGGCTTCATAATAAAACAACAGAATATGTATAATATGACAAAGAATTGGCAAAACAAAGCAGGCATGTTGTAAATTTTAGTTAGTAACTAATTTAGGTAGTAAGACTATCTATTTGAAATGGCAATTTTTTTAAACATTTTGCCAAATTTCCCTTTTTTCATAAATAAAGGAAAAAAATATCAAAAAAATGTTCCTACTTTTTTAAAGTATAACATGCCACGAGAAAACAATGTTAAAATCACCTGGGTAAGTAAAAGATTTCTAAAGTTATTACAAGATTTAACCCCTTAATGACCAAGCCACTTTAGGACTTTAGGACCAAGCCCTGTGCCGGTGGTTATAACCTTTGTACACTTCAACATATCCAGATAATTTATCAATTGTGTTATTGTCACACATTGGACTTTAAATTAGTGGAAAAATTTTGGTGACATCTTTTGTGCTTAGTTGTGAAAAAAAAAGGAAATTTGTTCTTAACCCCTTAGCGACTTGGCAATTTTGCACTTTCCTGATACAGTCCTTTTTTTTAAAGGGCTTTTCCCAAGAACAAATGTTGTGCCCTATCCACGGGATAGGGCCTAACTTGCTGATCAGTGGGGATCTCAGTGTTGAGACCCCCACAGATTACATAAACAAGGGTCTTGTTTTTGTGATCTGTGGGGGTCTCAGCACTGAGAACCCCACTGATCAGCAAGTTAGGCCCTATCCCATGGATAGGGCCTAACTTTTGTTCATGGGAAAACCCCTTTAATTGTGCCTGCATGTACCATGTAATGTGTTGAGGGAATCAAGTTTGTTTCACAAGGTGAAACTAATGAAAAAATTTCTCACTTAAGGTGTTTTTAAGTTCATGAAAAGTTGTGGAATTGTAACATCATATGGCTCAAACCTCCACGATAATTCAACCCCACCTGACAGTGCTGAATGCGGGTGCCACCATCTTCAATGGCCAATGCATGCCCCCAAGATGTCACAGGGTGACAATTGGTTCCCATGGCAGCTGGGAGCCTTGTAAAAGCTAGGTATCCAGCAGGTGGCTTACACTGTAAAATTCTATGCCAGTCCCTATCTAACATAGAATTGCACCATAGTCTGAGAATATTCAATCATGAATGTTCACAGGATACAGCAAGTGTGGCAGCCACATATCACACATCAATGAGCCACTTATCACCTGTGTGTCATTAGGGAAGTAAAGAATATGTTGTCAGTTGCTTGTCCCCACCCCTTGAAGTGTCACATGATTGTATTACCAAGCAACTAATCAGCAAATATTAACCGCACATGGATGACACATATTTTGCATCTGTATTTTTCATGTTCCCATAGACTTTTGGAAGGAAGAGCCACAAACACGACTAAGCATAGGACCTGCTCAGAGCTCTTGTTGGAGAATTAGGCTCGCTCATACTCAGAGCTAAGGAAACCACAACTATGTGTGTGAGTCCATTAAAAGACATAAAGTTGTGAACTAGCCACAACAATAACAGTTAAAACACATGTAAAAACTAAGTTTCTGTACATGAAGGCTAAGCTGGATGATATGATAACTGGACACAGATCAATACATTTCTATTATTAAAGTTTCAAATGGCAAAAAAAACCAACACAAAATTAATAAAAAATTTCTAGCAGGATACAATATGGTAATACGTTTTTTAGGATTGAAACAGTCTTGTCTAGAGTTAGGAATATGTCCCTTTTGGAATAGATATACTGGTTTGGCTTTAATGCGGCATCATTTCTTGATGTTAAAGGGGCTGCCTTAGAATGTTTACCTTTTCCCATCCTGGAAAATGTATTTGCATATTTCCCATAATACCCCCGGGCAGCATCCCATGGCTAAAAGTCTTAACAAAACTGCAAGGCAGGCTTAATTGGCAAAGTTTCCATATGTAGAGCTGTTGCCTCCTGACCCCAGCAGAGTACAAGAAAATATAAGCCCTTTAGATCACTTATTCTTGGAACATAAACTCTAATGTTGTCATGTCTAAATAGATATGCAGCATATAAAATAATGTATGCAAAAAGCAATTAGATGTTATTGTTGCCTACCTTCTAGATAGATTCCTTAGTTAAACTGAGGAATTGAGTGCAATATTTTTTGCAGCAAAAACAAATAATAAGGTAATTTTAGTGAAACAGTTCATATGTTGCCTTTGAAATATTTGAGTAAAAATAAATGCTTCAGTATATATACAAGATATTTCATCAAAAGTTTTAACAACACTCGATAAATCATTAGACAGAAGCTCGAGTGGTTTAAAAATGTCAACAAACAACTAAAATATGATTACCTATCTTGCTTACCATCTGCTGCTTTGTTAATTTGTAACTCTGGGGCATTGCAAGCGTAACTTGAAATTGAACCAAATAATTGTTTCCCACTTATAACAATAACAAAGTCTTATTAATGTCTCTATCTCTATCTCTATATATTTATACATACAGTAGTGTATTTTTTGTGGATGAATATTTGGTGTGCTAAATGTACCTGTATACACTTTTTTCTTCTTGTAAACTTGACAATACAGTTTCTTATTTTTTTATTTGAAAAATAAGTACTTAATTTAAAAAGACCTTCTCAATCCCTTTCTACTTCAACAGCGTACATTTCCCTATAGAGGAACATGGGGGGACATTTATCATAACCAGTGCTCTGCTTGCATGGTGTATGATAAAGGCCCTACCAGCCAGGCTTCTACCTCTTTACATATATGCCACAATGGATACACTGCTGGGCAATTGATGGAATTGCAGTTAAAGCCTGCAAACTTTTAATACTAAAGTTCATAGACTATGGCTAGTGCGCAAGTTTGGACCTGAAACGCTACCATGCCATTCCACTCTTCAGTGGGTAGTGCCCCATTCTCACATGGCATAATCATAAAAACTTTTTTTTTCTGGCATAGAAGCACTGATAAACCTCCCCTATGGTTTTAATTAGGATTTCTCTCTAAAACTTTTTGGATAAAAAATCCCAGAAATGACATGCCAGTCTGTCTGATTTAGATCCACCTTTGTATGGAATCCCCCCCTGCAGATGACACTTTTATGGAATATACAACATGTTTATGTCAAGATAGAAGTGCAGGGGAAGAAGTAAGAGCCCTGCACTTCCCTTAACCTCTGCCCGTGCCAGGTAAAAAAACAAGATGGAACTGTATCAACAGGAGCTGGCAGTAACAGATTTCCAGGCCCAAGCCAAGGTCTACATAAATATATATATATATTCTCATGGGTGCTCCTGCGACCCATGCACCCCTGGAGCCCCACGGGAGCAATCTCCTTCCCTCGTTCCAGCAAAGTCCCCTCGTTCCTGTGCATGCATCCCTGCCTCCAAAGGTAGATAATTTGCGCTGACCAACCACCATTCCCTGTTAAATTCCTAACCCCTTCCTCTGTCCCCTGCCAAATCTTTATGCCTTGTGCCTCTGAGAAAGCTTCCCTTTGTTACTCCTGCAATTATTGTGACCTCCGATTCTCTGCCGCCTGTCCTGACCTTCTGCCTTCTCTCTGACTCTGCTCCTTTGCCACCTGTCTTGACCTCCTGCCTGACCATGACTCTGCCTCCATCCCACGATTCTGTACCTTGACTTGGCGGCCACTGCGACTAAAAATTGTGCCTGTGGAATGACCTGGTGGTACCCCGCCGCAGCTAGGCCAACGTGCTTTGTGGCCGCCTCTGGTGAAAACCAGTTGCCACTTATACTCCGCTCCCAGGTGTTGGCTTACGTCATCACTCGCTTGGTACAGTGGGTCCACTACCACAGATGCTTCCTGCTATTAAATGGTATGCTAAGGGTGTAAGGATATGCTAAGGATTTTTCCAGAAGAGTAATAAAACTAGTCTTCCCATTTTTGAGGAGAACTTTTAGATAGATAGAATACTTTATTGTCCTCATAGGGGAAATTGAATTTGTCACGACAACAGTAGCAACACCTCCATCCGTGATCACAGTTATACATATATGAACAATAAGGAATAATAACATGCATATAATACAATGCACACAGAGAGCATATGCTTGTTTTAAAGATTAAGCCATGCCATGTCTAAGTACTGACTATTCTTTACGGTGAATATATATATATATATATATATAAAGAAAGTCCAAGGCAGCACAACCTAATTGTCTGGGTGCAAAATCTGTAAATCCGTGGCAAAGGATCCAATTATAAATTCAGGAAAAACAGCAGCACTCCAGTTTGTGAATCAATTCAGGGTGATCTTTATTTCAAGGATGTATATATATATATATATATATATATATATATATATATATATATATATATATATATATATACGTGGGTACAGAAATTATTTGGTACCTTATTAACCTTCAGCTATGGTTGCCAAAGAGTTAGAAATTTACAGTGATACAAATGTATAACGTATAGCCATATATAATGTTGATAGAAATCTATTTATAAAAGAAAATCTTTACTAGCAGTGTTTTCTGTGCTTAAGTACCAAATTGAGGCAATGAAAGTAATCTTACATCATGTATTAAACAAGGGGTACACACTCTCCCCAGACTATGGCTGACACTGTGAACTTTATTATGATTAATGTTACAGACCACCTGAGATTTTTTTTTTAAAGTTCATAGACGCTTGTACAGACATTACGGTGGCCTTTGGTGGTATCATTTAAAAATTAAATGTATGTTACTAAACTTTGGTACAAATATATGCATTGGTAGATCATTAGGCATCTTTCACAAGTTTTCATAGTTTCTGTTTCACGTCAGATGTAGGGCCAACAAGGTGTTAATTTCTGCAATAGATTTGAAAAGTCACACAAATTTTGGCACTACAGGCAGTCAGGCGGGTTATATATAAGATAGGTTCCTTCTTAAATGAAATCTACCATCAATATCCAGCATGGCAAACCAGGGGCGCCATGACTGTGGTAACCTTCTTATATTTGTTATCTATGGTCTCCTTCTTTTTATGATAAACTTTTACAATTATGTTAATAAACCTAAAAGGCTACTGGGGAAGTTCCAAAAGCCCCTCCAAAAGCCTTTGTTCGACTGTCTCAACCTGCCCCTTTGTTCCTGCTCCGCACTTCCCCCATTCCCTCTGCAGCAGAAGAACTTGCAGCACACAATGGGAGAGAATCCTCCTGTACAGTGTAACAGCCTGTGAAGCTGCAGCACAGAGGGGTTATGGAAATCACCCCAGTAGCCTTTCAGGCTCATTAACATAATTATATTTTAGGAGGAGGGAGGCCATTGATAACAAATATAAGAAGATTACCACAGTAATGGTGCTTTGATCTATCAGTGTCCCTGGTTTATCATGCTTGATTATGATGATAGATTTCCATTTAGTTGAATTTGTATGTAGGTTGGAATATATATATATATATATATATATATATATATATATATATATATATATATATATTTCTCATTGTAACTCCAGACAAAAAAATATTTTGTCCATGTGACTGGATTTTCCAAATTTTGTGTTGTCATGGGAACAAGGATTGTCAATAAAACTTCATTACATACACCTTACAGCTGATCATTGCAGCCTGTGACTAAAGTCAGAGAGCTTCTCCAAAGGTCACAGCGGGCAGAGAGGTACTTCTGTAACTAGGGGTTGTCTGTAAATAGGGTGTCCTTAAGTCAGGGATTGCCTGTACTACTACCTAGTATTTTCTATGCCAACGATTTGCAAATAATAAGTAACTAATAAGTAAATAAATCTGTCTCGATCATCTGCACATTCATATGCCAACTACAATAATACATTCCCCCCCAATTCGTCTATTTGGTGATTATGATTTTCTATCATAAATAATCTAATAAAATAGTAATTCAGAATTGTTAAAACACCTTGATAGTGTTCTAAGATAAATATTTTGACTTTGAGAAGCCCAAATTTGGCCTAAAAGAATCAAATCTTTGAGTTGACTGCAAAGCAATGCTTTTTCTCAAACCTTTAGAGAAAATCTTCTGCAACAAACAATTTTCTGTACTTAGAAGTAATAATCTTGGACAGCAAGTTACATCTCTGCCTATAACTCAATTCACTGTAATTGCTCAGCAGATATTGATTTGTATAGAGCAGGGCCTGACTTACATTGGAAATTCACTTTAAAGACTTTATCTAGATAGTCAAAACTTCAAAATAAATCTAAAAGAAAGTTTTATATCCAAACACACACACAAGATACTTTTAAAACCACATTTTAATCTAGG
This sequence comes from Engystomops pustulosus, assembly GCF_040894005.1. NCBI lineage: Eukaryota > Metazoa > Chordata > Amphibia > Anura > Leptodactylidae > Engystomops > Engystomops pustulosus. The sequence continues at coordinate 54,865,733 of NC_092415.1, forward strand.
TCTGACTTCAGACACTGCTTTACATGGAGACATAACATTTAAACAGACAGATGTAGCGCAGCAGACGCTGCCTCTCACAGGTCATCTTTCGGGAAGGAACAGCACAACACAAGCCTGTGGAAGAAGAAAAAGATTTCACACTCTGTTACTTCTTTATGAATGAAGGATATTTTTAAACACATGTCATGTATCCAGTGCATTTTCTGCTACTAGTCACAACGTAACGAGGAAAGAGACCATTAATTGTTGGAATAGGTTTTGGCTAATTATCAGTAATTAACTGTTATAACTATTTATAATCCCACATGATATTCTGTCACAGATGAAAAAGCAAATACTGTATTATAATGATCTTGGCAAGATTTATTAGAAGTGTTTGAGATCAGAACTGTTCTAGTTGCTAATGGCAACCAATCAGAGCTAAGCTTTAATTTTCTCACAGACGTTTATAAAATTAAAGCTGAGCTCTCATCGGTTGCCAAAGATAAGTAAAACAGTTCTGCTCTCAGACACTTCTGATAAATCTCCCCCATGTTTTCAAAATATATGTCTACGCATCTATCTACACATGTATACTGTAGTATTTCCAGAATGGATAGCCTTTTCTTAAAATAGACTATCAATATTAGTTTTTTTAAGAACAATAAATCCAATATTCACAGTGCTGCTGCTACTAACATCCACATTTGCAGAGGTTTGATAAAAGCATTTTCTAGGGCTGCTACAGAACACTGTCTGCAGTTTTCAATGGCCCAGTGTGGTGAAAATCTTCTTTTTATGTGATTTATACACCACATAGCATAGATAACATGTTACTTATGTTCTATGGGTCAGTACGGTTATGGTGATATCCTATATTTATGTTTGACTTGTTCTATATAATAAAAAGTCATTTGGAGAGGAAAATCCCTTGAGATTGCATTGCCATCTACTAGTGTAATATTTGTATTAATTTGTTGATTGAGCTGTTTTCGAACTTATTTTTTGCATAACAAGTTGAAGTTTTTTGTGCTGTTTGTGTGGTGATTTTCAAATTTTATTTGGTTTGGGAGTTTTACACTATATGGGGCATTAAGGGGACTTTAGTTTTGTAATAAAATATTTTTTTTATTAAACTTTTTTTTCCTTTCTTTTTTACACTTTGTTTGTTCTTCTGTCAGACTCATCATCTGATCACTTGTTCAAAATAATACCCTGTCATTCTGATGTATGGCAGTGTATTTCAACAAATGCATATGCATAGGCTGCCAGCTGCAATATTCGGTCCGACTCAGGAGGCAGACATGTAAGGCAGCCCTGGGATCCTTCATCGGATCCTGGGGCCACCATGGAGATGATTGGCATCCCCATAACCTAAGGGATAACCTTAGGGAGGAGAGGTGGTGAACCCCTTTAGTTGCTGCAGTCCTAAAGACTTAACTCAGCTGTCACGTAGAGCTCTGCTTCTGAGCACCGGCTCTGCTTCTGAGCCTGTGCAGTCCACATGACGTTGGGGGACATCATGTTGGCCCAAACAGAAGCACACCATGATGTTCCTCAAGGTCATGGTGGCTTAAGTGGTTAAACTTTTAAAATTTTTCAGTCATGTAATGAGGTTGTCCCACAAGGGGAACTGACATGAATTCATGAATTCACTGCCATGCAGTGTTCTGGAATCTTCATCCAAAGCACAACAGCAAGTCATATCAAAAGAAGTGCAACCAGAGAATCCTGATACAATAGTCATTAAGGGTTAATAAATACCATACTGTTTTTACATGTAGGGGCCAATTTATCTATAGTTATTTAATTTGTTGGTTTGTTTTTCTGTTATTTTGTTCTGGATTTTGGACTTGCTTGGTTTGGGTGATGTATTTGGCATTGCAGGGTCTTGTAATATCTATGCCACTCTATTGCTTACGTCTGCTCAGGACTGAAGTTTTTACTGTGATTGCGTAAAATTATGGGACTCATACATTCACATCTGTGTTTTGCATGAGGGTGTGGGTGGTGATGAGTGTCATGAATGTGCATATACTTCTAAATTTTGTCCAGTTTCCTAGTTTGCAGAAATCTGTCCTATGCAATGAATTTTAATTAAGAATGTGATATGGAGTTCTTAAATCTAAACACTAGTTTGACTTTGTCTTAGACAGTTTGTACATTGGGGCTTTGTGCCAGGCAGAGTTTATAAGATGCATAACCTTCTGACAAATATGAATACATGTGCCAAGTCAAACGTTTTACTACAGAGGGATGTGTGTTCATCAGTAACATAATAGTAAATGAAGATCACAAAATTTGCACTAATCAAAAGTAAACACAACTTACCCTCGAATATATATTGACTGAAAATATCTTCTATAATTGAAAAATGGTTTGAGATGACCATTAAGGTCATTGATGCACAAACAACCTAGAAATACTCTCTAGATACACTAGACATCATTTTCCATACAATAAAAGAAGAAAATGTTTATAATTACTAAGCCCAAAATAGAACTTTATGGTCACAATTCAACAAGGCCTTTGCATAGGGATACAGTACACCTCTTATAGGTGGATACCTGCTTTTTTGGAGGTGTGAGCTACAGATACAAATGTTATAATAAATGACAGAATAATGCTCTGTGCAACAGAAAAAAATTACGGGTAATTTCAATTTCTCTTGCCGAAAGCTTTGCACTGAGAGCACATTAATTTTTCCAACCTAGATCAAGTCAACCCATCGGTCATCAGTAAGGAAAAGTAAAGGTTCTGTGGTGACCCTTGCAGTCTCCCCTCTAACATAATTAAAAGATCACAGATTAATTGGTCAATTGGACTCATGTCTGAATAAAGCTCTACTATGTGCACCAATGCTTTTTTTAAGCCATTAATGTGATTTTTTCACACACTCATGTTTTCTTGAAAAATTGCACACCTCTTACAAATTCTCCATAGTCTTTGTACTGTATATGTGCTATACTCGTATAGATGAAAAGCACAAAAGAACATTAAAAAGTACATAAAAAACTAAAATATATATTTTAGATTATATTTTCTTAGCAATTCTGCAGTCTATAAACCTGACATAAGAAGGAAAAATGACTCATATATTTTGATGTGAGAGTATTTTTAAGTTGTTTGGCTACATAATTAGAGGTAACAGTGAAGCAAGAAGGACAAACTATGTCCATTGTTTGTGGTATAGTTGATGTGAATATGTAGTCTTAGTTATTGGACTGTTAACCCTTTGACTGCTGCTGGCAAAGCCAACGTCAGTCAGTCAAAAAAGAAAAAAAATAGTTTAAATACATCTTAAAAAATAAAAGTTCAAATCACCATGGAACTGATGCAAAAATGTATAAGTATAAACCAAAAAAATCTATCAAAATGTAAAAACTGTTATTCCTAGTGTTTAACCCCGTAACGAAAAATAGCGCCCAATTCTCTGAAACACAATTTTTTCATGATTTTGCAACACATAAAAAAAACATATTTTTATTTTTTTAAATGTATTAAAACACAGTAAGAAAACTCTATAAATGTGATAACCCCATGAAATTTTAAATGTTTTTGAAGAGGGGAGTGAAAAATGGAAACACAAAAACAAAAAAGTCGCTAAAGAAAACCTGTCACTAGAATTTTACCCCTCACTCCAGTAATACCTGCTGGTAAAGGGTTAACGGAACAAAGAGTCGTGTTCACACACTATAATATACACTCACCATGTACACCACCTGTAAGATCTAGATCTAAAGTGTTAAAGGGAACCCCAACCTCACCTAAATGCAAATGAGTAGAAATGAGTCAACTTCTGAAGAGAAGAGTCAGGTCTTCTCCAGCCTGCCAGTAAACCCTGCCTCCATTCTTTGACTGACTACTCAGTGTCTCTTCAAATCTTTGCCTGAGCAGATCAGAAGTCCTTTTCCTATCTACTTATGCTGTGCCTCTCACTGCAAGGCCAATTTAGCAGTGAGCACTGTGTGGGAAACTGCAGATCTTGTCACCATTTCACACATCCCACTATGGGCGAAGCCAAACGATGGTGGGTGGATTCACAACCCAGTGGGGGGAACCAATTTAGACAAAGGCAGTAAAAATTATGAGGATGATTTTACTGGTGGGAGGCAGATTTAATTTTGGAGGGAGTGAGTAAGGTTTATTGTGCCTGTTCTTGATGACAGGTTCCCTTTAAGTGTAAATTAAAGACAATACATATCTTAGATATACTTTTTTTTGATGTGGCAATAGCAAAGCAATCGCTAGTGAAATTTTTATAAATATGGTAAAAGCTGATATTCAATTTTGCTTTAAATTACCGGAATCTTAAACAATAGTATATAATGCAAATATTTTTCTTTGTAAAATGTGTGCAGTTCCAAGATTAGTTTCATTGGTTTTATGTATTTTTCAAAGTGTTACGGTTTAATTTAGCTAACCCTGCTGTGAAAATGCTTCAGCACAGATGGCATAAAAGATCACCTACTGTTCTAAAATCCCTTGATAGAAGACCATATGTGTGACTATTCTAACACAATGGGTGTTAAGTATGTCATCACAATAGAAATTATTTTAATTGTATTGCTTATTTGACATTATGTTTAATCGTTATCTGTATTTTACTGTCTCTTTGAAGCAATATACTTTGACTGATGCTCTAATTTATTAGATAAGCTTTACAGGAAATTAACAGGACTAATAACAAATACAGAATAGTAATAATGATCTATAAATGATTAGCTTTTCTCTAATTATAGTCACTTTAAGTAAGACTATCATGATTGATTTTTATGATTATAAGTAAATGTAATCACAGCATGTTTTAGAGTAAGTTTGGGTTAACTTTGTATTCCCTAAACATATTTACTTAGTAGTAATCCAGCATTGGATTTTATCGTATAGAATGTGTTACGACATCTATGTAAATCCATATAGCTATGTATCTCATATAATTATCTCTATATGTAGAAATGAGTGTTTTATATTTTGGTACTACATATGTATATCTCTGATATAAAGCGAACCTCTCACCAGGAATGTCATTTTTAGCTGGTGACAAAATCTCATGTTATAATGACTTTAAAAATGCCTTTGTCAGCATTCTGAATCATTCCTGTACTTTATAGAACTTTATTTCACATTACCTAGTACCATGCCAGAAGTGTGTGGTGAGTCCAAGAGGACATATCCAGGTGATTCTAAGAATTTTCTCTTGTGACACATTTTATATTATGTTAGTAGAAAAATGACAGCAAAGGGGTGACCTCATTGCAATGTACAAAAATTCAAATGGTTAGTACAAGGATCTTTCCAGGGATCTTTTTATACGATGGAAAGAGGTGGTTTTTCCATAGCTATAGACTTGGCTTCTTTACTGAATACCATTGAGGCTGTGGAACTCTCCAACAGTGGTTGTTGTGATAGCTAATAATCTGTTCATGTTGATGAGGTTGAATGCCAGGATGACATTTTAAGAGCAAAAAGAATGTATTTTATGGGACGTAAAATCTTGTTAATTTGATGTCATTGGAATATGAAAGGAATCTTTTATTTACTTTTGGTTACTTGGTCATCAACCTTTCTGAATAGGTCTGAATATTCCTACCATATAATGCAATTAACAGTATTGCTGTATATGGTGAATTTGATGAAGATCTGTTACAATGTGCCATAAGCACACTACATAAAATCTTCAGGAATAACAACCCTTAGAGTCCTGTAGAGACTTCATTCTGTCATGGCAATAGATGGTCACTCCTGGATGATATTACTGTGATCAACGAGCCTGTCAAGATGGGGAATTGACAGTTTATTTAACGGTAATATATTTTTATATTAATAACCCATTATAATCAATAATAGTACATTATTATAATCAATAATAGTACATATTGCTAACAGTGTGAATTGAAGAACCAAATAACAATCTGAGGTAAACAAAGTTCATATATTCCCCATATGTTTTTGTTATTTGTATTCTTTATCTTCATAAGTAAGCAACTAATAAAAAAATAAAATCAGGTTTTAAACTATAAATGTGAAATGTAAAAGTTATAGTAACTAGAAATGCGAGGCTTGTTAAAATTTCGGGTTTGGCAGGTTCATCTGAATTTCGCAACAAAATTCTCTCTGTGTTTTGGCCTTCATGACCCAAACACAAACCCTATTGAAGTCAGTGGGGACTCACATTTTAATACCCAAAAATGATTGAATAATAGGCTAGGAAGGGCTAGAAGGCAATGAGATAGAGAAATTTAAAAGAAGCAATGGGAAAACTTCAAACCCTTTCTCTCACTCCTGTTAAAATTCTGGTAATGTAGATTGTCAAAATTTCAAGTTAAAATTCTGGGAACTTTAATTCAGGCTCTTATTGTCAAAATTTCAAAGAATTTACAGTAGTAGTTCCAGAAATGCGGAACCAAGCTTTGTGGGAGTCAAGGTTGTTGTTGGGGTCTGCATTTACCTGTGTCTTTGCCTCCTATTTTGCCTCCTTTTAGTGAAATCATTGATGCCATCTGACCCATGTGGACTAGAATGAACTCGCCTACCTGGCATCTCATTTCAGGGGACTTAGTTTTGAAAACATATATTCGCTAATATACAGTATATATATATATATATATATATTGCTTTTTATAGTCTATAACTGTTGACATATATGATCATGTTTAGAGATCATATTTAGATATATATATTTTCTTGGATGACTTTAGTAATAGTTTGAGGTTATGTTTTGGTAGAGTGTGTCCAAATATAGTCCCCCCTTCTCCTGTTTCCCTTTATTATTATTCAATTCTTGTTAGCAATTCTTAGTTGCTATTTCTTTGCCGGTGGTCACGGGTGCTCCTGACACCCATGTTCCGGGATGCAGGCACACCGGTGTTCCTCCCTGTGCCTGCTCACACCAGTAGCAGGCCCACATACCTTGCCACTCTCCAGCGACGGTCTCCGTGCTCCTGCATGTGCATCCCCGCCTTCTAGGGTGCACACGCTGGCCGTCAGAGATTTAAAGGGCCAGCCCACTGCTAATTGGCACTGGCCACCTGTAAATCTATAAATAGCAACCTCTTCCCTCATGGCCTGACGGTTTTTGTGCCTCAGGCCTGAGAGAAAGCTTTGACCCTATGCCTTGTGATTGTCTGCTGTGAACCTGGTTCTGTTCCCGACTTCACTCCTGTGCTGTTTGACCTGACCTTCTGTTTGATCTTGTGCCACCTGTCCTGACCTTCTGCCTGTCCCCGACGCCGCAGCAAGTCCAGCACGCTTTGCGGTGGGCTCTGGTGAAAACCGGGTGCCACTTACACTCCCATCCCAGGTGTCAGCTTATGTCATCATCCGCAGTGGTACAGAGGGTCCACTATCACTGATCCTGACACCAGTTTATTATGTGTTATGTATTTCTCTTGTCATAACTCAAGTACTTGGAATTGATAGCTGTATTTTTATGCACACCAAAAATCCTATTCTATATTTTTCTTATATTTCCATCTCAACATTATTATTACTATTTGTTGAGGTAAGATTGCTTTTCTTTCGCATTCAGTTAATGTGTTGGAAACACTATTTTACCAAAATATGTTATCATAAGCCTTTGGATTGCGTTTCCAAACGCAACCAAAATGACAAATGTGAAAGTGGCATTAGGTACCACAAACCTTTAAAAAGAATTTGTAAACTTTTTATAATGTAGTATAGGGGGCATATTAACCCCTTACCGACATGTGACATAATACTACATCACATGCCGGGTGCGGGTGCTTGGAGAGGGCTCACGGGCCGAGCCCTCTCCATAGCCGTAAGTCTTTGCTGCATATTGCCAGCACCGTTTGTGGGTGTTTTCCCGCTGATTGCCGCCAGGGGCTTCGGGGAGCTTCATCAGTGAGGGGCATAGTTGCCATTGTAGCCTCGGGTCTCGGGTCTTCCGAAGAACCGAGGCTACTTCGGGTTAACCTATTCATTAAAATGTGCTTTCAGCACATTGTAATGAATGAGTAGGAAAATCCCCATATACTGCCATACTATAGTATGGCAGTATATGATAGGATAGTACAGATAACCTAGGGTTAAAGTACCTTAGGGAGTCTGAAAAATAGTAAAAATAAAAATAAAAAAATTATAATTAAAAAAAAACCTAAAAAAATGTAAATCTCCCCCCTTTCCCTAGAACTGATATAAATATAAATAAATAGTAAAAATCATACACATTAGTTATCGACACGTCCGAAAATGCCCAAAGTAAAAAATGGCACTTTTTTGCCATTTAAAAAAAAAATTAAAATTCTATAAAAAGTGATCAAAGGTCTTACAGTCCTAAAAATGATAACATTGTAAATGTCATCAAAATCCGCAAAAAATGATACCTTCCAAAGTTATAAAAAAAGTTATTAGACCCAGAAGACGGCAAAATCCCCCCAAAATTTTTTGTACAGGAGGTTTCAATTTTTTTAAAATATGAAAACACTATAAAACCTATACAAATTTGGTATCACCGTAATCATACCGACCCAAAGAATAAAGTATACATGTCATTTGAGGCATACAGTGAAATCCGTAAAATCCAAGCCCACAAGGATATGGCACAAATGCGTTTTTTTACCAATTTCACTGCATTTGGAAATTTTTTCCCGCTTCTCAGGACACGCCATGGAATATTAAATACCACCATTTTGAAGTGTAATTTGTTACACAGAAAATAAGCCATAACACAGCTCTGTACATGGAAAAATAAAAAAGTTATAGATTTTTTTTTCAAAACATCTTAAAAAGTCTCAAAATGCATAAAAAGTCCCAGCAAATACACCAGCAGGGAATTGGAGTAACTATGAGACTTTTTGCAAAAGTCATGAATCTGGCTTTGCATTGCACTAGCAGTAGTTCTTTGTTTTAGCCAGATTAACCCCATAACAGCAGGGCCCTTTTTGGAGATTTTTCCTTTTCATTTTTCACTCCTCCCTTTCAAAAATCTATGACTTTTTCATACTTTGGTGTACGGAGCTGTGTGTGGTGTCATTTTTTTGCAACTTTTGATGATATTTTTAATGCGAACATTTTGAGGACTGTACAACCTTTTCATCACTTAATATAGCATTTTTTATATTTTACAAAATGGCAAAAAAGTTACATTTCTTCTGGGTGCCATTTAATGTTACACACATACAGTTAAACCCCAGGAATAACCGTTATTATATTTTGATTGGACATTTTGGGAGGCGGCAATACCTAACATGTTTATGATTTCTACAGTTTATTTGAATTTTACTTTAACCCTAGGTTGTCTGATTGCAAAAAGATTTATGTTTGGTACCGGCTGCAGAACCTCAGCAATTAGGCAGGCGTTCTGCAGAGGCTCACCGGAGGGGCGTATGAAGAAACTTTGAAGAAAGGAAAAATCTTCCAGCACAGCCTTTCCATGATATATAAAATTTCAATTTTATTTTACATTCATAGATAAGAACAGAATACACAGTCCAGACTGATGAGTTTCGATCGAAAGCTCTTAATCATAGTCTGATTTGTTAAGTTAAGAACAGCATATAAGTATAAAAAAGTTACTTAAAACAGCCAATAGTTGTCTACTACTAACATGACATCACATATCAATAAGGCATCAGGTGTTAGCAAAACATGGAAAAGATAATCCAAAAGACTAATAGAGCACAATATACAATATAAGAATATAATATACCAAATGTTATGCATTCCGCAAAAAATAAGGCAAAATGCAAAAATATATGTAATTTACTGTTATGCAGATACTATAGTAACAAGGAAAATATAATTCATTGTTATACAGTTACTATAGTAACAAGGAAACACACAAACAATGTAGATGAATAGTTATATATGATGTTATTTTAGGATTATCTATTTACTGTCAACCTTTTTGAAAATAAATTAATAATGGTATATTAGATCTTGACGTCTGACCATACCTTAAGGATATGTTGCGTTTAGAACTAAAATCCAGTACGCTTCCCTGTTTAATAATTTGCGTCTGTTATCTCCTCCTGTAACTAGTGCTACAGTTTCTATATTTTGTAAGCTTGTACTGTTTGTTTGTAGAAAAAGAAAATCATTTTTTTGTAATATCTGTAAAACTGCAAGATTTACAAATTTTATGCCCACATTTATAATTACCTTTATGATGTAACCAAGTTGGATTACACTTCATTTCCAAGAAAAGTCTAGGTGACAAGTTAGTGCCCAAAGAAGGGGCTTTTTCAGAAATATATCTTGGGTTCACTTTTAAGATATGTGCTAAGATGCCATCTTGAAAAAGTAATGGAATGTATTTCTGAATGATGTTGGTTATTTGTCTATATTCTTTGCTATATGTAGTCACAAAGGTCACTGGATTTTGTTCTTTGGGCGTTCCTTGATATTAATTTTTTTTTTGTTTTCTGACAGAATAGATCTATTTATTTGGGACACGCTACGTTCTGCCTTTTGTACTGTCCATTTAGGATGTTTACGATATAATACACAATCTCTGATTGGGGTACATTCATTCTGGAATTCCTCACCAGATGAACAATTTTCTTTATCCCTGATATATTTCCCTTTGAATAAATTTTTTACAACATGGAAAGGGTGCCAGGAATCAGCATGTAAAATTGTATTGGCTGCAGTAGTTTCCTGTAAGATGAACTCACCACTGTATTGGAAACTATCTTGAATGTAAGATCCAAAAAGTGACAGAAATGGGATTGATGTGAGCAGTAAACTGTAAATTGCATTGATTGTCCTTCATATATGTGATGAGGTTCTGGGCGTCACATAGACGACCCCCCTAGATAAGGAGGAGGTTGTCTATGTAACGCCCATATCACACCACGTCACAGAAAAAAGGGTTATTAGTGTTGTAAATGTAACGCTCTTCCCACTAGCACATAAAAATGTTGGCTAAGGAAGGGGAAAATTTTGCCCCCATGCAACAGTTTGTCTCTAGTATGAGTATCAAAAGCCCCCAAACTACACCATTGTTAAGGTAAACTGTCTGATATTTTTATACTTTCTATGCTCCTCCCTGTCTAGCTCTTTTTCTTATTCACTTATATAGTCTAGTAGAATAAATAAAGTTCACAATGCCAACTTACCCGGGGCATGAGTGAGACTTGAATCAGCAAATTAGTCTGGGTCATTACTTGCTCATGTTGACAATTGATTTGAACCACGCAATTGAGGCACATTAAAAGAGGATGTCTTGAATCCTACCTAAACACCATCATTAAGAAGTTGAGATAAACTGTTGTTAAACGTATGTGTAGGATCTGAACATAGTTTTCTATATGTGGAAACATCACAGTTCTTCATTGAGTTTCTTATATAGTGCAGTGTCCAAAATAACTTCTCCACCTACCTTATCTGCTGTTCTCAGTGACATCCCCATTGTATAGTAAATCAGCAAGAGCAAATCGCTCTTTATGGGTGAGGTTGTCACAGGTGAGACCAGAAAACAAGAAGCACCTGATGAACAATTGATTAAGTATAGATTTATTATATTGATCCTGAAAATTCAAAGATGTTATATCCGGGCATCACATGTGAGTCAGACTTATCATTGGTATTTTCCAATATGCTGTTCTTAACTTAACAAATCAGACAATGATTAAGAGCTTTCCCTCGAAACGAGTCAGTCTGGACTATGTATGCTGTTCTTATCCTTGAATGTAAATTAAAATTGAAATTTTATATCGTGGACACGCTGTGCTGGAGGATTTTTCCTTTCTTCAAGGTTGTCTGATTTATCCTACCATACATTGCCATACTACAGTTTGGCAGTATATGGGGATTTTGCACATCATATACTACATTATGCAAATCACACATCGTAATAGATAGCCCATTGTATGACCCGAGGGTGTCATGGTAATATACTCCACGTTGACATAACAGAGAGCAACAATTTTAGCCATATGGGGGCACTAGATTTTTAATGCAAATTAATGGTTAACACCTGCGATCGGTGCTAGGGTCCCTTCAACACTGTGAACGGAAGTTGCTTTGGCTGCTGCCCCTGTTGTTACACCCCTGGTTAGAACCAGGACTGAACAGGATCAGTGAGTGGGGTAAGTTTATTCTCTTCATGATTTTTATAGCCCCTTTAATCAAATTTAAAAATCTTTTATCCTTTAAGGCATTCCTACAAATTTATTTCATAAAATTAACATTTATGTAAAGCAAATAATGATAGGTATAGGATAAAATAATGAAAAAAAAAACAAAAAATGATAACTGCAAGAAGAATATGAGATGTTTTTAAACATTCATGATTAGATGCACATACAGATGGAGAGCATTAAATCCTAATGTTTCAATGTATTTTATAGCATCTTTTGCTGAAGTCATTCACATTCAACTATGTTTAATGATGTTTATTTCTTTGATACAGAATTTTCCAGTTGTAACTATGGCAACCAGCCTCTCTTCCCTATATCATTTTATATTTCTAATGAGACAGCTTTTCTGTTCTAACTTTTTCCCTTCAAAAGTTTTCTCCATGTGAAAAGTTAAGATATTGTACCACAGAATCTCATTGAAACTACCTAGTTCTTTCCTTTTTCTACAATGAAACCATTGCAATAGTTACATGAAAACATTTTAAAAAATGTTTAATCTTAGACAAACTTTACCCCCTAATTTCTGTTTTTTCATTCTCAGAGAATGATGGAAATGAAATACTCATGGTAACTGGAAACCTTCTTTTTACCATCGGTTCCCATATACTTTTATGTATAAAAGTATCCCCTCTGTAATGCTTCCGTTATGTGTAGACAAAAAAATAACCCTGTATTGTCTTCCTTCATAAAAACAGGAGCACGATAAGCCTCTGTTTACCACCAATACAGTAATTTCAATAATTCTTTTCCAAAAGAAGAATATAAGGAGAACTGTTGTGGCGTGAACTGGTAATAACATACCACTCTATGTGATCAGAGTTAAAAGGAATTTCTGTAAGTAAGAAAAGTGTTCACAACAATTTATCATAGGATGCTTCAAATGTGGAAATGGGAGTAGGTATGGTAAGTGAATGGATGCAATAGCTATTATATAAAACTATTGGACCTACAAAACGACATTTGAACATTTCAAATTAGCATGGTCCAAAAAGGCTGCCAGTGCTTGATGTGTTTCAGATGAATGCAAAAAAAAACAAATTGGGGGCGGGGGAAATGTAACAAAATGACCATTCAAATTTAATAAAATCAGAAGTCTAAAATGACAATAATAGAAAAAAATCTAAAAACAGGTAGGAAAAACGATTGATTATACATTTTTTATGTGTAATTTTTTTCATTATGATGTTTTACAATAAAGATGCATGGTGATTGATCCAGGAAGGGTTTCCATGTATTGTGACCTCATGGCCAGTGCAAGTCATTTTTATAATTCTATATCTCTTGTTACAATAAATTTCAATTGAGTAAATAATCAAGTCATATGGAGTTGTAACAAAATGCATACAATAAGGTAACAAAGTGGATAAAAACCATGACAGCCGTAAAAACACCTCTCATCATATGTAAATTACAAAGGTAAGGAGTTGCAGTAGATTACTAGTGGCACATATTCAAAAGACAGGGTTAACATAATTAATTAATTTTGGTTTGTAAGGATCAGAAGTAGTGGATCCTCTGTACAACCACGGACGATGACATAAGCCGACACCTGGGACCGGAGTGGTACCTGGTTTTCACCAGAGCCTGCTGCAAAGCAGGTTGGACTTGTTGTGGCATGGTACCGTCAGGACATTCCACTGGCTGAAACGAGAAGATCATCGCTGGAGTGTGGCAAGGTAAGTCAGGCTGCCAGTGAGAGGGGGCACACGGAGGCACACGGGTGTGTCTGCGACACAAAACATGGGACACTGGAGCACCCGTGACATGGCTCCTATAAAATCTTCCTGATGCATAGGCTGACACTTTTAATGCACTGCTATACATGGTTATTGCAGTCCATTAGTATGAACTAGTGATCACATGATCACTAGTTCATATGATTGTTCATACGAAATGTCAGAAAGCAGAAAGAGAAAGGCTCAGTATATGTAAGAGCCGAAACCTCGCCACCTAAAGATAAAAAAACACTGTTTTCAACTTTCCTTTTTTGTGCTGCCTTTTCATCAAATTAGTTCATTTAAAAAAAAATTAATAAAAGCCCTTAACACATATAAGACAATAAATTTAAAAAAGTGGGAAAAAGTAAAAAAACACAACATGTTAGGTATCACCGCGTCCCAAAATGTCAAATGTCAAATATAAAAACGGTTATTCTGTTGACACCTTAGCCAACTCCGTACTCCTAAGTATGAAAAAGGAGTCAGAATATGGTAAAGGTAACAACTCGTCATGGCACCTGAAAACAAATCTGCCCTAGAAAAGCTCAATGGCTCCTTCCCTTCCGTGCCCCGCCATGTGCCCAGACAGTTGGTTACATCCACATATGGGGTGCCCTCTTACTCAGAAAAATATTCACAATATATTCTGCATTTTCCACTTTTATTCAGTTTATGTGGGTAAATTTTGCAGCTAAATGAATTTATTAATGATAAAAATATTAGTGAATTCCAAATCAAACCTTCATTTTGTTTGAATTTCTGTAAAATACATAAAGGGTTAACAAGTTTCCTACCTGCTGTTTTGAATAGTTTGAGGGGGGATGTTAATAGAATGGGGTGATATGTGAAGGCTTTCTATTAACAGAACTTCCAACACCCCTGTAGAAATTAAATGGTCCCTAATATAATTTATTCTAAAATTTTCTTGAAAATTTGAGAGAATCACGTTTGATTTGTGATCTTTTTAGCTTCATAATAAAACAAAAGGACACTCATGAAATGACGCAACCAAAAAACTGAGATATAGTAAATGTTAACAGTAACTAATTTAGGTAGTAAGACTATCAGTTTTTCAAAATGTTTACCAAATTCACCTTTTTTAATAAATAAATGTTAAATATATCAACCAAAATTGCCCACTATTTTGAATTACAAAATGTAACAGAAAAACAAACTCAAAAACACTTGGGTAAGTTAAAGCTTTCTAAAGTTATAACCAGATAAAGTGAAACATGCTAGTTTTGAAAAATAGGCCTAGGTCAGTGGTGGCGAACCTATGGCACGGGTGCCAGAGGTGGCACTCAGAACCCTCTCTATGGGCACCCTCGCCATCACCCCAGTGCAGAAATCGGCAAACAGGACTCAAAGCCTCTCGCAGTGCCAGGCAGCCCAGTACCCTAGAAGGAAGCTACAATGATAATCAAAATTCCTCTCCTTCTTTCTACTGTATTGGTGTCATCAGGTTCCAATACAATTTAAACCTGTAAAAAAGCAGGGAGTCATAAGTTACTGCTTACATTGTCGCATTGGCACTTTCCAAAAAATATGTGGGTTTTGGCACTCGATGTCTAAAAGGTTTGCCATCACTGGCCTAGGTCATTAAGGCACAAATGAGCAAGGTCACTAAGGGTTTAAACATGTTTGTGTAGATATATGTATATATATTTTTAAGTAAAATGAGTGCCATCCCAACCACAGCTGTGTGCCTGCCACAGCATTACTCTCAGTAAGTAGCTGGCATTGTTTGGGACCTCAATGCTGGCCTCTGTAAGCAATAAATAATGTATATACCTGAAAAACAGCTTAAAGGGAACCTGTCACCAGGGACCTCATTTTCACTAAAGACAGATTGTAAAAGCCCATGACACCTGCAGTGCAAAAATGACTCTCTGCCTTTTCAAAGCATTTTCATTACAATATAATTGTGTGTTATAACTTACTCTTGCATCCTGACAAAATCCTGGGGTAGTCACAGGGGCTAAACTTTGGTTTGCATGCATTTTAATAAACAACATGTGACCTGTTTGAGCTGCAGGTTGTCTCCATGTTTGTGCTCCTGTACAGCTGGTCCCTCCCCCACTGATTTCAGGTTGACCAGGCTGTAACCTCTGAGAAGGAGCATGAGGTGGAGCTAGACAGGAGCAAAAAGGTGGGGGCCAAGCTCTGAGGAGTGAGTAACACAGAAAAGTCACATGTTGTTTTTGAAATGCATCCACACCAAAGTCCAGCCCCTGTGACTACCCCAGGATTTTGTCAGGGAGCAAGGTAAGTTATAACACACAACTACCCTCACCGGCCACTTTATTAGGTACACCATGCTAGTAACGGGTTGGACCCCCTTTTGCTTTCAGAACTGCCTCAATTCTTTGTGGTATAGATTCAACAAGGTACTGGAAGCATTCCTCAGAGATTTTGGTCCATATTGACATGATGGCATCACACAGTTGCCGCAGATTTGTCGGCTGCACATCCATGATGCGAATCTCCCGTTCCACCACATCCCAAAGATGCTCTATTGGATTGAGATCTGGTGACTGTGGAGGCCATTTGAGTACAGTGAACTCATTGTCATGTTCAAGAAACCAGTCTGAGATGATTCCAGCTTTATGACATGGCGCATTATCCTGCTGAAAGTAGCCATCAGATGTTGGGTACATTGTGGTCATAAAGGGATGGACATGGTCAGCAACAATACTCAGGTAGGCTGTGACGTTGCAACAATGCTCAATTGGTACCAAGGGGCCCAAAGAGTGGCAAGAAAATATTCCCCACACCATGACACCACCACCACCAGCCTGAACTGTTGATACAAGGGAGGATGGATCCATGCTTTCATGTTGTTGACGCCAAATTCTAACCCTACCATCCGAATGTCGCAGCAGAAATCAAGACTCATCAGACCAGGCAATCTTCTACTGTCCAATTTCGATGAGCTTGTGCAAATTTTAGCCTCAGTTTCCTGGTCTTAGCTGAAAGGAGTGGCACCAGGTGTGGTCTTCTGCTGCTGTAGCCCATCTGCCTCAAAGTTCGATGTACTGTGCGTTCAGAGATGCTCTTCTGCCTACCTTGGTTGTAACGGGTGGCGATTTGAGTCACTGTTGCCTTTCTATCAGCTCGAACCAGTCTGCTCATTCTCCTCTGACCTCTGGCATCAACAAGGTATTTCCGCCCACAGAACTGCTGCTCACTAGATGTTTTTTCTTTTTCGGACCATTCTCTGTAAACCCTAGAGATGGTTGTGCGTGAAAATCCCAGTAGATCAGCAGTTTCTGAAATACTCAGACTAGCACGTTCAAAGGCACTCAAATCACCTTTTTTCCCCATACTGATGCTCGGTTTGAACTGCAGGAGCTTGTCTTGACCATGTCTACATGCCTAAATGCACTGAGTTGCCACCATGTGATTGGCTGATTAGAAATTAAGTGTTAACGAGCAGTTGGACAGATGTACCTAATAAAGTGGCCGGTGAGTGTATATTGTAATGCAAATGCTTAGAAAAGGCAGAAAGGCACATTTGCACTGCTGGTGTGAAGGGCTTCTGCAACCTGTCTTTAGTGAAAATGAGGTCCCTGGTGACAGGTTCCCTTTAAATGAATACCCCCTATGTTAATTAAATCACCCAAATTAAATTATTCATTTATAACTATATTTAAAAAGCATATCCCTTATTCCATGGCTGTAATGTTAAATAAATGCTTGGAACCTTATATGCAACTCAACTGATGTGAGTTTATCACATTAAGTGAGTCCAATAAAGCCCTGCATATTCAGTGGTTACTGCATTGCCGTGCCCCCTTGTTCCTGATTGACAAGTCTCACTGCTAACAAACATGCTACTATGTGGGACATTGAGAGAAAGCTTTGTTACATCATTGGCCGCTTCATGTTATGCAACCAGAGTGATGTCATCTAACGTCCCTTTACATTTGCACAGTCTACCCCTTGTATGTTTTTTGATCATATATAATCACGGCAGCCTTCATGGAGGATGGGAAGGAGTAAAACTCCATGGAGGCATGCCATGATACTGCCATGGAATCACATACATACATAGAATGAAGTTGCAAATGTAACTGGGTAAATGACCTTAGATGACATCAGGCTGGTCACATAACATGCAGAGAAGAGACACGGGACATAGTGAGGTGTAGATGGGAGGGTCTGACCAAGCAGTAACCACCCCCTTGATGCCAGGTAATATAGTAAGATAAAGTTAATTTATGGGGATGAGAACCCAGTGCATAGTGAAAATGTGGTGACAGGTTCCCTTTACAGATCTGTCAGCTTTGTGTAGTTATTTGCCATGCTGTTGTATATTCCAACTGGAAATCGCTGAGTGTTACTAACCAAAGAGATGTTGCATGTTTATGAATGTTCAATCAATTATTTCTCCATCTGCTTATATAAAACACCCATTCTAATAAAAACATTCTGTTATAAAATGTTTTAATTTATTTGTAGGAGAAAATACAGGGATGTTATAGAATACAACAGAATGTTGCTAAGCCTATTTTCCGAAAGCAAGTGCAGTAGAAGCATTTGCAAGTAACGCAGAAGGCTAATAGAATCAACAATATGCTATTTTAATGAAGACTATGGAGACACATTTATCAAAACTGGTGCAAACTGCACTATGTGAAGTTTGCCTGTGGAAATAAATCAAAACTGATTCATGAGGGTTCATTTACTTACCTGGTCCTGTCACGATCCAGCGGCGCGTTCTCCGCGGCGGGTTCTGCCGGGATTCACTAAGGTCCGTGCACCCGATGTCCACCAGGTCCACCAGGTGTCACTGCTGCACCAAGGTCTACTGTAGTTCACCTTCTTCTACTTGGTGCATGTAAGTGCTGACATAAATTACTTTTTAAATTCTGTGGTTTTTCCGAATCTGTCGGGTTGTCCGACGGCCATGCCCCCCATTTCTGTCGCATGAAAGCCGGCTCCGATGCACCAAAATCCGATCGCGTACGCCAAAATCCTGGCGGAATTCGTCGCAAATCGGAAATCGTTGGGAAACCCAACAAAATTGCGCAATTCGTACCCTTAGTAAATGAGCCCCATGGTCTTCATTGATCTGGCGCACACTGCACTGCTTGGGAATTGTGCACCATAATTTGTTTTGGTGAACCTTTAACAGTCGGGGTAATAAATGTGGTGCACAGCCCAACTCTGCACCTGAATGCCACTTTATGTACAGAATTTTGTGGCAAGGAAGACACATTGCAGCTACGACATAATACTGGTGCAAACACTTCATAAATACATGTGCAAGCAGTTTGCAGTCAGAGAGAAAACTGGTGCAAACACTTTAATAAATGTGGGCCTATGAGGGCTATTTATCATAGTTTGTATTCTTTCTTTTCTCTTTATTTGCACCTTTTTAACCAATTTGCACTTTTTTGTGCCCCTTCCAAAAGGTTGTAGAAAATCGGAGGGTTTTTTCTGTTTAAGGTTTGCTCTATTTATCTTAGTATGGCAGATGTGCTTGTTTGATTTCCACCTTTTTTGGAGCAAATTGGCTGAAGTCAAAAATAGGCACAAAACTAAGCCAAACCTCTTCATGGAAGGAAGAAAAAGGCACCAAAAGGGCACAAATTGAGACTTCTTTGATTGAGCCTTTTACATAAAAAGGTGCAAATTGTGCAAAACAAAAAATAAAATTAAACACATCCAAAATAGCAAAAAAAAAAAAAAAATGTAAAATGTGGTTGCAAACATTTTGCTTTTAGTTAAAATTTAAGTTTAAACTATACAGTGTAAAAATTCCTTCCACATACGAGGTCTGTTGTAACTGATTAAATGTCCTAATGTGAGATTGTAAAATGTGACAAAGAGAAATACCGTTCCTGAAAATCGTCCAAAGACTATAATTCAGAAGTCAGGGTGATAAAAAGCAAACTGAATGTAAAATGAATCATCTTATACATTTACACATATGGAATGTGTAATAGATATCATCTATCCCCTACTTCTGTATCTATTGAGAAGGACTAATTTTAAAAAAAAGAATTATTTTCGTTGTTCATTACAATGCCCATAGCACAAATCACATCTTATAGTAGATATTGCCTGATATATGATCTGGATGTTATTGAGGTATAAAAAATAATCAGGCCAGATGTTTAATGCTAGTTTATGAATGTAAACATAGGAATCTCTAGGAAACATACTGGTTTTACTGCCTTTGTGGTTCTTTAGTATTGGGTAGCACACTATTTAATGGGGCTATTCTATTAAAACCAACACTTTGTGAAGCGGTCTTGATCAACTGACCTATTGGCAAGAGGTACACCAACATTTTTAAGAGGCACTGTCTGATTTAGCACATTCTGTTCAACAAACATAAAAACAGTGTTTATTGTAATTATTTATTACTTACTATTAATTGTATTCCATGTCTTGTACACTAGTTTTCAACAAAACTGGTGTGCAAGGCAAAAAAATTGTTAGTTGTCCTTTAGTTGAATTAAACAGTATTGGCTATGATGTCATCAATAAGTATAAAAAATAATGGATTACATTATAGAGAATTGCTGGTTAATGTTGTCTCACTCATCTCTTTCTCCTTCTGTCTCCTACTTACTCTCCTCTCTGTAGACTTTCTGTTTCCTTGTATTTATCTTGTAACCTTTTATTGTTGTGGGAAATTTGATAATATGTTTTTCAGGATGGGATAAGGAAAACAATGCCTAGTTTTGATACCTCGAAAGGCAGCCCCCTTAACATCAAGCATGACTTTCAATAATGTCGAATGAAAGCCATAGCACTATATCTATTCCAGAAGGAACAGATTCTCAACTGTAGACAGCACTGTGTCGACATGGTTGCATCCCATCAGTAGAGTGTAAGGAACTGGGTTGGCTATTGAATAGGGTCAGGAAGTAAGGGTTCTCCTTACAGAGATTCTGCCTTATCGCCATTGATGCTCCACTAGGGGATTCTGGGAAATATGCAAAATACATTTGTCAGAATAAGGAAAACAATGGATCCTTTTGCTATTGAGAAAGGTAGCCCCCTTAACATAAAGCATGTCTTTCAAAAAGCCTAATGACATGATGTGGAATCAAAGCCAAACCAATATATTCCAGAAGGAACAGATTCCCAACTGTACATAGTTTCAATATGGTTGCATCTTCTCAGTACAGCATAGGGAACTGGTTTGGCTGAGAGGCTATTGAATAGGGTCAGGAAGTAAGAATTCTTACAGGGACTTTACCAATAAAGTCCGTCTAATAGGCTTGTGGAGACTTAAAGCCACTGATTCTCCACTAGGAGATTCTGGTAAATATGCGAATTTCAGGATGGCATAAGGAAAACAGCTCACCTTCTATGTTATTTAGCTCGCTTTCTACAAGGTGGTAATTTCTAGACCTGGGGGAGGCTATGCATGTTGTGTATCTGGAATTTTAAAAGGCATTTGATACAGTGACACATGAAAAGTTGGTACATCAAATGAGACTGCTGGGACTAGGGGAAAATCTATGCATTTGAGTAAGGAATTGGCTTAGTGAAAGAAAACAGAGGGTTATTAGAGATGAGCGAGCACTAAAATGCTCGAGTGCTCGTTATTCGAGACGAACTTTTCCTGATGCTCGAATGCTCGTCTCGAATAACGAGCCCCATTGAAGTCAATGGGAGACTCGAGCATTTTTCAAAGGGACCATGGTTCGGGAATAAAATGTGTTAATTAATTGAAAAAGAATGTCTTCTGACAAGTTAGCAGATGTATGCAAACATCTGCAATCTATTCTTCACTGTTCCGCGTGTATATTATCTCCCGACAAGTTAGCAGATGTGAAGAACAGTGAAGAATAGAATAAAAACAGTGAACACAGTGAACACAGGATCATTTAAGTGAAAAACACAGTGAAGAATAGATTGCAGATGTTCGGCACATCTGCTTACTTGTCGGGAGATACGCTGCCCCGGGATCCGCTGCTCTTCTTCCACTGAAGTCTCCCCGATGTCTCCGTGCCCCGATGTCTCCGTGCCCCTATGTCTCCGTGCCCCTATGTCTCCGTGCCCCTATGCCTCCGTGCCCCTATGTCTCCGTGCCCCTATGTCTCCGTGCCCCTATGTCTCCGTGCCCCGATGCCTCCGTGCCCCAATGCCTCCGTGCCCCGATGTCTCCGTGCCCCTATGCCTCCGTGCGCCGATGTCTCCGTGCCCCGATGTCTCCGTGCCCCGATGTCTCCGTGCCCCGATGTCACCGTGCCCCGATGTCTCCGTGCCCCGATGTCTCCGTGCCCCGATGCCTCCGTGCCCCGATGTCTCCGTGCCCCTATGTCTCCGTGCCCCTATGTCTCCGTGCCCCGATGTCTCCGTGCCCCGATGTCTCCGTGCCCCTATGTCTCCGTGCCCCTATGTCTCCGTGCCCCTATGCCTCCGTGCCCCTATGTCTCCGTGCCCCTATGTCTCCGTGCCCCTATGTCTCCGTGCCCCGATGCCTCCGTGCCCCGATGCCTCCGTGCCCCGATGTCTCCGTGCCCCTATGCCTCCGTGCCCCGATGTCTCCGTGCCCCGATGTCTCCGTGCCCCGATGTCTCCGTGCCCCGATGTCACCGTGCCCCGATGTCTCCGTGCCCCGATGTCTCCGTGCCCCGATGCCTCCGTGCCCCGATGTCTCCGTGCCCCCATGTCTCCGTGCCCCGATGTCTCCGTGCCCCTATGTCTCCGTGCCCCTATGTCTCCGTGCCGCTCCGTGCCGCTGCCCGATGTCTCCGTGCCCCGATGTCTCCGTGCCCCGATGTCTCCGTGCCCCTATGTCTCCGTGCCCCTATGTCTCCGTGCCCCGATGTCTCCGTGCCCCGATGTCTCCGTGCCGCTCCGTGCCGCTGCCCGATGTCTCCGTGCCCCGATGTCTCCGTGCCCCGATGTCTCCGTGCCCCTATGTCTCCGTGCCCCTATGTCTCCGTGCCCCGATGTCTCCGTGCCCCGATGTCTCCGTGCCCCGATGTCTCCGTGCCCCGATGTCTCCGTGCCCCTATGTCTCCGTGCCCCTATGTCTCCGTGCCGCTCCGTGCCGCTCCGTGCCGCTGCCCGATGTCTCCGTGCCCCAATGTCTCCGTGCCCCTATGTCTCCGTGCCCCTATGTCTCCGTGCCGCTCCGTGCCGCTGCCCGATGTCTCCGTGCCACTGCCCGATGTCTCCGTGCCGCTCCCCGGTGTCTCTGTGCTGCTCCCCGGTGTCTCTGTGCTGCTCCCCGGTGTCTCTGTCCTGCTCACCGTGTTCTTCAATGTGTTCTTCACACATATATATTGTTCTTCACATACTATTTTGTTCGCACCGTTCCGCGCGTATCTTCCGACAAGTTAGCAGATGTGCCGAACAGTGAAGAATAGAATAAAAACAGTGAACACCGTGAACACAGGATCATTTAAGTGAAAAACACAGTAAAGAACACAGTGAAGAATAGATTACAGATGTTCAGCACATCTGCTTACTTGTCGGGAGATACGCGCGGAACGGTGCGTACAAAATAGCATGTGAAGAACAATATATATGTGTGAAGAAGACATTGCAGATGTATGTAAACATCTGCAATGTGTTCTTTACACACATATATATTGTTCTTCACATACTATTTTGTTCGCACCGTTCCGCGCGTATCTCCCGACAAGTAAGCAGATGTGCCGAACATCTGTAATCTATTCTGCACTGTGTTCTGCACTGTGTTTTTCACTTAAATGATCCTGTGTTCACTGTTTTTATTCTATTCTTCATTGTTCTTCACTGTGTTTTTTTAATTAAATGCTCGATCTCGAGCAGGGGAAATACTCGTCCGAGCAACGAGCCGTTTCGAGTACCTTAATACTCGAACGAGCATCAAGCTCGGACGAGTATACTCGCTCATCTCTAAGGGTTATCATTAATGGCACGTTGTCATATTGGATTGATGATACCAGTGGAGTGCCACAGGGGTAATTATTGGGGCCACTTCTTTTTAATATTTTTATTAATGACGTAATAGAGGGTTTACACAGTCAAGTTTATATTTGCAGATGATACAAATCTCTGTAAAGTAATTAATACTGAGGCCGATAGTACAGCATTACAGAGGGATTTGTGAAAGCTGGAAGAATTGGTGGAGAAATGTTTGAGGTTTAATGTAGATAAATGTAAGGTTATGCACTTGGGTCATAGAAACAAAAGGTACAATTATGTTCTAAACAGTCAATTACTTGGTAAAACTGCAGCTGAAAAATATTTGGGGGTATTGGTGGATGGTAAACTTAAACTTTTAGTGACCAGTGCCAGACAGCTGCTAATAAAGCTAATAAAGTAATAAGCTGGGATATATCAAGGGAGGAATAGATTCCTATTATAAGGACATAGTATTGCCCTTATATAAATACCTGGTCAGACCACACATGGAATATTGTTTACAGTTTTTGGCACCAGTGTATAATAAGGACATAGAAGAACTGGAACCAGTGCAATGCAGAACAACCAAAATTATTAGTGGAATGAGGGGACTATCATACAATGACAGATTACAAAACTTGGGGTTATTCAGCTTAGTAAAAATACAGCTGAGGAGAGACCTCATTACAATGTATAAATACCTAAATGGGCAATACAAGGATCTCTCCAAAGATCTTTTTATATCAGGCCTGTGGCAAGGACAAGAGTCATGGTCTGTGCCTAGGGGAGAGGCGGTTCTACCATCGCCATAGACAGGGATTCCTTATCGTAAGAGCAGGGAGACAATGGAGGTTTTTATGGAGGGTACTTTGTACATGTTCAAGAAAGGCCTGAATGCCTTTCTGGACAGCAAAAATATCATGGGTGATGGGGAAAAAACATTTAATTCTTAAAAGTTGGACTTGATGGATCTCAAGGAAATATTAATCTTGAATGTGTAAGATTTGTTGAACTATAGGGCAATTACTAACTCTGTTGAACTATATGACAATTGGCATCTTTTGAATGGTCACCTCCCCCGCAAAGAACTGTTTTTCCTAGACTCTTGCCCTCATTAACACATTGTCCAATCTTGAGGGACCCTGTGGACTGATTAATCAATGGGAGGTTCTGAAACCTGAACTAAACAGAGATCATATAAAACAATTTGAGATACAGTTTTTGGGGGCTGCTAGAAAGGCTTTTTATCTACCTTTTTTATTTGAACTGTTTTGCCTTTTGTGTGTCATTTTCTTTAGTAATTCTTTTTTTTTAAATCTTTTTTTACGCACTGATCACCTTTTTGTAATTAAAGTGTTTACTTTAATTTTGGTCCCTGTATGCTCTGTGAATTCATAGTCTTGTAAAGTGTGGTTAGATGAGTGACTGCTGGAGTGCTGAATGTGCATGTCTAGTGGTGTGACAAGGTGTCTGCTTGAGAAGCAAGAGTGGATGTAGAGTGGGATACCTATTGGTCCCAGCATAAATGCAATAAGGTTAATAATTGGGGTTCTGGAGCTGTATGAGGTGTAATTTATGCTCAATTTGTGAGTGAAAGGTGAGCACAAGTTTGAGTAGGTTATATTAACCTGTACAGTTGCACCCCAAGGCACGTGATGAGGCACCAGCATGCTCACCGTGACAGTGGACTCATAAACTGTGACACTATGAAATGTGGTGAAAACACATCAACTTCATGAAAATGTGTACCCTTGGTTGGAGTAAAACTAGAGACCTTACTGCATCTAGGCAACAATTAAAATTGTCACCTACTGTGCTGCTTTTAGTACATTGAGTAAACGGGACAATAAATAATACTAAGCATAAATAGAAATCAACTGAAGCAGAACAACTGTGGGTGGTATTGACTAGAATTTTAATGCACAAAAAAATAATTTTAAATGTAGGCCTTTAAAAGGTTTATTACAATGGCGTCACAACAAAGTCAGTAACCTGCTGTGTTTTAATTATCTACATTGATTTAACATACTTAGTGGAGGTGTCGGAAGTCTCCATAATATTAATTAGAGTATAAAGAGTAATTTACTTATATTAAGATTAAGAGGAAAATTATAATTTTTTTCAAACATTCATTCCATTTGCTCTTCTAGTCATTTGCCAGTGTCAGATAATATATTTAGCTTTATAAATTAAAAGAAGGTTTTCCATTTCAATGGGGATTATTTATCTGTATTCTGTGCCTTTTTTTACAGGTTTTGGACTTGTTTGATTTATCTTAGAGGTTGATACAGCTAGCTGATTCTAAGGGGATTTTGCAACTTTTTATAAAAGTAACACTAAAGTCCCAAGATCTACTGCAACTTCTTCTGAAGTTTTTTTTTTTATGCATGATCAGAACTGGAGTTTATTTGTGACTTTTTAACATCAATTTGCTACAAAATTGTGACTTTTTCATACGTTCGCATCTGTATTTCAACCTCCTAAAGACCTGGCAGAGGGAGGTAAGGGAATAAAGATATATCAGGTGAAACGCTCAAAATCCTTTTGGAAAAGTCGCACATTTTGGCACAAATATATCAAATGTGTCCAGCAATGTAACAAAAATAAGAAAAAACTCTAAGATAAATGAACCTTAATACATTTTTTTTAGATAGCAAAGTCCCGAATAACAGTATTAAATCCATTAAATACCCATAATTGATTATTACCACATTGATTATAACAAGATCTAGCACAACAAAGGATGAAGTGTACATGTGTAGGAGTGTGTCCATGGTTTTCCTGGTTTTTTTGGCATAAAAAGAAGTCTCAAAGAAGTGGCACTGAGGTTTTTTGGGACTCTTCACTGCTAAAAAGTCTCACAGGACTATTTCTGCCTCTTCATTAATTTAGAGTAAACATAGAGAAAAGCCAGATCCATGTCTTGAGAATTTTGCAAAGTCTCAGTTACTCCAGTCACCTGCTGGTGTACTTTTTATGCATTTTGAGAGTTATTTGGTATCCCAGACATATAGTAGAACACAAGAACATTTATTAAAGGCCCTTTACTGAAGCTGATGGGAAGCAGAGTTACAAAAATTGACATAGAACTGCCATAAGGATTCTGTAAAAATTAAATATTAACAATTGCAAGACTTGCAGTATGGTTAATGGGGCATTTATCACTTGCATTATTAAAAAGTAGAATTTTTTACTTGTTTCACTGATTATTATCAGAAAGGTGCACAGCTATTGATACATTTTTCCAAGTCATGGAATGTTGTGCAAATTATGTGCAGTAAAAGGGACAGAATCACATGATAGATGTATGTTGACTTCTTAACCCCTCAAGGACCCAGCTCATTTTCACCTTAAGTATCCAGCCCAATTTTCTTATCTGCCACATGTCAATATATTATACCTTTAGAATTCTGTGACTCACCAAGAGGATTTCTAGATTGTTTTTTCATGACATGATGTACTTCCCCTTAGTGATATATTTTGGTTGAAATGTTTTGCATATATTCATGAAAAATTTGGTGACAATTTTGAGATTTTTCAGATTTTTAAATGTTATGCTCATCAAGTTAGTTTAACCTCCCAAATAGGTTACTAAGTTACATCAACCAAATGTATGCTTTATGTTGACATAATTTTTAATGTTATTTTATTTTATTATGATGTTATGTGGCTTACAAATCGATCAGCAATTTTCCAGATTCAATTATTTCAGAGGCTTATATATATTTTTAGGGGTTTTAAAATTTCTATTTATTAGAAACTCTACACAAAGTACCACATGTTTTCAAATTGCACCCCTCAAACTATTCAAAACAGCCCTTGTTACGCATGTTGACCGTTTATACATCGAACATTAAATGAAACAAAATGGCGGTTCCCTCCTAATAATTATTTCACTGTGCACCTAATGGCTGCTGATTAAATCTAATATTGTCATCCCAGCTGTTACCGCGGAAGCCCAACTGTCACATACAGCCGGACCTGTTACCGTTGCTGTCAACGGTGAAACCAGTACAGAATGTAAATACACGTCCAGGGGAGCAAAGTACCCATGGACCTGGATGTGTATTTACATCCTAGGTGATTAAGTAGTTAAAGGAAATCTACCATCAAAAGAAATCATGGTAAACCAGGGACAATTACTTACATATCCAGGCACTTGGACAGTGGTAATCTTCTTATATGTTTTATCCATTGCCTCTTGCTTTGTCTTCAGAGGCTGTTACACAGTGCATGGAAACATCTCACCCTCCTCCTGCTCCCTCAGCAGTTCTCTCTCTCTATACCTGTTGTAAACTCACAGAGGAGAAGTGTTCCTGTACAGTGTAACAGCCTGTGAATCTACAGCATGGAGGGGCTCTGGTAATGCCACTGGAGCCCTTCTGGCATAATTTTAAATTTAATTATAGAGGGAAGGTGACCACACATAACAAATATAAGAAGATTACCACAGTCACAGTGCCTGGTACTATCAGTAAGTTTCCCTGGTTTATCATGCAGGATTTTGAAGGTAGATTTATTTTAAATGTTATTTTGGAAGTAAAATAAGTGTTAGGGATTAGGTCAAGCCCACTTTGTACAGAAAGAATAAAAGGCCAAAGCCAGCAAACTTCTACTATAAACTGTATAAAATGAATCCTAAATTAGGCACACGCCGTGTCAACCATTAAAACTTGCCCTACAAAAATGTTGAATTACACACTTATTAAATGCATCCATTTTTGTTGGAAAAAACAGCACTTTATTCATCAACTTGTAGTTTCAATAACGCAATGCAAACTGTATTATTAGCAAGCAAAAATTAATTGCAGCTTACTCAAAGGCAGTCAAAGATTCAGTCTGCTGGATACACACTCCACATAATTATTTCACTGTGCACCTAATAGCGGCTGATTAAATCTACTTTCATAAAACCAATGCAATGACTCCAGAGAGTTAGAATAACCCTTTTAAATACTGCCACTAGGTTGAAAAATAGGAAAAGTATTGAGAAAGAAAGTCAATAAAATGATAAATGCATGCTTCAAAGTGTTGTTATGGATCTTCAATAGCCTTGTGACCTTATACCATTGTGTTTTATCATTCAATTACAAATCCTACCACACAAAGATAATAAAGGTTCTTTGATTTTTATTTATCTTCACTGACCTTGGATAAATTCAATACCGCTTCAGTACATTCTGTTATATCTATTAAATTTGTCTTCAGGCAATTTAGATATGCACTTATTTTAGTCTATGCAAATGTATAATGGTTGATCCTCATTAGAACGGTTGCCTGTGGCCCCAAGCTCAGGGGTCCAAACCTCCTGACAGCCACCAATGCTTCACATGCTCTGCCTTTGCATTGAACCATTGGTTATTTTCTATCTCCACCATAAGATACATTCCATCATGGGCACTGAGTCTGACTAAGTAAATGTGAGAATTCTTGTCACCTTTCCTTGAATGTTTTGGAGACTCCCTGAAATATGGAGACTCCCTTTACTTCCCAGACAGCTGCCATCTCTCCTATAGTTGCTGCCCAATGTTCTCTGTCTCAAGTGTGCAACCTGGGATATGCAGGAACAGTTGACTTCCATGAGTTATATTGTTTCTGTAACTCCGGAATGAATAGGAGACATATGAATAGAATAGAACAGTGTACTTTGCCAAGACTCTAGTAAGAACGTTTGTAAGTCTCCTATTCATTTCCAAGGCTATTTTACATGATGCACTTGATGTGCAATATTTCAACCCCTCCATGAATGCATATGTGTTACTCGTTACTCATGATGCATTTCAATTGTGTTTCATTATGCAGATAATATAATCCTTTATTTGTTCCAAGGTAGAGTACAGTACAAACAATGACAGAAGAATAATATTCTTTGTACTCCCTGTTGTTCTTGCCAGTAATGAGGCCTACTATAGCAGAGTCATCAGAGAACTTCGAAGGCAGCAACTAGTTGAATTGTACCTGAAGTCTTCTGCGTACAATGCAAAGAGGAAGGGAGCCAGACTGTCTGACACACTGTCATGTGCTCTCGGCTACTGGGATCTCCCATTCCTTGGGAAGAGGGAAGATCTGTGGTGAATTCCACAAACAAATATGTCCATTCTTTGAACAGAACCAGTAAGGGACAATGTTGCCAAAGCTCTCCTGGGAACTTTTGACCTAGCACAAATGTTACATGCTGCATAAAATTAAACACATATTGGGGCATATTTACAAGGGCCTCTGTGCCACGTCACCTTATTGCTAGCACTTGGGATTATTTAGCCCACTCCGCCAACTTCACGCCAGTGGGGTGTGAAGGGGCGACAGCACCCTGCCAGATACATCAAGTGGATTCAGCCTCTTGATGTATCGCACTGTGAAAAAGCAGCAGCAGGGCTATCATATGCACCGGCGTGTCTTAAATATCCCCCATTGTTACCATTTATGCCAACGCCAACAGAGTGACCTAGGTTTAGATTCAGACTCTGACCCCAAACCATGGCACTTCTTTGTATACTTTGATTTCAGTCTTTTCCTAGTTTTTCAATAAACATAATGGGGGTTATTAATCATTAGACCAGCTTCTTGGGACAGTTCTACATATATTTTTGGAGCTCTTCTGCCCATCAGATTCATTAAAGTGGCTTTGGTCCTTTAATAAATGCTATTATGGTCTATTTTTTGTCTGGTTATTATTTTTTATTTTTTTTAAGTTCCATAAAAGTCTCAAAATGTATGAAAAGTGTCAGCACATAGATCAGCAGGGGACTGGAGTGACTATGAGACTTTTTAAGAGACTTTTTGTAAAAAAGTCATGAATCTGGTTTTGCACTAGCAATAGTTCTGTGTTTAGGCCAGATTACTCAGACCTTTTAGCAGTGAAAAGTCTCAAAAAACCTCAATGTAAATACTTTAAGACTTTTGTCGCCACAATATGCTCCTTAGCAAATGTAAGTGTAACCAGAGATTTTTTGTTTAAAATTGAGACACTGTATGATGAGACAGATCCTTACACTATTTAGTGCTGAGCTGGAGAAAAATTCAAGCTGCAGTGTTGAAACAATTACCAATGGAGATTCTTCACATTATCCTTTCTTGCATATGTCTTGTGAGGGTGTCCAGCCTTCTTGGGGTAATTGAATGACTTTGTTATGTTGAAAAGTTGCAATATTATAGATATCAAAGACTTGGACAACCAACTTCTCTTGCTATGGCTGATAGGATCACCCCAATGACCTTCATTGGAAGAACCTGCTGCCGGAGGGTTTCAGTCACTTTGGCGGGCACACCACTTTTGCAAAGTCAGTGAAAACTGGAAAGTTGGGCTGACAGTTAAATGGGTTTTATCAGCTAATTTTGGAAATTAGCACTAGGTGCCAGATGAACACCAATAACTTGCAGGTATCTGAAACTTTCCTCTAATATTGAGCAGAGTTCTTTAACAATTATCTAATTTCCATTTTATTCTGTGCTTTAGAATATAGATAATGTAAGACTACAATACTGCTATTTTACTCATGTGAGGACATATGACCTTGACATTTAGGAAATTGTGTTTTGTTCTCTAATGTTGACCTCCAGTGTATAACAGTAACCAAATCATATGCAATATCTGATATAACTATTTCTGGAGGAAGAATAGTTAGATGTGAATGTTTTTGAAAGTCACTGAACTAAAACCCTGGAGGAGAAGGTCTCTGCTTTCACATTCCTAGTACCAGGATGATATGTGACAATAGAATTGAACCGTATGAAGAACAATGAAGAGCCGTATGAAGAAGAATTTAAAAGAAATTTTGAAAGTAAATTTTAGAAGGAAGGAGGCCATGGATAACAAATATAAGAAGATCACCAGAGTTACTGACTGATATCTATGAGTAAGTGTCCCTGGTTTATCATGTTTTATTATGATGGTAGATAAGGATTAAAACAAGCTGTTCGTGTAGTGATAAAATATGATTTTATATATCTGTCAGACTAACCATTTTATCCCATGCCCCAATTAAGATTCATATCTAAGTTTTTTAAGAAAAAATACTAAATCTGCATGAGGTTTATCAAAAACATTGGACAAGTTGGTTGCTATGAACATTGTCCATGAACAATGAGCTATGAACAAATTATTTATCCAATGTATTTTCTTTCAATGAAATAAAATGTTATAACAATTTTTATACACTCTGTTTATAGAACTGAAAAGATTCTCGCTGTTCCGTTTTTCTCTATGTTTCTCTATATTTTCCATATATTTGTCTCTATATATATTTCGTCACTGTATATGACTAAACTTTTTCTCCTCAGAAGCCATCTCCACACAGGTTATGGGAAAAAATGACATTATAGTTATTATATTTATTTTTGGTGATCTTTGTTGATATAAAGATCCAACTATCAGCTAAATGGCAGCGCAAAATATTCATTGATGCTTTTGGTAAATAAAAGATGAGTTTTACATTGTGTACTTTGTCTTCATAGAGAGATCTCGGTGTAAGAAGGACATGCTTATTATTCAATACAATATGCACATTTCAAACAGAATAACATTTCAGAGACAAGCATAGCTTTAAGCACTTTTTCCTCTGTGTTGCTGTAGTCCGGCGTTTGAAGGTAAGGTGAACACAAAAATGTTACCTTTTGTTTTTCTTTTGATCGTTATATGTACCACGAGATTCCACGTCTGACTCTTTGAAGCTCACACTATCTGCTGTTCCTCTGTCTCTTGTTTTGCCTGGTAATCCCACTTGCCTTTAGTTTTCTTCAGCCTTATTCTTCTCTTAAAGTCTCAACTTTGCAATTCCTCCGAGCATCGTTCAGAAGATTCATGACTTGACTGTAATTATTTCAATGTCACAAAAAACTTTGCTCACTTTATTTGTAAGAATAAGGTTGTCAAATGACACAATTATAGAGAAATTACACAAAAATATAATTTTATTTCTTTTATTGAAAATTTAATAATTTTTTTTCCTTTGGTCAGTCACTGGTAATTTCTATTATTTTTATATTGCTTTTTGGAAAAAAAATATATCTGCAGTTTGTCCGCCATTTTATATTAACCTTCAGGAATACTTCTTTACCTTCTAGGCGGAGAAGACAATTATCAATAAAACCCATATAGGACTTTGGTTAAAAGGGTTATTAGGGTCTTAATTAGAGATGGGCGAATGGATTCTAAAGAATTTCTTTAGAATTTCAGGAAATCTTCGGTTTGGCACAAATCCGAATTTTAGGGTGATTCTGGGAAACAGATTTTATTTTTTCTCCCTTAGCAAAATGGCTGCAAGCACAACGTGTTACATGGGGCAGAGAATTCTTGGAAGAAGAAAGGAACACGCTCGATCACATGTGCAGACATGTAAGCCAATCAGCGACCGGCAGGCTTATGTGATGTCACAGCCCTATAAAAACAGATGGCCATTTGCAATCCCATCATTTCACACTGCATGTGCTGTCTCCAGCGTCTAGCTGCTTGTACTTAGTAGCTGATGGAGTGATTTTTGCTCAAAGTCCAGGGTGTTGGTTTTGGGGGATCTGTATACCCCAAATTTCAATTCTGTTTTGTTGCTAAAGTAGAGATCAAGAAATCTGTGTAAAATCAACATAGTTTCTAGTGTGATTTTTTCTCAAAGTCCAGGGTGTCAGTTTTTGGGGTTCTGTATTCCCCAAATTTCAATTCTTTTTTGTTGCTAAAGTAGATATCAAGAAATCTGTATCAAATCCACAAAGTTGATGCAGTGAGTTTTGCTCAAATTCCAGGGTGTCAGTTTTTGGGGTTCTATATTCCCCAAATTTCAATTCCTTTTTGTTGCTAAAGTTGATATCAAGAAATCTGTGTCAAATCAACACAGTTGATTAACCAATATGTCAGACAGAGAGATCGCAGGTGGAGCAGGCACAGTTTGCAGCACAGTAAGGGTCGTACAGTAGGCAGGAAAGTAGAGATGTGGAGGGTGGCATGGGAGGTTATGTTGCACTTGCAAGTAGTCAGGCTGTGCATACTGAGACCGTTGAGGAGAATAGCAGTGACAGGGAAACACAAATCTATGATGATGTAGCCTATCGCATTTGGGAGCCGGGTGAAGCAAGGGCTTCATCATTATCATTGGGAGAAGAGGGTTTTAGCTTGCTCATCAGGCAGCGAAGCAGGCAGCAAGTCGCTGCTTTTGCCATGAGTCAGCAGGGTGGCAACAGTACAAGGACGGCAGCCAAATGGCCACAGGGTACAAAACCTGCTTTGCAGGTCCAAGTAAGCAAGTGGCACAGGGGCTCAGCGAGGCAGCATTGTTAGTAGTCACTTATTGCAGTGTAGTCACTCAGTGTGCTATCACAGCAGGTGTTCACTGCGGCGGGGCCATCGTTACCCCATGGAGCACCCGCTTGTCCACCAGTAATGTGGAGAGACTGACCTTTGTCAAGATGAATCAGGCTTGGATCGGCCAGGATTTCAACACAACAATGCCTTATGCATCAGACTGTATCAGCCAATGATGACTCCCCCAAAAGTTGAGAAATGAGTCTGGATTCTAACTACCTGCCTCAGCCACTATTCTGATGTTGCCACCTGCCTGATGCCACACATCTCCTGGCAGTTGCTCCATCTGCCTCCCACCATCTTTACCAGGGACTGGAATTGTCACCCACTTCCACACTGTGATTGTGCCACACTCTGACCTCCTGCTGCTGCTGCTGCTACTGCCACCTCCACACTTTGTCATTGTGCCACTCTGTGGCCTACCATGTTGCTGCCACCTCCAGAATACGTCATTGTGCCACTCTCTGACCTCCTGTTGCTGCCGCCACCTCCACACTCTGTCATTGTGCCACACTGTGGCGTACCATGTTGCTGCCACCACCAGAATTTGTCAATGTGCCACTCTCTGACCTCCTTCTGCTACTATTGCTGCCGCCCACCTGCATACACGTGATTGTGCCACTCTCTGACCTCCTGCTGCTGCCGCCACCTCCACACTTTGTCATTATGCCACTCTGTGGCCTACCATGTTGCTGCCACCTCCAGAATTTATCATTGTGCCACTCTCTGACCTCCTGCTGCTGCCGCCACCTCCACACACTGTCATAGTGCCACACTGTGTCCTACCATGTTGCTGCCACCACTCTCTGACCATGTTGCTACAAATCCATTTCAAATATTCATTTAAATTAATTTGAAAGTTAAAAAAAAATACTATATGTTTAAACAAGCAGTTTTTTCACTTTTAGTAACATTAACCTCAAACAAAACTGAAAATAAATAATTTAACAATGGTTCATTTTCAACTACCCCTATTAGTCAAAGAAAAGGGGAAATACCTGTATAAAGAGGAGGGCAACTGTTGTTATAGGAGGAAGCTACCTATGCAAAGAGAGGCTACCTACATATGTGGGGAGGAGGCAGACATGATGGTGCTGACAGTTCGAGGAGAGGATAGAGATGGGGGTGTTGACTGTGTGGTGAGGTGTAAAGAAAAGGGACATGAGGGTATATGTTTGTTGAGGAAATAAAGGATCACATTTCCACATTTAATGTAATGTAATATGTTTTCAGTTCTGCAGCAGCTGTTGTGTATATTATGAGGTGCTACAGCAAATTACTATCATGTTCTGTGACACATAAGCATGTGACAGGGATTGACATCATTTGCTGGAGGGTGCTTTTCTGAGATTTGCCCTGTTGACCAAATGACCTAGAAACTGCCTTCTTGTATGGAAAAATGCTTGTACACTATGACATTTCAAGCAGAAATGTCCCTTTGAGATACATAGAGGCTCAATATAAGTCCACAGCTCTGCACCACTCAAAACTTCTGTTTAATAACATCAGCTGATTCCAGTTCTAGGTTATGAAATTGCTTTTACTACATGTTGTTTTTAGCATTAGAGTCAGTTTATATATTGTTTCTTTTCATTGTTTTGCATTAGTTATTGTAAGCCAAACCCAAGAATGGTTACAAAGCACAGTTACAAAGCATTCTGCTATACCTCATCTTTGAATATGAGATGTTTTCTGGCCCTATGGTATTGAAATATGGGACTATTAAACATCAATGCTACTCTTACATTCATTACTGAAAATCGAGCTATTATTTTGAAAAATGTGCAGCAAATTATAATGTCTGTTCATTTACTGTCAGTCAAGGAACTACTGGAAACCAATTTGTTCAGTTTCATGCTGATTCTAGACACGAGCACCAAATCCTGGGATTTAATCATTACAGTATATAGTATAATATAATACTACATTACAGGCTCCATAATAGTCCCTGCTGCATCTTCATGTCTTATTTACATACACTAGGATGCACAATGTGACAGATGAAACATATCTGTGATGTCTGAATGTCTCATTTTATTTTTCTACATGTTAAATACACCCAGTTGGTCATCAATTAAGAGTGCAGAAAAAATACTTACAACCAGCTACAACTTTTAGTTTCTTAATAAGTAAAGATTTTTCAAACTTGCTATACAGATGATATGTAATGGTCCACATGAAAAAAGTATATAGAATAGTTTATAGAATTAATTTTATTTTTAACCTGTTATCGACTTTGTGTCCTAACAGTAAGGCACAGAGCTGTTAATGCTGTATGAAGAGGGTTCCCACAGTGAGCCCTCATCATACAGAGGTGGGGTTTGCTGCATATTACAGCAAACTCCTACCGTGAATGCCTGCAATCGCTGCTAGCACTTATCGAGGGTGTCAATGTTTGATAGTTATATTGCAGTATATGGTAGGAAAAATTTAAACACAGTGGTGAACCCCATAACGGAAGATAGCGACCAAATGTCCAAAATGCTACTTTTATGCCAGTCACATAAAAAAGTCACACAGTCCTAAAAATGGAAGTTCAGCTCATCTTGCAAAAAATTACATCTGTAATTTTTTTTCTAGAGTTACCCTAGAGGGTCTAGAAAATAATACAAAAAAGTAATTTAAAAAAAAAAATGTAATTTAAATTACCCCCCTTTCCCTAGAACTGATATAAAACTAAAGAAACAGTAAACATCACAAACTTATTAGGTATTGCCATCACAAAATTCTAAATTTTAAAACATTTACATCTTCCGCGGCTCCATACACTAAAGTATGAAAAAGTTGTGAGCATCAGAAGATGGCGAACCGAATTGTTAGTTTTTGAAAATGTCCTTATAGTCAAACAAATCTTACACATTCAAGGTTAATATTTCCTTGATATATTAAAACACAATAAAACCTATATACATTTGTTATCACTGTAATTTTAACGACCCAAATAATAAAATAGATGTATAATTTGGAGTACACAGTGAAAGTCGTAAAAACTAAACCCACCAAAAAGTAACACAAATGTGTTTTTTTGCCAATTACACCACAGCATGGAATAATAAATAATGTCACTGAGAAGTAAAATTTATTATGCAGAAGATAAGCCTTCACACACCTCTGTACACGGAAAAATTTAAAAGTTATAGATTTCTAGAGGTGGAGAACAAAAAATTTACAAAAAAAAAAATTGCATACTAAACAACATATTTTCAGTTGTTTCACACTGTTATATAATTCCACATGTGTTAATTCATAGTTTTGATGCAATTTTTATAGTCACGAAAATACAACTCTTTGAATGAGAAGGTGTGTCCAAATGTTTGGTCTGTACTGTACTGTACTTTAGTAAAAAAAGGAGTTAATCAAGACATGCACTTTTTAGTCAAGTTTTGATATTTATCATTTTAAATACATGTGGAATTATATAAAAGTGTGAAACAACTGAAAATATGTTTTATGTTCTAGGCTCTTCAAAGTAGCCACCTTTTGCTTTGATTATTGCTTTGCACACTCTTGGCAATCTCTTGATGAGCTTCAAGAGGTAGTCACCTGAAATGGTCTTCCAACAGTCTCAAAGGAGTTCCCAGTAATGCTTAGCACTTGTTGGCCCTTTTGCCTTAACTCTGCGGTCACGAAAATCTACAATTTTTATAGTCACGAAAATACAACTCTTTGAATGAGAAGGTGTGTCCAAATGTTTGGTCTGTACTGTACTGTACTTTAGTAAAAAAAAGGAGTTAATCAAGACATGCACTTTTTAGTCAAGTTTTGATATTTATCATTTTAAATACATGTGGAATTATATAAAAGTGTGAAACAACTGAAAATATGTCTTATGTTCTAGGCTCTTCAAAGTAGCCACCTTTTGCTTTGATTATTGCTTTGCACACTCTTGGCAATCTCTTGATGAGCTTCAAGAGGTAGTCACCTGAAATGGTCTTCCAACAGTCTCAAAGGAGTTCCCAGTAATGCTTAGCACTTGTTGGCCCTTTTGCCTTAACTCTGCGGTCACGAAAATCTACAATTTTTATAGTCACGAAAATACAACTCTTTGAATGAGAAGGTGTGTCCAAATGTTTGGTCTGTACTGTACTGTACTTTAGTAAAAAAAGGAGTTAATCAAGACATGCACTTTTTAGTCAAGTTTTGATATTTATCATTTTAAATACATGTGGAATTATATAAAAGTGTGAAACAACTGAAAATATGTCTTATGTTCTAGGCTCTTCAAAGTAGCCACCTTTTGCTTTGATTATTGCTTTGCACACTCTTGGCAATCTCTTGATGAGCTTCAAGAGGTAGTCACCTGAAATGGTCTTCCAACAGTCTCAAAGGAGTTCCCAGTAATGCTTAGCACTTGTTGGCCCTTTTGCCTTAACTCTGCGGTCCAGCTCACCCCAAACCATCCTGATTGGGTTGAGGTCTGGTAACTTAGGCCAGTTCATCTGGCGTAGCACCCTTTCACTCTTCTTCTTGGTCAAATAGCCGTTACACAGCCTGGAGGTGTGTTTGGGGTCATTGTCCTGTTGAAAAATAAATGATGGTCCAACTAAACGCAAACCGGATGGAATAGCATGCCGCTACAAGATACTGTGGTAACCATGCTAGTTCAGTATATCTTCACTTTTGAATAAATCCCCAACAGTGTCACCAGCAAAGCCCCCCACACCATCAGACCTCCTCCTCCATGCTTCAAGGTGGGAACCAGGCATGTAGAATCCATTCATTGCACAAAGACACTGTGGTTGGAACCAAAGATCTCAAATTTGGACTCATCAGACCAAAGCACTTGCTTTCTAAGCAGTCTAATGTTCATTCCTTGTGTTCTTTAGCCCAAACAAGTCTCTTCTGCTTGTTGCCTGTCCTTAGAAGTGGTTTCCTAGCAGCTATTTTACCATGAAGGCTGCTGCACACAGTCTCTTCTTAAAAGTTGTTGTAGAGATGTGTCTGCTGCTAAAACTCTGTGTGGCAAGGTGTGTATCCTAGGGGGTCTAAAAATGAGCCAAAAATTACAAAAAAAATTAAGTTCAAATCAACCCTTTTCTTAGATCTAATATTAAACTAAAAATGCAAATAAAGTATAACATTTCTGGGTTTGAACACCATAACAGAAAATAGCACCCAATTGTCCAAAAAGCCATTTTTTTTTGCCATTTTGCAACACATAATTTTTTTATAAAAAGTGATCAAAAGGTCATACAGTCCCAAAATTGGTTGTAAAGAAAACATCAGCTTATCCTGCAAAAAATGACTCCTCACACGGCTCTGTATACCAAAAGTATAAAAAAGTTAATAGCACCAGAAAAGGCAAAATGAAAACACTTTTTTGTACAGATGATTTTTTAAAATGTAGTTAACCAAATAAAGCCTATATAAATTTGGTATCCATGTGTCCGACCCAAAAAATAAAGGAGACGTGCATTTGGGGTTCAAAAAGAAATAACTGTAAAAAAGCAAAAAAAATGTGCACAATAAAATGGCACAATTGTGTTTATTCCCCAATTTCACTGCATTTTGAATTTTCCTATTTGCCAGTACACAGCATGGATTATGAAATTGTCAGTTTGAAGTACATTTGTTAAGCAGGAAACAAGAGTTCATACATCTCTGTACATGAAAAAATAAAAAAAGTCAAGTCATTAAAGGGTTATGCCATTGGTAGAAATGGCACATGAATGTAAAGACTCATAATGGTTGTAGGTGTGGTTAAATGGATGAAAATATATGTCACGGCCGCACCCGCAATTCTCGGTACGGATTGCGGGTACACCCATGCCATTCCCTGTGGTGCAGCAACCCCCGTCCCAGACTCACCTCTCAAACGCTCTTGCTTCCTGACTAGGCCACGCAGGCTCTTCTAGCCTTAAAAGGCCAACGTTGTCTAACGCTGACTTATCCAGCTCGCCCTTATATCCAACATCTCCCTTCCTGCCTCGCCATATCTTCAGCATTGTTTTCTGTAGTGAAATCCCTATCTTCGATGCCTAATGGAACTTCCGTGATTTCCGTACCAAGCTTCCCTAAGCTGTTCCTGACCTGGAGTGAGATAGTCTCCAGTGTTCCAAGACGCTCCTGTGTTCTCACCGTTTCCAGATGCTCCTGTGTCCTGTGTCTCCAGCATTTCCAGACACTCCTGTGTCCTGTGTGTCTCCGGTGTTCCCTGATGCTCCTGTGTCCTGTGTGTGTCTCATGCTCCTGGTTGCTCCTAAGTTCCCAGCGTTCCCAGATGCCTCTAGCCACAAGCTCTCCTCCGTGGGCCAGTCTGTTCCTGTCTGCCTGTGTTCTAAGCCGTACTCCTGCTGTCACCTCCAGGCTCGGACTGTGCTCTGCACCTTTTCCTGCATCCCTGTTTCCCTGTCACTGCACAGCAGCCAGACCATCCCGCTTTGCAGCAGGCTCTGGTGAAGACCAGGTGCCCCTTAGACTCCGGTCCTGTGTGTGGGCTAGTACCATCACCCCCGCAGTGGTCCAGAGGGTCCACAGACTCTTCCTCCTGGTACTCCCTAGTATCCTCCTTTACTGTGACAGTTGCCCCTACAAACTGTGCCAGTATTCTTGTGACAGTAATATCCTCAATGGACCCCACCAGGATCAGGGACTGATCCAAGGATTCCCATCAGTTTCTGGCTGATTTTTTCAGCATGGTTGCCCAGTGGACTCAACTCGTTGTCTTCCAGGGAGAGCAACTGGGAATAGCTGCCTTCCTGATTCAAAAGCTGCTTGACTTCTAGCAACTGCAGGCTCCACTTTCCCTAAAGCCTCTCCAGCTTGCTGTCTCACCTCCACAGCTGTTGGACGACCAGAAGTTTCAAGTCCGGCTTCTACATCTGCCTCACTTGGTTCTGGTGTTCCAAAGGCCAGCCGCCGCGCTTCAACAGCTCCCAAGCTCTACTCTGCTTTCCCAAGAACCACTCCAGCTGGCTGCCATGCTCCCACCACTTGCAAGTTCGCAGCCGGCATTCCAGAAGCCACTCGAGTCTCTGGCTTCCAGAAGCCACTCCAGTATCCTCTGGTTTCCAGAAGCCACTCCAGTCTCTGGCTTTCCAGAAGCCACTCCAGTCTTCGGCCTTCCAGATGCCACTCCAGACTCTGGCTTTGCAGATGCCGCTCCAGCCTCCAGCATTGTTTTCTGTAGTGAAATCCCTATCTTCGATGCCTAATGGAACTTCCGTGGTTTCCGTACCAAGCTTCCCTAAGCTGTTCCTGACCTGGAGTGAGATAGTCTCCAGTGTTCCAAGACGCTCCTGTGTTCTCACCGTTTCCAGATGCTCCTGTGTCCTGTGTCTGCAGCATTTCCAGACACTCCTGTGTCCTGTGTGTCTCCGGTGTTCCCTGATGCTCCTGTGTCCTGTGTGTGTCTCATGCTCCTGGTTGCTCCTAAGTTCCCAGCGTTCCCAGATGCCTCTAGCCACAAGCTCTCCTCCGTGGGCCAGTCTGTTCCTGTCTGCCTGTGTTCTAAGCCGTACTCCTGCTGTCACCTCCAGGCTCGGACTGTGCTCTGCACCTTTTCCTGCATCCCTGTTTCCCTGTCACTGCACAGCAGCCAGACCATCCCGCTTTGCAGCAGGCTCTGGTGAAGACCAGGTGCCCCTTAGACTCCGGTCCTGTGTGTGGGCTAGTACCATCACCCCCGCAGTGGTCCAGAGGGTCCACAGACTCTTCCTCCTGGTACTCCCTAGTATCCTCCTTTACTGTGACAGTTGCCCCTACAAACTGTGCCAGTATTCTTGTGACAGTAATATCCTCAATGGACCCCACCAGGATCAGGGACTGATCCAAGGATTCCCATCAGTTTCTGGCTGATTTTTTCAGCATGGTTGCCCAGTGGACTCAACTCGTTGTCTTCCAGGGAGAGCAACTGGGAATAGCTGCCTTCCTGATTCAACAGCTGCTTGACTTCTAGCAACTGCAGGCTCCACTTTCCCTAAAGCCTCTCCAGCTTGCTGTCTCACCTCCACAGCTGTTGGACGACCAGAAGTTTCAAGTCCAGCTTCTACATCTGCCTCACTTGGTTCTGGTGTTCCAAAGGCCAGCCGCCGCGCTTCAACAGCTCCCAAGCTCTACTCTGCTTTCCCAAGAACCACTCCAGCTGGCTGCCATGCTCCCACCACTTGGAAGTTCGCAGCCGGCTTTCCAGAAGCCACTCGAGTCTCTGGCTTCCAGAAGCCACTCCAGTATCCTCTGGTTTCCAGAAGCCACTCCAGTCTCTGGCTTTCCAGAAGCCACTCCAGTCTTCGGCCTTCCAGATGCCACTCCAGACTCTGGCTTTGCAGATGCCGCTCCAGCCTCCAGCTTTCCAAGAGCCGCTCCAGCCTCCGGCTTTCCAAGAGCCACTCCAGCTTTCCAAGAGCCACTCCAGTCTTCGGCTTTCCAGAGGCCACCCTAGCCTCTGGCTTTTGAGAAGCCACTCCAGCCTATGGCTTTCCAAGAGCTGCTCCAGTCTCCGGCTTTCCAGAAGACACTCCAGTCTCTGGCTTTCCAGAAGACACTCCAGTCTTTGGCTTTCCAGAAGCCACTCCAGTTTCCGGCTTTCCAGAAGCCACTCCAGCCTCTGAATAGCCAAGCGCCACTCCAGCCTCCATTCATACTTTTTGCAGGAGAGTCAATGCAAGTTCTACTCACAACCAAAGGACGTTCCAGACATCCCCAGGATTACCTTGGTGTATCTCGTGCCAGTTTCAAGCACCTCGTCAGGGTTTGTCCTGTTCTTTTTTCCTTGTCCAGGAGACACCAACACATTGGGGTTTTGGGAGTGACCACCTGATGTGTCTTTACAGTGTCACCTAGTATGACTGTTTCTGCTCTCCACCTCAGGTGTCCCGTCACCAAGAAGAACTGCCTGAAAATTCTAACAAAAGATTCATCTGTGAAAAAGAACATAGGTTAATTGTCCTGGCCCCTTGTCTGGTAGTGGTAACAATGGACTTATTTCCGAGCTATAGACTCTCTACATCTAATATTATTTACACAACTTATGGGCAGATTTACCAAAGTGTCTTAAAGGAAATCTACCACTAGGATCAAGAATTGTAAACCAAGCACACTTACATGCTGGTATGTGCCCTTTCTGGCGGGATCTGTTCTTGTTCTGATGCCCTGTTTTTACAAAACAAAGGCTTTTAAATTGTGTTAATGGAGCCTGGATCCCCTCAGGCACATTTTCATAATGTTTTAAGCAAGAACAGCAAATCCTGCCAGAGGCGACACACAACAGCATGTAAGTCTGCTTGGTTTATTATCCTTAATCTTGTGGTAGTTGTCCTTTAAGGTTAGACAGAGCAATTTTAGAACCAATTTTAAGAAAGTGATTGATGCTGAATGGATAATCTACCCAGCAGATAACAGATGATTTATGACAATTTATGAAACTACAAGCTCAGAAAGACCTGAGTTGCAAGCACAGGACTGCATGATATGTGCTTAATTTATA
The DNA here is from genome assembly GCF_040894005.1 of Engystomops pustulosus. Classification (NCBI taxonomy): domain Eukaryota; kingdom Metazoa; phylum Chordata; class Amphibia; order Anura; family Leptodactylidae; genus Engystomops; species Engystomops pustulosus. The sequence goes on from NC_092415.1 coordinate 54,909,113, forward strand.
TTTGGGACATTTACAGAGGAGATTAACTGACTGACATATTGTAGATAAATTCCAGTTTTGATAAAAGTCCCCCATTATGCTTTATTAAACATGGCAGGTAATTCTCACAATTTGAAGTCTGCAAGTGGGGACACAAATCAGAATTTCTGCCTCCATTTTGTTTTTAGAAGATGGAACCGATCTGGTTCACTTCAGTCAGCAGTTTGAGCAGTGCTCTAGTGGCTGGGCTGATGATTGAAACTACTACGCCCAGCTCTCTGCTAGCCTTACTCTGAACCAGCAATTATTAACATGTTCAAATTCTCAAAGTTCTCCCTTACCTGAAGCAGTCTTTTGACTCAGATAAATATCCTTCTTTTCTAGATCTATCATCCATACTACTGTTTTGTTACTTTTGTACTGAAATTTGGTTGTAATTTTTGACTATTCTTTTCATCTGCAATTTTATGGCTGTTTTGGTATCTCTGTTGTGACCCAGATTGCTGACATTCCTTTTAGCTCAGGGAGGAATCTTCCTCGCTCTTGTAATGTATTCCCTAGTATACTCTGAGACAAGCAGGCAGGGCTGTTAGGATGCTGAAGTTTTAGGGTTGTCTTGTCAGGTTTCTCTATTACACTAGATACTATAAATAGTAACAAAGTTTATAAGGTTAAATACAGTGTTGATCCAGGGGAAGACAAACCCCCCTGCAGCTAAACTTGTTTGTAACCTGTATACACAAGTCGTTCTCTTGTTGCCCACTCCCCAAAACCATTTAGAGTTAAGGTAACATTACAATTGCTGCAGCAAAGATGCATTACTTTCCATTTATCAATATAAAATGTCACCTTCATGTTTTACCAGCTTATACAAATATTTTACAATTGAGTTAATTTATAAGGATTCTACAAAGTTTAGTATCACCTTAAAAGACAAGAAACAGTGTCCCAACACTGACCCTTGTGGTACCCCACTGCTGACCCAAGCCATTTATTGGAGGTACCATGTACAACAGCTATATTGATTCTATCCTACTACTAACTCTTAAAAATGTTTAGTGGCCAAGCCCATGAACCACAACTACGTTATGGCTACCAAGCATGCTACAAAGACATAAGTATGCTGCTGTATATATTAGGGAATAACAAGGGATGTATAATCCAATACCAAAAATTACAAATCTCTAAAAAGATTCAATTGTGCAATAATATTATTCACAATATTTAAATGGGTCTTAAAAATAAATTTAGTTGCACTGCAATATTATTCAATTTACTTTAATTTTACATTTATTGTATGCACTAGTAAAGAGCAAATCTGTCTCATATGAGCATTCCAAGCCTGAAAAACAAAGAAGAAACAGACACACGAAAAGTACTGTAAAGTACAAATTAAACACTTTTATTTCTTTTTTTTTACACAGATCTTATTGGATTCATTAGTTACATGATGTTCATCTTACAGCAATGAAAACAACAAACAGTAGCAAACTACTCAAGAACAAAGGGGCATATTAGAGTCTGTCAGAGCAGCAATCCACAAATTTTAGCTCTAAAAAATGTATAATAATTAGTTGCCGGATAGTATGCGGAATTGAGCCAAGGATTCCAATTTTTATTATTTATATAACTTTTCCTGAGAGTTTTTTGTGGAAGTGAAATAGTGTGAAATTGTACTGTTGAGATATAATGATATCATTTATATCATAATATGGTCACCAGGTCAAGATGTGCACAGCTTATGGTACAACTCTAGTTATAAAGTGTAGGGTGAGGGTCTAGGGCAGTGATGGCAAACCTTTTAGAGACCGATTGCCCAAACTGCAAACCAAAATCCTCTTAATTACCATTAAATGCCAACATGGCATTTTAAGCAGTAACTTATTTTTACCTGTTCTTCCACATTATTCAGTCGTATCGGCCCCCTGAGGACACCAATACAGTTGAAAGAAGGAGAACAAATTCAGACTCTCATTGTAGCCTCTCTCCAGGATCTCTCTGTACAGGAAGAATGATAGGTCCAGCAGAATGACCTCCAGAGATAATGCACTTCTGTCAAAGCCTGGGGCGATGTCCTGAGTGCCCACAGAAAGGGCTCTGAGTGCCACCTCTGGCACAGGTGCCATAGGTTCGCCACCACTGGTCTACGGTCTAGGTCTTGTAATCTCCAGGCTCAGGGTGCTGGGCCAGCTGGAGTTTGGCAATGGCAGGAAAAGGTGGGGGACAGGAGGTGCACACCAAACTCACTTTATCTCCAAGTATTCAGTAATATGGAATTTATTGATCCAAATTATTAAAATGTTATCACAGAATCATAATGCGTTTTGAGGAACAGACTTCCACTTTTTCAAGTGAAAGTTATCAGTCCCTGGGTCTTGTGAACAGTCGGTCTCTGAGAGTGTGCACATTGATATTGATGTTGATATCTGTGGTAGTGATATGAAAAATAAACCTTCTTTCACTTGGGGAGAGCTCCACCAAACCAATAACCGATAGCGCTAAAGCCAGGTGCAAAGAAATGCGAGACCTCAATAAAGTATGTAAAAGTGATTCAACTTGAAACAAAAACCCTTTCAGTCCTGGGCCTTGCCAAAACACATGAAAAATAGATCTAGACTCGGCTGAGCACCTTTAGTATAACTCTTAAGCAGTAGGATAGATTTTAGATAACTTGGAGTGTAGTATTTTCCTTCTGACTTCCATATGTAAAGCACATCTAAATAAAGGAATTGGTAAGATTCCCACGTCCTACGTCCTCGTCCCACGTCCTACGTCTCTCCATCCACACTAATGGCTAGATCTCTCTCCCAGTGTTGAATACAGGATAGCGTCTGAGGACTATTTTCTGAACGCAGAGTAAGCTACAGAATCCCTTTAGCTAGAATTTGAGGACATGAAAAAAACTCCTTCCATTGCAGATCTATGTTCTATGCAAGTAATGGATAAGCTACCTGCAAGTAATCCCGAATATGATAAACTGGAATGTGAATCCCCAACATAAGGAATTTGCCAGCATTCTGTGTGTATTAAGATACTCTACTAAATTTGTATAATATAACCGAGACTGTCTCGAGTGAGAAATATGGTTTGGTAATAGCGATAATCATGTCATCAGTGAAAAAGGCAATTTTATGGTTAGTTTGCCATGTGTTTGCAAACTGCAGAGGAGGATCTTATGACTGCGGCTAATGGTTCCATAACCATAGTGAAATTGAGAGGGGAGAGGGCACACCCCTGCCTTGTTCTGTTGGTAATGTCAAACATTTTAATTAAATAGATGAAAGAACAAAGGCATATGGTGTAAAGGCCATCAAAACACGTATAGAATTTTCCAGAAGACCTCCCTCTGCTACCCACAATGGACTTAATACATTCTCTGCATCCAAGTAAAGAAGCAAAGAAGACATCTGCTTACACTCCACATAGTCAACCAGATCTATGAATCGGGGGGTATTTTTGATATACACTGGCGCAAAGATGTAGATGGGTTGGACAAAGTGCTTAAATAAGCAAAAAAAGAGAAAGGAAAAAACCTTCGCTGGTAAGGACATTGTGCCTCTCCACTGCTACAAACACTACTTAAGTAAAAAACAAGGATACCTGCGCTGGCTATAAAATTAGGACTATTTGGTTCGGATAAACGCTATACCACTAACGGATCTACAATGATTTAAACATCAGTGTGCACGATGCACTAACCTGTAAGTGGCACTCCTCCTGTGTGGGAAGTTCGATTCCTTTCGTTTAGTGAGGTTTTGTCCCGTAGGTCTCGTAAATCTCATGTAGAGTTGTTTTTTACCAGATCTATGAATCATCTGTTGCCATCAGAGGACACTTCCCCTAACGAAGCCCACTTGGTCCTGATGAACTAGGCTTGGCAAGAAAGGGGACAATCTGTCTGCCATAATTTTAGTATAGAATTTAAGATCAGTGTTCAGCAATGATATGGGACGAAAATGATTTGGTTTCTCAGGGGTTTTACTCGGGTTTAGGAGTGTAGCTTGCAACATTTCTTTTGAAATTAACCCAGTGGAATGAAATCCATTAAATATGGGTAACAAAATGGGACAAAATGGAGGAAAAAACATTATAATAATTATTAATCAGCCCATCAGGAACACACAGGAGGTAAAGTCCATGTTTACCAGCCACATAAGTATTTCATGCAATATCGTAACTGGAACTCAAGGGAACCAAATGTAAACCACCCACGAGTAAATTGGATTATGCAACAACAGCTTCATTTATTTCCAGCAGTTTCCCACGCCTCTTTTACCCATGATTGGGCCTGTGACCTGTGACTTCCATCTTCAGGCATGATACCTTACTTTAGATGCAATTGAAGGAGTTTAGTGGGTGAAGTGGCCACAAAAAAATTATCAGTATCCCCACTGATAAAATATTCCATTAGCTCTTAAGATTTTAGCCGTATCTTGCAACTCTCTGCAAGTCCCATAATCTTTCAGACGACTCTGTGATGTTCTTTGCAGCCTTCATAAATTTGACTCTATCAATGAGTAGATCAGTCTGCGGAGAGTAGTCTGTGAGAAATTCTGCCACTGATCCACTGGGTTTGAGATCCGCCCTGGACCGTAAGGTGGCATGTCAGGAGATCCTGTTTTTTTTACTAATTTTTCCAGTAGTTTTCTAAAACATTACCTCAATGTAAAGTTATATTTGAAAAGCGCATTTACTGCAAGTTACAAGCTCTCTTTTGAAATGTCAGCACATTACAATTTGTACACTAGTTTATTTAACATTAAACTCTATGACAGAAAGGCTTTTAAAAGAGATATGCCAGACAACCTGCTGAGATAGATGCCATTTCCTGCACATAAAAGGGTCTTATTAAAACATTTTCTGACCCAGATATATTTTGTTTTTGCAAACACAAGATATTTTTGTTTGATGTCCCAAATGTAAAACAAAGTTAGGTTAAAAAGGAATGTCTTTCATAAGGACAAACTATTTCATTTCTACTCATACATTTTCATTACAGGTTGGAAAGGCTTTTCAGACTATTTCTAATCTAAACAGTTATATATTCAATTCTACTTTTTTTAAAAATGGAATTTTTTTTTTAAAAAAATCTTCTGGCACTAATAACTCTTTCATACATAGCTGTTTGTGGTGTTATTTTTAGAGAGATGACATTTTCCATGCTACCATTTTGAATACTGTATGGCTTTTTGATCAATTTTTTTTAAAAATTTTTATGGTAATTTTTGCCTTTGTCCGTTATTTTCTGTTAGGGGGTTAAACGCTCGAAATAACTGTTAATATATTTTGTTCAATTGGGAATTTTGGGACATGGAGATACCTAACATATTTATGATTTTCATTGTTTATTTATATTTATATCTGTTCTATGGAAGGAATATTTGAATTTTTTGGTTATTTTTAAATATATTTTTGTTTATTTATTTTTTTACTATTTTTTATACCCTCTGGGCTCCTTTAACCCTAAGTTGTCTAATTGATCCTATTATATACTGGAGTATGGCAGTATATGGGAATTTTCCACATCTAATACAATGCGAAAAACGTGCATTAGAAGGGTTAAAACCACACAGATCTCCGCTCCTCAATGATGCCATGTCAAAGCCAATATTTGGCTTTTCTGGCAATGATCTCAGGGTTAACACCCTCAATCAGTGCTAGTACCAATCAAGGGTATTACTAATAATGTTTGCTGCAATATGCACAGGCTGAACCCTCTCCATAGTCAGTGCTAACACTGATCGCAAATGTTATTGGTAAGTCTTTTCTACACTATGGAAATCAAAGGTTGTTCCAAGGGTGCTGTGTCAGTCAGTTTGCAGCAGCATGAGTAGGTCGCAGAGTGGCACAATGACAAAATATGGAGAGGGCAGCAACAACGTAAGCCACAAAATGGCAGAATGACAGTGTGGAGGTGGTGGCAGCGGCATCATGAGATCAGGGAGTGGCACAATGACAAATTCTGGTGGTGGAAGCAACATGGTAGGCCACAGTATGTCACAATGACACAGTGTGGAGGTGGTGGCAGCAGCATGAGTTCAGAGAGTGGCACAATCACGGTATGTGTAGGTGGGCGGCAGCAGTAGCAGCAGCCTGAGGTGAGAGAGTGGCACAATGACAAATTCTGGTGGTGGCAGCAACATCCAATGCCACAGTGTGGCACAATGACACAGTGTGGAGGTGGTGGCAGCTGCAGCAGGAAATCAGGGAGTGGCACAATGACAATTTCTGGAGGTGGTAGCAACATGTTAGGCCACAGAGTGGAACAATGACAAAGTGTGGAGGTGGCGGCAGCAGCAGCAGCAGGAGGTCAGAGAGTGGCACAATCACAGTGTGTGTAGGTGGCAGGCAGCAGTATCAGCAACATGGTAGGCCACAGTGTGGCACACTGACAAAGCGTGGAGGTGTCGGCAGCAGCAGCAGCAGGAGGAGGTCAAAAAGTGGCACAATGACAGAGTGTGGAGATAAGTGATAATTGCAGTACATGCTAAAGATGGTGGGAGGTAGATGGAGCAACTGGCAGCAGATGTGTGGCATCACCCAGGTGGCAGCATCAGAATAGTGGCTGAGGCAGGTATTTAGAATCCTGAATTTCTCAACGTTTTGGAGAGACGTCATTGGCTGAGACAATCTGATGCATAAGGCATTGCAGTGTTGAAATCCTGGCCGATCCACGCCTGATTCATATTGACAAAGGTCAGTCTCTCCACATTATGGGTGGACAAGCGGGTTCTCCTTGGGGTAACAATGGGCCGCGCCACAGTGAACACCCACTCTGATGCCACACTTAGTGACTACACTGCACTGAGTGACTACTAACGTGGCTGCCTTGCTGAGCCCCTGTGCCACTGCTTTTTATACCCTGCGGCCATTTGGCTCCTGTCCTCACACTTCTGCCACCCTGCTGACTCACGGCCACAGTAGTGACTTGCTGCCTGATGCGCAAACTTACACCCTCTTCTCCTGACGATGCTGACGAAGCCTTTGCTTCACAGGTCTCAGTATGCACAGCCTGACAACTTGCAAGTGCAACATAACCTCCTGTGCCACTCTCCACATTTCTACTTTCCCACCTACTGCACGAAGTGTGCTCCACCTCTTCACTGCCAAGCAGCTGCTAACTGTCCTCAAAGAGTTCGTACTCGCTTTATAGTGGCGCTGAGCCCAGACTACCTAGTAAATCTCTGGCTGAGGGAAACAAACAGGACAGAGGCTGGCTGAGGACAGGTGAGGGCCGCTGACCTGCTCCTGGGTCATGCCAACTAGGGGTTGTATCTGACAAACTCACAGACTCTTGGCCTGGGTTGTCAGATGTCATTTGGGAGGAAGTGGATGACCTAGTCAACCAATTGAGAACCTTTGGGTTGTTCGTCAACACACTGCTGCTAGATGACACTGGCAGTTCTGGCCTCACAGAGTCACCCCTGCTGTGATGTCCCCTTACTGTGCTGTGACCTGTGCCTGCTCAGAAACTCCAGCAACTATGTTGATTTGACACAGATTTCTTAATATCTACTTAAGCAACAAAAAAGAATTGAAAATTGGGGTATACAGATCCCCCATAACGGACACCCTGGATTTTGAGCAAAAATCACCCCATCAGCTATGGAGTTCAAGCAGCTAGACGCTAGAGACAGGACATGCAGTGTGAAATGACGGGATTGCAAATGGCCATCTGTTTTTATAGGGCTGCGACATCACATAAGCTTGCCAGGCCCTAATTGGCTTACATGTCTGCACATGAGATGGAGGGTTTTCCTTTCTTCTTCCCAGAGTTCTCTGCCCCATGTAACACATTGGGGGTCATTTACTAAGGACCCGGTTCGCGTTTTCCCAACGTGTTACCCGAATCTTTCCGATTTGTGCTGATTTTTCCTGTATTGCCCCGGGATTTTGGTGCACACGATCGGATTTTGGCATATCGGTGCTGGCATGCACGCGATGCAAATCAGGGGGTGTGGCCGAACAAAAACCCGACGGATTCGGAAAAAAAGCCACATTTAAAAAACAAAAAGTGTTGCGGAGCTTGCACTTACCTTCACTAGGAATAGGCCGGTGTACTTGAGTGCATTTCAGCGGACTTCAGTGCAGCAGCGCCACCTGGTGGACGTCGGAGGAACTACCTTAGTGAATCCCGGCCGGACCCGAATCCACCGCAGAGAATGCGCTGCTGGATCGCGAATGGACTGGGTAAGTAAATCTGCCCCATTGTGCTCACGCCCATTTTGCTAATAAAGGTGGGAAACATTTTTTTTTCCGATGAATCACTGTAAACTTTGGTTTCGTGCCAAACCGAAGTTTTCCTAAAATTCTAAACGAATTCAACTTCATTAGAATCGATTCCCCATCTCTAGAAATTAATATACAAAGGATAACATTTTAAAACTGCAAATAGAACCACAATTTTGTTTTCATTCATCAAATGGAATGTTAGAATTTTGAAATTACTTTGCAAATGTTTGCCAAATATCACTTTTTTCATAAATGACCACAAAACCAACAAACCACTAATATGAACTAAAATATGTCCATATGTAATATGAATAAAATTACCACATAACTAAAACAGATGTCAAATGTTTGAAAAATTTTAAATATGGAAATGAGTATGGACCTCATGGAGTTACAAAAGGTCAAGCTTTCTATCTGAATTTATGATACTTTTCTGTAGATTTTAGTTGAAATAATAAAAAAAATTGTTGTTTTTTTAAAACTGACAATTGGGGAAAAGGTATATGTGTCTGCCAGTTATGGAACCTGGTGTTATAAATATTTATATGCGCAAAAAGGTAAAAAAGAGAAGAGGCGGCACTCACCCAACTAGGAAAATCTTCTTTTATTCATGTGTTCAACACCAAAGCATGGGGCAGGGAGGTGCTACACGCTGTGCAGTCGGCAACGGGCCGTTTCGCGCTTTCTTGCGCTTCGTCTGGCCGTACGGGGGACGTGAGCGGATGTGGGCGATTATACCCCTCCGCTGACGTCACCCGTCAAGGAGCGTCATGTGATGTGGGGATTCCCGGGGGTGTGTACATCCGCGGTGGGTGTCACGTGGTCCGGTCATGTCATGTGACCGGATTAAGGTAAACAGACACTCCGGACCTACGCGGCTACCACGAACACGGATACAAGGGTAAATAGACACATAGTATTATTAACAAAGACATGTTAAAATCACTCCATATGAACAATATGATATTCAACGGAAAGATGAGTAATTATCATTGCATATCATTATCAGCTAGGTCCTAGATCATAGAAATACTGCCATATCATTCTTGTCATTCAGGCCGATTGGGCCTTCTGCTTCTGTCTTTAAAATCCATCGTGCCTCGCATCTCAACAATTCTCTGTGTCTATTTCCCCCATTACTATCGATCGGGACCTGTTCAATGCCTGCGAAGGAAAGCACATCTGGATTGCCTGCATGGGTCGATCTAACGTGTTGTATGAGTCGTGAGGACCCTTTCCCCGTGTGTATAGAGCGATGATGTTCTCTAAACCTAACATAAAGTGGTCGAATGGTCTTTCCTATGTAAAAACGTCTGCAAGGACAGAAGATGACGTAAACTGTATGCTCTGTTTTACAACTAATGAATTGTTTTACTGTCGTTATGGTACTCCCAATCTTGAGGGTATTGGTGGTAAGATGAAATTTACAAAAATTACAATTATGGCATTGAAAATTACCCTTCGGGGTTTCTCGGTCCAGCCAAGTAGTCGTGTTCTCCCCGAATCTGCTTTTGACTAGCAAGTTTTTTATAGTTGGATTTCGCCTGAAAGCCACTATAGGTGCATTTCTAGTTACTCTCTCTAAGTCGGGGTCTCTCTCTAGAATCCTCCAATTTCTCCGTATTGCCTTCTTAATGTTTTCCTCATTGGGTCCAAAGTCAAAAGTAAAGGTAAATCTATCTTTTTTATTATTGTTCTCTCCCTGCTTCTTTCGTTCCCTATACAGGAGTTGTCTCCTATCAAGTCGTAGGGCTCTCTCATATGCTGATCCGATGATTTCGTCTGGGTACCCTCTAGCTCTGAGTCTATCCCTCAATTCGAGAGCTTGTGTTTGGAAGGAGTCCTCAGTGTCATTAATGCATCTCAGTCGGACAAATTGTCCGTATGGTACGGCTTTTTTAACATGGTCGGGGTGTGCACTATCAAAGTGCAACAACGCGTTAGTGGCTGTAGGCTTACGATAGCCACTAACTTGAATATGGTCAACAATAATGTCTACCTGGACGTCCAAAAATTCAAGGCGTTTATTGCCGAAGTTGCTCGTGAATCTCATGTTCATCTTGTTACCCTCATTTAAAAATTCAACAAAATCATGGAACTCAGACTCCGATCCGGACCAGGCCATGAACACATCGTCGATGTACCTTAGATATGTATGTATATACTTTATGTATGGATTAGTGGCGCTTAGAATGAATCTACTTTCGAAGACCGCCAGAAATATATTTGCGAAGGTACATGCGACTGGTGTGCCCATGGCCGTCCCCGTGATCTGGTTGAACCATTGGTTGTTGAATAAAAAGGAATTATGGGTCAAGATGAACATGAGAGCTTCGCGAACAAAACCGACCAATGCTACACTTTTACCCGCTTTTTGCAAAACCAAACAGATTGCTTCAACTCCCTCTAAGTGTGGAATGCGCGTGTAAAGACTTTCAACGTCTATAGACGTGAGCTTAAGGTCTTCCCGCCAAGGGATATTCTCTATGGCCCTTAAGAAGGAATTAGTATCCTTCAAATAGGAAGGTATATCCGCAAGTATGGGTCTAAGTAACCAATCTAAAAATTGTGAGAGAGATTCAGTCACCGAGCCGATCCCGGCCACTATAGGGCGGCCCGGGGGTCGGCTCGGTGACTTGTGAATCTTGGGGAGGAAATACCATGAAGGTTTTTTAGGAAATTTAGGGAGGAGTTTTTCAGCTGTCTTAGCAGACAATATATTATTTTCTACGGCTCTTCTCAAGATGGTACGTAACTGTGAAATGTATTTTGTGGTTGGATCTCCTTTCAAACGTACGTATGTAGTGTAGCGTCCCACTACATACGTACGTTTGAAAGGAGATCCAACCACAAAATACATTTCACAGTTACGTACCATCTTGAGAAGAGCCGTAGAAAATAATATATTGTCTGCTAAGACAGCTGAAAAACTCCTCCCTAAATTTCCTAAAAAACCTTCATGGTATTTCCTCCCCAAGATTCACAAGTCACCGAGCCGACCCCCGGGCCGCCCTATAGTGGCCGGGATCGGCTCGGTGACTGAATCTCTCTCACAATTTTTAGATTGGTTACTTAGACCCATACTTGCGGATATACCTTCCTATTTGAAGGATACTAATTCCTTCTTGAGGGCCATAGAGAATATCCCTTGGCGGGAAGACCTTAAGCTCACGTCTATAGACGTTGAAAGTCTTTACACGCGCATTCCACACTTAGAGGGAGTTGAAGCAATCTGTTTGGTTTTGCAAAAAGCGGGTAAAAGTGTAGCATTGGTCGGTTTTGTTCGCGAAGCTCTCATGTTCATCTTGACCCATAATTCCTTTTTATTCAACAACCAATGGTTCAACCAGATCACGGGGACGGCCATGGGCACACCAGTCGCATGTACCTTCGCAAATATATTTCTGGCGGTCTTCGAAAGTAGATTCATTCTAAGCGCCACTAATCCATACATAAAGTATATACATACATATCTAAGGTACATCGACGATGTGTTCATGGCCTGGTCCGGATCGGAGTCTGAGTTCCATGATTTTGTTGAATTTTTAAATGAGGGTAACAAGATGAACATGAGATTCACGAGCAACTTCGGCAATAAACGCCTTGAATTTTTGGACGTCCAGGTAGACATTATTGTTGACCATATTCAAGTTAGTGGCTATCGTAAGCCTACAGCCACTAACGCGTTGTTGCACTTTGATAGTGCACACCCCGACCATGTTAAAAAAGCCGTACCATACGGACAATTTGTCCGACTGAGACGCATTAATGACACTGAGGACTCCTTCCAAACACAAGCTCTCGAATTGAGGGATAGACTCAGAGCTAGAGGGTACCCAGACGAAATCATCGGATCAGCATATGAGAGAGCCCTACGACTTGATAGGAGACAACTCCTGTATAGGGAACGAAAGAAGCAGGGAGAGAACAATAATAAAAAAGATAGATTTACCTTTACTTTTGACTTTGGACCCAATGAGGAAAACATTAAGAAGGCAATACGGAGAAATTGGAGGATTCTAGAGAGAGACCCCGACTTAGAGAGAGTAACTAGAAATGCACCTATAGTGGCTTTCAGGCGAAATCCAACTATAAAAAACTTGCTAGTCAAAAGCAGATTCGGGGAGAACACGACTACTTGGCTGGACCGAGAAACCCCGAAGGGTAATTTTCAATGCCATAATTGTAATTTTTGTAAATTTCATCTTACCACCAATACCCTCAAGATTGGGAGTACCATAACGACAGTAAAACAATTCATTAGTTGTAAAACAGAGCATACAGTTTACGTCATCTTCTGTCCTTGCAGACGTTTTTACATAGGAAAGACCATTCGACCACTTTATGTTAGGTTTAGAGAACATCATCGCTCTATACACACGGGGAAAGGGTCCTCACGACTCATACAACACGTTAGATCGACCCATGCAGGCAATCCAGATGTGCTTTCCTTCGCAGGCATTGAACAGGTCCCGATCGATAGTAATGGGGGAGATAGACACAGAGAATTGTTGAGATGCGAGGCACGATGGATTTTAAAGACAGAAGCAGAAGGCCCAATCGGCCTGAATGACAAGAATGATATGGCAGTATTTCTATGATCTAGGACCTAGCTGATAATGATATGCAATGATAATTACTCATCTTTCCGTTGAATATCATATTGTTCATATGGAGTGATTTTAACATGTCTTTGTTAATAATACTATGTGTCTATTTACCCTTGTATCCGTGTTCGTGGTAGCCGCGTAGGTCCGGAGTGTCTGTTTACCTTAATCCGGTCACATGACATGACCGGACCACGTGACACCCACCGCGGATGTACACACCCCCGGGAATCCCCACATCACATGACGCTCCTTGACGGGTGACGTCAGCGGAGGGGTATAATCGCCCACATCCGCTCACGTCCCCCGTACGGCCAGACGAAGCGCAAGAAAGCGCGAAACGGCCCATTGCCGACTGCACAGCGTGTAGCACCTCCCTGCCCCATGCTTTGGTGTTGAACACATGAATAAAAGAAGATTTTCCTAGTTGGGTGAGTGCCGCCTCTTCTCTTTTTTACCTTTTTGCGCATATGTATACACCCTCTGGGTTGAGCACCACCCGTGTACTAGGATTTTTTACCCCTTACCTGAACGCCATATTCATTAGGCTGTCCAAGAATCTCCTATGCGAGTCTGGTAGTGCCGACGATTCTTTCCGGACGGAAAGTACACCAACCGTCGGATTCTGTTGTTGCTATTATAAATATTTATTCCCGCCATAATGTTTAGTAGAACTAAAGATTCTTTTTTAAGTTCGGGGGTTCAAGTGCATCCTGTGTGACCCAGACATATTGCCTGATCATCATGTCATCCTTGCATCTCTGGCCAAATACAGCTGCCAGGTTGGGGCATCAATCTTCCAGATTGGCTACATGGCCAAGAATCCAGAAATATGTTCAGGTTGCACCCCACTTAAAGTTAAGATCTGCTTATCTCTAAAGGGAAACAATGGAATCCACTCACAGAGTGGGCAAGAAGTCTACCACATCAGAACATGAAACTCTTTCCTGTGAAAAAGTTGGTGAATTGATCAGGAAATCCCTTTAACCATATAGCGCATTAGGACATACATCTGAGAATGTGGTCTGTTGTTACATCCCAACGTACATGTACGTCTCGGGGATCACCCAGGCTCAGTAGTAGACAGCCGTGCTTCCACAGTTAAAGCTGAGATCACGATACTCGCGATCCCAGCTGTTTATAGTGACTGCGGAGCAGAGCAGACTATGGAGCAGAGCCGGCTACTCCCCGAGAAGGTCCGCACCCTCCTTGCAAGGTACAGAGGTGCTCACTGCTTCCATGGCAGCCCTGGGGACCGGCAGTAGGTGCCTGTTACTACATATTGGGTATCACCACATCCGTAACAACCCATAAATAAAATAAACTTGTTACTGAACCTGACCAATGAACACCCTAAAAAATTTTGATTAAAAATATTACTATATTATGACATCAAACCTCTGTGTATAAAAAAATAAAATGTTATACCTTTTAGAACATGGAGATGCAAAAACAAGCAAATTTCTTAATAAATGAGTTCTATAGTGTGCAAAACAAGGCAACCATAAAAAATCTATATGGGGTATCGCCATAATCATGTTGACCTATGAAATAAAGATTACATATTACTTTTATGATACAGTGAACTGGCTACAAAGAAAAAACTAAAAACCCTAAACCAGAATTAATCATTTTCATATTCTCATCAAGAAAGAGTTAATAAAGTCACATTCATTAGCTATTGAACCCCCTAAGTGATTCAACTGAAAAGTGGATCTTCTCATGGAAATAATTAGCCCCATTTGTCCATGTTACAAAAAAATAAATAATTTATAGTCTGTAAAATGTGACAATGTATCTCTGCTCTGAATGGTGTTCCTTCCATTTTATGCCTGGCCATGTGCCTGTACAGCCGTTCACTAACACATATGGGGTTTTGAAATGCTCGGGAGAAATTGGGAATTAAACTTTGTGGAGCTTTTTGTTTTTTTCTGTTGTGAAATTTAAAATTTCTGTCAAAATTAATGTATTGTTCAAAAATATTACAAATTGTAAATTTCATCTCCATTTTGTTTTTACCCCACTGAAACACCTAAAGGGTTAGAAAACCTCTTACAGTTGTTTTTTCATACATTGAGGGGTGTAGTTTCTATAATGGGGTAATTTATGTGGTTTTATTATTATTAGTCCTCTTAAAGACACTTGAAAACTGAGCAGGTGCCTGTAAATATAAGTTTTGTAATTTTCAGAAAAATGTGAAATTTGTACTCACAATTCTAAAACCCATAACAACCTAGAAAAATGAGAGGGTGCATAAAAAGCCATGCCAACATAAAGCGGACATTCTGTAAATGTTATTTATAAAGTTATTTGGGTACTAAGACCATCTACTTGAAAAGCAAAGAATTTAAAACTTTGAAACTTTTTGACAAATTTCTATTTATTTCTTAACACAACAGATATCATCCAAATATTATCACTAATATAAAGTACAATGTGTGACAAAAAAACTATCTCAAAATTACCTGGATATTTTAAAGCATTTGAAGGTTATAATAATTAAACAGGTCAGATTTAAAAAATCGGGCTTGGTCTGGAAGCCCTAAAGTGGCTTGGTCTTTAAGGGGTTAAGTAAACAAATAATATAAATATTCTGGTTTCCTGTTGGTGATCCCATTTGGAGTTTAAGAAGAGCTTTATTGGTTGCTATCTTTCCCTAAAGCAATTTACTTATGACTAGATAAAAGGGTGACACTTTCTTTAATTTTGAGGTCCTTATTAGTATCTTTTTAATGTGAAAATACCTGTCTCCCAGGTGTAAAATCTTAAAACATAATTACATTTTTTATTATTCCAAATATAACCCAAAGGAAAATAAGAACTGTGTCATAAATTGGTATAGAAAGTTTGACCTTTATTAAAGGATCCTTAATATTCGGTTTTATATAAATTCAGTGTTAAATTATACTTTTTGTATAGCTTAATGATTTTTAGCGTAATGAGATTACATAAAATAATGAATTGTTATATTATTAAACCTTGGGGAATTGCTCAATTATAAATTCTAATTGGAAACCTCTATAACAATTTTCAATTGCAAAATAACATAATAAATTTGTATATGAATGTGTGATTATATTATATTGTATTAAAATTCTTTTAATGTTACAGTAATTTGCTGAATAATAAAAGCTTGCTTTGTAAGATTCAGAAATAATTAAGGCAAAATCATTTTATTACTGAAATATTTTGTGATTCTGTATTATTAAGAAGGGCTTTTATTGGTTTCATAGTGTTTTTACCTTCATATTTTGCAGTTATTGTTATATATCTGAATGTATGTGTTCAAATATTGATGATATAGGTTTAGTTAGTGAAAGAATATCTTACCATTTAAAAGAAAACCTCCTATCAGTGGTAGATCTGATGGTAGATTTCTCCTGCCTCTACCCTAACCTGTAATTTAATAATCCTGCGACCTAACCTAAATGCTTAAAAAATATATTTTAGTAATATGTAGTAATAACAGCCTTTAACCCCTTTAGGACATAGCCAGTTTATAGCTTAAAGCGCACCCGTCTTCAAAAATTTGCCAAATAAACCACTACCAGTATGTTATCAAGCAGCTGAGCAGCTTCTAGATCAGGTTTCTATCATGGTCCACTGTGGTTGCATCATCCAGAAAAGGAAGTGGAGCGTTTAACACTGAAGTCAAGATTTCCTTGCCTCAGAATGCTCTCTTCACTGTAATTGATGGCCCTGCACCCAGGGACATAATTGACTAGAACTCCTGGAGTCTGGCACATGATGTCAACCACAAGGGAGGTGGTATTCAGAAGTGAGGAGAGCTTGACATAAGTGTTAAACTCCCCCCCCCCCTTGACTTTACACAACCAGTTAATACTTGACTTTTGATTTTCTTGATGATTCTTGATTTTCTGATGACAGGTTCCCTTTAAGGCTCAGCTCCATTTATGTATTCTGACATGCATTGCTTTATATGGTTATAACTTTTGAGCACTTTTACTTATCAAAGCAGTTTTGAGATCGTTTTTTCATTACACATTGTACTCCATTTTAATGGTAGGTTTTGGCTGGTAAGTTGTTGTTTATTTATAAAAACAATTAAAAATGATGAATAATTTGCCATTTTCAAAAGTTTGTAATTATCTAGTTTTCAGGCCGATTGTTTGGTGTTCATTGTATGTAAACTGTATTGTAAACTGTACAATTGCAGTCGTTTCAGATTTCTATATTTTTGCTTATGTTTTACTAATGTAGAATAAAACCTTATGTTTGGAAAAAAATCTACAATTTATACATCGTCATTTTCCAAATAGCATAACCTGTTTAATTTTTTTTTGTATATGTAGCTGGTGGAGAGCTTGTTTTTCGCAGGACATGTTATGCTTTACAACAGTACCATATTTGTATTGATATGATTTTGATCATTTTTTTATTGCATTTTATGTGGCACAATATAGGTAAACATCATGATTTTGTACTGATGTTTTGCAGTATATTATTATAGTCAGCCTATTCAGAGTTAAGTTGTTTTGTTTCAGAAGGATACACATTTTTGTTAAAGGACCTGCATCTTTAAAAATTCTGTACTTATTGCTTATAACTAGAGATGAGCGAACATGCTCGTCCGAGCTTGATGCTCGGTCGAGCATTAGGGTACTCGAAACTGCTCGTTACTCGGACGAATACTTCGCCCGCTCGAGAAAATGGCAGCTCCCGCCGTTTTGCTTTTTGGCGGCCAGAAACAGAGCCAATCACAAGCCAGGAGACTCTGCACTCCACCCAGCATGACGTGGTACCCTTACACGTCGATAGCAGTGGTTGGCTGGCCAGATCAGGTGACCCTGGGATAGACTAGCCGCTGGCCGCGCTGCTCGGATCATTCTGTCTCTGGATGCCGCTAGGGAGAGAGCTGCTGCTGCTCAGGGAAAGCGTTAGGGTGTTCTATTAGCTTACTGTTAGGCAGGAGTGATTCTCAAAGAACCCAACAGCCCTTCTTAGGGCTACAATAACGTTCTACTTTTTTTATTTTAATTTGCATATTTTACCATTTTGTGAGGAATTAGCAGGGGGACTTGCTACCGTTGTGTTTAGCTCTTAGTGGCACACATATCCATAGCAAAGACCGAAGTGGCAAAATTCAGTAGGGGTTGGATTTCTATTAGGCAATAACTCAGTGTCATCTCATCTGGCATAGTACTGTGCTTCCTTTGATACTTGGCTAGAAAATAGCCATAGGAGAATACAAACAGCTTCTTGAAGCCTACAGTAGCGTTCTATATATTTGATTTCTGGTTGATCTGCTGGTGGCTGTAGTTTCTGCAGTGCATGTACTTGCCAATTCTGAGCAATTTGTAGTGAGACTTGCGACCGCTGTGTTCTGCGCTTAGTGGCGCACATATCCATAGCAAAGGCTGAAGTGGCAAAATTCAGTAGGGGTTGGATTTCTATTAGGCAATAACTCAGTGTCATCTCATCTGGCATAGTACTGTGCTTCCTTTGATACTTGGCTAGAAAATAGCCATAGGAGAATACAAACAGCTTCTTGAAGCCTACAGTAGCGTTCTATATATTTGATTTCTGGTTGATCTGCTGGTGGCTGTAGTTTCTGCAGTGCATGTACTTGCCAATTCTGAGCAATTTGTAGTGAGACTTGCGACCGCTGTGTTCTGCGCTTAGTGGCGCACATATCCATAGCAAAGGCTGAAGTGGCAAAATTCAGTAGGGGTTGGATTTCTATTAGGCAATAACTCAGTGTCATCTCATCTGGCATAGTACTGTGCTTCCTTTGATACTTGGCTAGAAAATAGCCATAGGAGAATACAAACAGCTTCTTGAAGCCTACAGTAGCGTTCTATATATTTGATTTCTGGTTGATCTGCTGGTGGCTGTAGTTTCTGCAGTGCATGTACTTGCCAATTCTGAGCAATTTGTAGTGAGACTTGCGACCGCTGTGTTCTGCGCTTAGTGGCGCACATATCCATAGCAAAGGCTGAAGTGGCAAAATTCAGTAGGGGTTGGATTTCTATTAGGCAATAACTCAGTGTCATCTCATCCGGCATAGTACTGTGCTTCCTTTGATACTTGGCTAGAAAATAGCCATAGGAGAATACAAACAGCTTCTTGATCTTGAAGCCTACAGTAGCGTTCTATATATTTGATTTCTGGTTGATCTGCTGGTGGCTGTAGTTTCTGCAGTGCATGTACTTGCCAATTCTGAGCAATTTGTAGTGGGACTTGCGACCGCTGTGTTCTGCGCTTAGTGGCGCACATATCCATAGCAAAGGCCGAAGTGGCAAAATTCAGTAGGGGTTGGATTTCTATTAGGCAATAACTCAGTGTCATCTCATCCGGCATAGTACTGTGCTTCCTTTGATACTTGGCTAGAAAATAGCCATAGGAGAATACAAACAGCTTCTTGAAGCCTACAGTAGCGTTCTATATATTTGATTTCTGGTTGATCTGCTGGTGGCTGTAGTTTCTGCAGTGCATGTACTTGCCAATTCTGAGCAATTTGTAGTGAGACTTGCGACCGCTGTGTTCTGCGCTTAGTGGCGCACATATCCATAGCAAAGGCTGAAGTGGCAAAATTCAGTAGGGGTTGGATTTCTATTAGGCAATAACTCAGTGTCATCTCATCCGGCATAGTACTGTGCTTCCTTTGATACTTGGCTAGAAAATAGCCATAGGAGAATACAAACAGCTTCTTGATCTTGAAGCCTACAGTAGCGTTCTATATATTTGATTTCTGGTTGATCTGCTGGTGGCTGTAGTTTCTGCAGTGCATGTACTTGCCAATTCTGAGCAATTTGTAGTGGGACTTGCGACCGCTGTGTTCTGCGCTTAGTGGCGCACATATCCATAGCAAAGGCCGAAGTGGCAAAATTCAGTAGGGGTTGGATTTCTATTAGGCAATAACTCAGTGTCATCTCATCCGGCATAGTACTGTGCTTCCTTTGATACTTGGCTAGAAAATAGCCATAGGAGAATACAAACAGCTTCTTGAAGCCTACAGTAGCGTTCTATATATTTGATTTCTGGTTGATCTGCTGGTGGCTGTAGTTTCTGCAGTGCATGTACTTGCCAATTCTGAGCAATTTGTAGTGAGACTTGCGACCGCTGTGTTCTGCGCTTAGTGGCGCACATATCCATAGCAAAGGCTGAAGTGGCAAAATTCAGTAGGGGTTGGATTTCTATTAGGCAATAACTCAGTGTCATCTCATCCGGCATAGTACTGTGCTTCCTTTGATACTTGGCTAGAAAATAGCCATAGGAGAATACAAACAGCTTCTTGATCTTGAAGCCTACAGTAGCGTTCTATATATTTGATTTCTGGTTGATCTGCTGGTGGCTGTAGTTTCTGCAGTGCATGTACTTGCCAATTCTGAGCAATTTGTAGTGGGACTTGCGACCGCTGTGTTCTGCGCTTAGTGGCGCACATATCCATAGCAAAGGCCGAAGTGGCAAAATTCAGTAGGGGTTGGATTTCTATTAGGCAATAACTCAGTGTCATCTCATCCGGCATAGTACTGTGCTTCCTTTGATACTTGGCTAGAAAATAGCCATAGGAGAATACAAACAGCTTCTTGATCTTGAAGCCTACAGTAGCGTTCTATATATTTGATTTCTGGTTGATCTGCTGGTGGCTGTAGTTTCTGCAGTGCATGTACTTGCCAATTCTGAGCAATTTGTAGTGGGACTTGCGACCGCTGTGTTCTGCGCTTAGTGGCGCACATATCCATAGCAAAGGCCGAAGTGGCAAAATTCAGTAGGGGTTGGATTTCTATTAGGCAATAACTCAGTGTCATCTCATCTGGCATAGTACTGTGCTTCCTTTGATACTTGGCTAGAAAATAGCCATAGCAATAGGATAGCATTGTTTGGTTTTAAAAACTCAAAAAAAAACAAAAAACACAAAAAAAAAAAAAAAAACACAAAAAAAACAAAAAAAAGTAAAAAAAAAAATAAAGTTATAACTCTCATTTTAAAAATGTTTAACCCGAGGGCTAGGGGTAGAGGACGAGGGCGGGGACGTGGGCGTCCAACTACTGCAGGGGTCAGAGGCCGTGGTCCTGGGCGGGGTGAGACACCACCTGCTGATGAGGGAGCAGGGGAACGCCGCAGAGCTACACTCCCTAGGTTCATGTCTGAAGTTACTGGGACTCGTGGTAGAGCACTGTTGAGGCCAGAACAGTGCGAACAGGTGATGTCGTGGATTGCTGACAATGCTTCGAGCAATTTGTCCACCACCAGTCAGTCTTCCACGCAGTCCACCCATGTCACCGAAATCGCCACTCCTCCAGCTCCTGCACCTCAGCCTCCTCCCCCCCAGTCTGCCCCCTCCCAGGAAAATTTGGCATTTGAACCGGCATACTCTGAGGAACTGTTTTCTGGACCCTTCCCACAGTCACAAACCACTTGTCCGGTTGCTGCTGAGCAATTTTCCGATGCCCAGGTTTTCCACCAGTCACAGTCTGTGGGTGATGATGACCTTCTTGACGTAGTGGAAGTGTGTAAAGAGGTGTCCGACGATGAGGAGACACGGTTGTCAGACAGTGGGGAAGTTGTTGTCAGGGCAGGAAGTCCGAGGGGGGAGCAGACTGAGGGATCGGAGGATGATGAGGTGACAGACCCAAGCTGGGTTGAGAGGCCGGGTGAACACAGTGCTTCTGAGACGGAGGAGAGTCCTCGACCTGAACAGGTTGGAAGAGGCAGTGGTGGGGCCAGACGGAGAGGCAGGGCCAGAGCTGGTGCATCAGCGCCACTGTCAACTAGTGAAGCTCCCGTGGTGAGGGCTCTTGCGGCGAGGGCTAGATCTTCAGAAGTGTGGAGGTTCTTTAAGGAAACACCGGATGACCGACGGACTGTGGTGTGCAACATTTGCCAAACCAGGCTCAGCAGGGGTTCCACCACTACTAGCTTAACTACCACCAGTATGCGCAGGCATATGAATGCTAAGCACCCCACTCAGTGGCAACAAGCCCGTTCACCTCCGGCCGTGCACACCACTGCTCCTTCCCCTGTGTCAGCTGCTAGTCAGCCCCCTGCCCAGGACCCTGGCACAAAAACCCCATCGTCGCCTCCACGATCCTCCACAGCATCCACCAGCATTCAGCTCTCCATACCCCAGACGCTGGAGCGGAAACGCAAATATAGTGCAACCCACCCGCACGCCCAAGCCCTTAATGTGCACATCTCCAGATTGCTTAGCCTGGAGATGCTGCCCTATAGGCTAGTAGAGACCGAGGCCTTTCGCAACCTCATGGCGGCGGCCGCCCCTCGGTATTCGGTCCCCAGCCGCCACTACTTTTCCCGATGTGCCGTCCCAGCCCTGCACCAGCACGTGTCAGACAACATCATCCGTGCCCTGACCAACGCCGTTTCTGACAAGGTCCACCTGACCACGGACACGTGGACGAGTGCTGCCGGGCAGGGCCACTATATATCGCTGACGGCACATTGGGTTAACTTGGTGGAGGCTGGGACCGAGTCTGACCCTGGGGCTGCTCATATACTGCCGACGCCGAGGATTGCGGGGCCTACCTCGGTCCAGGTGTTTCAGGCCTACTATGCCTCCTCCTCCTCCCACCCCTCCTCCACCTCCTCCTCCGAACTACCATCCGTGGGCACGGCGCCATCAGTCGGTAGCTCTAGGCACAGCAGCAGTGCCGTCGCTAAGCGACAGCAGGCGGTGCTCAAACTGCTGAGCCTAGGCGACAAAAGGCACACTGCCCAAGAGCTATTACAGGGCATCACGGCGCAGACTGATCTGTGGCTGGCACCGCTGAACCTCAAGCCGGGAATGGTTGTGTGTGACAACGGCCGTAACCTGGTGGCGGCTCTGCAACTCGGCAGACTGACACATGTGCCATGCCTGGCCCATGTGTTAAATCTGATAGTGCAGCGTTTCCTCAAGACATACCCCAATCTGTCTGATTTGCTCACGAAGGTGCGCCGCATCTGTGCGCATTTCAGGAAGTCCAGCCCAGATGCTGCCACTCTCAGGGCAGCGCAGCGCCGCCTCCAACTGCCCGCTCACCGACTGTTGTGCGACGTGCCCACGAGGTGGAATTCAACACTGACCATGTTATCCAGAGTTTACCAGCAGCGCAGAGCGATTGTAGACTGCCAGATGTCAACTTCCACCAGAACTGGTAGTCAGGTCAGTCAGCTTCCTCAAGTCTACAATGAGGAGTGGACGTGGATGTCTGATATCTGTCAGGTGCTGAGTAACTTTGAGGAGTCAACACAGATGGTCAGTGGCGATGCCGCCATCATCAGCCTCACCATCCCGCTGCTTGGCCTGTTGAAAAACTCTCTGGTCAGCATGAAGTCGGAAGCTTTGCGCTCGTCACAAGAGACGGGGGAAGAATATTCCCTTGTTGATAGCCAAAGCACCCTGAGGTCTGTTTCTCAGCGCATATCGGAGGAGGTGGAGGTGGAGGAGGATGAGGAGGAAGAGGAGGAGAATGTTGGCGAGACACAAGAGGGGACCATTGTTGAGTCCTTCACTGTTCAGCGTGTATGGGCAGAAGAAGAGGAGTTGGAGGAGTTGGAGGAGGAGGAAATGGACAGTCAGGCCAGTGAGGGGAGTGAATTCTTACGCGTTGGTACTCTGGCGCATATGGCAGATTTCATGCTAGGCTGCCTATCCCGTGACCCTCGCGTTCAAAGAATTTATTCCAGCACCGATTACTGGGTGTTCACTCTCCTGGACCCACGGTACAAGCAAAATCTTCCCACTCTCATCCCTGGAGAGGAAAGGAGTGTGAGAATGCATGAATACCAGCAGGCCCTGGTGCACAAGCTGAAACAGTATTTCCCTTCTGACAGCGCTAGCGGCAGAGTGCGTAGTTCTGCGGGACAAGTAGCGAGGGAGAGTAGGCGAGCAGGCAGCTTGTCCAGCACTGGCAAGGGTACGCTTTACAAGGCTTTTGCCAGCTTTATGTCACCCCAGCAAGACACTGTCACCTGTCCCCAGTCTCGGCAGAGTAGGGCTGATCTTTACAGAAAGATGGTGAGGGAGTACGTAGCTGACCATACCATCGTCCTAAATGATCACACAGCTCCCTACAACTACTGGGTTTCAAAGCTGGACATGTGGCACGAACTGGCGCTGTACGCCTTGGAGGTTCTTGCCTGCCCTGCCGCTAGCGTCTTGTCCGAGCGGGTTTTCAGTGCAGCTGGTGGCATCATCACCGATAAGCGTACACGCCTGTCGACTGACAGCGCTGACAGGCTGACGCTTATTAAAATGAATAAAGGCTGGATTTCTCAAAATTTCCAATCTCCACCAGGTGAAGGAAGCTCAACCTGAATAATTGATCCACTCCTCCTCCTCCTCCTCATTTTCCTCCTTCTCCTCCTCTTTGTACAGTAAAGCAGAGGAAAATGGCTATTTTTTGACAGGGCCCACTGGCTCTTGCTATAGTACTTCATGCATTTAATTTTTCTGGAGGGCCACCTACCCGGTCCTCTGTTTGAAACAATTTTTGTGAGTGCCACATACAGGCACTCAATCTATTCCATTTTTCTGGAGGGCCACCTACCCGGTCCTCTGTTTTAAAAAATTTTTGGGACTGCCACATACAGGCACTCAATCTATTCCATTTTACTGCAGGGCCACCTACCTGCTCCTCTGGTTTGAACAATTTTTGGGACTGCCACATACAGGCACTCAATCTATTCCATTTTACTGGAGGGCCACCTACCTGCTCCTCTGGTTTGAAACATTTTTGGGACTGCCACATACAGGCACTCAATCTATTCCATTTTACTGCAGGGCCACCTACCTGCTCCTCTGGTTTGAACAATTTTTGGGACTGCCACATACAGGCACTCAATCTATTCCATTTTACTGGAGGGCCACCTACCTGCTCCTCTGGTTTGAAACATTTTTGGGACTGCCACATACAGGCACTCAATCTATTCCATTTTACTGCAGGGCCACCTACCTGCTCCTCTGGTTTGAACAATTTTTGGGACTGCCACATACAGGCACTCAATCTATTCCATTTTACTGGAGGGCCACCTACCTGCTCCTCTGGTTTGAAACATTTTTGGGACTGCCACATACAGGCACTCAATCTATTCCATTTTACTGCAGGGCCACCTACCTGCTCCTCTGGTTTGAACAATTTTTGGGACTGCCACATACAGGCACTCAATCTATTCCATTTTACTGCAGGGCCACCTACCTGCTCCTCTGGTTTGAACAATTTTTGGGACTGCCACATACAGGCACTCAATCTATTCCATTTTACTGCAGGGCCACCTACCTGCTCCTCTGGTTTGAACAATTTTTGGGACTGCCACATACAGGCACTCAATCTATTCCATTTTACTGCAGGGCCACCTACCTGCTCCTCTGGTTTGAACAATTTTTGGGACTGCCACATACAGGCACTCAATCTATTCCATTTTACTGCAGGGCCACCTACCTGCTCCTCTGGTTTGAACAATTTTTGGGACTGCCACATACAGGCACTCAATCTATTCCATTTTACTGCAGGGCCACCTACCTGCTCCTCTGGTTTGAACAATTTTTGGGACTGCCACATACAGGCACTCAATCTATTCCATTTTACTGGAGGGCCACCTACCTGCTCCTCTGGTTTGAAACATTTTTGGGACTGCCACATACAGGCACTCAATCTATTCCATTTTACTGCAGGGCCACCTACCTGCTCCTCTGGTTTGAACAATTTTTGGGACTGCCACATACAGGCACTCAATCTATTCCATTTTACTGCAGGGCCACCTACCTGCTCCTCTGGTTTGAACAATTTTTGGGACTGCCACATACAGGCACTCAATCTATTCCATTTTACTGCAGGGCCACCTACCTGCTCCTCTGGTTTGAACAATTTTTGGGACTGCCACATACAGGCACTCAATCTATTCCATTTTACTGCAGGGCCACCTACCTGCTCCTCTGGTTTGAACAATTTTTGGGACTGCCACATACAGGCACTCAATCTATTCCATTTTACTGGAGGGCCACCTACCTGCTCCTCTGGTTTGAAACATTTTTGGGACTGCCACATACAGGCACTCAATCTATCCCATTTTACTGGAGGGCCACCTACCTGCTCCTCTGGTTTGAAAAATGTTTGGGACTGCCACATACAGGCACTATCCAAATTAAATTGTCTCCATAGCAGCCTCCACACGTTGTCTCCATTGCTACCTCCAAAAGTCGTCCATATAGCTGCCTCCATACATCGTCCCTTTATCAAACGAGGTGTGTCAGGCAGAAATTTGGGTTGTTTTCATGGATTCCACATCAAAGTTGTTAACTTTGTCACCACCCTGCTGTGTAATCCCCAAAATATACTGGCAAACTTTTACCATTTAGGGATATTATTTCAGCGCTTCTTGCGCATCTGTTTACATTCCCCTCACCCGGCATATCCTAAACTTATAAGAACGCTACTACACTTGATCTTATACAAAAGGTTCTTAGAAGTGCTGTTTGGGGAGTAGCCTAGAGACAGGGGCTTGGATTGGCGAAAGCTCGCCTGGCAGCGGAACGCCAGCTCCATGCGCATCATGCGCTTCTTGCGCATCTGTTTACATTCCCCTCACCCGCCATATCCCAAACTTATAAGAACGCTACTACACTTAACTTGGTGCAGGCTGGGACCGAGTCTGACCCTGGGGCTGGTCATATACTGCCGACGCAGAGAATTGCGGGGCCTACCTCGGTCCAGGTCTCAAAGGCCTACTATACCTCCTCCCACCCCTCCTCCACCTCCTCCTCCTCCGAATTACCATCCGTGGGCATGGCGCCATCAGTCGGTAGCTCTAGGCACAGCAGCAGTGCCGTCGCTAAGCGACAGCAGGCGGTGCTGAAACTGCTGAGCCTAGGCGATAAAAGGCACACCGCCCAAGAGCTATTACAGGGCATTCCACATCAAAGTTGTTAACTTTGTCGCCACCCTGCTGTGTAATCCCCAAAATATACTTGCAAACTTTTACCATTTAGGGATATTATTTCAGCGCTTCTTGCGCATCTGTTTACATTCCCCTCACCCGGCATATCCTAAACTTATAAGAACGCTACTACACTTGATCTTATACAAAAGGTTCTTAGAAGTGCTGTTTGGGGAGTAGCCTAGAGACAGGGGCTTGGATTGGCGAAAGCTCGCCTGGCAGCGGAGCGCCAGCTCCATGCCAAGATCCAACTAACATAGTTTTAACTGCAGCACCTTTAATCTACTACTAGTTCACTGCCTCCATACATGGTCCCCTTATCAAACGAGCTGTGTCAGGCAGAATTTTGGGTTGTTTTCATGGCTTCCATGTTAACTTTGTCGCCACCCTGCTGTGTAATCCACAAAATATACTGGCAAACTTTTATCATGTACCGATATTATTTGAGCGCTTCTTGCTCACCTCCTTTGGTTCCTCTCTGCCACCCATTGGTTTGAAGCCTGAGTCCATTTAGGGTATGTCGCCATGCCACTCTCTAGCCTGCTGCCGCTGCCTCTGCATGCCGTCCCCTATAGTGTCAGGGTCAATTATTGGATGTTTTAGATGCTATCTAGCTTCATTCTGTCACTCTGTCATGGCCATGCTGTTGCCCATAATTTTGGCATAATGGTGCGATTATGCAGCCTCAGAGGCATCCATGCATGCTGCCCCTGCTGTTTCCTGTCCATTTCCGTGGTGTTTCCATCCTTTTCTGAGGTTCCCAGGTGTTTGGCCAAGCTTCCCTGTGCAGAGCCTTGGTCCCCTTGAAAAATGCTCGAGTCTCCCATTGACTTCAATGGGGTTCGTTATTCGAGACGAGCACTCGAGCATCGGGAAAAGTTCGTCTCGAATAACGAGTACCCGAGCATTTTAGTGTTCGCTCATCTCTACTTATAACATATACTTGGTTCTTATGCATCATTTTTTAGATTAATTTGTGGATTTGATGTGATAAAATTATTAAAAGTGAATAAACCTTAACTATGTAAGGTTGGACTAAATGTTAGGCCCATTTCACACTGATTTTTTGGGGACGTTGTGGCTTGGATATACCTTCCCATTGTCACCTATGTTGCCTGGCCAAGGTATGGTGACCACATGCTATAACTTTTGCCGTGTTTACTGTCGGGCACCATGCCTTGCTATGAAGACAGGGGGTGGGCAGTATTTGGGAGGGCAGGACGGGCGGCCAGGCCCCTTGAGGCTGAAGGCCCTGTAGCAGTAGCTATGGCTGCTACGCCTGTAGTTATGCACCGTATTAGGTAATTAACTGAACCGCATAGTATTTCAAATATTACCCAAAGGAAAATAAGAACCTAAACATAGAGTTGGTAGCAATGGCACATTCAGCTGGCACTGATAACATGTAGATTACTTATGTGAATTATCGATTGGTCTTCTCTTTGGGAACAAAATTCAGCTGAAAATATTGTTACAGATGTTTGTACTGCAGTGCATTTTTCTATAACCCCATTTTTTAAAATATTAATTAATGTTGCTATTGCAGTATAGCATTAAAGATGGTTTTCATTTTCTTGTTTTGAATTTATTATTAAGGAAAAATCCATTTTTAATTGATGGTATGCAGCCAAATTATGAACATCCATTATGTAAATGTGTATGTTTAATTGAGATGCAATGCCCAAACTTTTGTAATAACATTGCCAGATGTAATGTGTTCTGGGAGGCCCCTGAAAAATTATTTTGTCTCATATTAATAATTACATTGAAAAAAGGTTAACAATTAATTCAGGTACTTGCTCAGAAAAAAAATCACTCTTAAAGCTAAAACTTAATGATCTGTTAGATATTTGATAATTAGATGAAATAACTGGATTAGCCTCTCAAATTGTACTGTATGTAGTAGAAATCTTTTGACAGCTTTCATACTATTAATATAGTGTATAAAAATATCACAGTTTTGGCATCTGGCAAACAAGAACAGGGATATTTTGTGCTTTCCTAAATAATTTATAATTTTTGTGAGAGCATATGTTTGAATAATTCAGTAAGTAAAGGTTAGTACAAGAAGGCATTAGGACATTGTAAAATTACATTTCATAACTTTATTTGGCAGTAAGAGATTGTTTTAAAAAATTGAAATAGAGGAAATATTGCCTTTCAAAATAATAATAAATAATGTAACTAAAGGATTTTGTTTAATTAAATGTTTACTTTTGTTTCAGTTGGTCATCTTATGAAATAGCTTACATGCGTTGCCTGGGATTAAAAAAGAAAATGTTATAAATGGCTGGTGGGGGCTATAAAAACAATAAGCCACTTATGCTGACACGCCGCTGACACTAGCAAAGACCCTGCAGTAACGAGTGATGCCAAAGGTGAGCAGGGGTAGCAGAACAGGTGAGTATAAGTGGGTTATTGTTTTTATATAGCCCTCTAGCCATATATAACATTTTTAAAGGAAATCTACCATCAAAATCAAGTAAGATAAACAAGAGTCACTTACTCATAGATCCAGGCACTATAAGCATGTTAATCTTCTTATATTTGTTATACACTGCCTCCTTCCTTCTAAAATCTACTTTTATAATTATTCATATGAACCTAAAGAGCTCCTCTGTGCCTTAGACTCACATGCTGCTACACTATTACACTCTCTACCTTGCTCTCCTAGAACTCTCTCCTCCCTCTACCTGATGTAATCTACTGGTAGCAGAGGAGGTTTCAGCACACAGTGGGAAGGAAAGGGAAAGTGCTCCTGCACAGTGTAACAGCCTGTGAAGCTACAACACAGATACGACTACCAAAATTCAGTCTGTCTCATTTGTCAATTGATTTTAGAAGGAAGGAGGCCTTGGCTAACAAATATAAGAAGATTACCAGAGTCACAATGCCTGCATCTATGAGTAAAAGCCCCTGGTTTATCTGGCTTGATTTTGATTATAGATTTCCTTCAACAACTAGGATAACCCATATTAGGAAACAAACCCCTTCAATAGTGAAGATCACGGTCCGATTTCAACCACTTTTTACTAATGATAGGCATTATGTCGGAGCAGACATTTTTCCCCTACCCCCCTAGATTTGGAATAAATATTTGTTCGCTAGGATTCTTACCATTTGGACAGTGAAATATTGCAGGAACAGAGGATTAAAAATCCCCTTAAGTACACCCTTCCAATTGGTACACAGAAGTGAATGCTTGTCTTGCTTGGCTTCATTCACTTTTATTAGACTTGAAGTACAGGATGAGCATGAGCTCTATTTGGAAAGGGGCACTTCAGTGGACCTTTTGCCACGGTTCTTAAACTTCTAACATACTACCTATCTATTTTCATCCTTTATGCCTAATTGGCTTGTGGAATAAATTAAACCTAAACCTAATTCAATTATATATGGTTTGTACATTCCTATTGCCACATATAAAGTTAATTTAAAAATGTTAATTAAGCTGGAAGTCAAATAACAATACATATTAAATTGCATTCTTTTTTAAACTATAATTTTAATGAAGTGAAGATTCTGATTTCTTATTAGGTTTTTAAATCATGGATCAAATATATAACTAAAATCTGTGGTTTAATTAAGTGTGTTGATTTTCATTGAACACAACAGAAAAGCTAGAAGAAAATTAGCACATAATTTCTGATTTATGAAATGCGTCAGAGCTGTGTTGGTTTAAAGCATATTGGTTTATGCATATTCAAAAGTTTATTATGTAACAATATTAGGTTTACAGGAACATTTTGCTAAATCCTGGAAAAGTCCTGTAATAGAATAAGAACTAAGTTGAAATTCTTAGTAGATAGTATTAAGAATTTGTAACATCTGTCCCCGCATTCTCCTCTACCCATAAAGTACAGAAAAAAATGCCCTTCTGACTGTGATTTTGTATTTAGTTTTCATTTTGTCATCCACTAGTCTGAACACTACCTTCTTTCAATACTGGATATATAAATTGATTTACACCACACCATCTGCTTCCTGTTGACAGTTAAGTTACATGTGATGGATGGTTACCCTCTCCACTCACATTCTTCCCCTGCAAGTCTGGTTTGTCTGCACTGCATTGTATGCTTGGTTTTGATGCATATTAGTTCTGTGTTTGTTTGTCCTGTTTTTGTCTCTGTGTTCTCCCTTTGGTGGTGGAAGGATACATAGATCAGTTCTTTTTTACCATACTAGGATGGGATAGGCAAGTAGGTAGGGTCTAGCTTTAGGGCTGTCTGTGTCTGTCCTTTTAGGTTATTAGTTAGAGTAAAATATTCCACAAAGATAAATGACATACAGTTGGACTGTTCTATGTAAATACCAAACTAATACGCCCCAACCTCATTTACCCAATTTAGGACACCTAAAGCTGTTTATCTCCAGCCATACATCTTGAACCAAAAGAAAAGGTAGAAAAGGAAACAGGCAGTCCCCAGGTTATATACGAGATAGGATCCATAGGTTTGTTCTTAAGTTAAATTTTATTTGCCCCGGTGACAATAGGAGTTCAATAAAACTTCATCATAAACACCTTGCAGCTGATCATTGCAGCCTGGGACTAAAGTAAAGCATCCAGAGAGCTTCACCAAAGGTCACACAGGACACGGAGGTCCATCTGTTACTAGGGGTTGTCTGTAAGTCGGGTCTCCTTAAGTAGGGGACCGCTTGCATATTTAAAAAAAGCAGATTTATAACAATATTAAAAAAGAAAAGGTGACATCTGAAAACAAAAAATTTTTTGGACTTTTTAGTATGCTAATATGGTCGATTTTACCAAAAATAATTTTCACGATTATTGTTTAATTGGTTCATTTCTTTTGAAAACTCATAGATAATCTTTTTCACAAATGATGGTGTTTCCTACAGTTTCTGTTTTTTTGGTATGCCTTACTCTGAGTCAGAAAGCAGTTTATCCATAAAATACTTCCTTTCAAGTAAATCCTTTCGTTGTGCTGTTGCCAATCTTTTAAAACTAATGTTTTATTGATTATGTCAAAAGAGGGTCTTCTTTAAGTTTGATATACTGTCACATGATCTATATTCCCTGAATATTGAGACATAAATGGGTAAAATACTTGAAATAATAGTAAAATCAATAACTTGTTTCCAAAATGACATAATATATATGTCATTTACCCAGTGTCTTAACAATGACTGCTCACTGAGTGAATGCCCTAGAATGGGATTTCCACTGCTTAATATTTTTTGTAGCAGCATAGTCTTTACAGGGGACGATTTCTTATACCATCAGACATCAATAATACATTTATGGATGTTCTAAGTAGCAGCAGAAATGTGAACAATGAATTTATGTTCTAGGGTTGTAGCAGGACATGGAGCATTGTGAGCTTTTTAGTAAATTAGTCCAAAAAACACTACCTTCTTCTCTGAGTAACTGCTTTTAAAAAAAAACCTCTTGATCGATATAATGCGGATAGATAAAAGCAAATAAATGAATACATTTCTCCCAGTACATCATGTCCAGCTACAATTCCTGAATATAAATCCATTTTATCACAGTCCTGTTCCTATTCACATATATAAAGGTCGGATTCAACAACTCTCTAGGGCAACTTTAATTGTAGGATGAATGCGGCTAGATACACTTGCTGTAGAAGTAACATTGATTTAAAGCACCCCTATCACCAGGAATGTCATTTTTAGCTAGTGGAGGTTGGCATAGCTTATGCTCTGCTGATTTTAAAAGTGTCTTTGTCAGTATTATGAATCATTTCAATAGTTTTTAATACATTAATTCACATCAGCTGCAGCCTGTGTGTGCCAGTGTGTGTCAGTCTCCTTTCCTCTACACTAACCCATCTCCCTCACCTCTCCCCACTTTCCTGTCATGTGCAAAGATCAGGCAGTGGAGGGAGGGAAAAGGTATGGAGTAGGGGAAGCAGGCATTAGCAGATACAGGCGCATAGACTGCAGCAGTAATTAAAACAGGAATCTCCCAATATAAAAGTGAGATACAGTTCCAAAAGCATTCTTTTTTTTATTTAAGTTTAACATTTTTATTTAAACCTTTTTTACTTTTTAAATGCCATTTTATTGAGAAGAGTTAATGTTGGTTTACACAGGGAAAACTTATTCTTCAAAGTATCATTACACAATTTCAACATCCTTTTTACTGATGACACATATGCACAAGATGTTTATAACATATGTAAATATATTCAAATCTGTGTGTAACTTAATGTATTCCAGTTCAAAAGGACACTTTCTCTATCAACTATTGGCATGCAATATAAATACAAACTTTATGTTGCAGTTTTTTTTGTGTGTGTCACGGTGATACATTCATATTAGGTTTTTATATGGATCTAATCTTATTTTAGCTGTTATTCTTCATTTTTTAATTTCCTTCCAATGCCATATAATTTTATTGTGGAGGCTTTGTACTTTTCATTCCTTCATTACCTTGCCCTTCAGACACTATTTCGATTTGTGTTCTGCCTGACTGGATCCATGGCATAAGGCTTCTTCTTGACAGTAAGGCTGTAGAAACTCCAGTTTTATTGCCCATAACAAATAAAAGTTATCTTCCCTCTTTAAAGCTTATCTGTGACTCTGGGAGTCTACACGTTCAACAACAGTGTGTTGATGGAAAGCCATAATACCATTGAGCAGATGAGACAATTAGATTGTATCCATTTGTTTAAAGGATTTAAGGTCTCTTTACAGCCTTTTCAAGACTTGCTTGTTTTTATGTCCTAATACAATACTGTGAATAGAAAGATAAGCAAAATATTTTTTTTATTTATATAAATGGGAGTCTACTTACTATTGGGGTGTACTTCTTGTCTTGCCATGTACAGTAATCAATAATATAGTCTAACAACCGTTCCCATCCTCACCATTAAGATTCAATCTAATACCTCAAATCACTGCACTAATGTAAAAGAGGTATTTCACCTAAAACATATCTACTTATTGATGGGACATTCTTTTGTAAAAGTTACAATAATATTTAAAGGACATCTAGCACCAGTATGAAGAATTGTAAACCAAGCACACTGAAATGTGCGCCCTTTCTGGCAGGATCTGCTTAGTTTTTTATGCCCTGTTTTTTACAAAAAGAAGCTTTTTTAAGACTATGCAAATGAGCCTGTGGGGCAATGGGCTCTAAAGGTGTTAATGGAGCTGGGATATCCACTCTCAGTCTAATTTGCATATTTGCATCCAATAAAAGATGCCTGTTATTCCCTTCGATCATATGGTGCCATAACCCCATAATTTAAGTCCTGTCCTGACAAGCTGGTCCAGAAACTGTCTCTGATGGAGACTAATAAATCCTAGTACTACAGGGTATAAAAAAATTCTAATTCACTATGCATTTTGTGCATCGTGGGATGTAATCATCAGGGCAAGAATCTGAGATAGTAATGACACCTAGTTGCAGGTACTCATATGGAGATACCTGAGTCAGCGACATAAAAAGGTTTAACTAAGTGTTGAGAAATTAGCAGTCGCTCATCGGACAAAAGATATCTAGTTTATGGCCACTAGATAAATTGGCATGGGCACCATTTTAGCATGTTCATGCTCCTAATAATACAATGGACCCCTCCCACCTCCTCTTTTTCTATCTGACAACAGGTTTTGTTAGTTGTCTCTGTTGTGATCTGGACTACTGACCACTAGTGTTGAACAGACCCAAATTGCAAGGTTTGTATTTGTACCAATTTTGCCGATTTAAATGCCACTGGCAACTTTTTGGGGTTTCTATACAGATTTTTAAAATTCAGCTGATCCCAAATGTTAACAGCTCCTCTTATCACCTCTTATCACTACTGAAAATCCTTTTGTGGTATTGGTTTATTTATTTTTTCCGTGTCCACCCTTTGGAGCAGGGAGGGATTGCCTAGGATCCACTGAGGCAAGTAGGTAGGGCTGTTGGGATGCTGGACTAATAGGGATAACTGTCTTGTCCTTCATTAATTAGTTCAGTGTCCCCATTACAACAGCTAGAAGTTACATTAATTCAACAATTCCTAACATAACTTTGCCTGAAGAAATCAATAGAAGGGCTTTATAAAAAATGTCGTTTGGCCCAGGAAATGTACTTTTCAATGCATTTTACAACAGAAATGGCATTAAACCACTAAGGAAAAGTATAATTGAATTTGGCTAAAGTTTTACTTTATGGCCAAATATAACAGATCCCTTTCACCCACCATCACACTGGTCACCCACCATCACACTGGCCTTTAACTGCCACAATCAGTGCACAAGTCAAACTCAACCATGGCACCTACTGAACTGCATAAGATTGGCACTTCCACAATAGTGCTACTCAGTGCTTCTGGTTACATCGTTGGTGGATACAGATTAGTTACCATGTGTTAGGGATTTTTATGCAGGGCCCCAACAGCCCTCTTGACTTTTGTAAGGTGAGTCCTAATTAACCCTTTCATGATTGAACATAGAGACCAAGACATGTCAATCTCTTAGTCAAGATCTTCCACTTTAATAATCAAAATGCATAATATATATCAGACAGAAGAGTCATCAAAGGGGTGTTGTATGAATGGAGATAAGAACTTAGATTCTATTGGCCATTATGTTTTTGTACCAGCACATTCTGGGAAAAAAGTTAATTAATTGTGTTCAGTTCTCAGAGACCTTGTACACAGATATTGTTTATACTAATTTCCTCTGCCAGAAGGTGATAAGTGGCTCCAGAATCCTAATATCATGCAGCTTCGAGGACAGACTGGCTTCTCATTAAATGTCAAAGGGTATTAGCTGACAGGCGAGCAAACATGTTACATAAAATGAAGTTTGAATCATGACATTAACTTGACAATGGTCAGGGAACATGGCCGCTGTATCTAAGATGGCGGACAGTAGTCAAGATGGCGTCCGAAACCAGTGCGACCTCCTTAACACCATGATACTATATATTTATTTCATACCAACAAACTTTTTTGAAGCCTAAATATGTTGATACACTTTTGACAACCTATGGCTGAGCATCTTGGAAAGCTATCTCTGCTAACCCCCCAATACATGTGAGCTCTTTGCTTAGTAATGCAGCAGGGTTCATCAACTGCTCAGCATCGCTAACTGAAAAGAGCGAAATATGTTTCCAGACAACTTTAGCAAAAAGCTTACTTTTCTGAGACCAATCTCACCATATCTCAGCTATATTTAATCCCACTAATAGATGCCTCTTAGTTTGGAACAAGTGTATCCTTATCTTTGTCATAAAGTACATTTACATATCACTGTAGTTTCCTGCACCAGACAGCGTTGTCTACATAACTTTTTGTTTTCTGAAGAAGCAGCGCCGTCAGCCAGTACTTATCTTGATCTCATTATAACATTGCAGTAAGTGTCTCCGGAAATAATTAGGCGTGCTCTTGCTGTTAGGAAGCAGCGTGCAACATATGATAGAAAGATCCTTGCTCCATATGAAACAAAACGATTCATCAAAATCTTTAGTATAAAGTTTTACAATGGATTCATTTGAAGGAACACACTTGTTAATTGCACATATTTTTAATAAAGCCACATCTTTATTAATCATGTGCAGCACAAAAACATTTTGACCTTGAAAGCTTTTCAGTTGTATTGTCTTGTTATGCTGTTCATTATGTCATATTACAGCACATTTTTGTACACAGTAAAGGTTAAATAGACAAGTTGAAAGTACCAAGCCATGCTTGTGACTACAAGTAATAGCAGGGCTGAGGACTACTGTTCTAAATACTGCCATATAGTGTGTATTGGTATTCTCTAACATAGTTTTGGGTAGAGTTGAGTGGCTTGGCCAAAACTCAGATTCAATGGGTTTATCTAAATTTCTCATCAAAATTTGAGACCTGGATTTCATGACAAACTTTTAGCTGAACACTAATCCCATTGAAGTTGACGCGGACCTGGATTTTAATACCCAAAAATTATATTGGACTAGTCTAGGCTAAAGGGCTGAAAATTGGTGGGAAAAACAGGACAGTTGCCCGACCTACAATGGGCTAGGGCAGTGGTGGCGAACCTATGGCACTGGTGCCAGAGATGGCACTCGGAGGCATCTCTGTGGGCACACAGGCTGTCTCCCAGACACAGAGTTTGCCAGACATGACATCTGCCTGCAGTCTCGGGCAGTCCAAGTAGTGCCCTGCTATTTCAAAGTGACCCATCCTGTGCTGCTTGGTCCTGTCCAAAAAGTGAAAAGGTGTCAGATTGGAGCTCAAAGATTCTGGTAGCAATAAGTTTGTTACTGCCTAAATTGCTGTGTTGGCACTTTGGGAAAAGCTAGTGGTTTTTGAGTCTCACTTTGGGCACTCGATCTCTAAAAGGTTCACCATCACTGGGCTAGGGGAAAGTACTTGAAACAATGGCATAACATAAAAATAAAGAAATTAAAAATAATAATTATTAAAAAACAAAAATGCTATTAATGTCACTGCACTGAAAGACAGTATGGATAGTGATGAGTGGACCTAACCAACACTGTTTGTGGGAGAGGAGGCAGCAGGAAAAACAATTAGGTGGAGTTAGAAACTTTCAATATTTGGCCTTTTCAAGGCAGTATAAAGCACTGCCTGTTTAGTCCCAGAATGGAGAGGCCAGACGAAGTTAAGGCATTGGTCATTTACATTGCATAAAGTGCCCCAAGTTCTTCAATCCCCTCCACCTCTTTTGTGCACAGCCCTCAAACTCACCCCCTTCAAGACAGCAAAGATGCTTTAGCTGCAGGTCAATGAGCAGTCACTAATGCTCTATGATTACTCTCTTAGCTGGGATTCCGTGGACCATCCACCTGCCCCTGCCCCACTTTCAGACAGAGTTGCAAGATTCCAAAGGACTTGTGTTGGAGGATGAGGATGTATGTTGTTTAAAACAGTGTTGGATTTCTGCAATGCGGAGACTAACATGGAGGGTAGCAATGAGGGCTTGGTGTTAGAAGATTTGAGGGGTGATGTTCTACACCCAACATGGCTCAAAGGCAATGATAGAATGGAGGGAGTGTTGGTGGTAACAAAGCCCTAGGTAGCCAACAGAATATGCTGATGGGTAGAAATGCTGGCCCAATCTGATGGTGGCCATGCCCAACTCACGCCTGCTGGCATTGAAGTGGCATGGAGCAAGAATAATCATAATGAAGTGTAACTTTTTTGTGCAGAATCACTGATAAATGTCACCCTAAAAGTATAATACTATTAAAAGAAGAACTACTAAATTTCAATGCCAGACAGGGTTGTGGTAATGCTTATGTCACTATGGGGCACATGTATCATAGTTTCAGCTAGGCAAATTGTCTTTTTTTTGCGACTTTTCACGTTTTAGCTACCTTTGTTGGCGCTCTTCAAGCGCACCTCGGTCTGCACCTTTTGCATTGTGCCTCATGTGTCTTAACTTTCCAGATGTTTTGTGCAACTTTTCCCTTTTTTGCGCCTTTTTTGTGACTTTTTAGGCGCAAATCTGCACCTGGTCCAGGGCAGGTGCAAGGGAAGTTTTTTTTTCATGCACCAGATTTTAACATGTAAATTGGAATAATTTCACATGCTTTAAATGTTTAAAATTTTGCACAGTAACCTCTTTTTTTCAAAATTCTTAAATTTTTGCTTTTTTTTATTGGTTACTTCTAAGGGTGAGGTCACACGTAGCGGTTTAATTGCGTTTTTAATGCATTTTGAAACTAATTACAACAGCTGAGGAGAGGTGATTTGCCTTATTTCATTACTGTTAACATGTGTATTTACAAAACCCAATATACATGCCACGTTAATGCATGTGTTAACATTGTGTTTACTATGCGTTTTGTAAATTCAAATGTTAAAAGTAATGAAATAAGGCAAATAACCTCTCCTCAGCTGTTGTAATAGGTTTCAAAATGCATTAAAAATGAAACATGTTAAGTCCCAAATTAAAAGTAGTGTCCACTCCTGTATATAACCCCTTACGTGGCTTGTGTCCGTGTGGATTTGAGACATTTGCAACAAAAAGTCTCAAAAATAAGCCCAAATTTGTGCCTGCCAGGACAGGAAAAACTGAACATGTATCACAAGTATAAAGACAGGATCATACAGAAGGTGCAAAAACTAGCCGCCAAATGTCTCTAAAATTCACCTCAGAGAGACCAAATTATGATACATGTGCCCCTATGACTCCAACAACTGCACTAACCTTTTAATACTGCCTTAGGCCTCATGCACATGAATGCAAGTTTTTTTGTGGGACGCAAACAAGGGAATGAACCCTTGTTTTTCGCTGTCTGAGCACTTGCAAAAACAATATATGAACACTACCCAGCCATTCGGCTCATGCACAGGGCTGCTGGACGCACAGTAGACTGCATGAGCCTATTGAAAATAATTGTATCACTGAAAAAAAAGATAGCACCTTTGTGTGCATGAGGCATTATTTTGAATAGTCAGACATTAACCAGATCACATTTTTCTTCATCCCTATACTCCAGATACGGCTGGTTGCATTACAGACCATGGCTACCGTACCAAATACAGGAATATGCTTAGTGGGAAGTTCTGTGTTTTTTCCAAATCCTATAAAGGAAAAAATCCTAAAAGGGAAGTAATAAAATAAAAAATTATTTTCATTTAGTTCAAACCAAAATAGTCTTTTCACAGTAAGCAATGTAATGCTCTAACCATATTTTTCACTCACTTTTTTTCATGTAAGCAAATAGCACACATTTTCAATGGTAAACTCTCGGGGGTATCCAATTTTTCCAGGAATTCTTAAGTGCTTATGTTTCTTTATGTGTGCTATAATTGCGGGCGGTACAATCTGTATGCAGAAAATATAAGGCAGTAATAAAGGCAGAGGATAAAGCGTAACAGTGGCAATAAATCAAGATAGGAATCACCATTAAATTGATTTGAACTTTGCAAATCTAATGCACGATATGAGGTTAACGGCAAACTGTCCACAGCAGAGAAGCAATATGTACATATTTTATTGGTACACTACTTCTCGAATCAGTGAACGCCTACATTAACATTCCTAACTTTGTCGTATTGAAAATGAGATGTAAACAAAACTGCTACAAGCAGTACTCTGTCATTCTGTAATGAGCTGAATATATTTTACATGTGAATTGGTGCACTAGAGACAAAGACAGTAACCTCGAAAAGAATGGAGATAAATTGGTTCTCTTCACAGCATTAGAAATAACTGGGGAAATTAGTCACGACTTATCATAACAATAGTAGTATTTGTTTATGAAATTCAACAATAAAGAGGTGCAAATTATGTTTTATTTGGAAAAGAGAACCACAAATTTCTTGTTTTCTTGATTTTGCATTTTTAATTGGAATCCATAAGGTCCTATATATCTTTAAGCAAAAAACATTGCCATTCAGGGGTCTTTAAAACAAACAAAAACATATCTTTGTAGCCATAAACCAATAAAGCAATGCAAAGATAATCATCTTTTGAGCAATATTCAGATGATCTAGTTGGATGGCTACTATAGAGTGGAGTCATAGCACTTACACATGTGTATGTTAGTTTCTCTTGGGAGGCAGTTTGACATGACAGCCTCATTTTAGTCACTCTTTGTGGTAGATTTGTCATTACACAAGCTCTTACACCAGTTTTTACAGTGTCTATTGATGTATTTTAAATGTCCAATTTGTCATAGATGCTTAGACAGCTTAATAAATGTGGCACAAAAGGTGTTACCACAATTTTGTTGTTAAAAAGTCACAAATTTGTTGCAACTCTTTCCTAGGTTTTTCCTGTGCCACTGAGGGACCCGAGTAGAATTGCCCCTAAATTTGCACCATTATGCATAATCGCCCTTCATAAGTCCAAAAGTGGAGTGCAAAAAACACACTAATTTGGTGCATATCAGCAGATGCCACAACTGTAAGACATTAAAATAAAATAAAAATAAAATAATGATAAAAACGGCCTTAACAGCAATAAAATATTCCCCCAAATATCCCCCCATTAAGTCAACAATGTAAGATCAGTTAGGTTTAGATAACTGGCAGCCCTACTGTTCAGCTGTCAGACTGACAGCTTTGTAAACTTCATAGAGATCAGGACCAAGAGCATCCTTCTACGTTTACAGAGGTAGTAGTTGCACTCAAAAATTGGTGCTCTAAAGGGCACTAGTGCAGAGGAACTTTGAGCTACACCTCTCCAAACATAAACAATAAACAGTAAAAGTTACAGAAGATTTCTACTATTCTTCAGAGAAGTGGGAAATAGTCTATAATGTTGCATTCTTGTGGTGAAATAAGCAGTGGATGTGCCTAAGGCTTACAAATATTTAGCTGTGCACATCTTATTGTGACAAATTTGGGTCACATACTAAGAGGGAACATTGTCTGTTGTGTTGGTGGCCACTGCTTTAATTTTAATTAGTCCATTAGAACTTGTTTGGTGGAAAACCCTGCAGCAAAATATAATTTTTGTGATTGGTTAAAGGCATCTTTTAAATTATACTTTGTGAGTGAAAAATTAAGACTACTGTAATTTTTAATAGGCTATACCATGTGTAACATTTTCAACAGAACAACTTGGTGACGTGAGGAGCTTTATACAACAGTTTTGCTTGGATCTAGAAAGGTAGAGCAGAAGTCCAGGCCGCTGCTGGATTGATTCACTTGCCAAACTTGCTTGGAACTGGAAAAAGTTATACAGAAATGTTATCAGGCTTATTTATATAGTATGATCACTAGAGATGCACTAGTGCTTAAATTTGGCTCAATGTTTGGGCACCGAATCGAATCTGAATATTTTTTGTCTTGCTTCGAACAAATGTTATATGATGATGGCTTACTACTGCTGCTGCTGTTGTCATTGATCTCAGTGCTTAGGGTAAGGGGACTGGAGAGGAAAAATGTAAAAATCTTATATATAAAAATTATATAAAACACAATCTGTATTTTAGGTGATTAGAGGGGATATACCAATTTCCAGGGCAATTGGAGCAAAAATGGTTCACAATGATTCAATTCAGACTCAAATTGGGCAAGTTTCACAAATTTACATGATTCATTCATTAATAATTAAAAATGATTGGCACTGTCCCTTGGTTTGTGAATCCTAGGAAGCGTGAGTCTAG
Source organism: Engystomops pustulosus (assembly GCF_040894005.1). Lineage (NCBI taxonomy): Eukaryota > Metazoa > Chordata > Amphibia > Anura > Leptodactylidae > Engystomops > Engystomops pustulosus. The sequence continues at coordinate 54,950,870 of NC_092415.1, forward strand.
CAGTTCCTCATTAATGCGTATGCCTTTTTTCCCTACTTACCGTTTAAAATGAACCTGTCACCACATTATTAAAATAAAGTTAGTGACAGGTTCGTATTGAGCCCTATTACCTAACTGACACCCTTCTTTAAAATAGTTTCCTCCACATTCCCATCAATCAATTTTAACTTATATTACCTTGAATCAGTGGGAGCATGTCTTGCTTGACTGCCCTGTTCTATCTACTCCACCCCATGTGTAACCAGGGTGATGTCATCAAAGGTCCCGTACCCTGCAAAATGTCCCAATGTATGTATTTGATGACATGATAGCCGCCTTCATGGATTTCTACTCCTATCCACCCTCCCTAGAGGCTGATGTGGTTTCATGTCATCAGATAGAAACAGTACAGTAAAGTACGGGTACAGTTAGTTAATGTTAGGAGGCTAAAAGGACCTGATATGATGTCACCATGGTCACAACACATGAATGTAACACAGGGCACAGATGTCAGTCACAATAAAATAAGGGGGCATAAGGGTTCACTGGCAGCTCAGGAGAGAGAAGAGTCAAAGCTAGAAGACAGAGTCTGAAAAGCTAATTTGCATATCAGAAAAGCAACTGTAATTAAAATACAGTGCCCCACTGGCAGCTAATTTTAGGTGATATGGGGAGGCTTAAACCCTTTATCAGCAGACATTGTTAGTCAGGGTGGTAAAATTCTGGTGACAGGTTCTCTTTAATAAAGAATGTGTAAGAAAAAAAAAAAACTCTAAAAACTATCACACATGCAGTAGCACTTTAAAGCATTGTTGAAATAAGAGTAAGTGGCCAGGTCAGTTCTATGCTGCCATTCTGGTTAAATTAGTCCTGTACAGCAGCCAGTATTTCCATAATGCAATCTGTCTCATTTTGTATTTAATATGACTGAAATCTGAGAAAAACACTTTTCAGTTATTAATATTTAGTGTGATAAGGAAATAATTTGTAACAGTAAAATTTTTAATACAGCTTTATCACCACTGATGGTTAAGCCACAGTATTGGCATCTCGTGCGAATGATATGCCAAAAACAATTTATAAGGAAATGATCCAAAAACATCTGTAACTTTACCCAGTAAAAGTGGCATGGGAGTAAAGTAGCCAGATGGCTGCCCTTTATCATCATTATAAGCAATGCCAGCCAGACTCAAGATGAAAGACTAATGGAAGGAATAGTTAGAGATGACTGGAATTGCCAAAGTGCTGTGGGATTTTGCAGTGAATAATGACTGGCCTTCGTTCCACTTCTAACGCAAAGACCCATCTGGCCTATAAGCTCACTAGATTTGTTGATTGAAATAATATATGGTATACTTGGAATTCCTTTGCATTGTGGGAAATGGTTTCCTTTCAAATATGACAATTAAAACTTTATAGCTAAAAAAGATGTCACAAAATGAACTTGCACTTTATGGAATGGTACATCTGTTCAACATATTTAAAAGCAACAGATAAATATGTTAGAATGACAAGGGTAACAGGTGCCACAGATCTAAAACCTGTTGTATTAAACTGTATTTGGCTCAAGCAGTCACCAAACATAACGATACAATTTGATATAAAAGATAGACCTGCACACATACATACTGAAATACGGTGAGAACATTTCAATAAATATACTGAGCTATAAGGGGATATTTATCAGGGCTACTGTGTCGCGTCAGTAGCTTGTAGCTAGCACTTGCCATTATTTTCCACTATCCGCCACCAGGGGGTATAGAGGGGAATTAAGGGGGTGGCTGGCCTATGGTGGGCGTGGCTGGTTATGGTTTTAGGCGATGTGGGGCGCTCCTATCCCAGTGCCTGCGCTGCACCCGCCAAATTGTCATACATGAAAATTCACCGGCTGAATATATTTCTATGCCATGAAAGACCTTGTGAAAAGATATCCTCGTCCGATACATCAACAGCCTCTTGATGTATCCGGTTGCACCAGATCATCAGCTTTGTTATTATATGCCCCTGTGCCGACGTCTGATAAATTTCCCTCGTAGACTCTATCCAGTCGTTTTTGTATTTTTTATTGTCCTTATTTTATGTCAGTAATGAGAAATCCCACAGAATACAACTTACATTATTACAAATTGATAGTTTTATTACATATTACAATTTATATTATATCCCGGGGTTCCTTAAAGCATCAATTGAATTTTAAAGATGCAAATACCTCTGCCTGTGCTGTGTCTATGATGCAACTGGTCCAAATGATGTCATCACATCACTGTGCTGGACTTTTACTAGGACTGTGGACAGAAGAGGAAGCTGTAGGATTGCTAGCTCAGGGGAGGACTATTTTTTTCTGCCCTCAGTCCTTGGGTTTGAAATGAGGGAAACTGCTGAACATATATGAATTAATGCTGTGGGTAGTGCTGTAAATATATATTAATTAATAAACAGGGTGCTGCTGTTTTCTAAATTAATTAATGAGGTGGATGCTGCTGTAGAGTTATTGACGCATGACTAATAGAGATGAGCGAACATACTCGTCCGAGCTTGATGCTCGATCGAGCATTAGTGTACTCGTAACTGCTCGTTGCTCGGACGAGTATTTCGCCCGCTCGAGAAAATGGCAGCTCCCGCCGTTTTGCTTTTTGGCGGCCAGAAACAGAGCCAATCACAAGCCAGGAGACTCTGCACTCCACCCAGCATGACGTGGTACCCTTACACGTAGATAGCAGTGGTTGGCTGGCCAGATCAGGTGACCCTGGGATAGACTAGCCGCTGCCCGCGCTGCTCGGATCATTCTCTGTCTGGATGCCGCTAGGGAGAGAGCTGCTGCTGGTCAGGGAAAGCGTTAGGGTGTTCTATTAGCTTGCTGTTAGGCAGGAGTGATTCTAAAAGAACCCAACAGCCCTTCTTAGGGCTACAATAACGTTATAATTTTTTTTTTTTTTTATTTGCAGCTAGTACCATATTGTGAGGAATTAGCAGGGGGACTTGCTACCGTTGTGTTTAGCTCTTAGTGACACACATATCCACCTCAAACACCAAAGTGGGAAAATTTATTAGGGGTTTGAGTAGAATTAGGCACAGTCTGCCAGTTTCTTTTTATTTTACGTTTATTGTTTTAATAACTCAGTGTCATCTCATCTGGCATAGTAGTGTGCTGTAATACTTGGCTAGAAAATAGCCATAGGAGAATACAAACGGCTTAATTACGCCTACAGTAGCGTTATATATATTTGTTTTCTGGTTGATCTGCTGGTGGCTGTAGTTGTTGCAGTGCATCTACTAGTAAATTGTGAGCAATTTGGAGTCAGACTTGCGACCACTGTGTTTTAGTGACGCACATATCCATCGCAAAGACCGAAGTGGGAAAATTTATTAGGGCCCGGGGTTGTATTTCAATTAGGCACAGTCTGCCATTTCCTTTTTTATTTTACGTTTATTTTTTTCATAACTCAGCGTCATCTCATCTGGCATAGTAGTGTGCTGTAATACTTGGCTAGAAAATAGCCATAGGAGAATACAAACGGCTTAATTACGCCTACAGTAGCGTTATATATATTTGATTTCTGGTTGATCTGCTGGTGGCTGTAGTTGTTGCAGTGCATCTACTAGTAAATTGTGAGCAATTTGGAGTCAGACTTGCGACCACTGTGTTTTAGTGACGCACATATCCATCGCAAAGACCGAAGTGGGAAAATTTATTAGGGCCCGGGGTTGTATTTCAATTAGGCACAGTCTGCCATTTCCTTTTTTATTTTACGTTTATTTTTTTCATAACTCAGCGTCATCTCATCTGGCATAGTAGTGTGCTGTAATACTTGGCTAGAAAATAGCCATAGGAGAATACAAACGGCTTAATTACGCCTACAGTAGCGTTATATATATTTGATTTCTGGTTGATCTGCTGGTGGCTGTAGTTGTTGCAGTGCATCTACTAGTAAATTGTGAGCAATTTGGAGTCAGACTTGCGACCACTGTGTTTTAGTGACGCACATATCCATCGCAAAGACCGAAGTGGGAAAATTTATTAGGGCCCGGGGTTGTATTTCAATTAGGCACAGTCTGCCATTTCCTTTTTTATTTTACGTTTATTTTTTTCATAACTCAGCGTCATCTCATCTGGCATAGTAGTGTGCTGTAATACTTGGCTAGAAAATAGCCATAGGAGAATACAAACGGCTTAATTACGCCTACAGTAGCGTTATATATATTTGATTTCTGGTTGATCTGCTGGTGGCTGTAGTTGTTGCAGTGCATCTACTAGTAAATTGTGAGCAATTTGGAGTCAGACTTGCGACCACTGTGTTTTAGTGATGCACATATCCATCGCAAAGACCGAAGTGGGAAAATTTATTAGGGCCCGGGGTTGTATTTCAATTAGGCACAGTCTGCCATTTCCTTTTTTATTTTACGTTTATTTTTTTCATAACTCAGCGTCATCTCATCTGGCATAGTAGTGTGCTGTAATACTTGGCTAGAAAATAGCCATAGGAGAATACAAACGGCTTAATTACGCCTACAGTAGCGTTATATATATTTGATTTCTGGTTGATCTGCTGGTGGCTGTAGTTGTTGCAGTGCATCTACTAGTAAATTGTGAGCAATTTGGAGTCAGACTTGCGACCACTGTGTTTTAGTGACGCACATATCCATCGCAAAGACCGAAGTGGGAAAATTTATTAGGGCCCGGGGTTGTATTTCAATTAGGCACAGTCTGCCATTTCCTTTTTTTTTTTACGTTTATTTTTTTCATAACTCAGCGTCATCTCATCTGGCATAGTAGTGTGCTGTAATACTTGGCTAGAAAATAGCCATAGGAGAATACAAACGGCTTAATTACGCCTACAGTAGCGTTATATATATTTGATTTCTGGTTGATCTGCTGGTGGCTGTAGTTGTTGCAGTGCATCTACTAGTAAATTGTGAGCAATTTGGAGTCAGACTTGCGACCACTGTGTTTTAGTGACGCACATATCCATCGCAAAGACCGAAGTGGGAAAATTTATTAGGGCCCGGGGTTGTATTTCAATTAGGCACAGTCTGCCATTTCCTTTTTTATTTTACGTTTATTTTTTTCATAACTCAGCGTCATCTCATCTGACATAGTAGTGTGCTGTAATACTTGGCTAGAAAATAGCCATAGGAGAATACAAACGGCTTAATTACGCCTACAGTAGCGTTATATATATTTGATTTCTGGTTGATCTGCTGGTTGCTGTAGTTGTTGCAGTGCATCTACTAGTAAATTGTGAGCAATTTGGAGTCAGACTTGCGACCACTGTGTTTTAGTGACGCACATATCCATCGCAAAGACCGAAGTGGGAAAATTTATTAGGGCCCGGGGTTGTATTTCAATTAGGCACAGTCTGCCATTTCCTTTTTTATTTTACGTTTATTTTTTTCATAACTCAGCGTCATCTCATCTGGCATAGCAGTGTGCTTTCATACTTGGCTATAAAATAGCCATAGCAATAGGATAGCATCGTTTGGTTTTAAAAACTAAAAAACACAAAAAAAAAAACAAACAAAAAAAAAAAGTTAAAAAAAAAATTCAAGTTATAACTCTCATTTTCAAAATGTTTAACCCGAGGACTAGGGGTAGAGGACGAGGGCGGGGACGTGGGCGTCCAACTACTGCAGGGGTCAGAGGCCGTGGTCCTGGTCCTGGGCGGGGTGAGACACCACCTGCTTATGAGGGAGCAGGGGAACGCCGCAGAGCTACACTCCCTAGGTTCATGTCTGAAGTTACTGGGAATCGTGGTAGAGCACTGTTGAGGCCAGAACAGTGCGAACAGGTGATGTCGTGGATTGCCGACAATGCTTCGAGCAATTTGTCCACCAGTCAGTCTTCCACGCAGTCCACCCATGTCACCGAAATCGGCACTCCTCCAGCTCCTGCACCTCAGCCTCCTCCCCCCCAGTCTGCCCCCTCCCAGCAAAATTTGCCATTTGAACCGGCATACTCTGAGGAACTGTTTTCTGGACCATTCCCACAGTCACAAACCACTTGTCCGGTTGCTGATGAGCAATTTTCCGATGCCCAGGTTTTCCACCAGTCGCAGTCTGTGGGTGATGATGACCTTGTTGACGTACTGGAAGAAGTGTGTAAAGAGGTGTCCGACGATGAGGAGACACGGTTGTCAGACAGTGGGGAAGTTGTTGTCAGGGCAGGAAGTCCAAGGGGGGAGCAGACTGAGGGATCGGAGGATGATGAGGTGACAGACCCAAGCTGGGTTGAGAGGCCGGGTGAACACAGTGCTTCTGAGACGGAGGAGAGTCCTCGACCAGAACAGGTTGGAAGAGGCAGTGGTGGGGCCAGACGGAGAGGCAGGGCCAGAGCTGGTGCATCAGCGCCAAATGTGTCAACTAGTGAAGCTCCCGTGGCAAGGGCTCCTGCGGCGAGGGCTAGATTTTCAGAAGTCTGGAGGTTCTTTAAGGAAACACCGGATGACCGACGGACTGTGGTGTGCCACATTTGCCAAACCAGGATCAGCAGGGGTTCCACCACTAATAGCTTAACTACCACCAGTATGCGCAGGCATATGAATGCTAAACACCCCACTCAGTGGCAACAAGCGCGTTCACCTCCGGCCGTGCACACCACTGCTCCTTCCCCTGTGTCAGCTGATAGTCAGCCCCCTGCCCAGGACCCTGCCACAAAAACCCCATCGTCGCCTCCACGATCCTCCACAGCATCCACCAGCGTTCAGCTCTCCATACCCCAGACGCTGGAGCGGAAACGCAAATATAGTGCAACCCACCCGCACGCCCAAGCCCTTAATGTGCACATCTCCAGATTGCTAAGCCTGGAGATGCTGCCCTATAGGCTAGTAGAGACCGAGGCCTTTCGCAGCCTCATGGCGGCGGCCGCCCCTCGGTATTCGGTCCCCAGCCGCCACTACTTTTCCCGATGTGCCGTCCCAGCCCTGCACCAGCACGTGTCAGACAACATAATCCGTGCCCTGACCAACGCCGTTTCTGACAAGGTCCACCTGACCACGGACACGTGGACGAGTGCTGCCGGGCAGGGCCACTATATATCTCTGACGGCACATTGGGTTAACTTGGTGGAGGCTGGGACCGAGTGTGACCCTGCGGCTGGTCATATACTGCCGACGCCGAGGATTGCGGGGCCTACCTCGGTCCAGGTGTTTGAGGCCTACTATGCCTCCTCCTCCTCCCACCCCTCCTCCACCTCCTCCTCCGAACGACCATCCGTGGGCATGGCGCCATCAGTCGGTAGCTCTAGGCACAGCAGCAGTGCCGTCGCTAAGCGACAGCAGGCGGTGCTCAAACTGCTGAGCCTAGGCGATAAAAGGCACACCGCCCAAGAACTATTACAGGGCATCACGGCGCAGACTGATCTGTGGCTGGCACCGCTGAACCTGAAGCCAGGCATGGTTGTGTGTGACAACGGCCGTAACCTGGTGGCGGCTCTGCAACTCGGCAGACTGACACATGTGCCATGCCTGGCCCATGTGTTAAATCTGATAGTTCAGCGTTTCCTCAAGACATACCCCAATCTGTCTGATTTGCTCACGAAGGTGCGCCGCATCTGTGCGCATTTCAGGAAGTCCAGCACAGATGCTGCCACTCTCAGGGCAGCGCAGCGCCGCCTCCAACTGCCCGCTCACCGACTGTTGTGCGACGTGCCCACGAGGTGGAATTCAACACTGACCATGTTATCCAGAGTTTACCAGCAGCGCCGAGCGATTGTAGACTGCCAGATGTCAACTTCCACCAGAACTGGTAGTCAGGTCAGTCAGCTTCCTCAAGTCTACAATGAGGAGTGGACGTGGATGTCTGATATCTGTCAGGTGCTGAGTAACTTTGAGGAGTCAACACAGATGGTCAGTGGCGATGCCGCCATCATCAGGCTCACCATCCCGCTGCTTGGCCTGTTGAAAAACTCTCTGGTAAGCATGAAGTCGGAAGCTTTGCGCTCCTCACAAGAGACGGGGGAAGAAGATTCCCTTGTTGATAGCCAAAGCACCCTTAGGTCTGTTTCTCAGCGCATATCGGAGGAGGTGGAGGTGGAGGAGGAAGAGGAGGAGAATGTTGGCGAGACACAAGAGGGGACCATTGTTGAGTCCTTCACTGTTGAGCGTGTATGGGCAGAAGAAGAGGAATTGGAGGAGTTGGAGGAGGAGGAAATGGACAGTCAGGCCAGTGAGGGGAGCGAATTCTTACGCGTTGGTACTCTGGCGCATATGGCAGATTTCATGCTAGGCTGCCTATCCCGTGACCCTCGCGTTCAAAGAATTTATTCCAGCACCGATTACTGGGTGTTCACTCTCCTGGACCCACGGTACAAGCAAAATCTTTCCACTCTCATCCCTGGAGAGGAAAGGAGTGTGAGAATGCATGAATACCAGCAGGCCCTGGTGCACAAGCTGAAACAGTATTTCCCTTCTGACAGCGCTAGCGGCAGAGTGCGTAGTGCTGCGGGACAAGTAGCGAGGGAGAGTAGGCGAGCAGGCAGCTTGTCCAGCACTGGCAAGGGTACGCTTTACAAGGCTTTTGCCAGCTTTATGTCACCCCAGCAAGACACTGTCACCTGTCCCCAGTCTCGGCAGAGTAGGGCTGATCTTTACAGAAAGATGGTGAGGGAGTACGTAGCTGACCATACCATCGTCCTAAATGATCACACAGCTCCCTACAACTACTGGGTTTCAAAGCTGGACATGTGGCACGAACTGGCGCTGTACGCCTTGGAGGTTCTTGCCTGCCCTGCCGCTAGCGTCTTGTCCGAGCGGGTTTTCAGTGCAGCTGGTGGCATCATCACCGATAAGCGTACACGCCTGTCGACTGACAGCGCTGACAGGCTGACGCTTATCAAGATGAATAAAGCATGGATTTCTCCTAATTTCCAATCTCCAGCAGGTGAAGGAAGCTCAACCTGAATAATTTATCCACTCCTCCTCCTCCTCCTCATTTTCCTCCTTCTCCTGCTCTTTGTACAGTAAAGCAGAGGAAACTGGCTATTTTTTGACAGGGCCCACTGGCTCTACCTATAGTACTTTATGCATTTAATTTTTCTGGAGGGCCACCGACCCGGTCCTCTGTTTTAAACAATTTTTTGGACTGCCACATACAGGCACTCAATCTATTCCATTTTTCTGGAGGGCCACCTACCTGCTCCTCTGGTTTGAAAACTTTTTGGGACTGCCACATACAGGCACTCAATCTATTCCATTTTTCTGGAGGGCCACCTACCTGCTCCTATGGTTTGAAAACTTTTTTGGACTGCCACATACAGGCACTCAATCTATTCCATTTTTCTGGAGGGCCACCTACCTGCTCCTCTGGTTTGAAAACTTTTTTGGACTGCCACATACAGGCACTCAATCTATTCCATTTTTCTGGAGGGCCACCTACCTGCTCCTCTGGTTTGAAAACTTTTTTGGACTGCCACATACAGGCACTCAATCTATTCCATTTTTCTGGAGGGCCACCTACCTGCTCCTCTGGTTTGAAAACTTTTTTGGACTGCCACATACAGGCACTCAATCTATTCCATTTTTCTGGAGGGCCACCTACCTGCTCCTCTGGTTTGAAAACTTTTTTGGACTGCCACATACAGGCACTATCCAAATTGAATTGTCTCCATAGCAGCCTCCACACGTTGTCTCCATTGCTACCTCCAAAAGTCGTTTATATAGCTGCCTCCATACATCGTCCCTTTATCAAACGAGGTGTGTCAGGCCGAAATTTGGGTTGTTTTCATGGATTCCACATCAAAGTTGTTAACCTTGTCGCCACCCTGCTGTGTTATCCACAAAATACACTGGCAAACTTTTACCATTTACGGATATTATTTCAGCGCTTCTTGCGCATCTGTTTACATTCCCCTCACCCGCCATATCCTAAACTTATAAGAACGCTACTACACTTGATCTTATACAAAAGGTTCTTAGAAGTGCTGTTTGGGGAGTAGCCTAGAGACAGGGGCTTGGATTGGCGAAAGCTCGCCTGGCAGCGGAGCGCCAGCTCCATGCGCATCATGCGCTTCTTGCGCATCTGTTTACATTCCCCTCACCCGCCATATCCTAAACTTATAAGAACGCTACTACACTTGATCTTATACAAAAGGTTCTTAGAAGTGCTGTTTGGGGAGTAGCCTAGAGACAAGGGCTTGGATTGGCGAAAGCTCGCCTGGCAGCGGAGCGCCAGCTCCATGCGCATCATGCGCTTCTTGCGCATCTGTTTACATTCCCCTCACCCGCCATATCCCAAACTTATAAGAACGCTACTACACTTGATCTTATACAAAAGGTTCTTAGAAGTGCTGTTTGGGGAGTGGCCTAGAGACAGGGGCTTGGATTGGCGAAAGCTCGCCTGGCAGCGGAGCGCCAGCTCCATGCGCATCATGCGCTTCTTGCGCATCTGTTTACATTCCCCTCACCCGCCATATCCCAAACTTATAAGAACGCTACTACACTTGATCTTATACAAAAGGTTCTTAGGAGTGCTGTTTGGGGAGTAGCCTAGAGACAGGGGCTTGGATTGGCGAAAGCTCGCCTGGCAGCAGAGCGCCAGCTCCATGCGCATCATGCGCTTCTTGCGCATCTGTTTACATTCCCCTCACCGCCATATCCCAAACTTATAAGAACGCTACTACACTTGATCTTATACAAAAGGTTCTTAGAAGTGCTGTTTGGGGAGTAGCCTAGAGACAGGGGCTTGGATTGGCGAAAGCTCGCCTGGCAGCGGAGCGCCAGCTCCATGCGCATCATGCGCTTCTTGCGCATCTGTTTACATTCCCTTCACCCGCCATATCCCAAACTTATAAGAACGCTACTACACTTAACTTGGTGCAGGCTGGGACCGAGTCTGACCCTGGGGCTGGTCATATACTGCCGACGCAGAGGATTGCGGGGCCTTTCTCGGTCCAGGTCTAAAAAAGGCCTACTATACCTCTTCCTCCTCCCACCCCTCCTCCACCTCCTCCTCCTCCTCCGAATTACCATCCGTGGGCATGGCGCCATCAGTCGGTAGCTCTAGGCACAGCAGCAGTGCCGTCGCTAAGCGACAGCAGGCGGTGCTCAAACTGCTGAGCCTAGGCGATAAAAGGCACACCGCCCAAGAGCTATTACAGGGCATTCCACATCAAACTTGTTAACTTTGTCGCCACCCTGCTGTGTAATCCACAAAATATACTGGCAAACTTTTATCATTTACGGATATTATTTCAGCGCTTCTTGCGCATCTGTTTACATTCCCCTCACCCGCCATATCCCAAACTTATAAGAACGCTACTACACTTGATCTTATACAAAAGGTTCTTAGAAGTGCTGTTTGGGGAGTAGCCTAGAGACAGGGGCTTGGATTGGCGAAAGCTTGCCTGGCAGCGGAGCGCCAGCTCCATGCCAAGGTCCAACTAACATAGTTTTAACTGCAGCACCTTTAATCTACTACTAGTTCACTGCCTCCATACATGGTCCCCTTATCAAACGAGCTGTGTCAGGCAGAATTTTGGGTTGTTTTCATGGCTTCCATGTTAACTTTGTCGCCACCCTGCTGTGTAATCCACAAAATATACTGGCAAACTTTTATCATGTACCGATATTATTTGAGCGCTTCTTGCTCACCTCCTTTGGTTCCTCTCTGCCACCCATTGGTTTGAAGCCTGAGTCCATTTAGGGTATGTTGCCATGACACTCTCTAGCCTGCCGCTGCTGCCGCTGCCGCTGCCGCTGCATGCCATCCCCTATAGTGTCAGGGTCAATTATTGGATGTTTTAGATGCTATCTAGCCTCATTCGGTCACTCTGTCATGGCCATGCTGTTGCCCATAATTTTGGCATAATGGTGCGATTAAGCAGCCTCAGAGGCATCCATGCATGCTGCCCCTGCTGTTTCCTGTCCATTTCCGTGGTGTTTCCATCCTTTTCTGAGGTTCCCAGGTGTTTGGCCAAGCTTCCCTGTGCAGAGCCTTGGTCCCCTTGAAAAATGCTCGAGTCTCCCATTGACTTCAATGGGGCTCGTTACTCGAAACGAGCACTCGAGCATCGGGAAAAGTTTGTCTCCAATAACGAGTACCCGAGCATTTTAGTGCTCGCTCATCTCTAATGACTAACCCTTTGACTAAATTTTGTAAATCAAAAGTGCTAAACTTTGTGGAACAAGCTGTCAATCACCGCCCCAAGTATAGCAGTCTAAGTATATTTCACAAACCCAGAACACTGCAGTGACAACTCATGCCGAGAGTACTGACAGCTGCACTACATATAAATAGGGGTGATACTGTGCTCCATAATAAATAATAAGGGTGCTGCGCTACACAGTAATGAGGTGCGTTAGATTAATAAGGGGGAGTGAATATAGTGTAATTTCATACATTATATTATTTTTTGCAGTATGGCATACTGTAATGAGAAGATTTGTCAACTGTGAGGAGTCCACCATGACAAAGACCATTAACCCCTTAAGGATGCTGCCAGTCAGCACATTAAGGCTCAGCCCATTTTTTAAAAATGTGACCAGTGCCTCTTCGTGTCATAATAATTTTTTTAATACTAACTTATTTTGAGATTGTTTTCTCATTACACATTGCAGTTTATATTAATAGTATAATTTTGCTGATTGGTCGGGTTTTTGGGCGGTAAAAATTCTATAATTTAGGAAAAACATTTTCTAACGTTCAATGTGTATTTTTTAGACAAAAAGTCATACTACAATTTTTTTTGTAGAAAACTTTTGCCATTTGTCTTATGTCTTTCCATACTTTTTTTATGTTTGGTTATTTTTTACAAATTTTAGAAGGCTTATAGTTTTAGTTGCAAGTTCTAAAATTGCGCGCACCACTACCTCATCCAAAAACGTGCGCACTACTACCTCCACCACACACAGCGTACATGGGTGAGATAACACATAGAAAAATGGACGGTGTTGTAAAAAACAAAAGGAAAAAAGGACGATGGGGGGGTTTACTGATTGTGTAACAGTACCTACAGGACAGATCACATGTATCTCTCCAACACCACCAATGCAGAATTTTGGCATTGGAGAGCAGCTGATCTGTCATGGATCAATCATTGGTCATTAGTCAATCATGACATGATCAGTCATGACATAATCTGTCATGAATGATATCACTGTCACTGGCCAGTCTGCAATGACTGACCAGTTTCAGTGATTAACCTCCCAGGACAAATCAATTGGTCCTCTGATGTCAGAAGGTGAGTATCGCCTTGTGATCCCCACCTGCCTCATAAACTTGTCTCACGACAGGGTGACATCAGAGAACCCGGAATATAGCACTAAGTCACTGCACTCTGCGTCTGATATATTGCGTTAACTAGTTAAAGACAAGCCCAGTACAAAGATAAGAGTAATTAGCTTAGACTAGTTTAACTCTTTACTGACATGTGAAGTATTAGAAGGCTGCAGATGTATTGAGAAGGCTCACGGGTTCAGCCCTCTCTATACAAAGTGGGTATTTGCTATATAGCTCAGCAAATACCAACTAGTAACACCCACGATCAATGCTAGAATCCAATGTGGCTGTTAACCCTTTGGCTCAATAGCCGGCGGCATGTGAGAGAATGTCACTCCCTGTGACAACAATCTGTTGCCATGCCAGCCTTGGATCTTTATAAGACCTGAGCCTGCATGGTTTCTGCAGATCTGTTACAATGTGGAGGTGGCAGATTGTAATAGATCATGTGTAAAACCCCCATATACTGCCATAATGTAGTATTGCAGTAGAAGGTAAGATCAATCAGACAATCTAAAGTTAAAGTACTCCAGTAAGTCTAAAAATAATATATTTTTTTTTAAAAATTAAAAAAAATAAAATAAAATCACCCTTAAATCCTAATGCACCCCCTTTTCCCTAGAACTCAAATATAAATAAACAGTTAAAATGCTAGACATCAACATTTCAAAATGTTCTATCTATCAAAATATAATAATGGTAATTCCCATTGTTGAACCCCGTAATGGAAAATAGAGCCCAAATACCATTATACAACATATATAAAATGTAATAAAGACTGATCAAAAGGTCATATAGTCCCCAAAATAGTAGCAAAGAAAAAGTCAGCTGTAAAAAAAAATTATACCTCTCACAGCTCAGTATGAAACTGTATTAAAACACAATAAAACCAATCTACATTTATTATCCCTATGATCATACCAACCAAAAGAATAAAGTAGATGTGTCATCTGGGGCACATCGTGAAAATTGTAAAAACCAAGCCCACAAGAAAATGGAGCAAATGCATTTTATCAGCAATTTCACTGCAATTCGAATTTTTTTCCCACTTTCCAGTGCACAGCATGGAATATTAAATACCATCACTAAGATGTAAAATTTATTACGCAGAAAACTAGCTCACATACTCTTTACATGGAAAAATAAAAAAGTTATAGACTTTAGAAGGTGGTGAGTGAAAAAGGAAAAAGCAAAAGTAAGAGTGGCATAATAGTTAAGGGAGTTAAGTGATGTCTACTTCTGGCCTTGTGTGTGTACATTTACTGCCGCTATATATTTATGTATATTCAATGCTGGTATGTATTTATGTTTGCATTATATTCATTTCTGGTATAAATCTATATGTGTATTTATTGCTGTGCTATTTATTTTGCATGTACCAGAGGGACATATTGGTTTGTTGTTATGTATTTCCTTTTATTTTTACATAAGTTTAATTGGTGATGGGGTGGGAGTTTAGTCAGATAGGATGCCAGGTCTAAACTTTGCCAGCATTCCATTAAAGGGTCTGGAAACTGACAGGGACATTTGAATTACACCTTGTTATTAGCTCAAAGCCAAGCCTGTTAGATCATCCAGAAGGTCCACATTCCACTGCTAGATACCTATCCAGAAACTTCTCAATTATAAGATTGCAATCTTTTACATAGTATACATCTAGGAATATTTCAAGAAATGACTCTCCCAGAGCACATAATGCAAGAAGATGAATCATAACTTACATTTATACCAAAAACAATGGTATTCTTTTATTCTCTTTATTCTCTTATCGTGATTTTTTTTTTTTAAGTTGAATTATTTATTTTAATAACATATTAAAATAAGGAATATCTGGGGAATATCTGGGGGTTTGATTACTTATTTTGAAAATATTTTTTTTTCCATTTTGCATTTGCTTCTTTTACTTAGTACATGTGATATCACTTTAGTTCAACACATTGATTCAAGCTGAGACCACTAAGGAACTCCTACTTACTCTTCACTTAAACTGTGGTGGCTGTTTAGTATTCTTATGGTACTCAGATAAAAATATTGATTTGCTATTCACAAGATCACATCAGGCAGCCTGTCAAATACCTTTCGATGAATGGTAGAGAAAACTGACATTCCATTCCCACCAACATGACATGATAAGACTGCTTTGTACATTGAAAATACAGTAAATATGTTATTTTATTGAAAATATGCTGGCATTTACAACTTAGATCAAGGGTCCTTAACATCTATCATATCCAGACACCTGTAAACATTGCAGGAATTGATAACAGCTCATATGTAATTTGTGGATTTTTCTAATGGATTCTGAAATAATAGAAATGATCTCTGTGTAAAATTGGCATGTAGTGCTTATTTTGTCATCTGCTCTTCTTATGAAATTTTTATTGCAGATTTTCCCATTCACAAGACATAAGATACAATCTGTGTTAAAATGCACAACAAAATCCACAGGATAATCTGCTTGTAAAGTCATACTGAAAATGTGAATCAAGTTCGATCCTGTGTATTCAATGTTGTCCCTATTAGTCTTCTCATGTGTAATTGTTACATGTTTGCAATTTCCTGGCATTTGGCTATTATCTTACTCTACAACACCACTGCATCTATATATATATATATATATATATGTTTTTTTTGTTATGAATTGTAAATTTTAACCCATTTTCTCGGATTTGTTGTATCTATGTTAGCAGTGGCATAACAAGGGTTCATTGAGCCCATTCTCCTAAATCCAAACTGCCACCCACACCCAGCAATTCATAATGCTGAGTAGGTATACTATATATATGCTACACAGACATATAAACATAAACAACATATCCACATATATATACCATTTATATGCTCCAGTGACACATACAAACACCCCATACATTCTACACACATTTACAAATACTATGTATAGGCTATGCACACACAAACACCACATATATAAAACACTCATAATTAGGCACACATGAATATATCCGACATTTTACTCACACCCTGTATACAAAACTCACATAACCGTATAATAATCCAAATGCTTCAGCAATATATATAACAAAAACATAAATATATAGCAGTACCACACACAATGAGGGTCATTTACTAAGGGTCCGATTCGTGTTTTCCCGACGTGTTACCCGAATATTTCCGATTTGCGCCGATTTCCACTGAATTGCCCCGGGATTTTGGAGCATGCGATCGGATTGTGGTGGAAAAACCGCCGCATTTAAAAAAAAAATGTGTTGCGAAAATTGCACTTACCTTCACTCAGCCCGGCTCGGTGTATTCCAGTGTGTTCCGATGCTCTTCAGCGCAGCAGCGCCACCTGGTGGACGTCGGAGGAACTACCTTAATAAATCCCGACTGGACCCGAATCCACCGCAGAGAAGGCGCCGCTGGATCGCGGATGGGCCGGGTAAGTAAATCTGCCCCAATGTCTGCCATTAGGTAGATATGAACATTATTTTCTAAATAACTTGCAGCTTCTGCCGTCTACCTGTGTATTGGACTGGTCTGTCCTGGTCTTCATCGAGATGGACTCCTCACAGGTGACATGTCCATCAGAATTACTTCTACTAGGTATGATTTATTGCTGTTGAATTTGCCACCCGGTTATCTTAATGTTATCTTGCCGCCCTGTTATCATCTTCACACTAAGCCCCTAAAGATAAGAAAGTCACTTACAGTATAGTGCCCCTAATAAATGAATGTACAGAATTGGCAGTACTGTCATTATTATGTTCCATGGCAAGACTGCGGTACATGACACCTGCATCATAGAACATATGGAGACACTTGCCAATGAATTAAATTGGTGTGTGTCTTAACAATGCAAGAAACAGATGATACCTGCCATTAACTGCCAACCACGGCACCTAAAAGTGCTTCTGATGGATGCCACCATCTTAGATGGCCAATCATCACAACTTATGATTTCATTGGAGGACATCGAATGGTTGCCACGACAGCTCAGAGCCTGCTAAAGGCTCCCATAGTTGTCATTAGGCAATACTACAATACAATTCTATTGCAGCATATTGTATGAGTTATCAGACTCACTAGGGTTAAAGTACCCCAGAGGGCCTTTAATAATACTAAAAGAAAATGAAAAACTTTAAAGAAAAATATAAATATAATAAATAAAAAAAAATAAAAAATATAAAAATTCCAATCAACCCCCTTTCCCATGAAAATAATATAAAAACAAATGAATAAGTAAAATCATAAACACGTTTGATATCATCACGTAACTGAAAATAGAGTTTAAATGTCTAAATCACCCCTTTTTTGAGATTTTGCAACACATAAAAATGTAAAGAAAAAGTGATCTTACAGTCCCCAAAATGGTGTTATCAAAAAAATCTGCTTGTTCTAAAAAAAATTTCACTAAAAAAAAACTACATTTAATTTTTGTACAAAATATTTAAATTTAAACATAATGGGGCACATTTACTAAGGTTCTGCACACCACATTTCCGTCGGGTTTCGCAACTATTTCCGATTTGCTTTAACAGGGTTTATTGGTGCACTTGATCGTATTTTGTCTCAATCGTGCCAACTTTCATGTGACACAAATCGGGGGACGTGGCCACAACCCGACTGATTCGGACTAAGCGCGGGATTTAAAATTTAAATTGTGTCACAAGACATGTACTCACATACACCAGGAAGAAGAAGGTGAACTCCGGCGGACCTCAGCAGGCAAGCGACACATGCAGGATCTCAGGCTCACGATCTTAGTGAATCACGGCAGACTTCATCCTCGTCGGACAATGCACCTCAGGGATCGCAATAGGACAGGGTAAGTAAATGTGCCCCAATAAACCTATATTAGTTTGGTATCTCTGTGATTAAACCAACCCAATGAATAAAGCTGAGTTGTGATTTGGACACTAAATGAAAAGATGTAAAAAAAAACAAATCACATAGGAATATGGGGCAAATGTGTTTTCTTGCTATATCTACCACATTTGGGATTTTTTTCAGCTTCACTGTACAATCAGCAACATATTAAATGGTGCCACTATAAGGTACAATTTGTCTCACGGTAAAAAGCCCCTCGGTGTCTATGTAAACAGAAAAATATAAAATACATGGTTTGTGGAAAGAGGATAGCTAAAAAAGCAGAAGTGCAAAAATGGAAAATTGCCCAGTAAGGAAATGGTTAAAACAACTTTCATTCATCTATTTCTTAAAAAAAAAGTCATGTCTTTCTCATGCTTGCATGTCTAGCTTCATATTGTCTATTTTTCTTACCTGGTACAATGAACAAACTCGGCATTGTGATATTTTACATTTTATTTTACTGCAATGGGAGACAAGTGCTTTCAAACAAGTAACAGGTCCTTGACACAAGACTTAACAGCTTTGATTCAAGGTCATAGCCAACGAAGTTACCAACTGAGATGCTCCTTCACCATATGTCATACTAATGTCAATACAATTTCCTATATTTTTCACACAGTGAAAATTATCCAATCATATGTTATGCTTCACAGAAAATGATCAAAGCATCTTACATAAAATCACTACTAAAAGAAATCAGCTTCACAACACCAGGACATTTTAATAAGCTTTTCCAGAGGTTTTTCTTTTGCATTAGTCTTATCCACTGCTGCACTTTTTATTTTAAAAAATACTATCGAAGGTCAAAGCCAAGATTCAGTTAGTAAATATGTTATGGTAAATATGGCTAAATATATTGTTAAAAACTGAACCACATACATGACATTTTTGTTAATTTTTTTAGCAAAAAGGCCAAGCCACCCAAATGCACCTGAATCCTTATAAAAACTGCATTACATCTAGAAAAACATATTTATTAAATGTTATTATTTATTATGTTATTATGTTATTTATTAGTCTACAGTAAACTATAAACATATCACATTACCCCAGTAGCCACAAATGATTACAAGTGGAAAATAACTTTAAATATACATTGTGAAAGTAAAACATTTTCCTTGAGTTGGAACAAAAATTTGAATCTGGAGAAAGTATAGAACTATAATACACTACTTTCCCCTTGGGACTTGCAATGTAAATCTACAGTAGGTTCTGTACTTTCATAGAGCAATATCCTTCTTGGATTGTCTTGTTTGTAAATCTGATGACACATAAGCTTTTATGTTATTCATTATTGCTATGCAACATAATTCTGTTTTGCTGGAAAATACAGCAAACTATGGTTTACAGGTTCCTGTCAAGGCTGTGATAATATAAATATTGTGTGCATGCTACAAACAAAGCAGTAGTCATTCCTAGGTAGTTTAGCAATACGATTTTCATTCAGTTCCCTTTATTTATGGCAAAACTGCAGTTATTCCTCAGATTTTATGTTATTTATGCACTGAATAAATTGCAGCATTTATAATTCAAGGCAGACTGAAGAGCCAAGTGTCTGTAATCCATTATACAGTGACAATGTAGAGTTGTAAATTTTTTTACAGTGGATCCCACTGCTTTGCCTAATGAAAGAGCAGCTTGAGAGCCAATCAGATTATGCAAATATCAAATAGAGAAAAAACGATAATGGTGACATGAATGGTTTTGATTGCATTTGGAAATTATATGGTCTGTGGCAGAAATTTCAGTTGATAGAATCTGCCAACACGTGCAGAATAGAGAGCTTCACCACATCAGAAAACAGGGAGAAGAATGACAAATACCTAATTAAATATGGAAAGCTTGTTCTCTAAAATGTAACACACAGAAGAAGGCTCAAAATTTATTGTAGCAATAATCATGTTACACTCTGGAATGTTGATGGAGTCTAGTTTCCCTTTTTTACTCTGTTGAGAAATATATTTACTACTATGATCCATAAAGAATTGTTAAATGATCTTTTAGAATTAACACAGTTGTGGTTCCAAAATGTAACGATAATATGCTTATTTGGGGATTTTTAGGATGTTGTTAATGTATGGACTTCAAGTGGTTGCATTTGATAAGGAAAACATGGATGAGTTCTCCCAAAAAGAATTGCTTGGCAGTCTACTGGTTGTGTGAAGCATTGCAGCCGATCCCTACTAACTGCAAAGGAGATGATACCTAGGGACAAGTGTGGGACTGTTTGTTAAAAAACCATGTTTTCCTAATCCATGTTTTTTAAAATAATTCCCTTAGCTTTTAGGTGAGTATTTTAAAATGTAAAAAGAACAGCTAAATATGAATGTACACATATTGGAGATGCAATACTACACTCAAAATGTGAATTATTTCATGCTTTGTACATGTGCCTAGATCCACTTGTGTTAACCTATTTGCAAATGGTTAGTGAAGTCCATGTGCACAATAGTAGCGATCTTTCAGGTCAATATAATTTGTATGTGCATTTATTATTAACACTCTAGCATTGACCTGCAGTAGAAATTTGTAGCAATCTTTTTTGGAATCTTCATGCAAAGTATAAAACCACAAACCACATAGTCGACAGTAATATAGTAGTCTGACCTATGCATTTCAAATGCAGAATGCATTCAAAGTCATGGTTAAAAGCATAATGCGAATGGCACATTAAATTATACAATTGTTGTGATGCTGTCAAATATTTTCTTTTCATATATTACAACAAGATGCACATTGTACATGGAAATCATGCCATTGACTTAGATTGACTGCAAAATGTGGTTACTCATTGTTCTCACCACCATCACACCTATTGGTAATATAATGAAAATATACAGTATATCATCATAAAAGCTCTATTATTACCTAACGTTATAGACTAAGTCATCACATCTGGTTAACCAGTTACGCCAGTCATGTTAACCAGTGCTACCTCTGTAGATTCAAGAACTAGTGGGTAGAAAAAAGTAGTTCCTGCCCACTTCTACGTTCCCTGTAGATTAATGTGCAATCTGACCCTTCTCTGAGTTTCCGCCCACTTCCCATCCAAACACTTGGTGAACACACAAATACCACTGTCAGGATTCAGGGGTAGTGGACTCACTGTACCACCGTGAGCAATGACATAAGCCAATGTAAGCTGCGGCGGGATATCACCAAGTCACTCCACAGGTGCAACTTTGCTCACGGTGGTGGCTAAGGCAAAGTAAAGAGTCTACAGGCAGGAGGTCAGGACAGGCAGCATGGGATCAGAGTGGGTAGGAAAGCAGAAGGTCACAACAGGACTCACAATAACGATAAACCACAGGGAAGGCATAGAGCAAAGAGATCTGGCAGGGGACACAGGAAGGGGCTGGGAATTTAACAGACATGACAGCTGGCCAGCAGCTATCATTGGTGCGCTGGCTCTTCTTTAACTCTCAGAAAGCCAGCATGCGGGTGCCCTAGGAGGCGAGGTGACTGCCAGTGAAACGAGGGAAGGTGAGAGCTGCCGTTGCTGGCATGGAGGGGCACAGGGAGGAACAAAGGTGCTCCGGTGACTCGTGACATGGGTCACAGGTAGAGATGAGCGAACACTAAAATGCTCGGGTACTCGTTATTCGAGACGAACTTTTCCCGATGCTCGAGTGCTCGTCTCGAATAACGAACCCCATTGAAGTCAATGGGAGACTCGAGCATTTTTCAAGGGGACCAAGGCTCTGCACAGGGAAGCTTGGCCAAACACCTGGGAACCTCAGAAAAGGATGGAAACACCACGGAAATGGACAGGAAACAGCAGGGGCAGCATGCATGGATGCCTCTGAGGCTGCATAATCGCACCATTATGCCAAAATTATGGGCAACAGCATGGCCATGACAGAGTGACAGAGTGAAGCTAGATAGCATCTAAAACATCCAATAATTGACCCTGACACTATAGGGGACGGCATGCAGAGGCAGCGGCAGCAGGCTAGAGAGTGTCATGGCGACATACCCTAAATGGACTCAGGCTTCAAACCAATGGGTGGCAGAGAGGAACCAAAGGAGGTGAGCAAGAAGCGCTCAAATAATATCGGTACATGATAAAAGTTTGCCAGTATATTTTGTGGATTACACAGCAGGGTGGCGACAAAGTTAACATGGAAGCCATGAAAACAACCCAAAATTCTGCCTGACACAGCTCGTTTGATAAGGGGACGATGTATGGAGGCAGTGAACTAGTAGTAGATTAAAGGTGCTGCAGTTAAAACTATGTTAGTTGGATCTTGGCATGGAGCTGGCGCTCCGCTGCCAGGCGAGCTTTCGCCAATCCAAGCCCCTGTCTATAGGCTACTCCCCAAACAGCACTTCTAAGAACCTTTTGTATAAGATCAAGTGTAGTAGCGTTCTTATAAGTTTAGGATATGGCGGGTGAGGGGAATGTAAACAGATGCGCAAGAAGCGCTGAAATAATATCCCTAAATGGTAAAAGTTTGCAAGTATATTTTGGGGATTACACAGCAGGGTGGCGACAAAGTTAACAACTTTGATGTGGAATGCCCTGTAATAGCTCTTGGGCGGTGTGCCTTTTATCGCCTAGGCTCAGCAGTTTCAGCACCGCCTGCTGTCGCTTAGCGACGGCACTGCTGCTGTGCCTAGAGCTACCGACTGATGGCGCCATGCCCACGGATGGTAATTCGGAGGAGGAGGAGGTGGAGGAGGGGTGGGAGGAGGTATAGTAGGCCTTTGACCGAGGTAGGCCCCGCAATTCTCTGCGTCGGCAGTATATGACCAGCCCCAGGGTCAGACTCGGTCCCAGCCTGCACCAAGTTAAGTGTAGTAGCGTTCTCATAAGTTTGGGATATGGCGGGTGAGGGGAATGTAAACAGATGCGCAAGAAGCGCATGATGCGCATGGAGCTGGCGTTCCGCTGCCAGGCGAGCTTTCGCCAATCCAAGCCCCTGTCTCTAGGCTACTCCCCAAACAGCACTTCTAAGAACCTTTTGTATAAGATCAAGTGTAGTAGCGTTCTTATAAGTTTAGGATATGCCGGGTGAGGGGAATGTAAACAGATGCGCAAGAAGCGCTGAAATAATATCCCTAAATGGTAAAAGTTTGCCAGTATATTTTGTGGATAACACAGCAGGGTGGCGACAAAGTTAACAACTTTGATGTGGAATCCATGAAAACAACCCAAATTTCTGCCTGACACACCTCGTTTGATAAAGGGACGATGTATGGAGGCAGCTATATGGACGACTTTTGGAGGTAGCAATGGAGACAACGTGTGGAGGCTGCTATGGAGACAATTTAATTTGGATAGTGCCTGTATGTGGCAGTCCCAAACATTTTTCAAACCAGAGGAGCAGGTAGGTGGCCCTCCAGTAAAATGGGATAGATTGAGTGCCTGTATGTGGCAGTCCCAAAAATGTTTCAAACCAGAGGAGCAGGTAGGTGGCCCTGCAGTAAAATGGAATAGATTGAGTGCCTGTATGTGGCAGTCCCAAAAATGTTTCAAACCAGAGGAGCAGGTAGGTGGCCCTGCAGTAAAATGGAATAGATTGAGTGCCTGTATGTGGCAGTCCCAAAAATTGTTCAAACCAGAGGAGCAGGTAGGTGGCCCTGCAGTAAAATGGAATAGATTGAGTGCCTGTATGTGGCAGTCCCAAAAATTGTTCAAACCAGAGGAGCAGGTAGGTGGCCCTGCAGTAAAATGGAATAGATTGAGTGCCTGTATGTGGCAGTCCCAAAAATTGTTCAAACCAGAGGAGCAGGTAGGTGGCCCTGCAGTAAAATGGAATAGATTGAGTGCCTGTATGTGGCAGTCCCAAAAATGTTTCAAACCAGAGGAGCAGGTAGGTGGCCCTGCAGTAAAATGGAATAGATTGAGTGCCTGTATGTGGCAGTCCCAAAAATTGTTCAAACCAGAGGAGCAGGTAGGTGGCCCTGCAGTAAAATGGAATAGATTGAGTGCCTGTATGTGGCAGTCCCAAAAATTGTTCAAACCAGAGGAGCAGGTAGGTGGCCCTGCAGTAAAATGGAATAGATTGAGTGCCTGTATGTGGCCCTCACAAAAATTGTTTCAAACAGAGGACCGGGTAGGTGGCCCTCCAGAAAAATTAAATGCATGAAGTACTATAGCAAGAGCCAGTGGGCCCTGTCAAAAAATAGCCAGTTTCCTCTGCTTTACTGTACAAAGAGGAGGAGAAGGAGGAAAATGAGGAGGAGGAGGAGGAGTGGATCAATTATTCAGGTTGAGCTTCCTTCACCTGGTGGAGATTGGAAATTCTGAGAAATCCAGCCTTTATTCATTTTAATAAGCGTCAGCCTGTCAGCGCTGTCAGTCGACAGGCGTGTACGCTTATCGGTGATGATGCCACCAGCTGCACTGAAAACCCGCTCGGACAAGACGCTAGCGGCAGGGCAGGCAAGAACCTCCAAGGCGTAGAGCGCCAGTTCGTGCCACATGTCCAGCTTTGAAACCCAGTAGTTGTAGGGAGCTGTGTGATCATTTAGGACGATGGTATGGTCAGCTACGTACTCCCTCACCATCTTTCTGTAAAGATCAGCCCTACTCTGCCGAGACTGGGGACAGGTGACAGTGTCTTGCTGGGGTGACATAAAGCTGGCAAAAGCCTTGTAAAGCATACCCTTGCCAGTGCTGGACAAGCTGCCTGCTCGCCTACTCTCCCTCGCTACTTGTCCCGCAGAACTACGCACTCTGCCGCTAGCGCTGTCAGAAGGGAAATACTGTTTCAGCTTGTGCACCAGGGCCTGCTGGTATTCATGCATTCTCACACTCCTTTCCTCTCCAGGGATGAGAGTGGGAAGATTTTGCTTGTACCGTGGGTCCAGGAGAGTGAACACCCAGTAATCGGTGCTGGAATAAATTCTTTGAACGCGAGGGTCACGGGATAGGCAGCCTAGCATGAAATCTGCCATATGCGCCAGAGTACCAACGCGTAAGAATTCACTCCCCTCACTGGCCTGACTGTCCATTTCCTCCTCCTCCAACTCCTCCAACTCCTCTTCTTCTGCCCATACACGCTGAACAGTGAAGGACTCAACAATGGTCCCCTCTTGTGTCTCGCCAACATTCTCCTCCTCTTCCTCCTCATCCTCCTCCACCTCCACCTCCTCCGATATGCGCTGAGAAACAGACCTCAGGGTGCTTTGGCTATCAACAAGGGAATATTCTTCCCCCGTCTCTTGTGACGAGCGCAAAGCTTCCGACTTCATGCTGACCAGAGAGTTTTTCAACAGGCCAAGCAGCGGGATGGTGAGGCTGATGATGGCGGCATCGCCACTGACCATCTGTGTTGACTCCTCAAAGTTACTCAGCACCTGACAGATATCAGACATCCACGTCCACTCCTCATTGTAGACTTGAGGAAGCTGACTGACCTGACTACCAGTTCTGGTGGAAGTTGACATCTGGCAGTCTACAATCGCTCTGCGCTGCTGGTAAACTCTGGATAACATGGTCAGTGTTGAATTCCACCTCGTGGGCACGTCGCACAACAGTCGGTGAGCGGGCAGTTGGAGGCGGCGCTGCGCTGCCCTGAGAGTGGCAGCATCTAGGCTGGACTTCCTGAAATGCGCACAGATGCGGCGCACCTTCGTGAGCAAATCAGACAGATTGGGGTATGTCTTGAGGAAACGCTGCACTATCAGATTTAACACATGGGCCAGGCATGGCACATGTGTCAGTCTGCCGAGTTGCAGAGCCGCCACCAGGTTACGGCCGTTGTCACACACAACCATTCCCGGCTTGAGGTTCAGCGGTGCCAGCCACAGATCAGTCTGCGCCGTGATGCCCTGTAATAGCTCTTGGGCGGTGTGCCTTTTGTCGCCTAGGCTCAGCAGTTTGAGCACCGCCTGCTGTCGCTTAGCGACGGCACTGCTGCTGTGCCTAGAGCTACCGACTGATGGCGCCGTGCCCACGGATGGTAGTTCGGAGGAGGAGGTGGAGGAGGGGTGGGAGGAGGAGGAGGCATAGTAGGCCTGAAACACCTGGACCGAGGTAGGCCCCGCAATCCTCGGCGTCGGCAGTATATGAGCAGCCCCAGGGTCAGACTCGGTCCCAGCCTCCACCAAGTTAACCCAATGTGCCGTCAGCGATATATAGTGGCCCTGCCCGGCAGCACTCGTCCACGTGTCCGTGGTCAGGTGGACCTTGTCAGAAACGGCGTTGGTCAGGGCACGGATGATGTTGTCTGACACGTGCTGGTGCAGGGCTGGGACGGCACATCGGGAAAAGTAGTGGCGGCTGGGGACCGAATACCGAGGGGCGGCCGCCGCCATGAGGTTGCGAAAGGCCTCGGTCTCTACTAGCCTATAGGGCAGCATCTCCAGGCTAAGCAATCTGGAGATGTGCACATTAAGGGCTTGGGCGTGCGGGTGGGTTGCACTATATTTGCGTTTCCGCTCCAGCGTCTGGGGTATGGAGAGCTGAACGCTGGTGGATGCTGTGGAGGATCGTGGAGGCGACGATGGGGTTTTTGTGCCAGGGTCCTGGGCAGGGGGCTGACTATCAGCTGACACAGGGGAAGGAGCAGTGGTGTGCACGGCCGGAGGTGAACGGGCTTGTTGCCACTGAGTGGGGTGCTTAGCATTCATATGCCTGCGCATACTGGTGGTAGTTAAGCTAGTAGTGGTGGAACCCCTGCTGAGCCTGGTTTGGCAAATGTTGCACACCACAGTCCGTGGGTCATCCGGTGTTTCCTTAAAGAACCTCCACACTTCTGAAGATCTAGCCCTCGCCGCAAGAGCCCTCACCACGGGAGCTTCACTAGTTGACAGTGGCGCTGATGCACCAGCTCTGGCCCTGCCTCTCCGTCTGGCCCCACCACTGCCTCTTCCAACCTGTTCAGGTCGAGGACTCTCCTCCGTCTCAGAAGCACTGTGTTCACCCGGCCTCTCAACCCAGCTTGGGTCTGTCACCTCATCATCCTCCGATCCCTCAGTCTGCTCCCCCCTCGGACTTCCTGCCCTGACAACAACTTCCCCACTGTCTGACAACCGTGTCTCCTCATCGTCGGACACCTCTTTACACACTTCCACTACGTCAAGAAGGTCATTATCACCCACAGACTGTGACTGGTGGAAAACCTGGGCATCGGAAAATTGCTCAGCAGCAACCGGACAAGTGGTTTGTGACTGTGGGAAGGGTCCAGAAAACAGTTCCTCAGAGTATGCCGGTTCAAATGCCAAATTTTCCTGGGAGGGGGCAGACTGGGGGGGAGGAGGCTGAGGTGCAGGAGCTGGAGGAGTGGCGATTTCGGTGACATGGGTGGACTGCGTGGAAGACTGACTGGTGGTGGACAAATTGCTCGAAGCATTGTCAGCAATCCACGACATCACCTGTTCGCACTGTTCTGGCCTCAACAGTGCTCTACCACGAGTCCCAGTAACTTCAGACATGAACCTAGGGAGTGTAGCTCTGCGGCGTTCCCCTGCTCCCTCATCAGCAGGTGGTGTCTCACCCCGCCCAGGACCACGGCCTCTGACCCCTGCAGTAGTTGGACGCCCACGTCCCCGCCCTCGTCCTCTACCCCTAGCCCTCGGGTTAAACATTTTTAAAATGAGAGTTATAACTTTATTTTTTTTTTTTTACTTTTTTTTGTTTTTTTTTGTGTTTTTTTTTTTTTTTGTGTTTTTTGTTTTTTTTTGAGTTTTTAAAACCAAACAATGCTATCCTATTGCTATGGCTATTTTCTAGCCAAGTATCAAAGGAAGCACACTACTATGCCAGATGAGATGACACTGAGTTATTGCCTAATAGAAATCCAACCCCTACTGAATTTTGCCACTTCGGCCTTTGCTATGGATATGTGCGCCACTAAGCGCAGAACACAGCGGTCGCAAGTCTCACTACAAATTGCTCAGAATTGGCAAGTACATGCACTGCAGAAACTACAGCCACCAGCAGATCAACCAGAAATCAAATATATAGAACGCTACTGTAGGCTTCAAGAAGCTGTTTGTATTCTCCTATGGCTATTTTCTAGCCAAGTATCAAAGGAAGCACACTACTATGCCAGATGAGATGACACTGAGTTATTGCCTAATAGAAATCCAACCCCTACTGAATTTTGCCACTTCGGCCTTTGCTATGGATATGTGCACCACTAAGCGCAGAACACAGCGGTCGCAAGTCTCACTACAAATTGCTCAGAATTGGCAAGTACATGCACTGCAGAAACTACAGCCACCAGCAGATCAACCAGAAATCAAATATATAGAACGCTACTGTAGGCTTCAAGAAGCTGTTTGTATTCTCCTATGGCTATTTTCTAGCCAAGTATCAAAGGAAGCACACTACTATGCCAGATGAGATGACACTGAGTTATTGCCTAATAGAAATCCAACCCCTACTGAATTTTGCCACTTCGGCCTTTGCTATGGATATGTGCGCCACTAAGCGCAGAACACAGCGGTCGCAAGTCTCACTACAAATTGCTCAGAATTGGCAAGTACATGCACTGCAGAAACTACAGCCACCAGCAGATCAACCAGAAATCAAATATATAGAACGCTACTGTAGGCTTCAAGAAGCTGTTTGTATTCTCCTATGGCTATTTTCTAGCCAAGTATCAAAGGAAGCACACTACTATGCCAGATGAGATGACACTGAGTTATTGCCTAATAGAAATCCAACCCCTACTGAATTTTGCCACTTCGGCCTTTGCTATGGATATGTGCGCCACTAAGCGCAGAACACAGCGGTCGCAAGTCTCACTACAAATTGCTCAGAATTGGCAAGTACATGCACTGCAGAAACTACAGCCACCAGCAGATCAACCAGAAATCAAATATATAGAACGCTACTGTAGGCTTCAAGAAGCTGTTTGTATTCTCCTATGGCTATTTTCTAGCCAAGTATCAAAGGAAGCACACTACTATGCCAGATGAGATGACACTGAGTTATTGCCTAATAGAAATCCAACCCCTACTGAATTTTGCCACTTCGGCCTTTGCTATGGATATGTGCGCCACTAAGCGCAGAACACAGCGGTCGCAAGTCTCACTACAAATTGCTCAGAATTGGCAAGTACATGCACTGCAGAAACTACAGCCACCAGCAGATCAACCAGAAATCAAATATATAGAACGCTACTGTAGGCTTCAAGAAGCTGTTTGTATTCTCCTATGGCTATTTTCTAGCCAAGTATCAAAGGAAGCACACTACTATGCCAGATGAGATGACACTGAGTTATTGCCTAATAGAAATCCAACCCCTACTGAATTTTGCCACTTCGGCCTTTGCTATGGATATGTGCGCCACTAAGCGCAGAACACAGCGGTCGCAAGTCTCACTACAAATTGCTCAGAATTGGCAAGTACATGCACTGCAGAAACTACAGCCACCAGCAGATCAACCAGAAATCAAATATATAGAACGCTACTGTAGGCTTCAAGAAGCTGTTTGTATTCTCCTATGGCTATTTTCTAGCCAAGTATCAAAGGAAGCACACTACTATGCCAGATGAGATGACACTGAGTTATTGCCTAATAGAAATCCAACCCCTACTGAATTTTGCCACTTCGGCCTTTGCTATGGATATGTGCGCCACTAAGCGCAGAACACAGCGGTCGCAAGTCTCACTACAAATTGCTCAGAATTGGCAAGTACATGCACTGCAGAAACTACAGCCACCAGCAGATCAACCAGAAATCAAATATATAGAACGCTACTGTAGGCTTCAAGAAGCTGTTTGTATTCTCCTATGGCTATTTTCTAGCCAAGTATCAAAGGAAGCACACTACTATGCCAGATGAGATGACACTGAGTTATTGCCTAATAGAAATCCAACCCCTACTGAATTTTGCCACTTCGGCCTTTGCTATGGATATGTGCGCCACTAAGTGCAGAACACAGCGGTCGCAAGTCTCACTACAAATTGCTCAGAATTGGCAAGTACATGCACTGCAGAAACTACAGCCACCAGCAGATCAACCAGAAATCAAATATATAGAACGCTACTGTAGGCTTCAAGAAGCTGTTTGTATTCTCCTATGGCTATTTTCTAGCCAAGTATCAAAGGAAGCACACTACTATGCCAGATGAGATGACACTGAGTTATTGCCTAATAGAAATCCAACCCCTACTGAATTTTGCCACTTCGGTCTTTGCTATGGATATGTGTGCCACTAAGAGCTAAACACAACGGTAGCAAGTCCCCCTGCTAATTCCTCACAAAATGGTAAAAGATGCAAATTAAAATAAAAAAAGTAGAACGTTATTGTAGCCCTAAGAAGGGCTGTTGGGTTCTTTGAGAATCACTCCTGCCTAACAGTAAGCTAATAGAACACCCTAACGCTTTCCCTGACCAGCAGCAGCTCTCTCCCTAGCGGCATCCAGAGACAGAATGATCCGAGCAGCGCGGCCAGCGGCTAGTCTATCCCAGGGTCACCTGATCTGGCCAGCCAACCACTGCTATCGACGTGTAAGGGTACCACGTCATGCTGGGTGGAGTGCAGAGTCTCCTGGCTTGTGATTGGCTCTGTTTCTGGCCGCCAAAAAGCAAAACGGCGGGAGCTGCCATTTTCTCGAGCGGGCGAAGTATTCGTCCGAGTAACGAGCAGTTTCGAGTACCCTAATGCTCGACCGAGCATCAAGCTCGGACGAGCATGTTCGCTCATCTCTAGTCACAGGGGTACCTGTGACAAGCACACTGAAGATATTACTCTCTGGCTAACATTTTGAATTACACAATAGTTTATAGACAGGGAAGGAAGATTAAAGAGGCTTGACCATGAAAGAAAATTCTTCAATTTCAATCCCCACAATAAAGATAATTTTTTAACTTCTAACTTTAAAATTTTACTTTTTTAGTTTGCTGTTTTAGCTCCTAACAATTAGTGATGGTCAGTGTAAGATTCCAGAGTATGGGTGGGGACTCTCTAAGCAGATACATTGTGATCCCTGTAGTGCTGTGAGATGCTGTATGCTGACAATGTGGTTAGATTATCAGGGTACATAGTTTATATACACTTTCATTTAGGTTCTGAACATTCTATTAGTATCTGAGACAAGAAAGATCAGAGATGAGATGATGAGATCCATGATATGCATATTACACACAATGACAATTATATAACATGCTATAATGATTCTTAGCTCTGCTAAATCTCTGCTCCACCACAACACACCGTTAGATTTGAAGTACCCTACTTATCTGAACTTATCTGCCTGTCACTTGCAGCTCTTGATTTGATTGCCGGCAGGAAGTCAGTGTGTGAGTTTTTGTGTCTTTCTTTGGAATTATTTTACAGTTTTTTTTAATTAATGTTACTTGTGATGTATTTATGGTCTCTGCAAAATATTATTATTTTTATTTATTTTCTGTAGCAAAATTATTTGTCTTTCTTTGGATCAATAAAGTTATGTAACAATATATATTTTTTAATTACTATAATTTACAATTTTGCTGTTGACATAGATTGTAATAAATAATTAAAATGCTACTGGCCCTTTTATCAGTCTGTTGAAAAGCTACTGGCTCTTTAATGAGTTTGTTGATTTTTTCCATGACAGAAGATAGCAGCTGGTCACATGTCTACATAACATGTCCTGCAAATGCCTGGGCAGGTCATGTGATCACCACTATTTTTGGCTGTTGTTGGTGAGTTGCAGTGCATCCAGTATGGCAAGTGTTGTGGTGAGACGTTATCTCACATCACATCACACATCATTACTATTATAACAGAGTAGGACAGACTGTTACATCATCATTGGGAGCAGAGCATAAGAGGTGGGAGGAGTTACTGAGAACTAAAGGATCGTGGGACTTGTAGTTTCTAGTGGCGGCCATCTTGGTGATAACTTCGCCTACTTAAGAAAGCCATGAAATTTTGTGAATCATAAAATCAAACTATTTAAGCTCCATTTTTTGAGTTTTGTTATATTCATATATTCATTTATTCATAGCATTACAGGTTTTTGCCTCTGACGTTCATATTCCCCTATAAAACCTTCAGTGGTTTTAATTAGCTTCCTCTCAGTCAACTAATTAGCCAGTTAAAAGGCTTTCTTACACCATGCCTGTTATTTGGTTATCTACTTGTAATTTGATCTTCCAAATTTGATTTAGAGTTACCTACCTTCTTCTTAGTTTTTTATAGATTTTATACTGTGTTGCCTTCTCCCAATCCTTTATATTATTAAGTATAGGAACCAATACCCAAACGGTGTCTATCATCTTTGGTGGTGGTAAAGTAAATAGGGACAGATGTTTTGTGCGCAGTGTGATTAACCCCTTAACACTCTGCGCCGTAGCTCTACCGCGCAGAGGTATAGGGAATGTATAAAGAGGGCTCACGGGCTGAGTCCTCTTCATACAGAGGTGGGGGTTGTTGCATATTGCAGCAAACCCCCACCGCTAATAACCACGGTCGGTGCTTGCACCGATCGCGGCTATTAACCCTTTCGTTGCCGCCGGCAAAGTCACCTGCGCCATTTAAAAGACGGCAGCCCTCGGGTTGCCATGGTAGCCTCAGGTCTTTGTTTGACCCGAGGCTATCTGGCATCTGCAGATTCGTTACAATGAATGAGCTGCAAAAACGCCATATATTGCAATACAGTAGTATTGCAGTATATGGTAGGAGCGATTTGACCATCTAGGGTTAATATACCTAAGAAATAGTCTAATAGTCTAAGAAATAGTGGAAAATTTTTTTTTTTAAAAAGTTAAAAAACAAAAATAAAATAAAATATTAAAAATTCAAAACACCCCCCTTTCGCTAGAACTGATATAAAACATAATAAACAGTAAAAATCACAGACACATTAGCTATTGCCGCATCCCAAAACATCAAAAATCCGGTTTTCAAAATATAAAACCGGTTACGGCCGGCGGTGACCTCCGAGACGGGAAATGGCGCCCAAATGTCCAAAATGCGACTTTTACACCTTTTTTACATCACATATAAAATAGAATAAAAAATTATCAAAATGTCGCACAGACCTAAAAATGGTAGCAACGTAAAGGTCGTCTCATTTTGCAAAAAATGACACCTCACACAGCTCCGTGCGCCAAAGTTATTAGCTTCAGAAGATGGCAAATTTTTTTTTTCTTTTTTCTACACATTCGTTTAATTTTTGAAAATGTATTAAAACACAATAAAACCTATATAAATTTGGTATCACCACGATCGCACAGAACCAAAGAATAAAGATGAGGTGTTATTTTGAGTGCACAGTCAAAGTCGTAAAAACTGAGCCCACAAGAACGTGACGTGCGTTTTTTTTCAATTTTTCCACATTTGGATTTTTTTTTCAGCTTCGCAGTACATGGCATGTTAAAATAAATAACATTACGGGAAAGTAAAATTTGTTACGCACAAAATAAGCCCTCACACAGGTCTGTACACGTAAAAATGAAAAAGTTATGGATTTTTGAAGGTGGAGAGCGAGAAATGAGACCCTGCGTCCTTAAGGGGTTAAGGGCTCTTTCACATTGGCACTGGTGTTCAGTTTCAGTTGCACATCCGTTGCGTTTTGTTTCCATTGTGTCTCTAGTTTTCTTCCATGTTGTCTCTGTGATGTATCTGTTTTGTCTGCAAAAAAACCTGAAGTTTTAACATTGCTTTAAAAAACATCACATTTTGTTTTTCAGGCTCATCTGTGAAAATAAATGGATGTTTCATCAGTTTGTTTTGCAGATCCATAGACTTCTTTTGCCTTCCATGATCAGTGAAAAAAATAGGACAGGTTTCATAATTTTTTCCACAGAAAACGGATCAGTGAAAATACAAGCCAATGTGAAAACACCCTTAGAAATGAATGGCTTTATGAGGCATCTGTGGATATCACCACACCACGGATGTGAAAAACAACATCAATGTGAAAGAGCCCTAAATTTGATTGGCCAATGAAATAATGTAAATGACCATAATTATATAGTCTGATAGTTGTTCTAATAGTGTGCGCTGAAAACGTAATTCTTGTTTTATAGCGTAAATATGCAGCCAGACATAAAATATCAATAAATGATTCTAAATTCAGTTAATTGTCCATATTAGTTACATGTATATAGTTACCTTTTGCTGTACACCATAATTCAATTGCTTAGCAAGAAGAACTGCTCAGCGCTTCTAATTAAATAAAAGAGTGTTTAATTATAATTTCTCTTCATGATTGGTTATACCAATAGAAATTGTCCATTGTACCTCCATGCCCTAAAAAGTCATTAATAACAAACGTCTTGATTTGGAAAGTTTCATGGCGCTCACTTGTCTTTAATTACGAGGTACAATTTGGAGTTCAATTAGCGTATTATTAATTAAATAATTCTCAAAGCATATACTGTATGGTTTTAACTTTAGTTCAAAATTGTCTGAAAAACATTGAATTCAATACTGATTTATATGGAAACTTAACATATTTGACCTTCACTGAAACAGTTCATAAAGTTGAAGGGAAAATATGAACAAACCATAAAACGTTGATGTTTTTCTACTGTAAATTTGTTGAATTAACTTTTCTATGGTGTCCCTCATTAAACATACTTACTAATCTGTATTAAAACCTTACTTTGGCATATGCAAATTTATTTTAACTAGACCCAGGGTACCTAACAGTAACAGGTTCATTTAGTCATACAATCCTTGCATTAAATCCCACCCTGCAAGGAATGGATGACATATCCATCACTGTCTGACAGTAACCAAATGCCCCATTAAGCTGCCAGGCAAAACTCATGCCACTACATGACTACCGGCAAAATAGGGTCCACAGGTTTGTTCTTAAGTTGAATTTGAGTCGAAACTCTATATTTTATAATTGTGACAATTGGAGTTTCAATTTTTTTTTGCTGTAATGGGACCAAGGATTTTAAATAAAGCTTCATTACAGATACCTTAGAGCTGATTATTGAAATCTAGGACTATAGTAAAGCATCCAGAGAGCTTCACCAGAGGTCATAGGGGGAAGAGGGGTCCGTCTTTAACTAGGGGTCATCTGTAAGTCGGGTGTCCTTAAGTAGGGGACTACCTGTAGATGTCACTACTCTCCTCCCCAATGACTAGTTAAATTAGCATAGACTGATCTGAAGTTTTATAATGTGACTTTTCAACAACAGACAGGCAGCATAGGAAGTCATTACTTGAGACTGCACATTCTGGGGAAACTTTTGAGTAGAGTAAAACCTTATAGTCTCCTTTAATGCAACAACATATTGGCAGATATATATTTTTTTGGGACATTGGGACCTCTTTTTACCACATTTCAATTAACAAAATTACTAGTCTTTGGCAAGAACAGAGAACAATGTTTTTCCATTCCTGCAAAAAGAATTAATAGAGTATATTGCAGGATTTTCTCATGACTTGAGAATGAAACAGTCAATCGGATAGACTTTTTTTGGTATGGAGTAGCAAGGAAGACTAGATCTCAAGCACCCGGAGGTACGATACATAATTTATAATGCATTCTATGATGTGATAAAGTATGCTGAAACAATGAGACATCAAAGCAATCTGAAACCATAGAATCTTTACCTGTAGCACCATGCTTGTCAATTAGATCCAGTTTCTATGGAGAAAAGGTGCCTTGGTTTTCATCCACGATGTCTTCTTCTTCTGTAGTTATAAATAAGGCTATCTTTGCTCGGTCTAAGCAGAGCACATTGTTGTAAAAGTCCTGGTGTTTTCAATGTGATCATTTGCAATCTAATTGATGTTAGTTTTGTACAGTGAAGGTTTAGTTATAGTGAACTATCCATTTAGATCCCATTTCTGCAGAAGTACTGCAAAAATATTAATAAATGAAAAAGCAAATGATCCCAGTTAAAGCTAAATTTTGAAGGACATCTGTAAAAGAACATCAAAATCAGTTTGTTCTTATCACCAGGGATCCCATCAGAGCAGTGCCAGAGGTAATCCTGTAAGGGACCCAGATTCTGTACTTAGCATGTGACATTATTGCTGTAATTGTGCACATAGAAAAGAAGTAATGTAGTTTTGACTAAACAAACAATGATATCAGCATCTGGTATATTTGATATTAGTGTGCAGGGCCACCATTAGGGGGTGATTACCGGGACACAATTCATGGACCCAGACATTTTTACAATGAGAAGCGGGTCCAGACCGAGTTCAAGTATTTCCTTAGCATCCTTGCTCCACTCTAATTTTGGCCAGTTATATAGCCATCACTATTTGTCAGCTTCCTCTACTTGGTATCCAGGCCCCATCTACCAGTCCGAGGCCCCCTGTGCAGCAGCTTCCAGTGCTCTCTGTGGCTACTCACCATACCTCAGTCACTTCACATAGACAGGAAGCAGCTCTGCAACACGATACCAGAAGGTGAGGAAGGGCTCCACTGTTATCTAGAGATATCCCCACACCATATCAGCCTGACCAGGTCCAGCATGTGCAGCATGTGTAAGTAATTTGTGTGTGGTGTGTATATACATAAAATATCTGAGGGGTAAAATGGAATGTGTATATTTGAGTTTTTATTGTAAACAAAGGGTGAATTAAGGATTTGGTTTCTCGGGTGAACGGGAGCACCAGAGGAGGTGAGTATAAAATAACTTTTAAAGCCCCTCCCTAAGCCATATATACATTTTTTAAAACCCTGGGCAACCCCTTAAATTTCTGTACAAGCATCATAGATACTTGAAGATACTTTTACATACAAAAAATTCTCATGGCGGATGGGGATAGTGAATAATTGCTGTGGCCTGGTTTACTTTAAAAAAAAAAATCTTCTATGATGTTAAACACTTTTGTTTAAAGACTACAAAAGTATTTAAGGAATAATACCTTTATTGGCTTAACAGAAAAATGAAAAGCACATAGGCCCCTTCATCAGGCAATGAAGTACTGAAAGAAAAACACAAGATTTGAGAGATGTTACACTAAGATAATGGGGCAGATATATCAAGCAGTCTGAAAGTCAGAATATTTCCAATTGCCCATGGCAACCAATCACAGCTCCCCTTTAAAATATTCATGAGCACTGGTGAAATGAAAGCTGAGCTGTGATTGGTTGCCATGGGCAACTGGAAATATTCTGACTTTCAGACTGCTTGATAAATCTGCCCCAATAAGTACAGTATTTTTCAGACTATAAGGCACACCGGAGTATAAGGCGCACCATCAATAAATGCCTGCTAAAATGTCTAGGTTCATATATAAGGCGCACCGGAGTATAAGGCGCACCTGATTATAAGGGTGAATGACCAGCAGGTGGCAGACCTGTGCACAGTTCAAGGCAGCTGTTGTCTGTCAGTACGGTTCATATATAAGGCGCACTGGACTATAAGGCGCACCTTTGATTTCTGAGAAATCAAAGTATTTTTAGTGCGCATTACAGTTCGAAAAATACGGTATATTTGGTGAAACATAATTAGGATAAGCCGGGGCGAAAAAACTGGAGTTTATGTTACACAATGAAGGGACGTGGGGGATGGCTAGGATAACAGAGGTCTGGAGTCAGTCTTTTGTGGTATTTGATGTGTGGCCATGTAATGAGCCATAAACCCAGGTGCAATATGTAGGCCTTATGTCAGTCATCCATCTCCTTGCTTATGGTGTGTATATGTGAATTCATCCTGCTCTTTAGTTTTTGTTGAGTCTCCCCAATGTATATATTATTTTTGCGACACCTCATGGACATTATCATGTACACAACATTGGAGGATCTATAGGAGAATGTGTCCGGGATTTTATACTCATGGTGTGTACCCAGGGTGTGGACTGTTGTTGATGATAGAACATAAGTACAAGTCTTGCAACTTTTGCTGTTGCAGGGAAAAGTGCCCATCTATGTTGGTGGTGAGAGAGCACTTCTGACCAAGAGATTCCCTCATATTTGGTGGCTGTTTGTAGGCAAGGAAGGGTATGTCCGGGAATTTGTCCCTTAGTCTGTTGTCTTTATGAAGAATGGCTTGGAGATCTGCTGCAATTTTCTTAAAGATTTTGAGGAGGGTCTTACATGACTACTTTGGGCACTCTGCACTTGTCCTCTTAGTTTAGGGTAAGAAGACTTGTGTATCATTTGCATGATGGTCAGTCTGTCTGGGATTACAAGACCCTGGGTGGGACTAGTGCATGTCAGGCAGCTAAACTACAGGGTCACATACACTATATTACACTGGCATAGTATCAGTGAAATGTATCTGAACAACTATGCCATGCCACACAAGAGAAAAAAATACCACCAGCAAAGGAGGTTGTAAATTAATTTCTTCTCCCCTTACTGTGGCTTACATCACCAGGAGCTGTGAATCTGTAGAAATTTAGAAGCACAAACAGTATTTTTTAATATTACAGCCTCACCTGCTGCTATACACTGTTTTAACTAATTAAAGGAAACCTACCACTTTAAAATGACCCCTCTGACCCACAAATACCTTAAGCTAGCTCAGGATGAGCTGATGCCAGACCATATTTTCAATTAAACCAGAAACCGCTGTATTTGTAGAAACATTATTTTCTTGTGGTAGTAAAATCTCTCTTCGGCGCTTCTATAAGCGTCATACAGCGCGCAC
Source organism: Engystomops pustulosus (assembly GCF_040894005.1). NCBI lineage: Eukaryota > Metazoa > Chordata > Amphibia > Anura > Leptodactylidae > Engystomops > Engystomops pustulosus. The sequence continues at coordinate 54,989,350 of NC_092415.1, forward strand.
CCCGGACCCTACTCCGCGATCACGCTGTCGTCAGCGCCGCTCCCGTCACTAATTTTGCTGTGCCCGAGAGCCGGTGACGTCACCGAGCTCTCGGGCACACTAGCGCATGCGCACCACCTCCTCCCGGCGCGTCGCGGCCGGATCCCATTGCGCATGGGCGAAGTCCCGAAGCCTCGTAGTATCGCGAGGCTTCGGAGAGAAGACCCAGAAGACCACCTCCACTATGCTCGCCGCTATACTTCGCCCATGCGCAATGGGATCCGGCCGCGACGCGCCAGGAGGAGGTGGTGCGCATGCGCTAGTGTGCCCGAGAGCTCGGTGACGTCACCGGCTCTCGGGCACAGCAAAATTAGTGACGGGAGCGGCGCTGACGACAGCGTGATCGCGGAGCAGGGTCCGGGGTGCGCGCTGTATGACGCTTATAGAAGCGCCGAAGAGAGATTTTACTACCACAAGAAAATAATGTTTCTACAAATACAGCGGTTTCTGGTTTAATTGAAAATATGGTCCGGCATCAGCTCATCCTGAGCTAGCTTAAGGTATTTGTGGGTCAGAGGGGTCATTTTAAAGTGGTAGGTTTCCTTTAAAGGCAGTGTCTAATTGTTTAATTCTCATTTGCTGTGTTCTTACTTAGTTTTTTTGGAAATGTTTCACATATAACCCAGCAAAGCTCCATGCATCTATACTGAATGTGTCAGTATGGTTTGTTATATTACTGGTTGTATGCAATAAATGTCAGCTCACCTAAGAACTATGAACATTGGGGGGGGGGGGGTCACAATCTCTTTATTGCTCAGGGCTCATGATATTCTTAAACTTATGTTTTTAATATGGTGCAGTAGTATAAGGGAGAGGCCCACAAAATTTGCCATAATGGGGCACAAAACTCTTAGTGGCGGTCTTGTATGTGGTGGGCACTGCATGGTCGATTGTGTTGTGAAAGTTATGTGAATGCGTTAAGTGCACAATTGGGTACATTGATGTAATTAGGGAAACCCTATGCTGCAACACTATGCTGCTAGTATCTTAATGGCTACATTAATTGCAATGCAATTATTTCTGGGGTGTTGAATAAGAAGCCCTAGTCTAGTCAACAACCCATTTTTAAAAAATGGGCCACACCAGAACCATGAAATGCTTTTATATTGGCACTCCTTAGTTGCTCTGTGTGTATCAGGCCATTGTGATGCTTCAAGACCAAATCACCACCCTTATTCAACGTACTTACTAAGAGAAGGAGGCCATTGGCCAAATTGTTGCGACGCATGGCCCTGACTATATGAGTATGTAGACAACTGTACTGGCCAAGTGTTATGAGTTCAAATTGTGGCCATTAACCTTTTAATGACCAGGCCCTTTTTCATTTTTGTGTTTTCATTTTTTACTCCCCACTATCAAAAATTGATAACTTTTTTATTTTTTACACCTAACACAACACAAAGCCAATTTGGTACAAAATAAAATTGTCTTTTATTGAATATACAGATAAACAAAGAAATACTTTGAAGGTAGATCAATTCGGAGTAGTGAGAGCATCACACAGGAACATAAAATTTGTGGAGCAGTGGTATGAGGTTTAAGGCACCAACATTATTGGTTATGTTTATTGCATATTACATTGCAGATTTAATCAAATGCATATAAGGTCTTATTTATAAATGCAGAGCGAACATTTAATGTGCAAATACTGCCAAAAAGTGCTTAGTGATTACATGACTAAGTATCTATGCAGTGTCAGACATATCGGTATTGAGAATCAAGACATACCCATGGTTATGGTTCACCTCCTTCTACCTGCAGCTCCATGGAACAGCTATGGGGGCAGCTTGTGCCCCCTCATATGCTTATCTGTTTCTGGGGCTGTGGGAGAAGGACCTCCTTAGGGCTGACCGGGATGTTGGGATGGACCGCTGCATTTTTTTGGCGTGGTACATCGACAACATCCTGCTTATAAATGTGGCATAAATAAAGTAGATTTTCTGGATGTTATTCTAGAGAAAGATGCATTTGGATACCTTCAATCAGACGTATACAGAAAAGAAACGGCAGTGAATGCTCTACTAAATGCCTCTTCTTTGCACCCACCACAAACCATTAGAGCAGTCCCCACTGGGCAATATTTACAGATGAGAAGAATCTGTTCTACTGAAGAAGATTTCAAATACCGTGCGCAAGAAATCACGGATACAGCCGCAGATCCTTGTGGAAAGCCTACAATAAAGCAAAACAAATCTCCAGAATGGAACTGCTATATCTAGAAAAGAAAAATCATGAGGATCAAAAGGTAAGATTCATTACAGAGTAACATTCACAATTGCAGCTAATGAGACAAGTTTTGGAGCGCTTCTGGCCATTATTAATATTAGATCCAGTAGTGCAGAAATACATTCGGCCACAACCTGGGATAGCAGCTCGCAGATCTAACAATCTGCGAGGCATACTGGTTAAAAGCCATTACGAAAAGAAAGGCAGCTACACCTTTTTAGACACCAAAGGCCCAAAATGGGGCCGCTGTATGGCATGCCCTAATAAAAGTGAAACGTTTATGGACTCAGATGGCCAAAAGGAATACAAAATCACACATACTATCACCTGTTACACAAGGGTGGTGGTATACCATGCCACGTGCCCATGTGGTATGATCTATATAGGTCTAACCACCAGGGAATTGAAAACAAGGGTGCGTGAGCATTTGCGGGACATTAGGGCAGCAAGTGACCCGGAATTATGTACTGATGGACTCCCAGTGGCTAGACATTTTAAAGAATGACACAAATGTAACCCAAAACATCTTCATGTCTGTGGTATAGACCATATCAGAAGCAATATCAGCGGTGGTCTGGTGGCACAAAAGCTAGCACAATGTGAAACAAGATGGATTTGGACCCTCAATGAAGGCCTCAATGAGACCTTGAGTTATGCACTGTTCCTCTGACTCCTGACCCGGGCTATACTGGGCTTTTAATTTGTATATGATATGATTTTACTATATGTTTATTCACTATTGTTTTCTATTTAGCAGGTTCTGAAAAATTGATTAAAACAGGATATGAGCATGTGGAAGTAGTTGAATTTACCCATAGATACAAGTGTGACAGCAGTAACACATAAAGTATAAATGTGAAGATCTTCCAGAATATTATCACACAAGAAAAGTAATTAATTGTGAAAAATATATATTGTAAGGATATTCACACAATTTTATTTTCAGGTTTGGATAAGACTGTAATGTACAGATGGTCGTACAATCTCTTTTTCTTTTTCTTTTTTGAGATTGGTCATACGTGGATACAAAATACTATGCAGATACATATATACTTAAATATATTCAGGGGTTATACTGTATGTTATAATCTGACATATGTCTGACAAAACATGGCATTATTGCGTCCCAACAGGACGCTGATTATTATCATATTATCCTATTATTTTTATATAACCTCTTATTCCTCTCTCATAATAATAGCACTTTAACAAGTGTTTCGCTGGATCTATAATGATGCACTTTTTTATATCAATGCATCACCCTTGGACTTTGCTTTCGTTCCTGAGAATATTTTACTTACTTGTCTCATGCTACATACCATTCACTGCTATTTGGATGTTGTCATTTTTACTAATAATTTTTTTGATATTTGCATATATACAATTGATAATATAGATTAACCCCTTCCTGACATGCACCGTAATAGTACGGTGTGCGTTGGGTGCAGGTGCATGGAGAGTACTCACCTGAAAGCCGACGCCGATGCATCACAATCCGATTGCATGCACCAAAATCCAGTGGCAATTCAGCGCAAATCGGAAATATTCGGGAAACCCGACGAAAGTGCCGCATTCGAACCCTTAGTAAATGAGCCCCAATGTGAATGAAGAGGGCCCAGCCTGTGAACACTCTTCAAACACCCGCAGCCGATGTGTGACCTAGTCAAACATCACATGTCATTAATACAGGTTGTGAGTGGAGAGTAGAATTAATTAAGAAAAAGTATTTGGTCATACAATGTGATCTTTCTAAATTTGTTTAGATTCTGTCTGTCACAGTTGATGTGTACCTACAATAAAAATAAATTAAAAAGTATTTAAAAAATAGTTATTTTCCACAATAACGAATGGAAGGATTTTTGCGCACAACAGTATTGAAAGAGAGGTTCGCCCTTTGGAATCAGATAACCAAGGAATGTACTTACACCATGTAGTGGTCATTTTCAGTATAGCATAAAATGTTTCTCACATTCATATCAAATTATGTACCTGTGACATAGGAAAGGAAGAGATAAAGAGAGGAATCCTGTTCCCGAACCTTGGCATTTATGGCTTGTATACACGTTTTTAGGATTCTATTTAACAATGGGCTTCTTTGATCTATATACTTCATACATGCCTAAATTAGAAAGTAACAGTAAAGTTGGAAAATAGTAATGGATTCTTTTTACAGCACCATATTGTTTTATTGATTGGTTTAAGCTAGTGAACTTGTGTTCTGAACCAAGATATTTGTACTGTTTGTCATATGACCTTTCTAGATATATCAGGCAAGCTACAATTGCAGCAGAATGAAGTCATAAAAAGGAATAAGCAATCTCAGCACTGCTCATATATTATCTAAAGGTTCAATGCATAAGTTACTAAAATATGTTTTGACAGGTTGGCCTTAAAAATAATTTACTGCAGATAAAAATAAAGTTAACTTATCTAAGGTAATTTACTTGCTTTTCAGATTTAGATATAATGGTATTTGAATTTCCAATAGCATAACATAGCACAGCACAAAAAGAAATCACTTTGCTATCCCCAATGTTATTGTTCCTGCTGAGTGAAGATAGAATAAAATCAAGAAAAAGATAGGAATACAACCAGGGCTGGCAAAGCTCCATGGCAACCTCGGCAATTGAATTTGGTCTTAATCCTGAGGAAGTCACCCCTTGGTAACAATACACGTGGGGTCTACCTACGCCCCCCGCTCTTTGACCATGCCTCATGTCTCTTCTACATGGATATACAATAATGATCTTGGTATTGTATTATTTTGGCATACTGCCAGTCCACATGAATTAGGGGTATTGTCATGCATCAGTAACCACTTGGTTTCTATTAGAGTGCATGCATGCCTTTTTTGTACACCTTTTTTGGTACATATAGCATTGACAGATTGAGCTAGGGAGTTAATGGTTCATGTTTGGCCCTTGGTAGCCATGTACACCTGGATGGTGTACGTTTTAAGTGTTTTTATCTCATTATTTTTCCTGTCTATTCATTGAATTTCATGTATTTTTATTCAATAAACTTTGTATTATATTGTCAGTCCTGTGTGTTTATTCATGGTTCTTGGGATGCGTATAATCTTCAGTTATTGCTTTATATTGGTAGTGCCTGTGTTCCCTTTGGTTTTGATGGAATCTTGGCAATTGCCCATGGTCCCCCTCATGTGCCCCCAGTTAGGGCCACATGAGGGGGATGGCAGAATGGTTGGGCCTGCCGTATGCGTGCAGCACATATCAATAGAACCTATGTCTATTGATATGAAGAGCACACAGACAAGACCATTTTGTCTCCATGACCCTGTACACTGTGGAAGTCCCAGGCAGCATGTGATTACATCATCAAATGCCGCTTGCATTCTTGTGGCAGAAAGAGCCAGGAGAAGAGAACAAGGGAGTGGTGTGGGAACAGGGAAGTAAGTATTAATTTTATTATTTTATTCATTGCTACAAATGAATAAAGGGGGCTTCTAAAGACTGGGGGCTGTGGGTGGTGGTATATATAAATTAGGGGCTGGTTGGGTTGACTATAGACTGGGGGCTGTAGGGAACTGTATATACAAACTGGAGGTTTTATACAGACTGGGGGCTGTGAGGTGCTGTATATATGACTGGGGTCTAGGAAGCTTAATATAGAGTAGGAGCTGTATATAGACTGGGAGCTGTGGAGGGGCAATGGGGAGGCTTTATAAAAACTGGACACTAAATATAGACTGAGGGCTGTGGGGGGCTGTATATAGACTGTGGGTTGTATAAAGGCTGTGGGTTGTGGGGGCTGTATATAGACTGGGGGCAGCTGTATATAAACTATTAAGGATTTCTTCACAGGATGCATTTCTATTGTGTTTTGAAATTGAAATTGTGTTTTGAATTGCAAGAAACACATTATCAAATGCATACAGTATGTGTTATATTAGTAAGAACATGTGTTTTACAATGTTAAAACATAATATTATTATTATTATTATTATTATTTTCAATATTCACATTAGATTAAAAACACAATGTATATATATTAATAATAATAATTTGGGTTTCCTGTTTGTAAGTACTGTTATCTAGGTGACATTATACTGTAAATGACTGTGGTAATTTTAGGGGCGCAGTGTGTAAAAGGGCTGCACGAAGCTGAAGGCAACTGGTGGTGAATTCAGCAGTGATAACCAAGGATGGAAGAAGTGGTAATTAATTCCTTTCTCTGGAAGAGCACATCATCACCTGTACTAGATACCACTAATATCTACTCCACTGACTGACCTACTAGTGAGCGAGACAGCATAAGCATGTAGTGTCAGTCAGTAATGTCAGCAGTTTCTGATCAGTGTGTGGGCCCTTTTTAAAGATTTGACAGTAAATTGAATGGGAATTGTTTTTAGCAGTTTTTTTTAGACTGCTGCTCTCTGTTTTGATACGATTTTTTTAGCCTGGCGATATGTAATTTAATATTGTGTTTTTTGTGACAGTCATTGCATAGTATGTAGCACATTGTCACATCATTCCTTTGAAATGTTTGCTGGATAATACAGTTCAGTCATCATAAATTCTCAGAGGAACAACATTTTGTAATAAGAATACACAATTGTCATTATATTATTTTAGACAGAAGCCTTTAAGGCTGAATTAAAACATCGTTACCCCCTTCCAATTTTTGCCATTTTTCATTTTTGTTTTTCCATTATTTGTTCTCCTCAAAAGCACTTAACTTTTTTAGATTTCCAGGTACATAGCTGTATGAGGACAAATTGTACATCCTATTGGCAGTATTTAATATTCCATGCCATGCGAAGCTGGAAAAAAAATCTAAATGTAGTGAAATGGACTAAAAAGTATTTATGCCTTTTTCTTGTGGACAATGTTTTTACAGTTTTCACTGTGTGCTCCAAATGACACTTTTTTTATTCTTCCTCAGTATGATCAATAACTTTTTCACTGTTTTCATTGCTACCATTTTGGGTAATGTATAAGGATCAGGACACCTAACATGTTTATGATTATAATTGTTTGTTTATTTATTTTTATTTTCAATATCAAAAGTATTTTGAACTTTTAGGGTTTTAAAATTGTTTTTACTCTTTTTAGGCCTCTAGGGTACCTTAACCTTGTACCAGTAGTATTGCAGTATATGGCATATTTGCTCATGATCAGTGTTAGTCTATCACTGAAAGACATGCCCTGGAGTCTCAAGGAAACTATTGGCTGTCATTGGTATGTCAATGGAATGGAATGATTCTTGCTAAGATGGCGGCATGCATGCACTTAACAGATTAACACCCATAAATGGTGCCAGCACCAATCTCCGGTGTTAGCCATGGGTGTTTACTGCACTATGTATGGAGAGGGCTCATTATCACTTTTTTCACAAAGGTTAATATTTTTAAAAGATTGAACATTTCTGGACGCCACAAGGCCACCTACATTTATGTTCTATAATATTAATTGTTTATATCTTAAATGAAGAAAGGGGATTACTTTTAGAAAAACTTTGGTTTTAAAAAAGTATTATTGGCAGGATGACCCGACTAGGGGTTCTTATCCAAAACCCCAAAACTCACTGCATTACAAGGGGTCATTATAGAAAATGGGGAGCAAACTACTAAAATGTTGATTATCTTTGACCCTGAGAGTTGCCGGTGTGTTACCCATCTGGCACCTGTCATGTACTGAGCACAATCAGCTCCTACATACACTCTATACACTTCTTCAAATGTAATTGTATTTTAAATGTTGAGATATGGTAACACAACTGAAAATTATTTTGTTTTACGTCATATGGTAAATTGTGAGATTTACAAATAAAGTTAATAAGACAAGGTAATATGAACATTGAAATCACTTTTGTTCTATATTCAACCTGATTTTCAAAAGCTAAAATTTGTGAGTGCGAGAGATAAGTGAGACAAAATATTGCTTTGTGTATTCTCTGGAAAAATTGAGATATAATTTGTCAGAACAAAATTCTAGTCAATACTTTACTGCAAGAGAAATGTTACAAAAAATATATTTTATTTAAAGTTTATTCAGGATCCTAAAGGTCAGACAACACTCAAAGTGAAAATCAACACCGTAAAAGATCAATCAAAAAGATACATACAAATAAAGCAAGCTTTATTAAAAATAAGAGCTGCAGACAGTAATTCATTGTAATCTGTAACATTGATGCTTACAAAATTAGGAAACACATAAACTTTACTTATTTACTATAATGATACAAGATACAAGAACATGATGTGCAGAGAGAGGTACCTTTATGATCAAGGTATTACTGGATGATATTCCCTGACAGGAGCAACTTTATGATCATGGTATTGTTGGACACTATTGACTGACAGGAACAACTTCACAATCAATGTATTACTGAATGCTATTCACTGACAGCAGCACCTCTATGATTTTTCTGGAGATGAAAACTACAGAGACAGGACCTTCAATAAACAGCGATCTGTGAATGGCAAAAGAAAGGCATGGAGAGACACGCCAGAAAGGACAAACTCATCTGAACCCAAACCCACTCATCCCTACTTATAACATATTAAGCCCTTCGAGTTTTTTAGTTAATTTTTTGCTTACCACGTTCAAAATTCTATAACTTTTTCATTTTTGCGTGCACAGAGATGGGTGACGTCTTATTTTTTATGTAAATTTTTTTTTTACATGCCTTGTACTGGAAAGTTGGAATAAGATTCCATATGTGGTGAAATTGACAAAAAATGCATTTGTGCAATTTCTTTGTGGGCTACGTTTTTTACGACTTTCACTGTGAGCATCAAATGATATGTCTACTTTTTTCTTTGGTACTGTGCGATCACAGTGATTATTGATATATAGGTTTCATTGGGTTATAACAAATTTTCAAAAAATAAAACAATGGGGCACATTGACTTACCCGTCCAAGTCGCGATCCCCAATCCGGACTCTGTCGCGATCCACAAAGATCCTGCGCCCGATATCCCGCTCGCGTCCGCTGGAGTTTACCTTCTTCCTGTGACAAAAATTTGGATGTTAAATCTGGCGCTGCTTAGTCTGAAATCGTCAGATCCTCCATCGGCCCGCCTCCAGATTTGTGTCTCATGAAAGCCGGCACGATTGCGACACAATCCAATGGCGTGTGGCACAATACCTGGCGCGATCCCCCAAAAGTCGGGAAACCCAATGAAAATGAGGCAGCGGGACACTTAGTAAATAAGCCCCAATGTGTACAGAAAACAAAATGGGGCAGATTTATCAAGCTGTCTGAAAGTCAGAATATTTCCAATTGCCCATGGTAACCAATCACAGCTCCCCTTTAAAATATTCATGAGCACTGGTGAAAAGAAAGCTGAGCTGTGATTGGTTGCCATGGGCAACTGGAAATATTCTGACTTTCAGACTGCTTGATAAATCTGCCCCAATGTGTTTTGCCATCTCATGACGCTAATAACTTTTTCTTACTTTAGTGTACAGAGCTGTGCAAGATGTCATTTTCACCCCGTGAGCCCTGTTCATACAGTATTAGAAGCTAATGTATGGCACAGAGCGCTAAGAGGTTATAGCACATACTCTACTTGTGTATCAATGTATGCATAAAGTATGAAAAGTTGCCATTGATTTACAGTATGTCTATATATAACATTTACTATTTATATGTAGTGTGTGAGTCTTTTTATCATGTGTAATGGAAGCTAGGCAGCAGTGCTTTTTGTCTTGTTTCATGTGTGTGTGTTTGTATGCAATGATTGTATGTCTATGCACAATAGGCAATAAGCATCCTAGTGGATTGCTAACAGTTTAGTGCTAGATTTTTATCCCCAATTCGTCCCTGGTTTAATACATCTAAGCCTTTATATTCAAGACTTCCACTCACTTCAGATGGGTCACCAAACATGCGTCATATCTCATTCCTTGCAGCACTGTTTTGTCTGATGAAAAATCCGCTTTTAAGTTTATTGTTTTTCATGTCTTTTCTTTAGTGGTCTTCTGTGTATTCCTTCCATCTGTATTTGACCTTTGCTGTATAAGTTATGATTTGGCCATTGACATCCTGAAGCATTTACACCCAGAGTTTAAAGTTCCCTTTCATCTTAGAGATTTGGTGGAAAACAGTTTTCTTTTGCAATATCTTTCCCGGCACTACGGTCCGTCTCTTTCCTAACATTTTCCTGATAAAGATTAAATCTTTAATTAGTGATTTGATCTATTCACTGTTTGCTTTTTTTCCCTTGTTTTAGTTTGACTTTTATTGTCTGACCTAAATAATTTTTGATGAGATATTAGAATTTTACACCTCATCTTGTTCTGGATCAGTTTGTGATTTCATTTTATTAATGTAATTGATTTATATTTATTTGTTTATGATTTTATATGTTGCTTATATTGCACAAAATGAGATCCCTTAAATCACTTTCTCAGTCTCACTATAATCCCCACATAATCTCTTCATGTCTCACTTAAAGAGGACCTGTCACCCCAAAAATGACCCCCACATAATGTGCCCCCCATACTCCTCACCCCAGCCCCTTTCTCCCCAGACAGTTTTTAAAAAAATTTATTTGTGTTAAATTGCTTTAAAGCGATCCGACCTCTTACTAAATAAGAGGTCGGATTCTTCTATCTTGAGCTCGGGCAGTCGGCCTTATTCATTAGGGGGCGGCCAACACCCCCCTCCACGCCCCCTGTCTGCGGAGAACTGTAGGAGAAGCCGGCAGCATCGCATGCCGGCTCTCCAAGATGCAGCGCTTTATATATAAGCCTGGCGCAACACGGCCACCCGGCAATGTATCGGGGAAAGTCTGCTGGCGCAGCCTAATCTTGGAGAGCCGGTAGCAATTACACAATAAATGCGATGCTGCCGGCTTCTCCTACAGGTCCCCACAGACTGGGGGCGTGGAGGGGGTGTGTCGGCCGGCCCCCTAATGAATAAGGCCGACTGCCCGGGCTCAAGATATGAGAATCCGACCTCATATTTAGTATCGCTTTAAAGTAATTTAACACAAATAAATTTTTTTTAAAAACTGTCTGGGGAGAAAGGGGCTGGGGTGAGGAGTATGGGGGGGGGTACATTTTGTGGGGGTCATTTTTGGGGTGACAGGTCCTCTTTAAACAGTTTAGAGGCAAATTCATTGACAGTCAGTTAACCTGTCAGTACACTTTATTGGAAGTGCAAAAATTTTTTTTTACAGGGAATAGAATAAAAACAAAGTGAATTGTGAAAAAAAATCCAAAAAATCATGTCAAAATATTCTATATACAGGCAGTCCCTTACTTAAGGATACCCAACTTACAGACGACCCCTAGTTGCAGATGGACCCCTCTGCCCACTGTGACCTTTGGTGAAGCTCTCTGGATGTTACTATAGTCCCAGACTGTAATGATCAGCTGTGAGATGTCTGTAATGAAGCTTTTGATAATCCTTGATCCCATTACAGCAAAAAATTTTAAAACTCCAATTGACACTGGGACAAAAAATTTGTCTATAACTTCAATCATAAAATATACATTTTCAACTTACATACAAATTCAACTTAAGAACAATCCTCCAGACATTATCTTGTACTTAACCCAGGGACTGCCTGTACATGGTCAATGAACTGGCATTTACAATTAGGTATATAAATATTTGGTGACTGCCACAAATTTTGGTTATTTTACCTATTTAATAAAATATATTCATGGTATAGTTATATAAAGGACATTGACATAAAGTAAAGACTTTCCAACATTAAAATTGGATGAAGGGATTGGTAGTTCCAGCTCCTTAAAGGTAATAAAAAATCAAAATCAAGCATGATGAACCAGTGGCACTAAATCATAGATCCAGGCAATGTGAATGTTGTAATCTTCTTATATTTGTTACAAAATGACCTTTTAAAATTTTACTGATGAGCCTGAAAGGTTACCAGAGCCCCTCTGTGCTGCATATTCACAGGCTTTTAGACTCGCTATCCCCCTTTGGTCCTGCTCCTCACTCCCCCTCCCTTTGCTTTATGTTATTTCACTACAGCACAGGAAGTTTCACAACACAGAGGGGGTAGTGCTCCTTGCACATTGTAGCAGCCTGTGAATTTACTGCACGGAGGGGCTATAGGAACTGCCCAGCAGCATTTCAGACTCATTAGTATAATTTTAAAAGTTTATTTTGGAAGGAAGGAGACCATAGATAACAAATATAAGAAGATTACCACAGTCACTGTGCCTGCCTTTTAATAAGTGTCCCTTGATTATCCATTCTCGATTTTGATGGTAGTTTCCTTTAAGCCATTACCAACATTGACTGGCGTTGACTGAAGGTGTATGGAGTAGGCTCACGGGCTGTGCCCTATCCATACAAGGTGAGCTTCTCTGCATGTCACAGCAAACACCCAATGGAAACCCCCTTGTAACCTTTTGATCGCCTCTGGCTAAGCTGCTGGCAGCGCATGGTTTAGATCGTGGCTTAGAGCGTTGCTCCCCATCTGTTGCTATGAAAGCCTCAGGGCTTTGTTAGTGGCACATTGTAATACCTGATCAGTAAAGTCCCCATATAATCAGACAACCTAGGGTTGAAGTACCCTAGAGGGTCTAAAAAATAGCAAAAAATAAAGTTAAAATAATAAATAAATAATAAATAAATAAAAAAAACATAAAAATTAACCAGTTAATTAAACAGTAAAAATCATGTTAGGTATTGCCACATCCCAAAATGTCCGATCTATCAAAATATAATAATGGTTATTCTCAGCGTTTTGCTCCATAATGGAAAATAGCACCCAAATTTTGCAAGCATTTTGCAACATATATAAAATTTGATAAAAAGTGATCAAAGGGTCATACAGTCCTTTAAATGGCAGCAATGAAAACATCAACTCATCATGCAAAATATTACAGGTGACACAGCTCGATATACCAACGCATCAAAAAGTTATCAGCACCAGAAGATGTCAAAATTAAGAATTTTTTTTCAGGATGTTTTAATTTTTCTAAATGTATTAAAACACAATAAAACCTTTATAAATTTAGTGATCTGGTGATCACATTTGAATTTTGTCACAGTGAAAGATGTACAAACTAACCCCACAAGAATATATCGCAAATGCCTTTTTTCACCAATTTCAACGCATTTGGAATTTGTTTCTTGTTTCCAGTACAAGGCATGGGATATAAAATACAGACACTATGAAGTGAAATTTATTATGCATAAAACAAGCCCTCACTCAACGCTTTACATGTAAAAATAAAAAAGTTATGAGTATTAATTATTTAATACTTCTTTACATATATAATGTGTACATGTGCTGAGCTACCTATATCCACAGGGCATTTATTGAGCTATCTATATTCAGGGGGCATATTCTGGACTACCTATATTTAGGGGCATGCACCTGGCTACCTATATCTACAGGTCATGTTAGCGCTAAGGCTGAGTCCACTTTACAGCTGCTCTACCTAACTTCCCAGCCTACACGAAGCCGTAGATGACAACTGGTAGATGTTCTCTAATGCAATACAGAATCAGATGGTCAGAAAACACACAATGGGGGATATTTATCATACGCTGGCGCTCTATCTCACTATAAACTTCTATAAACTTCTGTCTATCGCAGGTAACTTAACTGTATCTAATCCAGAACAAAATCAATAGGAAACAGATAGATGTGGTAGAATTCAGGAATGGAATAAAGCAGTGTTCAGACTTGCAGACTTTTAAAATGCAGCCTTTGAAGAAAATCACATTTAGTGCTTCCACAGCTATTCTTTAAGGAAAGAGGATGGCGCTGAAGCCTGAAGAGGCACAGGTGTTACAAAAATATATTTACTATTTGAACATCTCAGTGGTATTTATTGATATTATTTACATTTGATCAGATATTCATTTACATACATTATGCATTAATAAATATTATGTGTTTTCCTTATGGTATCCATATGGCGGCCAGCAAAAAACATATGGAGTATTGAGGTTCCCATGTGTTATTTACTGATTTTTATATATATTTACATATGGTAGATTTTCACTGGATTTTACTGCAAACATTTAAAGTGAGTTTAGAAACTTTTTTAAAACAAAGCAAATAGCCTCAAAATTCACCATCGATCACGCTCTTGACGTTCTTCAATTTGCCTTGCAAAATAGTGATTCATAAATATTTTGTTTCTGTCTTGTTTGCAAAAGAATAAGAAATATGTCCTGATTGACAGGAGAATGTCTTGAGCGAGCTTAGGAAGTGCTACTTAAGAGATTTTTTTTGCTGTCATCACAAATGCCATTTTTAAAACATTTATCACAGAGGCTGACATTAAGCAAATAATAGGAAAGCAGCCTGATTTCTCTGATTCAATGACATGTTCCCTGCTTTCTTCTTGACATGAGAGACAAGTTCAGATTATTTCATAGAAATAATGGAACAGAAACAAAAATGACACTACATATGCTCAGTGACAGCTGTCAACTTCGAAAAGAGCAGATTGTATCGCTGGTTGTGCTAGTTGGGAAAAGTTTAAAAATACACCGAATACTGAAAGAGCAAGAAAATGTTTTGGTTAAAGATCTCAAACTACAGTGAGAAAACCTGAAGTGACTTCACAGACAAGACAATTTCATTTCGAATAAGGAGAGTTTACTATGATTCAGATGTGATAAATGTTTCAACAGTTATTCTGATTTGTGTCAATAATTGTCAATGTGTGTCAATATGTCAAATTTCTTTTTCCTCAAATTTTTCTGATTTAATTTTTTCCTTAACCCCCTTAACGATCTGGCCTTTTTTTTTTTTGTTTTTTTCATTTCTATTTTTCACTCACCACCTTCAAAAATCTATACATTTTTTATTTTTCCATGTACAGAACTATGTGACGGCTTATTTTTGCCATAACAAATTGCACTTCATAATGATGGTATGTAATATTCCAAGTCGTGTACTGAGAAACAGGAAAAAAATTCCAAATGCAATGAAAATGGTGAACAAACACATATTACAGCTTTCACTGTGCGCCACAAATGACATGTCTTCTTTATTCTTTGAGTTGGTGCGACTTGTATAGGTTTTATAATGTGTTCATACATTTACAAAAATTAAAACCTCCTGTACAAAAATATTTTTTTTATTTTGCTATCTTTTGGCATCAATAACTTTTTCATACTTCCGTTTACAGAGCTGTAGGTGGTGTCATTTTTTGTGACTTTTGACTTTGTTTTCATTGCTATCATTTTTAGGACTGTGCGACCTTTTGATCACTTTTTATTGATTTTTTTATATTTTTCAAAATGGCAAAAAAGTGCCATTTTCGACTTTGGGTGCTATTTTCTGTTAAGGGGTAAAACACAGTGAAAAAACGTTATTTTATTCTGACAGAGTGGGCATTTTCGGATGCGGAGATACCTAATGTGTTTTTTTACTGCTTATTAATATTATTTATATCAGTCCTTGGGATATTAATTTTTAGGTTTTTTAATTATATTTTTTTTAACTTTTTTTTATTTTTACTTTCACTATTTTTCAGCCTAGCTAGGGTACTTTAGCGCTAGGTTATCTGATTGATCCTATCATATACTGCCATAGTACAGTATGGCAGTATATGGGGATTTTCCTCCTCATTCATTACAATGATGCTGAGAGCACAAAGACTTCCCGGCTTTGGAGAGGGCTCAGCCCGCGAGCCCTCTCCATGCACCGGGACCTGACAGTAAGGGGTTAATATCCTTTTTTCATTCATTGTTTTCAATATATGTTTAGTTTATGTCAGTTAATAATGGATTTACGGATTCATGGTTTTTCAATGGATGTAAATCTTTCCTGTTCATGTCATGGGCACCTAGGATCACAGCTCATTACATGAATGGTATACTGTATATACCACACCTCTATCTTCTATGGACTTTATTTCATGGCAATACAAAAAAAATTCCTAGATTCTTATGGAATCATCTTAAAGGGATCCTGTCAGTAGAAATTCACCTATTAAACCAGTACCACTATGTTGTCAAACACCTAAACACCTTCCAAAAGATGTTTCATGAACCATCTTTGTGATAACATCCACAAAATCTACTTTGAAGCAGGATGTAAATTGGTTGTATAAAATCACAGAGGTGGATGGTTTAACATTGAAGGCAAGCACCTCCGGAAATTCCCCCTCCAGGGATTTAAATAATTCGCCACACTTCTGCAAAGTTATGATGTTGTCAGGCTAGCAGATGTGAATCCTCTGGACCACTGCAGATGATGACTCAAGCCACTACCTGGGACCGGAGTCTAAGTGGTACCCGGTTCTCACCAGAGCCCGCTGCAAGGCGGGTTAGACAAGCTGCGGCGTTGCACCACCAGGTCGTTCCTCAGGCGTGACTTGCCTGCAGTGGCGGCCAAGGTGGAGGTACAGAGACGGCAGACAATCTCGTGGTCAAAGTCCAGGCACAATGTCAGGGCAGGCGGCAGAGATGCAACGTCAGAGTCTGGTCCAGCAACAGGAGGTCCAAGCAGAAGGTACGATAACACAGCAACAACACAGCAACACAGGACAGCAACAAGGAGGAACACTGGTACATGGGAACACGGAGGGTCTCAGGTAACACAGGTACACGGAGGGAGTAAGGAACGCAGGCGACACAGGAACGCAGGAGACACTGGAACGCAGGAGACACTGGAACGCAGGCAAATCACAACAGAGCTTTCTCTAAGGCTGTGAGGCACAAAGATCTGGCAAGAGTGTAAGGAAGGTGCAGGGTTTTTAAAGGGGAAGTGATCAGCCAGTGCACCAATTAGCGGTGCACTGGCCCTTTAAATCTCCTGAAGATGCCACGCACGTCCCCGCCTCCTAGGGCGTGCGCGGCATCTTCAGGAAATTTAAAGGCCGGAACCTGGTAGCGATTCTGGAGCAGGGAGAGGTGAGTCGCGCCGGTACCGCGCCTGCGAGCCTCGGGGAGCACGGGTGAGCCCGTGACCCGCGATATGGGTCGTGGGACCACCCGTGACAGATGTTTGCTGATACAAGACCACCAATATAAACACAGGGGCAGAGAGCTTGACTTCAGTGCTTAACTCTCCTCCTCCGTGACTTTATACAACTAATATAAATCTGACTTCAATGTCAATGTTCTAGATAATGCCATCATACTAGGCCATGAAAAAAAACATAATCTGGAAGGTTTTAAGATGAATTACAATATATTGGTAGTGGTGTATTTGGACAATTTCTGTTGACAGGTTCCTTTTAAAAACTGTGAGGAAACATGAACATATAGCAGAAAAAAGAACCAATTTCTAACATTCAAAGAATAACATTTATGTGCAGAAATTGGATTACCTGCAAAAAAATATACACTAACCTTTATGTATTACATTTCACTTTACTCAAGGGATTTTTCTGATGTCCTTCACAAATATCGTATATCCATAGCCTAAAGACTGGAAAACTGTAGAACCTTGAAAATGGCTCAATGGAAAAGTTGAAACGTATTCTACACCATGGGGGAATAAAATACATGCTTTGATACATGCTTTGAGAAATGGTTCTTTGGAGATCAGGAGAAATATAGAACAATGGATATGTTGAGCTGATTTTGCAAAAGCTAAAGACATTAAGGCTACATTCACATGATGTATGCCCGCCGTACCGTAGTACGGCGGGCATACATCGGCGCTGCGGAGAGGAGCAGGGGATGAGCGCAGCTCACCCCCGCCCCTCTCCATAGGGAGATACAGCGCACGGCGCCGCATCACGGGAAAAGATGGGACATGTCCTATCTTTTCCCGTGCTACGGAGCGGTACGGTGCCGCACGTGTGCTGTACCGTACCGCTCCTGTACAGAGCCGTGAGCCCATAGGAGTGTATGGGGGACGTATATCGGCCGTATATACGTCGGCCATATATACGTCCCCCATACATGTGTGTGAATGTAGCCTTAGACATTAAGGTAATATTCAAAATGGTATAAACTCCTAGTATATCCTAGTTTCTGTATTTGTGTCACTCCCTAGTGTGAGTGAAGGAGTGAATTGTAGAATTTCAAGGCTTTTGATACAATTACCAGATATAATGTTGATTATTTTAACCCCTTAACGACCAGGCATTTTCATTTTTCACTCCCCACCTTCAAAAATCTATAACCTTTTTATTTTTCCATGTAAAGAGCTCAGTGAAAGCTTGTTTTCTGTGTAACAAATTGCACCTCAAAGTGATAGTATTTTATATTTTATGCCATGTACTGAGAAGCAGGAAAAAAATTCCAAATGCAGTGAAATTGCTGAAAAAAATGCTTTTGCGACATTTTCTTGTGGGCTTCGATTTTACAGCTTTCACTGTGAACTCCAAATGACATGTCTACTTTATTCTGTGGATCAGTATGATCATGGAGATAACAAATTTATATGGGTTTTATAATATTTTCATACATGTACAAAAATTAAAACCTCCTGTACCCCCAAAAAATCTAAAATGTCTCATATTCTGGCGCTAATAACCCCATACTTTAATGTACAGAGCTGTGTGTGGTGCCATTTTTGTGACTTTTGATGACATTTTCAGTGCTACTATCCTGAAGACTGTACAACCTTTTAATAAAACTTTTTATTGAATTTTTTATATTTTGCAAAATTGCAAAAAAAAAGTGGCATTTTCGACTTTGGGCACTATTTTCTGTTTCGAGGGTAAATGGCAGGAATAACCGTTATTTTATTTTGATAGATCATTTTTGGACGCAGTGATACCTAACATATTTATACTGTTTATTTATATTTATGTCAGTTTTACGCAAGGGGGGGTGGATTTTTATGTTTTTTTACTTAATAATTTTTTAAAAAATGTTCCCGCTATTTTTAGACACCCTAGGGTACTTTAACCTAGATTGTCTGATCCTACCATATACTGCCATACTATGAGGACTTTTAATAGACATCATCTATTACAAATTGCAAATAACACACTGAATAGATGGGTTAAAATGAGACAGCCTCGGGTCTTTGTATGACCCAAGGCTGTCATAGCAACAGATCGCCCCCCCCCCCAAATGACATTATGGAGACGATCTTAGCCGACGGCGTCCATGCCTCACCGACGGCAACTAAAGGGTTAAAGGGGTTGTGTAACCATAGCAAATGGCTGTAATTGGTGCCAATGCATTGTGACAAGTACTTTCACCATTTATACTTATTACAAAATATGCAGCCTAACTGAGATAACTCCTTTGGTTCTGGTTGCTGGCGCCCTCTAGTGGTAGCTGTGTCCCGTCCTGAGCTACAACTGATCTTGCCGAGTCTGCGCACAAACATTCCCCCAGATGCTCTGCACTACAGATCACTCCACACAGCTCCTCTCCACACTGAGAGATCACCTGACACACTGCAGCCAATAGGAAGTGAGAGAGGAGGAGGGGCAGAGATTGTGCTGTGATGGCCAATGCTTACCAGCTTCACAGGAGCCTACAGCAGCAGATACAAGGTAACTACAGCCACACATGGCTATCTGCTGCACAGAAGGAGTCTTCCCCTAACATGGATCATAGCAATGTAGTAGCCCTCTCCTCCCTCCACCATTAGTCAGGTCACACAGGAGGCTGCAGAGATAACACAAGTAACAGGCTGAGCTCAGACCTCTCCTGATGCAGTCCTCCTCCTGTACTCTCCACCATTCACTATCCCTACATGTTACACTGCTGTCCTGCAGTCTTCCTCCTGTACTCTCCACCATTCACTGTCCCTCCATGTTACACTGCTGTCCTGCAGTCCTCCTCCTGTACTCTCCTCCATTCACTGTCCCTCCATGCTACCCTGCTCTCCTGCAGTCCTCCTCCTGTACTCTCCTCCATTCACTGTCCCTCCATGTTACACTGCTGTCCTGCAGTCCTCCTCCTGTACTCTCCTCCATTCACTGTCCCTCCATGCTACCCTGCTCTCCTGCAGTCCTCCTCCTGTACTCTCCTCCATTCACTGTCCCTCCATGTTACACTGCTGTCCTGCAGTCCTCCTCCTGTACTCTCCTCCATTCACTGTCCCTCCATGCTACACTGCTCTCATGCAGTCCTCCTCCTGTACTCTCCACCATTCACTGTCCCTCCATGCTACACTGCTCTCATGCAAAGGGGCCCCTGTCCCTGACTAGCAGGGAAGTAGCTAAAGATCAGTAACATGTGAGAAGCTGTCACCTATTTATCTATCTAAGTCCACAAAGCACTACGGTCAGGTAATCATCGAGTTTCCAGCGGTTTTACTAAACATCTGTGTGCAAGTGACTGATCTCTACCTCACTGAAAGCAGCTGCAATGCAACAGGAGGTCTCTTGACTAGCCAAGCATCCCGCACCCTGGGGGAGGCCAACTACCAGCGCAAAGCCGAACAACTGATGGCTGATGAGAACTGTTTCAAGTTGATTCACCTATCATCTGTCATCTATCTATCTATCTCATATATATCTTCTATCTATCCATTACCTGTCATCTATCTCATATCTATCTATCTCATATCTATTTATCTATCTCTCATATCTATCTATCTATCTATCTCATATCTATTTATCTATCTCTCATATCTATCTATCTATCTCATGTCTATCCATCCATCTATCCATCCATCTATCTATCTATCTATCCATCTAGTGAATTAGTTGCAATTCCTTACAAAATACAGAGATGCAATTAACGGCCCCAAAGTAACATACAAAAATACAAAAGTTTATTAGTAAAAGTCATAAAAACAACTAAAAAGGTCCATGTTATTGCACCTAATTTTGTACAATCAGTGCATACAAGTAGAGCAAAACAATGTATTCTCACAGCATCAAGGTTGGTTAGGCGGACAGTAAAGTGTAAATATGTCGGAGGTCTAGAAAAATGCAGGGACGGCAAACTCCATGCGTATCCTCACTTAAAAGTCACTTTGGAGTGATGATATGCGAGGGGTTTGACATTGAATAAAATGAGAGGAAGCAGTGTCAGGGCTTTGATAGGTGACACACAGCACCAATAGCAGATTCCTGCTGTGCTGGGGATGAGTAAATGCAGGGACTATTTGAGCACAGCAGGTGGAAGGGGACTCTGAAGGCTGATTGCTAGGCCCCTCCCACATCTGCTTCTGTGTGGAGCAGAATAGAGGCTGAACAAGCATCATAATAACAAATAGTAAGGTATTTTTACTTCCAGGTGACCATTACAAATAGATTTTTGAAATATTTTAACCTCTTTGACTGCTTTTTGTAGTAAATAGTTTCGTGGCATAACCACTTTAACACCCACAAACAGTGCTAGAACCGATTGCGGTTGTTACCGGAGGCCCACCCCCGATTTGTGTTGCATGAAAGCCTGTGGATTGTGCCAAAAACCCCTTTTAAATCCCTGTCCCAGCGGTGCAAAATGGAAATTGTCAAGATGTCTGACGAAAGTGCGGTCCGCGGGCCCTTAGTAAATGAGCCCCATTGTGATGGTTTAGACCTAAATCTCCCTTCTCATTACACTTAATGATATATTTACTTTCCTGACAAAGGTGTGTACTGGAGCGATCACCTCTCAAGGGGTCAGTGACCACTGCAAATTTTAAAGTTTCAGAGTTGCCACCATGTGCTCAATAAGCCGAAGACTCCAAATACCTGTTGTTATGGGTTTTTTTGTTCTCTAAAGCATGTCAATAACTTATGTATGTTTTTTTTCAATGTAAAGTCTGCCAAAGTAAAAAAATACCACAAAGGTAGATTTGAAATAAAGGAAAGAAATAAAGTATCTGATTAATCACCCTTAGTTGGTTATTTAATTTACAGTGGTTACAAAGCCCACATCTATAGTTTCCTTTCATGATCCCATATTCCAGCAATGTTGCTTGTGAAGTAGTAGTACTGGATGTTCTCGCTTGTTCTTCTGTGTATCAGATTCAGAAGTCAAGAATTCTGTTGTTTTTGGTTTCTTTTTGGAATATGTCGCTCTTTTACGTTTTTGTTTTTTTAAGAACTTTATTCAAAAATATAACCAGACTCGAGGTCAATATTATCAGGTAAAAATTATCACTAGAGATGCGCGAATTTTTCAAAAATGCGATTCGCCGAGTTCAGCAAATTTTCTGACAAAATTAGTTTCGACCCGAATTGAATCACGGCAAATCGCGTTAAAAGGTATTTCTTGGCTGCAGGGGGTGTTGTAGAATATTGTGCCTTGGTAAAATATGCAAAGAGAACGGGGTTTGGTCTTCAAACAATGCTGTGTTTTAGTATGACACGCAAATGACAGTCGCTGCCATTAGAATCGCTTCACTCTTCAATTCCATGGGCACTTACAGGGGCCAACTTGACCAAATAGGTGAAGCGGGTGCGCAGCCTGGCAAGGTATTGTCTGTGCCAGCTTGAAAGGACTGAGCTGAGGGCCAAGATCCCACTATAGCATCAAAAAGAGCACTCTTTGTACACTGACATCAGATGATTCCATAGATTATGACAGAACCTGTTCTGTTAAACGCGGATACATGTAGAAACCCCCCAAAAGAGTGCAGAGGGTGTAGGCAGTAATTTTACATTGATGTCACTTTTGCCCTTCTTTTCATCGGTCAGTGTCCATTTTCAATCGGTCAATAATCCATTAGTATTGCTAAAGCCAAAAACAAACAGGAGTCGATCCAAAACAGAGATGACCAGTAAATGGCATATTTGCATGTCCTCAGTGTTCTGTATCCACTCCTGCTTTTGTTTATCAATCCTGAAACTATTCATTCTTTCTGACAGATGAAAGAAAGGGAAAAACCAAACATAGTGGCAACATCATAGAGTGGTGGAGGGAGAAAGCAACATTTTGAAAATCACAAGGTTTTCCAGGGAGACAGCGGTCAGTTGGCAGTAGCATGAGTAAGCAGCAGAATGGCACAATGACAAATTATGGTGGTGGCAGCAACATGGTAGGCCACAGTGTGGCACAGTGACAGAGTGTGGAGGTGGCGTCAGCAGCATCATGAAGTAAGAGAGTGGCACAATGACAAATTCTGGAGCTGGCAGCAACATGGAAGGCCACAGTTTGGCACAATTACAGAGTGTGGAGGTAGTGGCAGCAGCATGAGGTCAGAGAGTGGCACAATGGCAAATTCTGGGGGTGGCAGCAACATGGTAGGCCACAGTGTGGCACAGTGACAGAGTATGCAGGTGGCGGCAGCAGCAGGAGGTTAGTGAGTGGCACAATCATAGTGTGTATAGGTGGACAGAAGCAGTAATATAAGCATGAGGCCAGAGAGTGGCACAATGACAAATTCTGGTGGTGGCAGCAACATAGCAGGCCACAGTGTGGCACAATGACAGAGTGTTTAGGTGGTGGCAGCAGCAGGAGGTCAAAAAGTGGCACAATGACAGAGTGTGGAGTTGGGTGACAATTCCAGTCCTTGGTAAAGATGGTGGGAGGCAAATGGAGCAACTGGCAGCAGATGTGAGGCATCAGGTGGGTGGCAGCATCAGAATAGTGGCTGAAGCATGTAGTTAGAATCCAGACTCATTTCTCAATGTTTGGGGGAGGCATCATGGTTTATTTACTCTGATGCATAAGGCATTGGTGTGTTGAAATCCTGGCCGATCCATGTCTGATTCACCTTGACAAAGGTCAGTCTCTCCACATTACGAGTGGAAAAGCAGGTTCTCCTTTGGTTAGAGATGGCCCTGCAGCACTGAACAACCTCTGATGCCACACTACTGGCTGTAAGAAAAGAAAAGAAACACGGGCAGCGCCCCTAGTGCAATATGATAATAAAGGTGGTTGAGTTGTGGTTGAGATATCTTCTCACCTTGGGACACCTTGTGTCTTATGTGTTGAGGCAGATATCATGGTTCCAGTGGTTCCCTAGTGAAGTGAATGGGGTATGCTGCGTCTTTCCGTGTACTGGATTGTGCCGGATAGGGAAATCACATGGAAGGGTATCGAAAGATGTAAGACCCACTTACCTTAATTCAAGCTGATGCAACCCAAGTAATTTTTGGTTGAGAATTTATTCATACATAAATAGTGGACAACTATTAGCTCTAACATTAGTTCTTTGAAGGGTGCAGAGTCCACGACTTGGAAAGGGATGGAAGAATGGTCAGCTTCTGCACCTTAGGATGGCTGGACACATACAGTTGTCTCTTTGTAATTGCCGCGTTCAACGACTGCTGGCGCCATGTGTAGTGCGGAGCAGGAGCATCTGGACCGGGAGATGATGTCGAAGACAAACCATTTGGCAGAGGTTCTGGAGCCTTGGCTGGCTGAAATGGCATGTGTGTCACTAGGTGCTACTGCTGTTGCTGCACCGCAGGATGGACCACCACATCTGAGACAAATTTCTCTCAGGCCATTGTCTCTGCATGTGTTGATACAGGGCCGTGGTGCCAACATTGGCTCCCTGGCCACACTTCACTTTCTGGCCGCAGATTCTACATATACAAACCCTAGGCTCCTCTGAAACAAAATCTGCCACACTGCCGAGTGGGTGATTTTACCGCCAACACTCTGCATTGGGTGATTACTAATGGCACTCCCTCCCTGAGCCCCTGTGCCACTGCTTACTTGGACCTGCGAAGCGGGCTTTGTAGCCCGCGGCAGTTTGGCTCCTGTCGTCGCTCTGCTGCCACCCTGCTGACACACAGCCACAGTAGAGACTTGCTGCCTGCTTTGCCTGCCTGACGCGCAAGCTGACAAAATCATCATTTTGTGTTTCTCTGTCACTGCTATTCTCCTCAACGGTCTCAGTATGCACAGCCTGACTACTTGCAAGTACAAGATAACCTCCCGTGCCACTCTCCACATCTCTACTTTCCTGCCTACTGCACAAAGCAGCGGATGTCTGCCCCACCTCTTCACTGCCAAGCAGCTGCTGACTGTCCTCAAAGAATTCATCCTCGCTGTATAGTGGCACTAAGCCCAGACCACCTAGTAGATCTCTGACTGAGAGAAAAACAGGACAGAGGCTGGTTGAGGACAGATGAGGGCAGCTGATCTGCTCCAGGGCTGTATTACTAAGGGTTGTATCTGACATACCCACAGACTTTTGGCTGGGGTTGTCAGATGTCATTTGGGAGGAAGTGAATGACCTAGTCAACCAATCAAGAACCTTTGGGTTGTTCATCAACACACTGATGCTAGATGATACTGGCAGGTCTGGCTCACAGATTAACCTCAGCTGCAACATTCCCTTACTGTGCCTGCTCCACCTGCCACCTCTCTGCTGACACCCTGGATTTTGAGAAAAAATCACTCCAGCAACTATGTGAATTTGACATGAATTTCTTGATATCAACTTTAGCAACAAAAAATAATTGAAATTTGGGGAATATAGAAACCCAAAAATTGACACCCTGAACTTTGAGAAAAAATCACTCCAGCAACTAAGTGAATTTGACACAGATTTATTGATGTCTACTTTAGTAACAAAAAAGAATTGAAACTTGGGGACTACAGAACTCAAAAATTGACACCCTGGACTTTGAGCAAAATTCACTCCAGCAACTATGTGGATTTGACACGGATTTCTTGATATCTACTTTAGCAACAAAAAAGAATTCAAATTTGTGGAATGCAGAACCCCAGAAACTGACACCCTGGACTTTGAGCAAAAATCACTCCAGCAACTATGTTGATTTGACACGGATTTCTTGATATCAACTTTAGCAACAAAAAAGGAATAGAAATTTGTGGAATATAGAACCCCAAAAACTGATGCCCTGGTCTTCGAGAAAAAATCACTCCACCAACTATGTGGATTCTACACAGATTTATAAATATCTACTTTCCTTTCTTCTTCCCAGAGTTCTCTGCCCCATGTAACGCTTTGTGCATGCATCCATTTTGCTAATAAAGGGGGGGGGGATAATTTGTTCCCACAAATCCCCGTAAACTTCAATTCCTGCTGTCATTATAATTTCTCAATGAATGACTAGTGCTAAAAAGCCATATTTCTTTATCAGCTACTAAAATAACTTGATGTTTAAGTGCCTTTGTACTTAAAGAGGACCTGTCATCCCCAAAAAAGGCCCCACCTAATATGCCCCTTATAATCCTCTTCCCAGCCCTTACTATATCTACCATTTGTTTTTTTAAATTTATGTTTGGAAAGGTGGTTTTAACCGATCCAACCTTTTACCAAATAAAAGGTCGGATCCTCGTATCCTCTGCAGTTAAAGTCGCCTTGTTCATGAAGGAGCCGTCCGACACACCCCCAGCACGCCCCTGTGAGCTAGAACCTATAGGAGAAGCTGGCAGCATGGGATATATTGTGTAATCGCTGCCGACTCTCCGTGATGCCGCCGCACCGCACTGTTAGTGGCTGTGGCCGCGGGGTCCTCATTCACAGTGCCGGCCGAATGTTGTATATATGCTAGGTTTAATTTAAAGCTTTTGTATGTTTATCCATCTGTGGGGGTGGACAAGTATTTTTATGAGCTCTTTATCTCCAGATTAATGCCAGATTAGAAAAGATACACCGGCCAAGCAATCAATACAAGACACTTCTACTAAAATGTTGAAAATTGAAAAAAATTTTTATAGAAAAACAAGCAATGAATTTAACCACAAAGAAAGAATGTGACAAATATTTGATTGTTAAAATGTGTTCTTTTTTCTTATTGATATTAATATTATTAGCTCTATATTGTTTTCAGGACGGATAATAAAACATGCAAGGTATATAGGGGAATGTGAAAATAAACTTAGTTCAAGTTTATTATTTTTACAAACTATATTAAGAAAAAATGACACTTACTAAAATGATTTTGCATTTTAATCTACATGATAAGTTTCCTAATTTGAATCTCTATGGGAAGTAGAAATGAAAATGATGCCAAATCATGCACTCAGCAGCAGGTTTTTCTTTTAAAATGGTAGGTGAGATACTAGTGTAATTATATCAAACTGTCAGACACAATCTGTGATCTCAGTATAAGTAAATGCAGTCAACTTTGTAAAATAGTATCTAATAAATAACAGCAAACAAAAGTTGTAATGTTTTTCTCTACAGCATTCAAATAATAATAATACATCTCCTCCCTGCAAGATGCATCAGTTTTTCGGCTGTGTTCACACTTTTTTTCACATTCATCACATACACTTTATGTTAGGAAAATCTCCCCACACATAAACAGAATCTTAAGTTCCAGCATATGGCATGCCATGGCATAAATCTGTAATAAAAAATAAGTTCTGCTAAGTTTGTGAGAAAGCAGACATGTTTTTCAACCTTTGGACAAACCCTTAAAATTGAATGTGAGAACATGCTGCTGTGCTGCACTACAAAATCCTTTCATAAGCGAGCTGTCAACTTTAACTTGGATACATCTGCATGCATCCAGTACAACTAGGTTTCTACAAATTCAACTAAAGATGTCACTTCTAATGACTAATGTCATAATAGAATTACTCAACAACCAAAGGGTGTGTTCACATAATGCAGTTTAAACTGCATTTCAACTACATCATAAAGAACTGCATTCAGTTTTGATGTTGGGTCCACTGCAGTTTTGATTTTAAATTTGTTCAATATTTACCAGTTCTGTTAATTTCTTGCACCAACTAATTGAAAAAGCAGCTGCTAAAACTGGCTTAAAATTGAAGACAGTTTTTAAAGGGATATTCTCATGAAGACAAGAGTCTTAAATATACATCAATCAGGATAACAAAATAACACATTCTCTTATTCACTGTTATTAACAAAAATACAGCATTTCACATTTATAATTCCATCTGTTTGGTGTTTACAATTTTGTTTGTACCTGCATAAGACTGTAAATCTTCTCATTAAGGTCGGATTCTTTTCCTGAATAGCTTCTCTTGTCTGCATGCTGCAGTGCTCTCTGCATCCTGCAGACGGGATCAGACACAGGTACTTCCTGTCAGCAAGCAGCAGTTTGCAAAGACTTAGTCTACAAGCTACAGACAGATAAGTTCTTTATAGCAGAGCTGACTGTGTGTTTTATTTATTAGGTAAGTTAGCAAAGCTGAGAGTGTCGTAGTGTGTTATATCCATCTCATCATCTCTCTTCTCTAAACTGTCTCATCTCTCTATTTCTATGTGTCAAATACCAGTAGAATGTTCAGAAGCTTTATAAAAGTGTAGATAAACCCTGTACTATGACAATCTAAGCACATTGTTAGCACACAGTATTTCATAGCACAAATGAATAATGAAGTGTCCACTTAGACTGACCATCTTATTCTGGATTCTTATACTAACTGAGTTACAGAAGCTAAAACAGCAATAAAACTGACTAAAATTGTAAAGTAAGGTGCTTAAAAAATATCTGTATTGTGTAGACATCACTTGGGGGTTAAAATTTCGAGAACTTTATTACATGGGAATACCCCTATAATAATGCAGTTTAACTGTAAAAATGGAATACATTCTGAAACTACATACACACATTGCAGTTTAAACAAAAACATATACAGGCATTCCCCAGGTTACATACAATATGGGGTCCGGAGGTTTGTTCTTAAGTTAAATTTGTATGTAAGTCGAAACTGTATATTTTATAATTGAAGTTCTAGACAAATTTTTTTATTTGCCCCAGTGACAATTGGAGTTTCAAACTTTTTTGCTGTAATGGGACCAAGGATTATCAATAGAGATGATCGAACAAAAGGTTCGACTCGAATAACAAGCACTCAAGCATTTTAGTGCTCACTTTTCTGTAATTATCAATAAAGCTTCATTACAGACACTTTACAGCTGATCATTGCAGCCTGGGACTATAGTAAAGCATCCAGAGAGATTCACCAGAGGTCACAGGGGCAGAGGGGTCCGTCTTTAACTAGGGATTGTCTCTAAGTCGGGTGTCCTTAAGCAGGGGACCACACATTGAATGGGTGTGCCAAAGATGCATTAGTGCTGTACTTGGCAATTTGTGACAATCCAGTATAATTGGAGCAGCAGGATGCATGGTGGACCTATTACATCAATTAGTGGGAATATGATGAAACACATTTTCTGGATTTCTGGGACCTTTCGAATGGTCGGCATCCTGTGGATAGGTAATAACTTAAAAAATTAGTACAACTGGTGGTCAAGAGAAGAGATCACTGAACTACACAAAAAAAGGTGTGGAGACACATATTAACCATTTAAGGACACTAAAGACACTCAAACTTCAAGACATGTATATTTTTGAGGATAATAGTTAGAAGCATAAACCCAAGAGTACTAAAGAACTGGATGCCACTATCAATGAGAAATTGAGAGATTCTTCTAGAATGCTACCAGAAACTAATGTCTGGTCCGGAATCCCATTTACAACAAATAAAAATTAAGTATTAAGAATTAAGTGGGTCTGGACCACCAAGTTCATGTCTGTACCAAAGTTTCCAGCTCTAAACCCGGACATGAGCTTCAGTCAACACTGCTAACAATAACACATGTAATTGGTGCTGGCACCCATTTCATGTGTTATCTACTTAAAGGAGTTAGTCACTTTACCGCATGTTTTTTATAATGTGTGGGTAAGTGCAGGGGGAGAATATTAGATAATTTACCAATATACGATACCATATCACATAGCATTGTAACCGAAATGAGAAGCATCAGAGAAAAAGAAAGAGCTGGCACATAGGGAGAAGCCCTCCACACATCCAGGGCAGATAGAAAGAAACTGCATGATGTATATACTGTATACACTATGAATGCTGTGGTGCTAGTTCCGCCAATGATTTTGCTGTACTACTTTTAGCTGTAGATGGTCCTTTATATTAGTTTTATGAACTCTTGCAGTAATATCCCAGTGATAGCATCATTGTGTGAGTGTAGGTTTTATGTAATTTAACAAGATAACATTTTAAGGGCAACATGACTATTTAAAAGGGGTTGTCCTTTAAACATTTCCCTTTTTCTCTCAGGGTGGAGAACTGGGCAATCAGGAAATGCAGTTTTGGAGAATTTATTGCAACAACATGATATACTCTGTAATGGCAAACATAATTCACTATTCTTAGTAATTACATTTTTTCAATAACTAAATTCTAAGAAAATACAATCTCACTGATGTTAAATAAGGACAATGAAATTGCCTTTTTATTTAAAGGACATTTGAAACAATGATCTTCATTTTTTTGTTTTGTTCTTAATTACGGTATTCCTCATTGTACTATATACAGTTCTAGTTTGCATATTTATATTATGCCCATATCTAAACATTCTCATAAGCTACACATTGATCATCGTGTTTTAAAAATGAATCATAAGCTAATTTACATTATGTCCTCGAAACATCAAACTTTTGTATCATAGTTTGTATGTACACACATAGGAGGTAGGAAATTGCATACTTAAATAAATGCAAGGAAAAAAAATAATGGGATCTCAAATTTGACACCCAGTCAGAATGTGTCAAACTTACCAGTAAAATTAACAAGGGCATTTTCAATTATATTGATTTTTTGTGACTCACAAAGTCTCGAAATAATTCAACTTTATGTTCTTGTAGAGAAATCCCATTAATCTTTATAGGATAATATTGGCATTTTCTGACTTTGGCATTACAGAGCTGAGAATGCTACATACTATACATATGGAAACAACAAAGATCAAATCAGTTGCCTCAAAATAATGACAGAAAAAACATCTTTTGTTTATTTTTTGCAAACATATAGTTTTTTTTTAAGTGTAAGCTTATGTGTATATATTATAAAGTCTAAAAAATTATAAGTGGTATATGTGTTGTATGACCTTTAGGTTATTTACTAATGACCTTACCATTCCATCACTAATTACAAGAGTGATTTTCCATTCCTCCACTTTCCATCGAGATCACCAAGGTATTGTCTAGGTAATTTTCTAGATAATTTAGAGTGTAAATTGCACAAAGTGTGATGGATGTAGAGGGTATTTCTCAAGTACTAATATTTAGTGTGTCTTTCAAAATGAGGTTACTAATTTTACAGCCATGAGTAAGGACATGTTCTTCCAAAATGTGTAGATGATGAATCTGCAGAGTTTTTTTTTCATCTGTGTTTGTTCATTGGATTGGTTTTAATGAATTAAATTAAACTGGGTTTTAAGAATTGTTTTGGTGCTGGAGTTTTGTTACAAGTTTGCAACATAAAAATAGACCCAGAACTAGGCTTAATATTTATATACAGTCCTAGATCATAGCTTAATAATAAAAAAGAAAAAATACAGAACCAATCTCTCTGCATAATTTATAATAATTAAGTAACCCTATAATTTATTTACATATAAAGTGCACTATATATATACAAAATATATATACCGTATATACTTGAGTATAAGCCGACCCAAGTATAAGCCGAGGCCCCTAATTTTACCACAAAAACCTGG
Source organism: Engystomops pustulosus (assembly GCF_040894005.1). Classification (NCBI taxonomy): domain Eukaryota; kingdom Metazoa; phylum Chordata; class Amphibia; order Anura; family Leptodactylidae; genus Engystomops; species Engystomops pustulosus. Next base: position 55,020,806 of record NC_092415.1, read on the forward strand.
TAAAACCTATATTATTTTTACTCGAGTATAAGCCGAATTTGGGTTTTCAGCACATTTTTTTGTGCTGAAAAACTAGGCTTATACTCGAGTATATATATATATATATATATATATATATATATGTGTGTGTGTGTAGAAAAAATAAAATTCAAGTCTGCACAGTTAAGGCTCCTAACAAGGAGGGGTGCAGCGCCCCCAAAGGTCCTGGCCAGGTCCTTGCTTCAGTATATAAAATATGAAAAAGCGGGTAGCACTCCAAAGTTCTTGATCAAACGTGGGTGATTTTTATTGGAACAAGTGGCGACGTTTTGGTGTAATACACCTTTCTTGAGAAAGGTGTTTTACACCGAAACGTCGCCACTTGTTCCAATAAAAAGCATCACCCACGTTTGATCAAGAACTTTGGAGTGCTGCCCGCTTTTTCCTATTTTATATATATATGTATATATATAGTGCCCTTATAGTTAATTAATACAATTTTCCTATAGTTATGCATGAATTATTATCACCTTACCATTTAATGTTTAGTTTTTGGAATTTTGATCCCCTACTCTTTCATTTTCATTGTCATATTAATACTCCTTTTTCTCAGGATAGCAAGTTGTTATCTGTCTGCAGATGATAATGTAAGTGGACAATAGATTCTGAACAATAGAGCTCCCATTAATCATAAAAATTGGGGTCTCCAGTTGGAATAGGGTGGTCTCTTTAAAGTCTATGTACTGCCAAACTAAGACTGTCAGTAGAAATGCTTGTCTAGCATTGTGATTGGTGAGTTTCCCATGGCTGTATCAAGTACTGTCTACTTATTCTTTGGATACCTACATTGTTGGGAAAAACTATTGGGACGCTAACCGTACAGTATCATAAATTTTCTGTAATTCTAGGACAACTGTAAATCTTGCATGTCAGAGGATTGTACTGTCCATATAACTTCTAATTCATAATGAAGAAAACTGTCACACCACATCTTTTGTTGCTGTCAGGTGGTATTTCCCAATCCTCAATTACAGAGAACCATACATGGAACAGCACTCCAGTTAAATAAAAAGTTAATATGTATTCCTTTGAAACAACCCATACTACTTAGGACACATATGACTAAGTCCTTTACTAGAAAAGTTATGTAACTTTGGATATGTGTTGTTACACTTATATTTAGTGCTGTGATATTTTGAAGACAAAACTGCCATTTATGAAGACATATGACAAAGCATACGGTGATTGCATGCACAAGACAAATTAAGAAGCATATAAAATAAGTGTAAAACAGGGCATCAATACTAAAACAATTAAAACAGCAAAGTATTTATAATAATAATTGAATGCACGAGACTGATAAGACTGTGCTTTATTATAACAAGAGCAAAATAAAAAAAACAAGAGCAAAATAAAAACTTGAAGCCACATAGAAACTTAGGTTAATTAAAACCTACCAATCTAAACTTAGTCAAGATGTACTTCACATGGAAATATCATATGCATCATTACTATGCATCATATAACATCACATCTCATATACACAATACAGTAATATACTATGTGAATAGATTTGTGGTGACTTTTATGTGCAGAAACATAGGAATGCAATTAGGAGAGACTGGGTCCCATTCAAAACTCTATTTGGACCAACCCAAATTTACTGGCCAGTCATCACGGTCTAAAATGCACATGGTTGCAGAAATTTTAGTATACAAAATCACCTTAAAGGAAACTATTTCCTAAAGAGAACTGTGTGCACAAAGAAAGTGAAGATAAAAAGATGGGTACTAATATGCAGTTAGATTGGGACAGAAATTGTAGTGTGAAAGAAGCCTTCTTGGGGGACTAAATATTAGGATTGTACAACAAAACATAAATTACTTTATATAAACTGTCGGTAATTGCTGTGGACTATAACTTTTGTATTTTCCTTGTAGTGACCTATGCTTTTGGACACAGCGAAATTGTAAGTAAAAGTAAAGACTTGCCTTCATTATCTGGTGTTGGCAGCAGCCAGAATTGGCCCATAGAAATCCCTCTGCAAACGTTCTCTTTTAATTTGCATAACAATTTGGAATATGAATACTAAAAACAACCAATATTCACTTGTTCGTATAACCACTTTTCCAGCACTATTGTTTTGATGTTCCTGGATTCCCGGTTCATGTCTAACCTACAAAAGTGACAGCTGGTCGACATTCCCTTCATGGGCCAAAGTGGACACTGGGGTCAAACAAACATAGAAGAATGATACTACAGACATGAGTCAAATCATTATAGAAACAACAGACAAATAGATGGTCAATAAACATGCAAGGGTCAGAAGATCAAAAAATATGAAAGTCCAGAATATGTAAGCAACCTCCAAAGAAAACTTGGGACGTGTCCAAAGTAGATAAAGAAGCAGGGGGAAGTGGGCAGACAATCTTCTTTTGAGATTTCAGAGTTGCTGTCTAGACAGGTCCCCTCACATCCAAACAAACCAGAGTAGCAGGGAAAAAATATGAGTGGAGAAGGCATCTGACAACTAGCCTAACCATCTACAGCCCAGAAGAAAGTTAACAGGAGATATGCATGTCTGGTGGAAATCAGGGCCAGTCCTCAGTATTAAACTGAGCTTTTGGAGACTCTATTTTTAGCTTGGCTATTTTGGTCCTTTGGATAGGTGATCAATATCATGAAAGTATAAAAATAAGATCTCATAAGAACATGAAAAAAGTTTATTGTATAAAGCACTCTTTAGATTGCAATGACAAAACTGGATTTTTACTTTAAAGTACTACAATCTGAGTATAAAAGAGTTTTATACTTTTTTATAGAGTAGTTTAATTTCCATGGCTGCCATAACAAGATTACTAAGTGATTTTATGCTCTGAAAATGTATCATATACATAGTACTATTACTCTGAATGAGTATTAAGTATTTTAAGGTTTATGCTGTGTTGCATATTGGAGGTCCCAATCTGTAAAACACTGAGACTATGCAGAAAAATAGGAGCACTAAAAATCATTTCAAATGGGTAATAAAACTCAATGAACTTATAGAAAGGGAAGAAAAGTGCAGAAATGCATTAATCTTTTGGGACTATTGTCAAGATTCCTTTGACAAATGCTAACAATTTTGTGCGGGTTTCATTACAACTTCATTTATAGAAATATGTACAGCATATTCCCATAAGCACTTAAGGTGCATTGATTTATATACCCTTGAACAGCTTTTTTTTCCCATGAAACAAACTTTCCAGGACCTTTTTACTGAAGACCTAAATAACATTACCTACGATCAGCCATGTATGAGAAAAGTAAATTAAATATAATAAAACTGATTTCAACTGAAACATTGAAATAAAGTTCACATCATATAAATTAAACATTTTCTCGAAATTCAGTTGCTACCTTAAGGACCAAGCCAATTTTGAGCTAAGGGATTAAGGGAATTATTGTATTTTTGTCCCCTTGAATTCCACCTACAATAACTATTGTAAGCGTTCCACAATTTATACATTATAAGTTGCAAGTAAATATGTGGGAAATTCTCATGTAAACTTTAATGCACCAATAAACTTACTAACATAATTTCACAAGACAGTGTCTTCTATGTATTTCTTGACTGTTACAAATCTTTAATTTATAAAAACGACTTCTATTTAAATTAAAAAATACACTATATCAAGTTGCATTTTTACCTAAATTCTTTACCAAGTAGAATGCTAAAGTGACTAGAAGGCATCTTCTATTAAAATTAGAGGTACTGGGGTTGTGCTTGTGCAACCTTTTGGGGGTTTAACCCCTTCCCGACATTTGATGTAACAATACTGCATGGCGGGAGGTGCGTTCCCGCAATTTGCATTATTATGACGTCATGCTTATGGTACCAGCTCCGTTTAGGAGCATGAGGTGCCAGCTGTATGTTACAGCTGGCATCCGTCTCTAATACCCACGACCGGAGTTTCCTCCGATCGCGGGCATTAACCCCTTTCACGCCGCGGTCTCATGTGACCGTGGCTTGCAAGGGTCTAGTGCGCTAAATCGCCCCCCCCCACCCACCGCGCGGCACCTACCGGGGGGGTCCGATCCTCCACTGTCATCCCCGGGGTCTGCCAGTGCGAAGAAGAGCTTGAACAAGTGATCAGAGGATCGCTTGTTCAAGCCAACCTGTTAAAGTAAAAAAAAAAATGTTAAAACACTTCATATAAACATTTATCAATAAAAAGAATTAATTAAATAAAGTTAAAGTCCGCTAAACACTAACATTTCCTATACATATCTAATAAAGTAAAAAAACATAAAATCACCAGAAAAAAACACATATTTGGGATCGCAGCGTCCGTAACAATCCGTACAATAACTCAGTAACATTATTGGATTACCATAAAAACGAAACCCGAAAAACTTGCCAAAAATGTACATTTTTCATTAAATCGCTTCACAAAACTGTTCTAAAAAGTGATAAAAAAAAGTTATGTATGCCAAAATGGTATCGCTGAAAAGAACAACTCAACACACAAAAAATAAGCCCTAAACCAGCTCTGTCAACTGAAAAATATTAGCGTTATATCTCCGTAAAGATGGCGATACAAAAATAAATGAGATTTTCTCTGTATTAGTTTTAATTCAGTAAAATTGTAAAAATATATAAAAAAAATCTATATAAATGAGGTATCACCATAACCATAGTGTTCCATAGAATAAAGATAATATGTTATTTTTATGGTACGGTGAATGACCTCAAAAAAAGGAAGGAAACCAAAATTGACAATTTTTTTTCCTACATACCTTTTAGCATTAATAAAATCTCATCGATGAGCTAATGACCCACTTAAATGAAGTATTTGAAAAGTGTATCTAATGTTGCAAAAAGTAAGCCCTTATTTGTCCAAATTTCCCAAAAAATAAAGATTGTATAGCCAATAAAAAGGGACAAGGCATAATCTGCTCTGAATGGCGCAGCTTCCCTTCAATATCCTGGCGTGCACCCATACAGCAGGTTACCACCACATATGGGGTATTGTTACACTCAGGAGAAATTGGGTATCAAACTTCGTGGACAGTTTTGGTATTTTATTCACTGGGAATTTGTACATTTTTTGAAAAACATTCATTTAGCCAAAAAAATGTAAATTTCAAAATTGCATCCGATCTTGTTTTATACCCTGTAAAATAATTAAAGGGTTAACAACCTTCATGAAAGTTGTTTTACATACATTAAGGGGTGTAGTTTTTATAATGGGGTAATTTATGGGGTTTTACTTTTGTTTAATCGTACCTAAAGTTCAAAGCCCCATAACATCTTACAAAAATGAGAGAATGCATAAAAAAACAATGGATACATAATGCAGACATTTGGTTAATGTTAGTTATCAAGTTTTTTTTCTGTTATGACTACGCATGGAAAAAGTAGGAAATTTTCAATTTCAAAAATTGAGACTTTTTCCAAATTTTCACCAAATATCTGTTTTTTTCTGTATAAATAAATACAACACATATCACCAAAATGTTTAAACTAACATGAAGTACAAAGTGACACGAGAAAACAATTTCAAAATCACTTGGATATGTTAAAGCGCTGCAAAGTTATAACCACTTATAGTCACACAGGGCAGATTGGAAAAAATGGACCGTGTCAGGAAGGTGAAAAGTGGCTTCGGCGTTAAGGGGTTAAATTATCATGAAAGTATGACAACTTACCAGTGTTTTACTTTGACAGGTATGTTTTCTTAACAGGGTTAAAGGGATTTTGTGTTTCCAACATTTATTGGCACTTATTGGCACTCAAAAGAACGTCGTGGTAGCTTGTACATGTATTTAAGAAGTCTCTGTGCCTGTTTTGTTTCGTGACTGCACTGTGTCCGTGAAGACAGTAGAAATGTGCACCAAAAGGTTCATGTTATTGCTCAGTCCAAGTTTTTGACGCATTTAATTCAGCGACTCGACAGAATTATGTTGCAGGCTGTATGTTAAAGGTATACCGAAAAAAATGTGCCACACTTGCCAAGCAGTACAGGGTTCACCAGGTATATAAAGACTGTGCGCCAGAATTCAATAATCTTGCACACCCTGCACTTTTGATAAATCTGGGCCATTGTCTGCAAGAGTTATTCAGCTTATTACTACATAGTGTTGATGTAGAGTGTGTTTGCCTTAAATAAGGCAGCACTGTCTACATCACAGACTTTCATAGTTTTCTGTATATTCCTCACCTAGAAATCCCCAGAATGGGATACATGGCCATTAAGACTTCAGACACAACTCTGGTGGTTTTAGGCTTTCTCATCTGCAGAAAGCCTAATGGTAGGGTAGAGTCAGAGGCTTTTTTATTCCAGCTATGTCAGAAAGATATGGAAAAACTGCAGACCAAAAATATTTGATAGCAGGCCACCTAGTATTAGAAAAGGTTCCTACTTCCCTGGCATGCTTCTAACACTTTGCTGAATTTAAATCCTTCGTTTTGGCAAACTGAGAGGAAAAGAGATATAATCTAAAAGCAACACATTTTCAATCCATATTAATAAGTTGCTTTTTCCACCAAAGACAAATATCCTGCTTATTTGACAGAGAAGATATTTGTCAAGCCAGAAAGAGGTGCTGAGGACATGACCTTGGTGCAACTACCTCAGCAATTCGATCCAAAATTTCTCATAAACATCATAATGGATGGAAATAATAAAGGTCATTTTGAAATCACAATGTATTTATCTATGGCATATTGCAAGCAGATTGTAATAAGGGGGGCCTTCCATTCACTGCAGAGCAAATCTTCCTTACTGAAGCTCTATACTGTGCTAGGAACACAGTAGCAAGATTCTAGATCACTTTCCGTTCTTCAATTCACCAACATTGGCCCATCATGTCCCCCAAAAACATGCTTACGTTAGATAACCAGCTGATGACCCCACAATCCTTGACTATATATAAGATATGAGCGCAGATGTTCTTTATATTGTTTTATTTTGTTTTGTATTATCCACCATTTGTCTACACAGATATTTTAGGTCATCCCTCTTGCCTTGTTAGTATGCAACCATACTACATTGTACCTGTGAAGACACAATACTTTGGACTGAGACCATCCTCCTGCGATTACCTATGTCCCCAATGCTATGTTTGTTTTGCCTGGTCCTGCTTGACTAACCTGCTTGTACCTTTGTAACACAGTTTGTCTTTATCTAATCACTTCAACATATTTTATTGTCTATTGAAAAAATATTCTTCTAGAGCTAGATTTGGACACATTTGGACACATTAGGCAGTTTTGAATTGGTAGGTGTATATATGACATGACATAAGCACCTAAGTATATTAAATACCCAATCATCTTATAACAAAACTAACAGACACTATCATTGGACAGTTGTATTTGCCTTTGCAAACCTCTTAACCATTATTTTCACCCGAATAATGAAAATAAATGTGATGTTGACCAGGGACAGTGTCTAGAAACATGTTTGATGACCTGTAAGGAATGTAAGTCTCTGAAACCTCTGAGGTAACTTTGGTCTTTTTGACCAATACTTTTTCTTCCCAATTAGCAGCGTAACAACAAAAGTTCAGCATGATTTAAATTACTCACTAGTTTAATCCATGTCCATATATCTTAATTGAATAAAATTTAGTACTGCATTCATTGCTCTGTATTGAATTTAACAAAATGAACAGCAATAAATAATAGCCAGAATGAAAAACATTCGATTGAGGTTTAATTAGTCAGATCTGGCTGGCTGTTAGTCTTTTCTTTCGCACTGAATTTATAATTACATACACTACAAGTTGTCATATGTTTCAGTTATTGCTCTGTGAGTTATGTTTTTTTTTCTTTTTTGTAACTGTAGCCCACAAACTAAAATTATATATAATCACTAAAAACAGACTATACATTTTGGATGTTTTAAAGACTACTGTACAACAAATGTTCTTAAATGAACACGTCACCAGGGGATAGGATAGGTTCCCACAGACAAAGTACTGTGCAAAAAAATTCTGTACTCTGTGGTATTTAATAAATGCAGAGATTTTTTTTTAAATATGTTTGAAATAAAGTATATGAAACTTTACCTGACTCCATGCCAAAATGCTTCAGTTGAGTCCCAGGGGTTGTGAAAGCACGCATTTCAAATTATAATCTTTAGTATATTTCTTCTCACCTTCGTCACCCGTCATATGTAAAGAAGCATAGTAAAGAGCAGATGGAGATTATGATTTGAATTCTCCACCTATACAATAATATGTCCAGATGGGGGATGTCTCCATACTAGGGAAAAATTGCATAACAAACTTTATTTTTCTTTCAATACATTTTAAAGGTATTAGGCCATCACCAAAAATAAACTGATAATATTTGAACAATGTTGTACAGACCAAGGAGTCAGCGCTTCGTTTGGTATGACCTTTGTCAAGCGGATGTAGCTTTAGAGATAGGAGTCATAGTGTATATGGTTAGGCGGTCTCCGCAGGTGATAGTGTAAGGTGGCGCCACATCGCAGTATATTTAGCATTCCGAGAAAACCAGAACCATAAAGACACTTTCAAATTATACTAAGAGAAATGAAAAACCAGGATAGATAAGAAAGAGGGGGGTGGAAGGGAGCGAGGAGGAATGAAGGGGGGAGATTGGATTGGGGTCTCGATATTGCACCCATTCATCTGCCCTGTGCCTGCAGTCAAGTAAACGTGGGAGCCATTTTCGGTGAAAGGCTTCAGGTTTTCTCTCAGACCCATAAAGGAGCTCTTCCATTTGCTGAAGTTGGAGGATCCCCTGGGGCGATTTTCACAGCCTTAGGATTACTGTTCAGGCTGCAGCAAACATTTTTACCATCTCTGTCCATCTTTTTACTTCTATTTCTGGGAGCTGTTACAAATCCATACACAGCAGATAGATAAGGACATGAAGCTAAACATTAACTTGCATTCTAGAAAACATTCCGTATGATAATTCAGCTCCGTGTGGAGCTTAGACTATCCAGAGCTGTGGTTAAATCATTAAAAACTTCTCATCCATTAGTTATCGGAAGAAGTACTGGAGGAAAAGCTGATTTATACACACTTCTAAAAGCAGAAAGGCAGGAAAAATAACCCCTCGAGAACATTTAGCTATGATAATTGCAATAATTTATGAGAAAGTATCACAGAGATTGGGTAATGAAAGATCCTCCCAATAAAGAGCAAGATAGTTTAGTAAAATAAGTCTAGAAATGAACATGCTAAATAAACAAAGGGTCTTATACCATATGTGAACATAAGAGACCTGGCCTCAGATTATTCAACATGTTCTAAGCATATTTTGCATATGTTGCATTCTGTTACTTGGGTCCCACATTGTGCTTGGGGACTTTGATGGCAGACAACTTGATTATGTTTTAAATGAGTAAAATTGTGTAACCTGTAGGATGGTAACTCAATATATTATTGATGATTAAATAAATGTTGACATTCTCTGCTTTAAGAGGGACCAAAATTTCTCTTTTATCAGTGTTTTGCCTTGGGGAAGGAGATCTGGGCTTGTGGACCAATGGTGTTCACGTGGTTAAGCTCGAGTTTGTTTATTCATGTTTTGTTGACACTAAATGTAAACTAATTAGTAGGAGCTAAACAAGTTGACAGAAAACGGTTTTGGGCAAACCTAAAACTATGAAAAAGATTCACGGATTTTATCATTTTTATTTGGGATTGTGGTGAACAAAGACTAAAGGAGGTTTATATTTTATTTTTTTGTCTAATATTTTGTATTGAAACTATTTTTAGTAATACAAATATGATCAAAATGGATACATAATGCTTATGATACATACATGAGTTACAATTACAAGCATTAAATCAAGGTATCCAAGACTGAAGTTGGAAATAAAAAAAAAATTGATGTCAAATGTTTGTGCTACGTTTGTGCTGGTTTGTGCAGCAGAAATTTTCGTTTGTGCTGCTATCATTTTAAAATATAAATAAAAGTTTCAGAGGTCAACCCCCCCCCCTCCACACACATTGCCCAAATCAACCAAAACTGGTGCCAATCTATTGTACTATGTTTGTGCTGCTCAAATTTTTATTTGTGCTGCTTTTGGTTTGAATATATTAACAAATTTGTAAAGGTCAAAAGGTTAACCCCCCCACACACACACATTAACCAAATCAAACAAATCAAGCAAAAGTTTTCGTTTATGATGCTATCATTTTAAGGTGTTTTTTAGGTTTTTACATAGGTTTAGGTGTTTAGGATGAACTGGTAAAAAAACAAACCTAGTGACACTTCTCTGGTTTGATCACCTGGGGGAGCTAGCAAACACAATGGGGGTCATTTACTAAGGGCCCAATTTGAGTTTTTGCGACGGGTTAACCGAATATTTCCGTTTTGCGACGATTTTCCCTGTATAGCCCCGGGATTTCGACGCACGCGATTGGATTGTGGTGCATCAGCACCGACATGCACGCGATGGAAATGGGGGGCGTGGCCGTACGAAAACCCGACGGATTCAGAAAAACCGCCGCATTAAAAAAAAAAAAATGTTATAAGTACACATAAAAGAATATCTCAGAACGCGGCTGGCACCACCCCGGGGTGTGAATAAATTATATAACATTGGAGATTGGTGGTGCCACCATAGCTAATTTGCATAGTGTATTAACTTATTTTCCTCACAAATACAGCCATACAAAATCATAGGAAATGTAGCTTGCTATGGGGAGGTAAGTAATAATCTACTATCAGGTTAATTGATGATAGATGTCCTTCATGTGCAAGTGCAACATGAACTTGATACATGTGCAAGTTCCAAAGACGTTCTTTTCAATGAAAAGTAGGCACAGCCAGTCTAATTGTTCTGGACCAAGGTGAACACGAGTAGTGCGGAGTGTGCAAGATAATTTAAGACCTTGTACCAGTATTCAATAATCTGGCACAACCTGTACATTCGTGAGGCAAACTGCAATTTGTGCAGTTTGTCTCACTATTGATAAATCTGGGCCATTGTCTATATTCATTTATTTTTTTACATTGTGAAACCCATAATAGACAAACACTTCCTGTTCAACAAACATCACTTCTCAGCAGCGATCCCATTTACCTTCCCCAAATTACAATGTAAGTTATAACCTCTGCTTGTACACAGGTAGCAAAGAACTACAATGGAAACGACAATTACTAAACACAGTTCACCTTTTACCCCTTCTTCTGCAATTATCTTTGCACAGGTCACAGAGTTCATCATCTCCAAGGTAATTCATGACTCTCCTACAATCATGGAAAGAAATAAAACATGAATAATAATTGCATAAAATAAATGAAAGAAACATGTTTATTATTTCAATTACTAAAACGCATGGGTCATATATTCCCTTTAATACTGACACTTACCTTCTCTGATTTTCATTTTCTAGACTTCTAATGAGTATTGGTTTTTATTTAATCTATCAGAAAATCATGTGTTCTGATTGTAGTTTATGCTTATAACATCTAATATCACGGATGTAAAATAAGTAAATCACTAACATCACACGGTTTGTCTTACAAACTTGTAGCTCAAAGCTTTGTTTGGAATTTATACTTCAATTTCGCCAGGTTGCTGAGGTTTCAAATATTTTACTTCAGTTGCTGATTGTAACTCTTTGAAATTTATTGAAATTCATTTTGTGGTCTGTCAAACCACAAGATTTATTGTTATATTGTCCAAACAAACCAGAATACTTTAATGAGATACAGTGTTATTGATTAAAGCAGGGGTCAGCAAATGAAGGGCTTGATGTTGCACTAAAACTGATCGTACTGCAGAGGTTTTGCTAATAACAGCTCAGTTTCTTTACTTTAAATGTAACATTTCCAGATGCTATTTATGGTTTGCATTTATAGTAAGAAAAGTCTGAACACATAGATACCTTTTAACACTGATATTACAGTATGTAAATATATGGAGAATTGGATGTGCAATGTAGAGGCTAAACAGTAATTTCACATAAATACAAACTTATCTATTTTGTATAACCCCCCCAAAATGTAATTGTCTATTGAATGTAAGTTATTGCCCCAAATAGTATATTAGCTTTTTGTATGCACAGTAATTTTTGTTTTTACATAATTACATAACACTGCATAAATATTTTGGTTATAACTAATTTTTCACTAATACATCTACAAATTAGAAATTAATTAAGCTTCTGTGCAATCTGTATTTGGGCCTTTTATCTGATGTTTATATCGGGAAGTTACATTTTTATCTGAAAAATGTTCAGGCAAGAGAAGGAAATGTAAGAAAATATGTTTAGCCTAACTTTGTGAATTTTAACACGTTGGGACCAGACAATACCTAACATGTTTTTCGTGTATGGAAAGTGTTATGATTTGTTAATTAACTATTTTTATTTAACGGTAGCCAGCAGTAAAAAAAAACATTTTTAATGTATTTTTTAAAAAGACTCTACCATGCAAATTAACCCACCCAAAATAAATAATTCATTAAAAACTATTATAAAAAAAAAGCATTAAGCTTATCCCTAAATGGTTCCTTTCTATGGCTGCAATGTTAAGAAGTCAGCTTGTAAACTTATATGCAACTCAGCTGATGTGAGTCCAATGATAGTAATGGGGTCCAGCATATGCAGATATATCACTGCACTGCCTTGGCTCCCTGTTCTTTATTAACAGGTTTTATTAACACAAACATGCTGCTGGTATGGAATTAGTACTTAGGGACAAGCCGCCAATATTAAACTACAGACATACAGCTTACTTTGCTTTAACCTTCAGGGGCAGTAGGTAATAGTACACAATCCCTTGTTAAAGTATTGAAATGGAGACACAAGCTACGGCTGTGACTCAGCACTGCTACAATATTAACCGCTCCCTCAGAAAAGTGGGGGCTGAGTAAGACCTGGCTATGTGAAGAGAAAGAGAAATCAACCTCAAGATGTCTTCAGGAATTGTCTTCAGAGAATAACATGTTGATCCCATTCATGAGGGGACTGGGTTAGCAGCATAAGTGTCTGTGAGGAAATGGGTAATACAAACCGTATACTACAGTTCCCTGCCTTCACCACTAGGACAGAGGACATCAATATAAACCTTTTTTTTAGTAGAATGCTGATTCTACTCCTATGTATAGAGACATCAGTGGAACATGCATAAAGACATCTAGAAGGCACTGTTTATGGTTTGTTGGGGGGGGTGGTGCCCTGGTGATGGGATCTCTTTAACTTGCCTTTTTAGCAATATAAAGCTTACTGAGGGGTAACTGTACAATTACAATTAAATTGTAATGTATGACAAAATCCCTATGTTACTATTGTTCCATACTGCAGATTGGAATATTTTGAAAGTGTTGAAACCAAATTGTGACTGTTGACTCCTTCTCTCCACATATGGCAGCATCGTGAATACACTATGTCTGTCCATAAAGTTTGTTCTTGGTAAGGAATTATTTCTCCAGGTCTTTCTTGACTATTTTGGAACATTGTGATACCATTTTATTAGCCATACCAAAACTCAGTAAGTTGTTTAATCTAGTAACTGTCCATGATGACATTAAATAGGAATAATTAAAGCGTGCCATCATGCTTGTTTTCTTAAAATGTAATTGCAGCTTTGTCTCTGGAAAAATGAAACGTTATGCTTGAAGTCATATTTTTGCTGCCAGTGAAATTCACACTTTTATTGAAGCTTAAACTAAGCTGACAGTTTACTACAGCACAAGGGCACATGCATAAATTAATAAGGCCAGATGTCCTATAAATGAGAAAAGCAAAATTCGCAATTAAATAGTCTGAATTCCAAAGAGTAGAATATTGCCTGCAAACAATTTACAGAAAAGCTTTTTGCTTTCACAAACTTGTGTCAAGACAGTTACTTTAAAGTCATAAATGGAAAGTAATTAAATTTGAAATCTACATTCCATAATATTTACAGATGGCAAATATGGAAATTATAAATCCGTACATATTTATTAGGGATGAGCCACAAGTTCATCAAGGATGGTTGATCTCTGTCCCAAATACTCGACATTTAGATAAGGATTTTCACTTTTTAAGAACACGATAATTTATGTAATTCTAACATAATTTAGAAGTAGATAGACAAACAAATCGGCAGGATACCCTTTTTTTTTTACTACTGTCAACATCTGATAGCAAAACCTTAATTTGTCATTCAATGTATTTGTTTCAACAATAATCTCTATGTGGAACACATCAGAATTGTAGGATGACAAAGCAATCAACTACAATAGCTGGATAATGTCAGAATAAAGCACAAGTCACTAGATACAAATGGTGGATGCTTGAATTAAAAGCATCAGACAGAGATCTTGTAAATAGTAGTGAAATGACAAGCAGCGATCACACACTGTTATCCCTGGTGAGATAGATATTTGTTCCAACTGCTCACCACATTTAGGCCACAAATGGATGCATTTCTTTTAAAGCATAACTACAGCAGTCCCGGGTTACATACAAGATGTATGTAAGTTGGAACTGTATATTTTATCATTGTAATCCCAGCCAGAACTTTTTTGGTCTCTGGGACAATTGGATTTTAAAAATGTTGGGTTGTCATAAGAATCAAGATTCACACTAAAGCTTCATTACAGACACCTGTGATACCTGTTAAAGCTGTTTATTGTAGTCTAGGACTAAAGTACAATAAATTACCAATATCCAGAGGTCCGTTTGTAACTAGGGGTCGTATGTAAGTCAAGTGTTCTTAAGTAGGGGACCGCCTGTATAAGGTTAGTACAGTTAGTTTTAGAAACAAGCATTTTTGCAACATACATAAATTAGCTTTGTGCAGCCATTTGCCTGCTATTGCATTGCTGTATGCCTGTCTCAGCACCTCTCCCTTCAGCCCTGCATACTGGTTGCAAATAAGAAAACAGACTGAATCAAGAGACAACAAGAGTTGTAGGCTATGTATACAGGGTGATGAGCCACAAGCTAAGGTGCATGCATGCTGTCCTATTTGCAGTTTTACCTCATGTTTTCACCCCACTGCAGGTGCAGAGTTTAATAAAGCAGCAGAGTATCATCCACAAGTAGGCTTTGTATACCACCTCAGTCTCTCTTGGCTTCGATAAGGCTACAGTTGGGTCCCTGAGTAGTAGGGTCAGCACAGCAGTAGGATACACAGGATGCAGACTATTTATTTTTCTGTTTGTAATGTCTTCTCCATCCTCCTCCATGTCAGCAGCTGCTTTTTTATTGTTCTTTGCACTCACCATCCTCCACTATCCTTTGAAGAGGGGACAACCTGAATGACACATCCGTTTTAGCAGGTAGAGTGTATAGCAGTCATAAGGCTGTATAAGATGTTCATATCTCTAATACTTGATTACATATAACCATGCTATTGGCTACATGTAAAAATTCTTATATAATCTTAAATACTTTTGTGTATAAAACTACAAAAGTGCTTTAGGAATGATACCTGCATTGGCTTAGCAAAAAAAAAAAAAAAAAGATTTTCTGTAAGTTTTCAGAGCACAAAAGGTCCCTCCATTAGTCAGACAAGGTTAAAAATAAAGCACTGAGAGAAAAACAGAACATATGAGAGATGTTACACTTAGATAATTAGTGCATATGGTGATACATCACTAAGATAAACTGGTGCAATAAAAATAAGGTTTTTGTTACACAAAGAAGGTCAGTGTGTGTGCTTTTTATGTGTGGAGCAATGTGTGTGGTTTTGACGTGTGTCCATGTAATGGTCCATAAATCCAGGTAATATTGAGTCATTGTGTCAGTGACTGAAAGGGGAAAATAATAGCAAGTGCTAGCAATAAGCATCCCCCCAGGTTCTTAGTATAGTTTATGTTCTATGGAACAGAGATAAAGGCACCTGATGTGATGATCCCTCTCTAGCTTCTAAAAGTGACTCATCTCAGCCAATAAATGACTCTTCTCACCTTACATATTTGATTTTTATAGGTTAACTAGTGAGATTTTACATACAGTAGAGACACAATAGTAGAAAGGACATTTAATATTTTAACTAATGGAAGTAGGAGTTTAATGGGGTAAAATCTGGTCACAGTGTCCCTATAAAGAGAACCCGGAGAACCCGGAGAGCGGGTACACCCATGCTCTCCTGTGTAGCGCTGTCACCCCCCTGTTGTACTCACCTCTTCGGGCTCCGGGCTCTGCGTCGGTCCCAAGTGGGTCACGATCCTCCCGTCTCACTGGGCCGTGTGGGCCCCCACCCTCTAGATAGCATGCATGCACTGGCTCTTTAGGATCTAAAGGGCCAGCATCCTCCTAATTGGCGCTGGCTAATCCGGCATGCCCTTATAATCCGGCACCTCCCTCCACTCTCTGTCGGATCTTCAAGTCATTGCCTGATGTTCCTGTAGCATTCCTGTGGCATACCGGTGGCCTTCCTGCGGCATTCCTGTGGCCTTCCTGTGTTCTTATGGTGGTCCTGTGTTCCTGTGAGGTCCTGCCATCCTGAGATCCTGCCATCCCGATGTACTGCCATCCCGAGGTCCTACAAGCCCAAGGTCCTGCCTTCCCGGGGTCCAGCTTACCCGAGGTCCAGCCTACCCGAGGTTCTGCCTTCCCTGTGTCCGGCTTCCTGCTTCCCTACCGTGTCTTCCTGCCACAGCAAGACCATCCCGCTTTGCGGCGGGGTCTGGCAAAGACCAGGGCACACTTAAACTCCAGTCCCAGGTTGTGCCTAGTACCATCATCCCCCGCGGTGGTCCAGGGAGTCCACAGACTTTAGCCCCAAGAGACTCTACTACACCCCCATGTATGACAATGTCACTTCTCCTGACATGTAAGCTACTAATAAAATAATTGAAATTCCTCTGTTGCCAACCATAAGACTTTATAAATATTCTCCCTCAAATGAGAGCTGTTAACAATGACTAAATGATGTACACCATCTTCATAATTTGAAATTTTTAGGCAATATGAGTGATGTCCATGAAAAGTAACATTCACACTTAAGAGGAACCTGTCACCAAGTCATTTTTAGGTGGTGACAGGTTCCAATAGCCTATGCTATGCTGATTTTAAAAATGCTTTTGTCAGCATTATGAATCATTTCAGTAGTTTATATAAGTTTAATTTACATCACCTGGCTCCCTGCCAGCAGCATGTGGTGAGTCCCGGGGAGGAGCAGATGCAGTCGATTATTGTTGTTCCCTTTGTTATTTGTTTGTCAGACTTGTTATGTTTCCACACTTTGGAGCAGGGAGGTCCTGATTTCATGGTTGTCCTGTATCACCTAGAATACACAGAGGCAAGCAAGCAGGGCTGTTGGGGGTCTGGGGTCTTAGGGTTTACTATCCTGTCTGTTGTCCAGGAGTCCAGTGTTCACATTACATGTGTATACCAAGACGTGCAAAGAATGTGCATATCATGTCTTCCCTACATGTCAGTCTGTTTGAATAAAGAAGCTGCAGCAATGGTGTCACATGGATGAAACGTGACCAATGTGATAACTTTTATTTTAATTTCAGAATCACATTGGGTATTGAAAAGTTAAGCCAAAACAACTGTTACAGGGGAAGGGGGGAAACCCAACTTTTCCACGTAGTGAAGTTTGCTAAGTAGTATTTTTTTCTGACTTTAATTAAAAAATGTAAATTGATCTGCACTTACGTACAAGAACATTTCATGTATTAGATGTAATTTATGCACTGATAATTCTTCATTAGATAGAACTACATCATCTCACAACTAGTAGTGTATATCGCAAGCAACAGTCCGCAATTAAAATGAAGTGATCTTATAGAAATCTCATCGCTCTTTACAAAAATTATTGCACTGGTTGAGCAGAAAGTAGAAGACAAATTTAATAAGAATATGATGAAACACCACTTAAGATGATTGATGGAAAACCAAGCATCATCTTCAATGACATCCTAATAAATAAAATTGATCCCTGCAACTTGTAGGTGACAGTAATAATGTACGGTATAAGAATGTTTGACAACAGAATGGGTGGTTTTTACCCACAAGCATAATATTATTAGTATGAGAGAAGGAATAGTAATGTGTTCATGTCTCCTTTTATGTAATAAGAAAATTAAGTGACATCCCAGTAAAGGCCCTTTCACAAAGATGTTGTTGTTCTCATTCGTGATTCTGTGATTTTCACTAAAGCCTCAATGAGCCATTTTTTTTCAATGGGTGTAAAAAAATGTTGGTTCCTGTCTTATTTTTTTCATACATGCGGATCACAGAAGGCAACAGAAGTTTATGGGTCCGACAAACATTACAATTTTTTTCACTGATGATGCTGGGGAATGAGGTGTTATGTTTTTTTTTGCTGACATGACTTTCTGATGTGCAAAAACAGATGAGAGGTATATTATTGTATGTCCAATGTGTATTGCTTCACACAATTTGATGCCAATATCACATCTGAGTTTGAAACCATTGAGGGGAATCTATTGAGACTCTAGGTTCTTAGTAGATTCCGGCGCAGTCTCTGCTAGGTCGCACCATTTTAGACCAGGTCTGACCTGGCAGATATATCTGCCATAGTCTCAGCTGGTTTTCACCCATAGACTATAGTACATGCGTGGGGGTGACCTTAACTGTCAACCACCCATACCACCTTCTCCCTACCCCGATATGCCCAAAGTGGTGTGCGATGCAGAAAATCCCCAGAACTGGAGGGGATGGGGAAATTTCATGACTTCTCTGCCAAGGCATAATAAATCTCCCACATGGATTTAAGTAAAGCATAGCCCCCACACGGGACTCTTTGGGGGGATATTTATGATTTATTACACTATTAGAGCACCAGGTTAGTGGCGTAGAAGCCCTGAAATATTCGCAAATGCTAGCTTATAACTAGCACTTGTGATTATTTTCACCAATCCGCCTCCTTCACACCAGGGTTGTTGAAATAAATGCTATACAGGCTCCCTCCAGATACATCAAGAGGCCGGGGCCTCTTGGTGTATTCAGCTGCACTGGATGCTCAGTGGGGTAATATAAATAACTCCCACTGTGGACTATGATTCCAAAATTGACAGAGATTGTGCAGTTTAATACCTTGTTATTATGGAATCTGATGTAAGATATGGTTGTATGTATGTAGACTGTATACTATGCAAAAGCATTTTTCCAAGGTGTTTAATGGAAAACAATGCCTCATTTTGCTACCTTGTAAGGCAGCCACATTAAAAACAAAGTATGACTTACAAGAAGTCTAAAAACATGATGTGGGATTGAGCCAAACCAGTATATCTATTCCAGAAGGAACAGACTCCCAACTGTAGCCAGCACTATATCAACATGATTGGGTCTCCTCATTACAGCATAGGGAACTGGTTTGGCTGTGAGAGAGGCTTGTGATTAGGGTCAGAAGGTAAAAGTTCTCCTTATGGAGAGTTTGCAAATGAAGGCCGCCTTATAGGCGTGTGGAGACTTAAAGCCATAGATGCTCCAATAGGGAATTCTGGGAAGTATGCAAGTACATTTTCCAAGGTGTTAAATGGAAAACAATGCCTCCTTTTTCTACCTTAAGAGGCCCTTAACACGAATTATGACCTACAAGAAGTCTAAATACATGATGTGGGGTTAAGCCAAACCAGTACTATACAGTATATTATTCAGTGGAGACTGTATAAAAAGCTGAAACTTATCATATAATATTTAGGGATAGGGTCTTATTTAGATGCAGTATATTCATAAAATACTGCAAAACAACTGTTTGACACACACATAAAGCCTTTATGCAAGGGCATTTCACAAGCATAGCAATATTAGACTCTAATATTAGACTCTCATTATTAGCTAACTTGAATGCGCTTAATAAATCAAACTTCTACCCGCGCAGAGTGGATATGATAAGCAACTTAGAAAATCAGTTACATCAGACCTATATAAATATGAGCAAGCTTTGCAAGGCTAAATACTATGCGGAACAATGCGGAACAGGGAGGGTAAAGTCCTTGCGACACAAGCGAAAAAGAGGACTGCCCAAAGTAAAATTCCATACCTTTAAAAGGGAATTAAAAAAAAGATATTTGATCCGCAGGGTATTGCTGATAAAATAGTAAAGTTTTACACAATGCAATTTAACCTCAACGAAGATAAGTATAAGGTACAATCTACTAAGGGGGTTAAAAAAAACTTTCTTGGTTTAGTTAATTCACCAAGCTTGTCAACTAAAGAATCTGATCTATTAACAGCTCATATAACTGCCCAAAAAATGGCTGTAGCTATTAAAGCGCTTAAACAAAATAAGGTACCTGGACCTGATGGCAAAATATTAAAAGTATTTTTCATTTTGTTAAAACCGCATTTGGAAGTTGTATTTAACTCTATACAGAATACTGGATATATTCCCATGGAAATTATAATAGCTACTAGAGATGGGTAAATTTTAAAAAAATTTTAATCGCCAGGTTCGCCGAATTTCCAACAAAATTTAATTCGACCCGAACTGAATGATGTCGAACAACATTTAAAAAAACAGGTATTTCCTGGCTGCAGATAGCTTGTAGGGTGTTGTAGAATGTTGTTTCATGCTCAAATATGCATAGAGAGAGTGGTTTGGTCTTCAAACAATGCTGTGTTTTAGTATGACACGCACATGACAGGCGCCAATCTAAGAATCACTTCACTCTTCAATTCCATGGGCACTTACAGTAAATGGGATATTTGCATCTCGTCTGTGTTCTGTATCCACTCCAGCTTTTAGCTATCAATCCTAAAGCTTTTCATTTCTTCTGACAGATGAAATGAAGGGGAAAACCAAGCATAGTGGCAATGTCATAGAGTGGTGGAGTAACCCTCCACCACTCTATGACATTGCCACTATGTTTGGCAATTATGGAAATCACAGGGTGTTCCAGGGAGACAACGGTCCGTTGGCAGCAGCATGAGTAGGCCACAGAGTGACACAATGACAACTTATGGAGGTGGTAGCAACATCGTAGGTCAGAGAGTGGCAACATGACAGAGTGGGGAGGTTGCGGCAGCAGCATCATGAGGTCAGAGAGTGGCACAATGACAAATTCTGGAGCTGGCAGCAACATGGTAGGCCACAGTGTGGCACAATGACAGAGTGTGGAGGTGGGGTCAGCAGCATGAGGTCAGAGAGTGGCACAATAACAAATTATGGGGGTGTGAGCAACATGGTAGGCCACAGTGTGGCACAATCACAGAGTGTGGAAGTGGCGTCAGCAGCAGCATGAGGTCAGAGAGGGGCATATTAACAAGTTCTGGAGGGGGCAGCAACACCGTATGCCACAGAGTGGCACAAAGACAAATTATAGAGCGGGCAGCAACATGGTAGGCCACAGAGTGGCACAATGACAAAGTGTGGAGGTGGCGGCAGCAGCAGAAGGTCAAAGAGTGACACAATCACAGTGTGTGTAGGTGGGCAGCAGCAATAGCAGCAGCATGAGGCCAGGGAGTGGCACAATGACAAATTCTGGAGGTGGCAGAAACATGGTAGGCTAGAGAGAGTGGCACAATGACGAAGTGTGGAGGTGGCGGCAGCAGCAGAAGGTCAGAGAGTGACACAATCACAGTGTGTGTAGGTGGCCAGCAGCAGTAGCAGCAGCACGAGCCAGAGAGTGGCACAATGACAAATTCTGGAGGTGGCAGCAACATGGTAGGCCACAGAGTGGCACGATGACAAAGTGTGGAGGTGCCGGCAGCAGCAGGAGGTCAGAAACAGGAAGGGGTGACAATTCCAGTCCCTGATAAAGATGGTGGGAGGCAGATGGAGCAACTGGCATCAGGTGGGTGGCAGCATCTGGATAAAGGTTAAGGCAGGTAGTTAGAATCCAGACTCATTTCTCAACGTTTGGGAGAGGCGTCATGGCTGATCTAATATGATACATAAGGCATTGGTGTGTTGAAATCCTGGCCGATCCATGCCTGATTCATCTTGACAAAGGTCAGTCTCTCCACGTTACAGGTGGACAAGTGGGTTCTCCTTGGGGTAACGATGGCACCCGCTGCACTATACACCTGCTCTGATGCCACACTATTGGCCAAGCAGCACAGCTTCTCTACTGCAAACTCTGCAAGTTACGGCCACACATCAAGTTTGGCTGCCCAGTAGTCCAGGGGATCCTCTACCTGGGGTTGTAGAGTGCTGTCCAAGTAGGCCACCACCTGCTGGTTCAGGGTTTGCTCCATGTCCTGCTTGTGACGGCTACCCTACCCTACTTTTTCAAACGAATTGAAATTTAGGGAATACAGAACCCCAAAAACTGACACCCTGGAATTTGAGAAAAATTCCCTCCACCAACTAAGTGGATTTGACACAGATTTATGGATATCAACTTTAGCAAAAAAAAGAATTGAAATTTGGGGAATACAGAACTGACACCCTGGACTTTGAGCAAAAATCACTCCATCAACTATGTGGATTTGACACAGATTTCTTTATATCTACTTTAGCAACAAAAAATAATTGAAATTTGGGGAATACAGAACCCCAAAAACTGATACCCTGGACTGAATCACTCCAGCAAATATGTTGATTTGACATGGATTTCTTGAGCAAAAATCACTCCATCAGCTACTGAATACAAGCAGCTAGACACAGACAGCACATGCAGTGTGAAATGACGGGATTGCGTATAACCATCTGTTTTTAAAGGGCTGTGACATAAGACTGCGGGTCGCTGATTAGCTTACATGTCTGCACATGTGATCGAGGGAGTTCCTTTCTTCTTACCAGAGTTCTCTGCCCCATTTAACACAGTATGCTTGTGGCCATTTTGCTAATAAAGGAGAAAAAAAATTTGTTCCCACAAATCACCGTAAACTTCGGATTCGTGCCAAACCAAAGTTTTCCTGAAATTCAAAACAAATTTCACTTTTTAGAATCGATTCGCCCATTTCTTGCAGCTACCATTGATACTCTCCTAAAGCCATGTAAAACACCAGATTGCCCGGGGAATTTTCACCTTATATCTTAACTAAAGTCTGATCTTAATTTATTTATTTTTACCTGATCTGTTTAATCAGGGTGGCTTTGTTAAAGGCATATTATCATCACATGAAACTAGGAGATTTATAGATCTCATTGATTATGTTGGGGGATGTCAGGGACCTTCTCTGATTCTTTCTTTGCATGCGGAGAACGTATTCGACAGAGTCCATGTGGAGTATCTGAGGGAGGTTTTTACTAAATTTGGCTTTCTTAGACAGAGGAATTAACATGGTTAACACCTGCGATTGGTGTTACCTATGGGTGTTTGCTGAAATATGCAGCAAACACCCACCTGTTACAGAGAGGGCTCAGTCTGTAAGCCCTCTCTGTCCTCCTGCTTCCGACGCGTGCAGTACTAGTACAGCGCATGTTGGGAAGGGGTTAAAAGTAATACATGTTACCCTATTTGCAGTTAGCCTGTGGAGTGTGCAGAGATTAATCAAAAGTGGTGCACGGTCTTCATTAATTGGGAAGTGTGCACCAACATTTTTTTGGTGTACCTTTAACATAGAGCATGCAACACAGTTCTTTCGAGTCGCTGTAATAAATGTGATGCACAGTCTGACCCTGCACTTTTGGCACAGAATTTTGTGGTGTGTCGGGCATAGTGCAGCTGCGATACAATACTGAAATACCTTTCAGTGCAAAGTCAGATAAGAATACTGCTACAAATGGGGGCCATAGCCTTACAATTTAGCCTTGTTTACCTTCTGAGAACATCCTTGAATTGATAAGCTAGCATGATGACCAAAATTGTAAACCTTACAGTAAAAAAAATATGCATATCTATAAAAACTTTGCCAAAAGCCTTTTTTTCATTTGGTGGAGGTATAGCCCCCACTTGCAGAGGGAATAATTCAGAATCTTTTGAGAGATAACACATACCGTATTTTCTGGACTATAAGACGCACTTTTTTTCCCCAGAAAATGGGGAAAAAACAGTGGTGCGTCTTATAGTCCGGATGTAGCCTTTGCAGGAGGGAATGGAGGGCACCTAGCTGCGCTCTGCCAGCCGATGCTGGCAGTAAGCGCAGCCCTTCACAGTGAAGCGCAGCGGCTGTACTCAGTGCCGCTGCGCTCCTCTCCTCTTCTCAGCCCTCCACTGCTGGAGGGAATGGATAGCAGCACCCCTGCGCTCTGCCGTCCTCAGGGCACCGATATAAATGATCATTATGGCAGCAGTGGAGAGAGAGAGGGGGGAGGAGAAAATCACTGACTCTGTCTGGCCAATCCCCACTCGGCTTGTAAGTAGCCCGGGAGGCTCAGAGTGAAAACAGAAGATGAAGGCTGCTGCACTGTGTGAAGAGGAGCCGAGCCTGTACAGCGCTGCAGTGTCTGACCTGTAACTTCTCTCCCAGCACAGGATCAGATAAGTGATTAGTTCTGCCTTCCCCCGGTCTCTGCTCTCACAGTCTTAACCACTTGTTGCCTGGTATGTAGTGGCTGCTGTCCCCCTGGTAGATTGTAAGCTCTTGTGAGCATTGTACAAGCACTGTCATCTCCTGTGTCCTCCTCCTCATAGATTGTAAGCTCTTGTGGCCATTGTACAAGGACTGTCACCTCCTGTGTCCCCCTCCTCATAGATTGTAAGCTCTGGGGACCATTGTACAAGCACTGTCATCTCCTGTGTCCTCCTCCTCATAGATTGTCAGCTCTTGTGGCCATTGTACAAGTCCTGTGTCCTCTCATCCTCCTCATAGATTGTAAGCTCTTGTGGCCATTGTACAAGCACTGTCATCCCCTGTGGCCTCCTCCTCCTCATAGATTGTAAGCTCTTGTGGCCATTGTACAAGCACTGTCATCCCTGTGGCCTCCTCCTCCTCATAGATTGTAAGCTCTTGTGGCCATTGTACAAGCACTGTCATCTCCTGTGTCCTCCTCCTCATAGATTGTAAGCTCCTGTGTCCATTGTACAAGCACTGTCACCTCCTGTGTCCGCTCCTCCTCATAGATTGTAAGCTCTTGTGGCCATTGTGCAAGCACTGTCATCTTCCTCATTGATTGTAAGCTCTTGTGACCAGTGTCACATATACTCATACCTATACAGCCCTGGTAACTCTTGAGACCCCCTGACTACATGGCAGCATAATTCTATCTAGATAGGCTGCTCGCCCCTGCCCCTCTCCAAAGAGAAACTAGGCTGCACTGCCCAGTTACTTTACTGTCACTTTATAAAATATTTTAGCATACTATTTTGGGAAAAAACATTTTTCTTATTTTTCCTCCTCTAAAACCTAGGTGCGTCTTATGGTACAGTGCGTCTTATAGTCCGAAAAATACGGTACTTACTTTTTGGCATCCAATGATTCCTACATGTATTTTTCTATGTTTTATTGTATAAACTTATGAAGTTATTAAATGTATTTTATCCACCACTTGATCTGGTTTTTCCTTTTTTAAAATTTTATCCGATTATAAATGGCTTGATTTAAATGGTGATTTTGATATTTCAAAGCTCATACTTTATTGTTGTTATCTTTAGCCTCCTTTTCTTTTAACCTCAAAACATGTTGTGATTTTGAGATTCCAATAATACATTTCATATCACGCTAGCTCCATTGCATCCTTACTACCAATGTGCACCAATACGACTACCCCCTCCTTTCCCGTTTGAGTTTGATCCAGACCAGGGTGAAAACTGAGACCTGACAATTCAGTCCATAGGCAGCACCATAAGGCAAAATACTAGAGTTGGGCCTATCCATAACACAACCACATCTGGTGAGCTTAATTTCATTCACTTTTGAGTACCTATATTTTTACAACAATAATGCTACTCTATGGGGCACATGTATCATAGTTTCAGCTAGACAAATTGTCTAATTTTAGCAACTTTTACTGTTTTTGCACCATTTTTGTGACTTTTGACTCTGTTCCTTTTCAACTACGCCTTGGTCTGCAACTTGTTCAGTGTGCCTTATGTATCTTAGTTTTCCAGATGTTCCGTGCAACATTTTGCCGTTTTTGCGCCATTTTTTTTCCATGGACCCAATTTTAACATGTAAATTGGAATTATTTCACATGCTCTAACTGTTTAACATTTTGCACAGTAAGCTCTTTTGTCAAAACTTTTTAAATTATTGTATTTTTTTTAAATTGTTTACTTTTAAGGGTGAGGTCACACATAGCAGTTTAATTGCATTTATAATGAATTTGAAACTAATTACAACAGCTGAGGGGAGGTGATTTGCCTTATTTCATAACTGTTAACATTTTTGTTTACAAAACACAATATAAACACCACATTAATGCATGTGTTAACATTGCGTTTACTATGCGTTTCGTAAATTCAAATGTTAACAGTAATGTAATTAGGAAAATCCACTCTCCTCAGCTGTATATAACTCCCTCACGTGGCTTGTGTCCACTCCTGTATATAACCCCCTCATGTGGCTTGTGTTCTCTCCTGTATATAACCTCCTCACGTGGCTTGTGTCCGTGTGGATTTGAGACATTTGCAACAAAAAGTCTCAAAAAGAAGCCAAAATTTGCGCCCGCCAGGATAGGAAAAACTGAACATGTATCACAAGTAAAAAGACAGGATCATACATAAGGTGCAAAAACTAGCCACCAAAAGTCTCTAAAATGCACCTCAGAGAGACCAAACTATGATACATGTGCCCCTATGAGCGCTTTGTCCTATTCCTTTTTGCTTTTCTCTACCCCTTATTATGTCCTATTGGGGTTGATTATTTAAGCTGCTCAGTATAAGCACAAAATGAGGAGCAAACATCACAGATGAGTTTGTGCTCACATAATTTACATAATTTTAATATATATATTTTTTAAATCTTTATTAAAAACACATTGATTTGTTTTTCCGACTGATAAAGAGACACATAAATCAATGGGGGATTTTTATCAGTTTCTGCCATACAAGCCCTGAAATTGAAATTATTTCCCTCTTTACTCCCCCACCAGGGGGGGCATGCCTGGCAGCATAGTGGGCTATAGCACAGTACACTAGAGCCTCCTATTATAACTGGAGTGATGGAGGTTTGGGGCTTATTGATAAACATCTCCTAATGAAAAAGCAGTGTGCCTAGTTATGGCGCTGGTATTTAAGGAACGACACAGACCAGAATGCACCAGTACAAGGTGATCCATATTAATTTAAGCTCTGTGGCTCAATACATTTCTATTTACAGTCACATGCAATGCTCTGGAAGATCTTCAGACCAAGCACAATTTTTTTAAATCTGCCCTGTGTCACTATATGTGGTTATAACCCTTAAATGCTTTAATATATAAAGGTAATTTTGAGAATGTTTTCTTGTCACACATTGTACTTTAAATTAGTGGAAATATTTAGTTGATATCTTTTGCGTTCAATTATGAAAAAGATAGAAATTTGTCCAAAATTTTAAAAAAATCTCAATTTTCAACGTTCTAAATTCTTTGCTTTTCAAGTAGATAGTCATACAATCCAAATAACTTTATAAATAGCATTTCCCGAATGTGCCCTTCGGTGGTGGAAGACGTGACTTCCGGTTTCGGTGCTGGAAGACGTCATTACCGGCGCGGCGCCGTGATAAACATGCTAATCAAGCTGGCAGGTGTGTGCAGGTACTCCTATGCCGACACCCCATATGTGTTAGTAAATTGCTGTATGATTGAACGGCCAGGCATAGAAGGGAAGGAGCGCCATTCAAAGCAGAGTTGCATTACTATATATTACAGGCTATAAAATGTTTAGGGTTTTTATTCTTCTTTGTAGGCCGTTTACTGTACCATAAAAATAATCTTAGCTTTATTAAATAGGCCACCACCATTACAGTAATACCACATTTATATAGCTTTTTTATGGTTGCCTTGTTTTGCAGAATATCAAACTTATTTGTTGAGAAATTTGCTTGTTTTTGCATCACCATGTTCTAAAATACATTTTTATTTTTATGTATACAGAGCTGTTCAAGGGCTTGTTTAAGCTGTACTTTTTAATAGTATCATGTCAGGTTGAATGTTACTTTTAGATACTTTTTATCCTCTCTTTATGAGGTTGGATGTGAACATATCATTATTTTTGCAAGTAAAATTCGATTTTTATTTGTGATGTGATTAGGGGATCTTTATTCATTTATTTTATTATTTTTTATTTACACTTTTTTTTAACTTTTTTTTCACTGTTTTACTTTGTCCCAGGGTGTAACATGGACAAGTGATCATTTGATCACTTGTTCAATGTAATATACTGCAATACTGATGTATTGCAGTACATGACATAGTCAGCATATGCTTTCTGCGTAGGCTGACATCAGCACTGTGTTAGATTGTGCTGAAAGCACGATCTAATAGACACCTACTGCTAGCAATCCTGGGGACCTTCTTAGGACCTCAGAGCTGCCATGAAAGCAGTCAGCAGGGCATGAAAGATACCGACCCCTCTTGGTAACTACCCGACTCTGCTCCATAAGCGCCACGGTCTCTATGACCTCAGAATCTATGGGTTAAACAGCCAGGATTGCGAGTATCGCAATCCCAGCTGTTACTGCGGGCACCCGGGTGTCATTTACAGCTGAGCTCCCACAGCGATCGCGGAGATGCACATGTGCCTCAGGATGCGGCAATTGAGCTAGTGAATAAACATATCTTACACTATTGGATTGAAGTCTAGAGATTTTTCAAGATATTGGTTTCTACCCCCTAGAGTTAATCGTCAATTAAGACGAAAGTCACATCATCCAGAAGGTCCAAAGTGTTAACAGGAAAGATGCAGTAACAACATTAACACTGTGAAAATGAATCATCTGAATTGAAGATTGGAGGGAGAAAGACATTTTCTGTCTCCAACGAAGCATTCAGGTAACTTAACCTTAGGTGCATGGACAGACTGACCTGAAATCAAAGGGAGGGCGGTATTCCTGCTGCTGCACACTTGCAGCCATATTCTGAACCATGTGAGCCAGACTCTGGACCTGACTAACAACAGCTTCCATGGTCTCCATAAGGCTGGTTATTATGTAAAGAACTAGTCCAGCAACAGCGCAACCACAACCAGGCTTGGCGCTAGCTGTCAGACTGAGTAAGTGGTGGTGAACTCACCCTGTGGGCTATGGCCTGCCAGCAGATAAGCCACCCTGGCAAGGGTGAAACGACCGTGAGTAACCTAACTAACAGTCCCTGAGTGACCCTACAAGGTGACAGGGAATACTCACTTCATCTGGAAGCTGCTGGATGGTGGAGCGGACAGGTAACAGGAAATCTGAGATAGGCCAGTGTTCACACAGATGAACAGTTAACCATATGGAAATTACCTTTTTCTATTATGGATAGAGCATTGTAACAATAATGTAAAGCACAGAACTTTATTCGGTGTAACATTTGTAAATATATTACAAAAACCCCTATTTTTTCCTCTTTTGTTACTAAAAAAACTTTCCCCATTCATACTCATCTCAACTGCTCCAGTGACCACGTCGTATATCTAGCATCTTGCTCTTCATGCAACGTGCAGTATGTAGGTTGTACTATCAGACCACTTAAAAAACGCATTGCCGAACACATTAGCGGTGCCACTAAATGTCAACTTACCTTGTCGTCAGGTCTGTCGGGGCTCTCGAAACACTTTCTAGAGGTACACCACGGTGATGTCTCTACATTATCTGTTATTCCTATTGAACGCTCACCCCGCCCCCGTAGAGGAGGAGATTGGACCAGACGGCTACGATCCCGTGAAGCCTTCTGGATCCTTTCCCTCCAAACAAGATTCCCGCAGGGTTTAAATTTTAAGAATGATTTGATGTATCTTTATTGATGCACTGTTTTGGGTTCTATAAATCTAGTTACTTGTCTTATTGTTCTTTTCTCATGTAAACTGTTTTTGCTGCTGTTTATACTTGCTCCGCCCTGTTGTATCATGTGACTCCTCACATATGTTTAAATAGCTCCCATTCATTCCATGCGTCAGGCTACGACTAAGGGCGCTCTCCCGCCCGAAACGCGTCAGGTTTTTCTCTCCCATGGACGTCCTATGATGTTTTTAATATGTGATTTTTTCTAATAAAGTGGACTTTTATACCTAATTTTGCCTTTCGTTGGAAGCTGGACTACACCCTTCTCTTTTGCTACTATTTCCTGGTTCCCCAACCCAGGTGTCCGTGCAGCCATGAACCGCTACCAACATTGAACTTATAGGTGAGCTGAAAAACTTTTTTCCTTTTCTACAGAACTTTATGTTCTTCTTCACTCACAATAGCCTGCATACAATACAACAACATTTTTGACTATGCACCTCATCATTCATAGCTAAATATTAGGCTGCCAATCCAGTACATGGTATTAGACATGGTATTGCCTCCTGCAGACAATGACTAAAGCAGTAAACCAAGAGGACATAACGGTTACTAAAACTGTGCCCAGGTAACTCACAGTAGATAACTGAGAGCTGAGTCATGGGCAGAAGGTCATGGGCAGATGCGATATCCAGCATTGATTTTCTTCAGAATTTCTTATTTGTCCATGGTCCCAAGCCTGTCAGGTGTGCAGAAACACCAAATAGGTATGGGAACCTTAAAAGGATAGTTTCAGACTACATATACATTATACTATATACCATATATTACTATAAATTGTTTAATAGTTGTTATAGGGCAGTGGTGGCGAACCTATGGCACTAGTGCCAGGGGTGGCACTCGGAGCCCTTTCTGTGGGCACTCAGGCCATCACCCCAATTTCACCAAACAGGACCAAATCCACCAAATCTTCCTGCAGTCCCAAGCAACTTAACAACAGCGCTATTTTAAAGCGACACATCATTGGTTGTTTGAAACTGCGGGTAAAGTGAGAAGGTGTTGACAGAACTGCATTGTCTTTGGAGGTCATCCTGCTGGACCCACCATTCTTCCTGGACAATGATGGTCTGAATTTGCCCACCTTCTTTAAACTATATTAGTGGCCTCAGGCAGCCAATACAATTGAATGATGTTGAAGAACAGGTAGCAATGTTACTGCTTGAAATGTCATGTTGGCACTTCATGGTAAATAAGTGGATTTTGGTTGTAGTTTGGGCACTCGGTCTCTAAAAGGTTCGCCATCACTGTTATAGAGGAATGAGGATGCACTGGTGCCACAGTAAATAACATATTGTTTAGTATCTACAATGTAATACTTACCTCAGAATTCCCAATTAGCTCAGCTAGATGCTGCTCAGGTACCCATTGTTCTCTACTTCCCGGTCTTCGTCAATACACTTGACCTGCTGAATTGTACCTTGTGATTGGCTTTTGTCAGTAGGCATTCCCTGTATTTCAAATAGGACCAAAGAGCAGTTTGGACCAGGAGCGGGATAAGACCTCCATTGACCCTGGACTTTATGAATTATTCTGCTGCTACATGTCTAGAATTCACTTACTACTTCTTTCTGCTTTTGATCTGTGGTTTCAGGGTCTTTGAAGGACTTTAAAATGGATCTTGTGTACATTTGTATTGAGAGCATGAATGGATATACAAGGATTTAGTGGGTAGATTTTGGTAGGTGGTTTGGGTGGCCATGGGTCCCCTAAAAGGCTTGTGCCCAGGGTCGGACTGGGGTGCCTGGGGGAAACTGGTTCTGGGGGCCCACCATACCGCTGCCGAGAAATATTCATTATTTCATAGGAGTTCACGGAGGCTGCATTGTGCTTAGCACTAACTTACCAATAAGAATAACTAACTATAAACCCTTCACCTTCTCCGTATGTTCTCTGCAGCACAAAAGACTAGGCACTGACATTATAGGAATAGTTTAAATAGTTAGTAATTACAGTTATCAGACTCAAAAGTGGGATTCAGTACCTCAAGACGCAAGACGACTTTTGCCTTTTTTCCTTATAACTGGAGAATTTTCCACCAGATATCTTCATCTCTGCGTGGCACATCTCCACACTGTGCAACTAAAAATATCACTGTCACTACAGCATAACGTCACCTGGATCACAATGTCCCACTCGCAACTGACCACACTGTGCCCACCACAAATATCAAATATACCCCCATAACAAAAACCATACTGTGCCCTCTCCATAAATGAAATATTACATTGAGCTCCTCAGTATATTACATGCACACCCCTGAGTAAAAAATATGATACACCTAATAAATTAAATTGGACATCATTCCCTTTAATTATATAATATATAATTTCCAATGCTCTCCTTATTCTTTTTATATTTACTGCTCAGCTTATTTTATATAAAAGTCCTAATAAATACTCATATTCAGGTATTTATTGGCTCAGCACAGTACTACTACTCCTATCCTGTATACACGAGCACAGCACAGTACTACTACTCCTATCCTGTATACACGAGCACAGCACAGTACTACTACTATCCTGTATACACGAGCACAGCACAGTACTACTACTCCTATCCTGTATCTATGGGCACAGCACAGTATTACTACTCCTACCCTGTATATATGGGCACAGCACAGTACTACTACTCCTATCCTGTATATATGGGTACAGCACAGTACTACTACTCCTATCCTGTATATATGGGCACAGCACAGTACTACTACTCCTATCCCGTATATATGGGCACAGCACAGTACTACTTCTCCTAACCTGTATATATGGGCACAGCACAGTACTACTACTCCTATCCTGTATCTATGGGCACAACACAGTACTACTACTCCTATACTGTATATATTAGCACAGTACTAGTACTCCTATCCTCTATAAATGGACACAGCACAGTACTACTTCTCCTATCCTGTATATATGGACACAGCACAGTACTACTACTCCTATCCTGTATATATGGGCACAGCACAGTACTACTACTCCTATCCTGTATAAATGGACACAGCACAGTACTACTACTCCTATCCTGTATATATGGGCATAGTACAGTACTACTACTCCTATCCTGTATATATGAGCACAGCACAGCACTACTACTCCTATCCTGTATATATGAGCACAGCACTACTACTCCTATCCTGTATATATGAGCACAATACTACGTCTCTTATCCTGTATATATGTGCAATGCCCCCCCCACTCTTGTTACATGTAGTGCCCCCTTATCATACTGTATATAACTTCTAGTTGCCATTAATTATATTTAATGCTGTAATGATGTAATATGTATAGTCTGCCAGTTAAAAATTATAAATTTCACTCACCTTTAGCAGCGCTCCCGCGTCCTCCGCTTCTCTTCTCCCGGCGACAGTGGAGCTGACAAGAAAAAGCGCGGCAGCGTGAGTGCCGTGAGTGCATCATAGCGCTGCCGTACATCAGGGGACACAGTGCGGCGCGTGCCGGGAAAAAAACGGCCGCGTCGCTTGCACTTATGGCAGCGCAATTATTCGCGACATTACTCGATGTGGCCGCTTACGGCCGCATCGAGTACCTGTGCTGTCACTCACTGGCAGGGGCCTCAGATCGGGATGGAGGCCCCTGCGGAGGTACCGGGGACCTACTATGGGCCAGTGCCCAAAAAAGAAAGATGAGACCGCATCAGTGAGACTGATTACCAGTTTCAACTCCCAATGGAGATGTTTCAAAGAGATCATAGATAAACATTGGTCTATCTTGTTAACGGACAAGGACTTGGCACACAATCTCACTTCAAACCCGTCCATCACCTGGCGAAAATCACGAAATCTTCGTGATATGCTGGTACGAAGCCATTATACTCCCCATGTCGAAAAGACCTGGCTAGGGAAGAGGGGTCCAACATGGGGTTCCTACTGTTGTGGTAAATGTAAGGCCTGCCAGTACATGGAGCGCACACAGAAATTCACTGACTCGGGGGCAGAAAAAGAATACAAGATTGTTCACCATATTAATTGTAATACCGAGTCAGTGATATACTGTCTGCGTTGCCCATGTGGCAAGCTATATGTGGGCATGACGACCAGACAGTTAAAAGTACGGGTGTTGGAACATGTTCGAAGTATAAGAGCAGCCAGGGATAACGATACCTCGGACCCCCTAAGAGATCTTAAACTACAGCCGGTCCTGCGACATTTTCGCGATAAACATGATTGCAACCCTAAGGGACTTACAGTCAGGGGCATAGATAGGATTATCATGGGATCTAGGGGGGGTGATAAGAAGAAGCGCCTTTTACAGAAAGAGCTGAGATGGATTACTCTTTTAGACACCATTCAGCCAAAAGGTCTCAACGAAGCAACAAGCTTTAAACCTTTTTTATAATGTTTGTCTATATGTTGTGTGTAATTTTCTATTTCTTTTCTCTTCTTTAGATGATAGATATAATGTTTTATGATCTCACACATGTGATTTAGTTTGATACTGGTCCGATACTCACCAGGATGAAAGATGGGCTACAGCTCTACTCTGAGACGACGATAATAATTTGCCTGAAGACCATCCATATATGGACAATTGTATCCTACAATACCACGGGAGACGATTACTGGTGGATATGAGTGCTCCACTACATTCTGGGAGTTGATCTTAATATGTCTTTACTTGCTGGATTTTCTGTCACTTTTCTTCGTGTAAATATATGTTTTTATGGGAGTTGATCATAATATGTTTTTACTTGCTAGAGTTTCTGCCACTTTTCTTCGTGTAAATATATGCTTTCAGCACTTGCACTTTATTGAAAATGGTGTTTTTAGTGGAGTGTAACCTGCACTATTTTTTGAGACTGTTCACGGTTGCATCAATTGATGATTTGTTAGCATATAAGAAGGTTCACATAGCACACAAATTGTATAGGATACGATTGATTGATATAGAGTATATTATTGATTGAAGTATATAAGAGGGTCCACATTGTATAGGATAGGATTTGTATAACAATGTTGTTGTGTTAGTGGGCTTTCGACATGCACTTTATACACTACTGCACTTTATTTATTCATTGAGGCATCTTGGACACTTCTGTACTTTATACTGTAGCACTTTATACACATTAGCACTTTATCCAGCTCCCCCATATAGCTCCCATTAAATGATGACTGGTAATCAATATTTGTTTATATTTGTTTATGTTTATATTTCTTTGCTGGGAGGCACATTTCACATCATTCTTATTCCGAAACCTTTTTAGATTTGTCTTCACACACATGGTCGATCATTTGCTACATTTTTAATTTTTACTCTTTATTCTGACACCTTCTTGACACAGACTTACCTCTCCGGCGGTTTGCTGACTCGCCTAGGCGCGTGCGCCGCACCGTCTTCGGGGGGAGTGCACCTTCCTGCGAAGCGCCTCCATGGCAACGCCAGCCCGGTCATGTGACCGGGCCGGGCGCGTCATGATGACGCGCTTCCGGTGCGCGACCTCATGGAGCCGGCGCGTCACGTGATGGGCGCGTCATCAAGCAGACCTGCCGTCTGAGTGTATTTAAGGTAAGCACAACATCTAGACATCACCTCCTGACGAAGCATCTGTGCGAAACGCGCGTCGGGGTGTTCCTGCTGGCCCTCCCCTTGACTGCCTCCGTGCCTATTACACCATGCCCTTGGGTAAGTGTGACCTGTCTATTGTACCTCCGATTGACCAGTTTTTGATAGTAATATTTAGGTCCACTGCCCTATAAATTTGTCCCACTTTTTGGACATAATACTCCTTTGGTTACATCTCTTTTTGGCACTATTGGTGAGGTAGTAGCAAGATAGGGGGGCCAAGGGTTCTCTGTGTCTGTCCCACATCCATCTGGGACACTGCCTATTCCCCTCATGTTTCCTACTTTCAGGAATCCCTTTTGAAAGTGGTGTTTATATTATGTATGTATCATATTGAATAAAGTGAATTACATTTTATACATTTAAAGCTCTTTTGTTCTTTGGTTTTTATGGGCCAGTGCGACCCCGCTGGCAGGGCCCTCAGATGGGGATGGAGGCCCCTGCCGTAGCGGAGGTGCCGAGGGCCCACCGGAGGATTCACCGGTCCTCCGGTGGGCCAGTCCGACCCTGCTTGTGCCCTGGGCTACTCTCCAAACCGCCAATATTATAATCTGCTTCTGGTTTGGACCCAAGAAACTTTGAAAATAATATGTGATTTTTCTCTTTTTTATACTTATTCCAGGATACTTATATAAGGCTGAAATTCCTTGTACATTAGCTGGGCATGGTGAAAAAAAAAAATCTTCACTGAATCTGCAATTCTATCGACAATCAATTCTTTTAATTAGATACTATACAGTGTTTCTGTTTCAATTTATTTGTCTCACTATAAATGCTTTTATCTAGAATCTTCAAAACCAAAAGAAAAAAAAAGAGATTGCAAAAAAACCTGTGTTTATATATAATTCACTGGGACTAAAACATTGAACGTCCAAGGCGGATATTTTTAAATGGATTTTATCAGCATGGTAGTAATATAAGTAATTTATGTTTTCCCTTTCCACTCTCCATTTTTATTACAACATTATGGAAAAAGATATTACTTTTTAGAGAGATATAGAGCACATCGTGGAACTCTCTAGAAATATCGATGGTAAAGGTTAGGCATTTGAAATGTTATTGTGGTTAAGGTCAGATATATTTTGTGACCTACTCACTCTCTGGTAAGTATACATTTTGAGAAATCATTTTTTATTATAGCTGGAAGTGTTTAAGAAGTGCTTAAAGTGTGTGTTTAAATTAAGAATGTGATTTATTTTATCTTTATGGATTTAACTTACATAAATTACCAGCATGAATTTTGCACAATGCATAATGAGGCCAAACAAAGCTTATTATGTTAATAAATTTAAAAAAAGAGCAAACATAATGACGGAAATAGACTTTTTTTTAATTTCCTGCAGTGGAATTAACATTAATGCATTTTTGCAGAAAATATGAATACTTGTGTATTATTTATAACCAGTATAGAACATTATGTTCCAACTACAACTTGTGGGCAAACTCTGCAGGCTCCCATACTGCACTGTGCTGCGTTGTATTTCCAAAATGAATTTTTGGCCCTGGAGGCCAAAAGCAAATGGATGCTGTATATACATGATTGTATATAAATTATTAGGAAGTATGATCTTATAGGCTTCAGGCAGTTTTCTGTACTGCAGAGCCTTAGGACTTTGTACATAAAAACTTTCAATGTTGAAGTTTATTTATATATCTAAGCTTATTCAGTACCAGACCTAATTTGGTCCTTGAAACGAAACCTTATTTAAAGGGGTTTGCCCACAACAGAAAATTCACAAATTTTAATCCCCTAGTGATGTTTATGCAATAAAGTTCATTTTTAACCCGCTTACTTTACAATTTTACTCAGTTTTATTGCTGTTTTAGCTGCTTTCACTCAGTGATGGTCAGTATAAGATTAGAGACTGTTGGTGGAGACTCTCTAAGCAGACACTTCATGATTCCTCTAGTGCTGTGAGATACACTGTGCTAAAAATGTGGGTAAATGGTTTATATACACTTTCATTTAGTTTCTGAACAATGTACTAGTATCTGACCCATAGAAAGAGAGATGAGACAGATCAGAGATGAGATGATGCAATGAGATGCATATTACACACAATGACACAGTCAGCACTGCTACATCTCTGCTCTCACACTATAAGATCTGATGTGCCTCCCTCCTCCTCCCCAGATAAAGAACGTATCTGCCTGTAGTTTGTAGCTCTCCTCTTGCTGCTGCTGTTGTTTACCAGCAGGAAGTCAGTGTGTATCAGTGTGAGCTCGCCCTGGAATGCAGGGGTCTGGGGGCTGTAAGAAGAAAGCTCAGCCCCACAGCGTCAGGCAAGATGGCTGCTGATCATAAAGTCAGAAGGTCCAGGGTCAGAAACCTGGAGCAGCTGAAATTGTGTCCACCAGGACTGATAGAGACAAGTTGGAATTATATATGTGAAATGCTGTATTTTTGTTAATAACAGTGAATTAGAGAATGTGTTATTTTGTTATCCTGAGTACATTTTAGAAACATGTCTTCATGGGAATACACCTTTAACATTTATTTCTTTGTTACATTCCATGAGCTGTGGCTGTATAATTTGACTGTTGATGTGGGCAACAGTCAATATGTGGGCATGTTTTTAGTTTGATTAGTTTTATTGATTGTATAAATAAAAGTAACTACATCCATATACAGTACATACACAAACCAGACAGACTGATGTGTAAAAAGGCCCAAAAATGAAGCACATGTTAGAAAGAAATCTACCATCAAAATTAAGCATAGATAAACCACTTATTCATAGGTTCAGGCATTTTGACAGTAATATCCTTCCTTCTAAAATCAACTTTGAAAAGTATGTTAATACCAGAGGGACTTTTACCAGAGACCCTTGTGTTGCAGCTTCACGAGCTGTTGCACTGTGCTGGCGCACTTTCTTTTCCCACTCCTACTGAAGGGGGAAAGTGCTGAGGGAGCACTGGGGGTGTGAGAGAGAGTGTAGAAGGCTGTGAATCTGCAGCATGGAGGGGTTCTGGAAACAACCCAAGGAGACCTTCAGGCTCATTAGCTTAATTGTAAACAATAAGCAATAGCCACACAATGTATACATGAAGTTCTGGGGTGCTGGGAGAAGGGGCATGTTGGTTAACTAATATGGCAAAAAGCATACCACCAAAGCATACCTAGGATAGACCATTTCCTTGAGGAAGCCACAGTAGGTGTGGTGAAGTGGTCTTGCCTATTGCTTATTGCTTATTGATTTTGTATATTTATATTCAGCATATGTTTATTCTGTACTCTATTTGAGTCAAGAGGTTGTTTCTTGATTGATACAGCATACAGATTGGAGCGGTGGCACCCGTGCACTGGGATGCCGTCTGTCAATGTGCTTCAGGCTCTACACTATATACTGGGAAGCCCCATGGCCATGATACAGTATAGAGCTGGGAAACACGGCAATGGAGCAGAGAATCAGTGTTCTTCACTGCCATGGAGGCATATGAGTATTGTAAATGTTTTTATTTTTAGTATGCATTTCAAATGTTTTTAACCCCTTAAGGACATAGCCTATTTGTACGTTAAAGATCAGTCTTTTTTAAAAATTTGCCCAGTGTCTATTTCGGTGGTAATACAATTTGCACATTTTCTACTTTTAGGACAAGAAGTCATACAACATTTTTTTTTGTAGTAGAAGCCTTTTGCCATTCGTATTATATTTCAATAGCAATAGAAACTCCTTTGAATTGACCCTATTTTGGAAACTACGCCCCTCCATGAATTAATGAAGGGGTAAAGTTAGCATTTTGACCGCATATGGGGAACCCCAAAAAAATGCTTAATGGATAGTGCATAGTAAAAATTATCCATTTTGTAATATTGTGCCCAGCTCAACATCCCAAAAATCATGATGCAAGTTCTCTTGTGTATGGCAATACCACATATGGGGCAATAATCTACAGGCTTGGCACACGCCAGGGCCTAGAAGGGAAGGAGCGGCATGATGTATAAGCTGTGCATAGTACATCAGGGTAAAATCTACATCTAAAGGTCCAGGGGTGTGTGATAAATATGGAAGCACTCTTTCATACATAGTCCTGATTTTTCTGTGCATGTTTCACACGGGTAAATGGTAAATGGAATGCCTTTTTTGAAGCACTCCCTGCACCTTTTTTGTGTCATTCCCTTCTTGGCAGTTTGGGGAACTTCTCCTGGAAAGCGGGTCGCCTGCTTCCAGAAGTGCTGGCACCCCCCCCTTCCTGGTCTCCAAAAAGAAAATACTTAATAACCACCTCTTGAAATTCCCCTCTGGCCTGCACATCAATGTAGCACCTGAGAATTATATAGTGCTATCTAAATGATGTGCACAACCAGCTTCTGAATGGCATTGTATGGCTGAAGCACCTGATCTGACAAGTCAACCCCTCCCATGTACCAATTGTAATCCAATTTAATGTCAGGTTGGGGGGTTTCAGTACTGGTTACTCATACTGAGACAGGGGTGCTGGTGTGATCATGTATTAATACAAGGACCTCCCTCTTGTCCTTGTACTTAACATGGTGACATGGTTACATGCAATGCAACGGGTGTGCTGGTGCCATACTTGTATGGAGCTGAGCGTGAATCACAGGCTCCTAGACTAGAGTTGGGAATCCCTTTAGACTACGTCAGACGAGCAGTTTTAAAAATAAAATTGTCAAATGGGTCTCAGGGAATTGCTATTTCAATAAATACTGTTTAATCTGAGTGTGATTCATTTGCTTTACTACATTGTAGCCTTAAAGGGGTATTCTCACTTTGGCAAATTAATGTTATTCTTTGAATTATGAAAAATAATACAATTTTCCAATATACTTTTTGTATCAATTCCTTGTGGTTTTCTAGATTTTTTGCTTGCTGTCGTCCTATAGAAAGCTTCTATCTTTACTTCCAGTGGACAGAAATCTGACCATGATCACACAGTTCTGAACTGGTAGAACCCAACATATCCCCTCTTCTCGCACTTTTACTTATCTGTGTAACAAGTTGCCTGGATCCATGATGTACAAATAATTTACCACTTAGATAAATAAAGTTTGACTCTATTTTATGCATAGTACCTTGAAATTTAAAACTAAACCATTACTCATCCTGTTGTCAAGTAAATGCATTAAAATATACCTAAATACATAAAAAGTGGGGGTTTTTTTAAGTCTTCTTAAAATAAAGACAAGTGACTTATACTGAATGAT
Organism: Engystomops pustulosus; assembly: GCF_040894005.1. Classification (NCBI taxonomy): domain Eukaryota; kingdom Metazoa; phylum Chordata; class Amphibia; order Anura; family Leptodactylidae; genus Engystomops; species Engystomops pustulosus. Next base: position 55,061,207 of record NC_092415.1, read on the forward strand.
AAATCTGGTATAGTTTCACCTTTTCAACATTAGGATTTTTTAGGTTTTTGTGTTGCTGTCTTTCACTCCCCTCCTTCCACAGACCATATCATTGCGATTTATCTGCCAGAGCTTGTTATCTGCCAGAAAAAAATGTACTTTCTAGTGGCATTTACCGTATATACCGGCATATAAAACGACTTTTGAAGACAGAAAAATCTTCTGTCTTCTCTGGGGTCGTCTTATACGCCGGTAATCGTCTTATACGGCGGCGGTCCCGGTGAATGGAGAGGGCTCACGGGCTGAGCCCTCTCCATAGCCGGTAAGTCTTTGCTGCATATTGCAGCAAAGGCTTACCGGTAACACCCGCGATCGGTGCTAGCACCGATCGCGGGTGTTTGCACAGCGATGGCTGCCGGCAGCCTCAAAAAGCTGCCGGCAGCCTCAAAAAGACATCGAGGCGCATACTCACCCTCCGTTGGCCCCGATGTCCGCGCTGTGCTGTCTTCAGTCTTCCGCGCCGTCTTCTTTCTTCTGCTGGGCGCCGCCATGTCTTTCCCCGGGTCGGCGCTTAGTATGACATCAGCAGCGGCGCGTCATACTAGGCGCCTGCCGGGGAAGATCAATGGTGGCGCCCAGCAGAAGAAAGAAGACGGCGCGGACATTGGGGGAGCAGCGCCGCACATCGGGTCCACCGGAGGGTGAGTATATAAGTTTTTTGTTTTTTTTTTAATGCTAGCCTGGGCTGTATACTACTGGGGGCTGTGCTGTATACTACTGGGGGCTGTGCTGTATACTACTGGGGGCAGTGCTGTATACTACTGGGGGCTGTGCTGTATACTACTGGGGGCTGTGCTGTATACTACTGGGGGCTGTGCTGTATACTACTGGGGGCAGTGCTGTATACTACTGGGGGCTGTGCTGTATACTACTGTGGGCAGTACTGTATACTACTGGGGGCTGTGCTGTATACTACTGGGGGCTGTGCTGTATACTACTGGGGACAGTGCTGTATACTACTGGGGGCTGTGCTGTATACTACTGGGAGCTGTGCTGTAATGGTAATGTTGTTGTTGTATGCCTTATGTTTATGAGCGACAGTTTTCCTGCTATATACCTGCATGTCATAAGAATTTACATTTAAAAAAGGACCATGTTAAATTCAAATCTGTTTTTTTTTTATTTTTACCGGTGTTTTGTATGCGTTGGAAAAGGGGTAGTCTTATACGGCGAATATATCTTAAACTCTATATTTTAAACAGGAAAGTAGGGGGGTCGTCTTATACACCAGGTCGTCTTATACGCCGGAATATACGGTAATATTATGTGTCATGTACTCAGCTCAGTAGGCAGGGACTTATGGAAAACTGTCCATTTCAGGGAAAGTAAATAGAGAAAGAATGTAGAAAGAAGTTGTTATCTGGAACAGGTGGAAATCTGAAATAATCGTCCTTTTAGGGAAATCTGAAGAGCTGTATTAGCCTACTCATAGGCTGCGATTGTGCAGTGATATACTTACTATACTATACTATACTATACAGCAATTGTTGGGAAAGCCAGAATATTAGCATTTACTGCATCATCCCTAAAGATCTTCCTGTCACTTTTTAGCTCCAGAAAAAAACATAAAGCTTCTGCAGTTAGTAAATAGTGTGCACTAATACCTGTACTGTAAAGGTGCTCCTGTTAGCGGATACCATCCACTAATACCTAGATCCTAAACATAATCCTGTCAATGAATACAGTGCCCTAATAATTAGATTGTAAAGGTGCTCATGTGAGTGGATAGCATGCACTAGCATGCAGCCTAAGCTTTAGCAATCTGAGGATGTATGACCAGGCACCTGCAGAATAAACTTGAACAGTGACTGAGACACAAAAAGGCTGCCCCTGTTGCTTCAGAATCCCTCGCCTGTACCACTATCTCCCATGTCACAAAACCACCCGTCCCCGCGCAAAGGGAGTATGTGATGCCTCCACCAATACCAGTAGTGTCACCATCAACAAGCCTGTCCAGACTATCTGTTTAGCTTTCCATTCACCACATAATGGAGAAAACGCAGAAGATCGGCCCATCGCCCTGACAGGTTCTGGTCCTGAATAGGAACATTTCCTTTGATATGTACCCAATGTACCTATTCAAGCTGGTTGAGACAGAAAAAGAGCACAGTATGAAGTTCCCAGGATTTAACTTTAAATTTGGACTTTTCGCATATCCAGAACATCATCTTGAAATTTTTCAGTTCCAAATTACCAAAACTTCAACTTGAAATATTATCTTTCTCTAGTCACCAAACTTAAACTTAATATTTTAACTTTTCTTATTCCTAGATTCTGGACTTTAAATTTTGGCATTCCAAATTACCGGAACTTGGAATTTTGTCAATCTGTGCTCCTGGAAGTTAAACTTGAAATTTTGACTTTCCGTATTTCCTGAAATTTTGATAATCTGCATTACCAGAGTTTTTAAAACAGAGAAGGGGGGCGGGTCAAGTTTTTCCATTTCCACTTAAATCCTTTATATAAATAACTGGGTCTGAACACCCAGAGCATCTTTGACGACAGTGAGAGGAAGGGTTTGTGGTTTTTCCATTGCTTCTTTTACCACAGAGAGAATAACTGGGTCTGAAAACACAGAGCTCCATTAACCACGGTGACATCAATTTTTTAAAGCACTTTCCCTAGTCCTTGGAGGGCAGAGCAAGTGCCCTGTTATACCCTCCATTTTTTAGCTCTCTAGTCCTTACTACCTGCATTTCACAGCAATTTTTGGGTGACAAAATCCCTAAAGTCAACCCTATGGGTTCATGTTTGGGTCAAAAGTTAGGGATCCCAACCAAATTTTGTCACAAAATGCAAACTAGTCAAACCCTATTTTTCGAACCAACCAGCTCAGCTCTAGCTTTAACACATATGAATATCTTCTTCATTCACTTCCAGTAACCTTTATATGCCTGCAAGAAAGAAAGAAAAAAATGAACTTTCCTCCCAGCCTCAGGAATTTGGGTTGGCAATGTCAGCCTCAATGGGGAGGGCGGGATAGCTTGACTGTATACGTTAGTTCTCTTACTCCATGAATGGAACAGAGGACATCAATGAAAGTACTAATAGAAGATTAGTGGATCTAACGGCATAGGGAGAGGCATCAGTGGGTGGAACATGTAAAAAGACATCTAAAAGGTACCCTGTGAGGCTAGTGGGGGGGGGGGGGATGGTTGGCACTGGTGACAGATTCTCTTTCCCATGAGATCTACTGCTTTAAGCTTTGTTAATGCTGAGGTAATTAAGATTTGACCACTACTATCATATTTTATCAAAGAGAAGCAATGGGTGGATGACTAACTGTATAGCCATTATTGATTGTCTTATTTAATTTTTATTTTCTAAACTCAGGACACCACTTGGGTTTTGGTAACTGTTTGTTGCACATTGGCAAGTTATTATACAATAAGAATGATGAGCTATCTTATGTGATTAGGAATCCTACCAATGTTTTGATTCAGAAGCATCCAAACAAAATCCAGGTCAGCAACCTCCTAATGTTACAGCAAACAAAAAATATGAAAAACAATGAAAATAAAAGTTATGGCTTCAGATCCGAATAACAGTTTTCATGAGGTCAACTTCTATATTATTTATTTTCTAAAAGGATGAGGCCTTTTTATAGTTCTTTATGGAAAGAACAGACACAAGATTAAATCCCTTTTAAAACAACTAGACACATGCTATAATAAAATTGTGAAATTACTCGGGCAAAGCTAATTCTTACATTATCCAAATAGACTGCAGGTGCATTTCTCTGATTAGCCGGCACCTACACCATGCCAACTGTATCATTGTTGGCAATCCAAACAATGCACTTTCCACATGAAAGAAACACATTTTCTAAAAATATGTATCAAAAAAAATATTTACTTTATCTTCTTCAAGTTTTTGTAGAACAATGATTAAGCATCGATAATTTATTTTGGGATGGCATATTTATATTCCATTTGATACCACTATATAGCACAAATAAAATAACTATTAATTGTTCTCATCATAAATGTGTATTTATATTTCGAGCTTGAAGAGTAATAAGAAAAAGAAGCTCATGTGCATTTAATAAAGTGTGGGTGAACACTGGTTAAATGGGGTGTCACATTGTAAAGATGTGTTCCCTGGTTTTATTTGATAAACATGAAATAAAAGGTAGTAAAACACTTTAAAACACAGTTTCAAGAACAGTTTCATCTGATAAAAATTTGTAAATACAATAAGTACATTTTTGCACCTTTTCATGTATTTTAAAAACCTATATCAAACAAAGTAGTTCTTTTTAATTGGAATCGCTCACCAAGTTGTCATCCAACCTTGGGGAAACCTGGGAAAATGTAGGTATTTTGAGCTTGGCATCCTAAAAGTTTGGTTATCTACACAAAAGTTTTAATCTACACTTAGTAGATAAAGTGAATGTCCACAAACAGAATTGCACAATTGTTTTCTTGCTCATTTGCTTCATAATTGCAAGTATAAGCAACTTTCTTCATTATAAATGTACAGTTTGGTGTGGAGTCTGTGCTGCTTTTTGGTGGCAGTTTTAATGTTTCTGGCATACAGATATGTTTCCCTTATTTTAACTCTACTTTGGTTAAGGACCCAAATTTCTCTTTAACACAAGATCAATACTCAATATGGTAACTAAAGCCTTGAAAAGGCTCACCTCAAAACTAACATATGAGAGACATACTGCTCTCCTGATGTCATGTTACCACTGAGACCCTCAACAGTACATTGGAACACTGCACCACAGGAATGGGAAGTTGCTCCATCCCAAGACACTAAAGACAACAAAATACCACACCAGAATAGTGAAGTGTAAGACATTAAATATTAAGGGGGCATTAAAGTGAACCGGTCACCAGGAATGCCATTTCTTGCTCATTTTAAAAATGTCTTTGTCAGAACTCTGTATTATTTCAGTACTTTATAAAACTTTATCTCTGATTACCTGATCCCCTACTAGCAGCTTCAGCCTGGAAGGAGGGGAGACTGTGTCTCAGTCTCCTCATGCATTCTTCCTCTACTCCACACATCCCCTTTTCCTCCTTTGGCCTTACGAGGGGGATGGAGCTGGATGAGTGTGGAGGAGAGATGGAGACACAGCAGCTCTGAGCGCATAATGGCCAGTAGTGCGTCACATGGATGTTTCTTAGGACTGTTACAGGACACAGATACATTCAGTGGGAAAGATGGACATCGGTCATGCCACGCTTCCAATCGTGGGAACAGAAATCTTTTTTGTGATTTACATGACTGGGTTACATGACCTGCATCAGCAGAATTTGGGACATGCTGTGAAGTCTTGTGGCATGCTGGCCTTCAGCAGATGAAGTAATAACTGTATGCACACGCCTTATGTGATACCCACTCACATATCACTGAAACCCCTCCGGCCACTGATATGGGAATGGTGAAAATGGAGGGGGCAAGTATAATGACTGCAGAGCCTCATCCATCCACCGGGAAGCCAGTAAGTCTTTTGTCCTGCTGCTGATGGGTCACGTAACCCATGGCTTATGCCTACTACACATAAACGTTACCATAAACTTTTGTATTAGTGACCAACTCCTTTAACTGTAACTATAAGCAACTCTTTTTTATTATGAATAACACAATATTAGGGTCAAAGTTACAGCTACTTTATTAAAAGAAATCATGGTAAGCAAGCAAAGCTTAAATAATTTACATGTAGACATGTATGCTGCTTAGCTCCATATAACTTATTTTACTGCCACTTTACTATGATATGTAGCAGAAATATATTCATGGTTTTGCAAATGAAAGTCAGAATGAGACCAATGTCAGAAAAATGATTTTAGTTTTCTTTTTAATTCCATCTCATTCCATGTCATTCTGCCAAATGGGAGCATTAGTCCTCCTTAAAAGTGATGAAACAAAATCAATGCTTTAGGCACTTGTTGTGAAGACGTAACAGGGAAAGAGCATATGGTGAAATATAATTTTAATTACTTTTCAAATATGTTAAATGTTTTTCCCTTTATTTTCCTTCTTAATATGCTTGATCAAATGTACTAAAGAGTCTGCTTATGGCTAAAATACTTTGCCCAATAACACATGACTAATTTTATGGATATTATACATCACTAGATGTCAACAATAATTTCATTATGCAAACTCTAAGACTTTGTTTATTGCACTAAATGTAATTATAGGAAACAGCTCTCCTCCTTCTTTCTGTACAGCAAAACAGCAAAGACCAAATGTGTTTAGTCTAATTAAAGGGAAACCAATCCAAACCCTGGTATATGGAAACCTACAGTCCAGATTTATCTACATTTGCAGAAAATGAAACGTACAGATCAGTTTATATGAAGCTTTTAGAAATTCCTTAATGATGGTATTCAATAACGTCTTTCTTTCCTCCCACTAACAAATCCTTGCTTGCCCGAGGTTGCCAAATAATTGTGCCATGCCAGTTTTCTATTTGTGTGTTTTTTGTATATGGAATAATTTGACAGGAGCTTTAGGCTATGTGTTCCATTTCCTGACATTGGTAGAGATATTACCAGTTCTCTTAAACAAATGAGAAAGATACCATGCTGCAACTCTCCAGCTGGGATGCAGCCTTAAACTAGAGAGACATGGTTCTATATCTGGTATGAGCAGTAGGAAACAGAAAAATAATTTTCTTGAATTGCCTTTTTGAACCATTTTTGAAATTGCATTTAGTTTGGACCAAGTTACCAACGTTTATTGGTCCAATTTCAAAATAAGTCTTGTAACTGGTTTTTACTAGTGATGAGCGAGTATACTCGTCCGAGCTTGATGCTCGGTGGAGTATTAGCATACTCGGACCGGCTCGTTGCTCGGACGAGTATTTGTCCTGCTCGATAACAAGCATTTAATTAAAAAAAAGAAGTGAAGAACAGTAAAAAAATACAATTAAAACATTTAATTTAATCATTTAATTGAAGAAAACAGTGAAAGAACACAGTGCAGAATAGATTGCAGATGTTCGGGAACATCTGCGATCTGTTCCGGAGACACGCGTGCAGAACGGTGTTCTCCGCAATAGTATTTGAAGAACAATATGTGTGAAGAACAACTTGCAGATGTTTCCAAACATCTGCAAGTTGTTCTTCACACATATTGTTCTTCAAATACTATTGCGGAGAACACCGTTCTGCACGCGTGTCTCCGGAACAGATTGCAGATGTTCCCGAACATCTGCAATCTGTTCTGCACTGTGTTCTTTCACTGTGCTCGTTCAGTTTGTAATTTTACTGAAATTACTCGTTACTCGAGCATCGGGAAATGTTTGGCTCGAGTAACAAGCACCCGAGCATTTTAGTGCTCGCTCATCTCTAGTTTTAACAGGTGATCAAATGCAAACCATTACTAATCCCTTCTATGCCACCCAAAGAGAAAAGATTCATGTACTCCGACTTCTGTTTAAGGGTTAATCATGGTCATACAATGGCCAAAGGTTTACTCTTGATCAATACATATCTGCAAGCTAAGTGGAGGCTAGTCATATGCTAGCCAGGCACCATCTTTTGTGATTTGTCAGAATCTTTTTGCAAATGTTTTTGGTTTATTTATCTCTAACCAGAGACGCAAGATTTCAGGAAGTAGATGACTCATTTACCTTGCATCTTCCTTTCAACAAAAATGAAGTTAGGATTTCTTCATTGCAGGGGAAGATTAAATTTTCTGCAGTAAGCCGTGTATTCTACTGTAGGAAGGGTTACTTGTTGACACATCCCCTTTTAACTTGCACTGTAATAAGCTTTACCTCCAACTAGACCCCTGCTTTCCAAGTCTTACATTAATATCAATAACGATTAATGTGATAATATTGCACCAACTGTACATTTGTTTGTGTTTAATTGTGTTTCATTTTTTCTCGTTTATTGCGTCTCCTTAAATTTATGACTGGCTAGAGGAGCAAATGTTAATTACTGTTACAGCTGGACCAGCTGAAGCAAACACCACAAGATACTTCTCTGTGACCACAGAGCAAGTGCAGAAATTCACATCTCTGTTAGCTCATCTCTGGGGACAAAGTGATCAAAGGGATAGGGGACCTATGTGTTGCTTTCTCTCCAAAACTATGAGACAAAATAAATATCATAGCTGTCCATAACTAATTCATTTTTATGGGTCCCCTGTTACATCGGAGAGTTATAGGATCTGGATACCCCTATGGCCCAAATATCAAGAACCTAGCTGCAGTGGAACCCTGCCAATGGCAGAACACCCCTACTATTAGGCCCAGACACCCCAAGTTTGACATAGGGTGAACAGTAGCAAGATACCCTTGGGATTGGGAGCAATGGCACAGTTTTGCCATCTTTTTTCTATACCCTTTCCCCGGATGGGAGGGGGATAGAAAAAACTCCCCCTCACAGTGACATTACTTTAAATAAGTAAAGCGGCCACTTTGTCTTGTTCAGTTCTGAGGACTCTATTCACTATAAGGCTTACCCGAAGTTATGCCGTGTCATCTGGCCAATTTGCCACTCACTATCTGATAGTAAGTGTAATATTGTTTCTTTTTTCTTCAAACTGTTTGTATGTAATATATGTATATAGTTTTTATTTTTTTTTAAGTTTGTTTATGAGTGTACTGTATAGTTTTATGTATATTAAAGTGTTAACTTTAATAAGCCTCTGCTTGTAGCCTTCAAGAATGAGTTTCCAAAGGGAATTACGTTACCAGGTCATTTTTAATATAGTATAAGTAGTATAAGTAGTGCATGTTCTGTGTGAATCATCAGTGTGAATTGTCTGTGTGGTTGAGTGCCTATGGCCTTCTTTGTATAAGTAACTTGTGGGTGGTGATAGTGGAATTCAATCTGGGTGCTGAGTGCATTGAGTAAATTTAGTGTTAGGTTTTCATTTTGTGGAAGTGGGCGGGGGGCTTAAGGGATAAATTCTGTGACTCCATAGAGTAGGTGCACTCCTTGTTTGAACTCCAGTGTGTGGGGTTCATGACAATCAATAAAAAAGTTACCAAGATATTTTTGCCCTATTGGCAAGGGGTAAGGTTTTCTCCATAATTTGCTGCTTTCTCTGCTTACTTTTAAGCAATTTTAGTATGACTGTATACTTTGAAACCTCTGCAAAAGCAACAGGCAGTGGCACAACTTGAAGATGATGGGCCCCAGTGCAAAGTCTGTGCCTGGCCCCCCACTATACTGAATAGTTTATAGTACTAGCATTCTCTTATGGGAAAGTGACACCTTATGGGCCCCTAAGCCTCTTAGGCCCTGTTGCAACTGCATGATCTTCATACCCTCAATTTACAGCCAGTCTTGTCCTAGTTTCAAAATGCTTGTTTTTCTGTTGTTCTCTCTTTTTCATTTATACTTTAGTTATATTTATAATTTTATAACTGCACATCCTGTCCTTCTGTCATAGGTGGCATGAGACCATAGGACAGTAATAGATACATATAGAAATAGCACCACATTTTTGGGTCTACTAATAAAGAATCTAGGTCACTAATGGGTTAAGAAAACTATTTAAAAGACTTTTACAGTTTTTCACAGAAGTTTTGTATGCTCTATTTTTTACTCAGATGACTCACAGCTAACTGCAAGGAACATAAAATGTATTTTACCCTACTTTATTATTATTAAAAAATGTCATATCAAATAACAGCATCATTAAAATGTGGCACATAAAGTGGAAGTATGACATTATTGCCCCCCATTTATTTTAGAATTCTGCATTTGGTTTAAAGATCTTACATCTCTAAGCACAGTCAGTTATTTCCAGCTCTACCTTCATTAAAGTTGCATATCAGTGTCTCTTCTTTTATTCTCCTTTTGACAGTTTATTGAATAGGAATGCAGAATGTTTTGGCATATTTTTAGTGGTGGTAGCGTAGTTATCTTAAATTGCTTATATATACACATATCAGCGTTCACTGCTGCAAAAGAACAACAAAGGAAAGTTTCTCTCAACGTATATGGTAATTTTCCATAAGACTTGTCAGAAAAGTACATGGAAGACAACACAAAAGGGATTGTTATTTTTTATAATTCAAATTTAGGAATGTTACACTATTTGATAAATATATAATTAAACTATTGTAGAACTGGTTGAAATTACATAAATTATTAGATTGCATCAGTCTCCAAATCAAAATTTCTTGTTCTTCATATAATCCAACCCACATTTCAACGCGTCCCTCCGTTAGTAATTTTATTTTCACAAATCAAAAGCTCTTGTCATGTAGGACAACTTATTACTTTCAATACCTATGTCCAAAGGTCCTTTAAAGCAGCAGCCGGGGGTTTCTTATATCCTCATTTTGTGGTAAGAAACTTTGAATATCTTTTTAACACAAGCAACTGAACTTACCTGCTAGGTCTGAGGGGTTGCTGTTGCCTTCTCACTCTGGAGGTAACACTCTGCCGGCTCACTCTGGTGACAGACCATGTGAGGATACTTTCTGAATAGCTATCAGAGCCATGTACCCAAATAGTCTTCTGCAGAGAATACGAGTGGAAGAGGGTCCCACCTGTCCCTCCACGTTGTCTCTCTCTGTATCTCATTTAACTGCTGGTTTCTACTACTTATTCCATCTTATACGCTCCTCCATGTTATGTTAGCTGCCAGGCTAGTCACTATATAGATTTTGTTTGTATAGATTATGTGGAGCTCTGTGGATTTACTTGTCATCTCATTTGATATGTTAACAAATTTCTTAATGAAAGAACACAAGGCATCATGAAAAGTGATGGCCAATAAGTAAGTAGTAGAATAAGTAAGAAGTAGATGTTGATGATGCAACTGTATAGTGCTGTACCAATGTAATAATTAGTAATAATAACACAAAAGCAGAAACCATTATACAGTTCTAATTCACTAATTGAGAATAGTAGATGAAATTGTCATGGGTAACATGTGCCCCCGGAGCCCCTGCATGGCTGCACTCACCTCTCCTGCTCCTGTGTGTTCCTGCTCCCGAGTTCCCGTGTCCTGTGTCCCGTGTGCCTGCATTCCCATCTGCCTGGACCTCCCTTTGCTGACCTCGGATTGGACTTGACGTTGCATCTCTGCTGCCTGCCCTGACCTTGTGCCTGGACATGACCTTGAGACTGTCTTCCGCTAAGGTACCTTGACCTCAGATGCCACCACGGGCTATTCGCACCTGTGGAACAACCTGGTGGTACCCTGCTGCATCAAGTCCAACCCGCTTTGCAGTGCGCTCTGATGAAGACCAGGCGCTACTTAGACTCCGGTCCCAGGTGTCGGCTAGTTTCACCTCCCGTGGTGGTCCAGTGGATTCACGCATCCAGATCCTGATAGAAATATGTTGTTACTGAAAAGTGATAGTACATTGGTTCTCATTTGTGATAATATATACCACAGAAAATGCATATCTTGTAGTGGTCCTAAGAACTTTATGGAGTCTTATGGGACTTTCATTGTTACCAAGCTGGAGTAATACCATACTGATAATAAGTCCTGCTTGTGTGTTGCTCTGCGACTATCAGTTACCTTTAGGGTATGTTTGCTGATATATTAGTGTCTGTCAATGCACACTAGGCATGCATAAGAACTTGGCAGTTATTAGCTACAAATACATGATACTCTGCTCGAGAATATACACTGCTGTTAATAGTTATTGTACATAGTTTTTGCTATTATTTCAGCCACTTTGGGTATCTACTTGAACCACAGGGGGTCTGTTTACTTATACAATATATTGCAATACGACTTGACAGTATCCTTTTTGACCTTATAGCATAACGTAACATAGCAAAGCCCCATTGTAACATCAAAATGCCAGTTCCCCGTTAGACACTTTATCACATAACATTGTCCCAGTGTAGCAGTGCATCATTGAAAACTCTGTTGTGTTTTCCTTTCAAGACAAACGATGTATTTAGTGCTAAATCACAGTGTTGGCTCTTTGCAATATATAACTGGGTTTTTGGTTACAGTTTGGGCAACTGATTTCTAAAAAGTTGGCCATCACTAACTTATTGTATAGTCTTTGAAAGATAGTAGAGTTTATTTGAGACAGAAGCTACAATGTTTTATCGCGCAGGTAATTGATGTTATGTTCCTGGGAGAAGCTATTAACCAGTTGAATTGTGATGTGTTTGTATGTTGTTTGCCTATGTAGTACATTAGGGTAACTATAGAACCAGTTTGTCCAGTAATGGGTGCAATTCACTATATAGAGAACACAACAACAGTAGTCATAGAAATGCGCTTTATTGTTTGTAACTTCATATTAAATTAAAAAAACCTTTACCACCTTCTGGTACAGAATATCAAATATTTTCCAGTCTCTTGTCTACAGTAAGAACATTACCTAAGGCAGTAGATCTAGTACACTATTTTCTGCATCTGTCCTGCTTCCCATATCATTGCCTTTTCCCATACACCTTAATCATTACAGTAATTTTAGTTTGTGTTTGGCAGACACCACAGGATGGCAGGCTGTTCCCTATGCATTTCTCAGTTTTAAAGCTGGATAAAGACGCGTGTCACTAGCTATTTCACACATTCAAAAATACATGTGTTTTAGAATGTACCATTTTAGCACCATATCTTAGATGAAAAAGTGCCTACATTCTGGATGTTTTATAGTAAATGTTTCAGAACATTACTGCAGATGAAAGTATCCTTTTACAGGAAAATGCCATGTCGTAAACAGACAGTGAAGTTATTGTTGGGGGGGGAAAAGTCAGATTATGATTGTGTTTGTCTCTGCGGTTATTGCCTCTTTGCTCTGGTTCAGCTATTATATGATTGCTGTTTGCTCTTTTTTTTTACAAATTATAGATAATGTAATGTTCTGCTCACATTACCACTAGGCTCCATAGACTTTTTATGGCAAGAAAGCATAGTTTTCACTGCTATTTCTCTTCATATAGAAAACAGGAACTTTATAAGTTGATGACTCTATTTTCCAATGAATCTCCCATAGTTATTATGGATCCTTTAACTTATTCATGGGAGTTTGAGTCTTTGTTTGAAATTTGTCTGCCTTTGCTTTAGTGACGACCTCTGTACTTTGGAGTTAAGAAGATTAATTTTTTTTCAAATGAACAAAAGAAGTAGAGACTGGGAAATTCAGACTGAGGGTTTATTTACTTGACTATGCTCAGTCTGTAAAACACAAGTCAAACACTGCTTGGCAAAGGAATCCAAACACCTGTAATGACCCAAAGTATGGGTTTTTACTAATTGTAGTCTCTATGGTGTCTCTTGGGGGAGACTTGCCATTTCCTTCCTGTCAGTCCTGCACCCTAAACCAGATTTTTAATGTAAAACCCATGTCTGAGTTTATTTGTTAGATCACTGCCTACTACTGACAGGTAAGGGTATATTGTGTGCTATATTTGCTTTATTAAATATTTTAATATTCATTTTCTATGTTATTTTGTGGCTGTTCAGAACACTTCAGAGGTTGACTCTAGTTATTAAAAGTGGTTCTGCCCCGATTCTGTGAAGAGTGTTGGGGTTTCTCTTGTGTAGAGATGCCAGTAGAGAGGAGACAGAGCCATTTGTGAGGTGTAACAGAGCAGAGCCAAGAAGGTTACAGAAAAGAACTTAGACCAGTGGTGGCAAACCTATGGCACGTGTGCCAGAGGCGGCACTCAGAGCCCTTTCTGAGGGCACCCGGGCCATCGCCCCATCACACCAACCAGGATTCAAAAAATCTTCCTGCAGTTCCAAGCAACTTAAAAGATGTTGCTTTCAGTCATATTTTGACACTTACTTTGCTACTTGGGACTGTAGGAAGAGGGAGAATCAATAGACAGGGCCGAATTATCTTTGGAGGACCTTCTGCTGACTCCACTATTCTCTGTGTACAGAGGGACACTGGAATAAAGCTAAATGCAAATTTTTCATCTTTTTTACTGTGTTGGTGTCCTCAGGAGGCCAATATGATTGAAAGTTGTTGAAGAACAGGGAGCAACAAGTTACTGCTTTAATTTTTGGTTGGCACCTCGCAATAAATAAGGGGGGTTTTGGGTTGCTTTTTGTGCACTCGGCTCCTAAAAGGTTCGCCATCACTGACTTAGACGATAGACTGTCGCTGTAAGGCTGAAGGAGGAAATTCCAACCAAATTATTAAAGGACACCTGTCATAAGCTCTCTGTAACTAATTCTGTCACCACTACCTGTTGGAGCAGCTCACAAGGATTCCATCCCAGCCTCTATCTAGTCAATTCATACAGTAATTTTTATAAAATTAAATTTTCTTTATTTTGCAAATGGGCACATGGAGAGAGAAAGTGATGTCACCGCCATTACCTAATCTCTCCTCCCCCTGCTCATGTCTGTGTGTAATGTTTAGTAAAGCATTGGTAGGACTTGTGATATTTTGCTATCTGCTGCCTGTTAGAGACAAAGACTTCAGTGAGAGACCCAAAAAAGCACCTGACATGCTCTCATATAACCATGTGCAAGGGGCGCCAGCACCAGTAGTGTCACATCATTATACAGGTTGCCAGTCATGTGTGTAGGAGTATCTCATACATACACGCTGCAGGGGGAGTGGCCGCTAACACCAGGAAGCACATAGATTCAGCCAGCACCAGGAGTGTCACATCATTATACAGCCTGTTAATCATGTGTATAGGAGTATCTCATACACACACAGGCTGCAGGGGGCATGGCCGCCAGCACCAGGAAGCACATGGAAGCAGCAAGCACCAGGAGTGTCACATCATTATACAATGTATTAGTCATTTGTACAGGAGTATCTCATACACAAACAGGCTGCAGGGGGCATGGCCGCCTGCACTAGGAAGCACATAGAGAAAGCCAGCGCCAGGAGTGTCACATCATTATACAGGCTGTCAGTAATGTGTATGGGAATATCTAATACACAAATAGGCTGCAGGGGGCACCAGCACCAGGAAATCACATAGAGGAGCCAGCACAAGGAGCATCACATCATTATACAGGCTGTCAGTCATGTGTATAGGAGTATTTCATACACACACAGGCTGCAGTGGTGTGGCAGTCAGAACCAGGAAGAACATAGAGGAGTCATCATCAGAAGTATAAAATCACTATACAGGCTGTCAGTCATATTTCTATAAGTATCTCATGCAAACAAAACTACAGGGGGTGTGGTAGCCAGAAGCCGGAGGCACAAAGAGGAGTCAGAATCGGAAATATCATATCATTATACAGGCTGTCAGTCATGTGTATAGTGGTATCTAACAAACACAAGCTGCAGGGTCAGCAGCACAGGAAGCACATAGAGGAGCCAGGATTGTCACTTCATTATACGGGCTGTCAGTCATGTGTATAGGAGTATTTCATACACGCACAGGCTGCAGGGAGTGTTGCAGCCAGAACCAAGAAGCACATGGAGGCAGCCAGCATCAGTAGTATCACATCATTATACAGGCCATCAGTCATGTGTATAGGAGTATCTCATACACACAGGCTGCAGGGAGTGTGGCAGTCAGAACCAGAAAGCACATAGAGGAGCCAGCATCAGGAGTATAACATAATTATACAGGCTGTCAGTCATGTGTATAGGAGTATCTCATACACACACAGGCTGCATGGGTATCAGCACCAGGAAGCACATGGAGGAGTCATTACAATATTATACCTCACATCATTATACAGGCTGTCAGTCATGTGTATAGGAGTATCTTATGCATACATAGGCTGCAGGGGTCACCAGGAAGGTCATAGAGGAGCCAGAACCAGGACTGTCACATCAGTATACAGGTTGTCAGTCATGTATATAGGAGTATCTAATAAACACCAGCTGCAGGGTCGGCAGCACAGGAAGAACATAGAGGAGCCAGCGCCAGGACTGTCATTTCATTATACGGGCTGTCAGTCATGTGTATAGGAGTATTTCATACACACACAGGCTGCAGGGAGTGTTGCAGCCAGAACCAAGAAGCACATGGAGGCAGCCAGCATCAGTAGTATCACATCATTATACAGGCCATCAGTCATGTGTATAGGAGTATCTCATGCACACAGGCTGCAGGGAGTGTGGCAGTCAGAACCAGAAAGCACATAGAGGAGCCAGCATCAGGAGTATCACATCATTATACAGGCTGTCAGTCATGTGTATAGGAGTATCTCATACACACACAGGCTGCATGGGTATCAGCACCAGGAAGCACATGGAGGAGTCATTACAATTTTATACCTCACATCATTATACAGGCTGTCAGTCATGTGTAAAGGAGTATCTTATGCATACATAGGCTGCAGGGGTCACCAGGAAGGTCATAGAGGAGCCAGAACCAGGACTGTCACATCAGTATACAGGTTGTCAGTCATGTATATAGGAGTATCTAATAAACACCAGCTGCAGGGTCGGCAGCACAGGAAGAACATAGAGGAGCCAGCTCCAGGACTGTCATTTCATTATACGGGCTGTCAGTCATGTGTATAGGAGTATTTCATACACACACAGGCTGCAGGGAGTGTTGCAGCCAGAACCAAGAAGCACACGGAGGCAGCCAGCATCAGTAGTATCACATCATTATACAGGCTGTCAATCATGTGTATAGGAGTATCTCATGCACACAGGCTGCATGGGGGTGTGGCAGTCAGAACCAGAAAGCACATAGAGGAGCCAGCATCAGGAGTATCACATCATTATACAGGCTTTCAGTCATGTGTATAGGAGTATGCCATACACACACAGGCTGCAGGAGTGCCAGCACTAGGAAGCACACGGAGGAGTCATTACACTTTTATATCTCACATTATTATACAGGCTGTGTATAGGAGTATCTTATGCACACATAGGCTGCAGGGGGCACCAGGAAGCACAAATAGGAGCCAGAACCAGGAGTGTCACATCATTATACAGGCTGTCAGTCATGTATATAGGAGTATCTCATACACACAGACTGCAGGGGGTGTGGCAGTCAGAACCGGGAAGCACATAGAGGAGCCAGCATCAAGATAATAATATCACTATACATGCTGTTATTCTAACAGTTCTAAATAAGCTGGACTGCTGAAAATGATAATGACTCATTGGACCCATATCAGGTCATTTGCATATAGCTTTAGAACCTGCTTGTTTACAGGCATGTAGAGGGGCAATGTAGGAATAGGGGCAATGCTTTCTAATGGCAGTTATTTATTTCATTTTAGGGGGGATGATTTTCCTTTAGCCCTTTCTTTAGCCCTTTCATGACCAGTCAATATACAATTATGTTGGATGGTAGTGAAGGGTTGTATGAAGAGGGCTTATCGACTGAGCCCTCTCTATAGGCACCATATGCCATAATATAGCTGATTCCTGCCGGTCAAACATGACTGAGGCCCCTAACATTACTGCACATGGACGCTGCTATCTTAGAGGGCACCAATCAGTACAGATGGTAACCTTTCTGAGTCTCCCATAAATGTCAGTCAGTACTCTCTGATACAGTCTGTCAGAGGCAGACTAATAAAGAATGCATTTCAGTTGCATTCCAGCATATTGTATACGTGATAACTACCACTAGGGGGCCTGAAATAATAGTAAAAAAATATTTTTTTTTAATTAGTTCCATAAGTTCTTATATTATATAGTTCCATATTAGTTCTTAAAAAATTCAAATTCAAACCCCTCCTTTCACTAGAACACATATTTAAATAAACAAATAAGCATTTACAACCCTGCATATTGCAAAATGTCTGATCTATCAGAATATAAAAACAATTATTTCTGGCAACGATTACCGAACTGAAAATGTCCAAATCACTCCTATTTTAGCTTCCAAAAATTTTTTCATGAAAAGTGATCAAAATGTTTTACAGATGCACAGGGAAAATGGCAGCTTGGTTTGCAAGCAATGACACTTTAACCAGCTCCGTATATAAAAAATATGGCAAGCCTTTTTTTATGCACGGTTTTTGAATTATTTCAAAGATTTTAAAGATATTAAGACTTAACCCAACCACATTGAAAGCTGTAAAAACAAAGCTCATGAGAATATGAGAATATGATCTACCACATATGGATTTTTTTTAATTAAATTAATTTTTTAATATTAAATGATGCCACAAGGAAGTACAATTTCAAATCTGTCTTGCAGATAACAAGCCCTCATATAGCTCTATAGACTGAAAAATAAATAAAGATAAGGCTTGTGGAAGGAAATGCAAAAACCCCAAAAACTCTGTCGGAGTTAAAAGCAATGGTGTTGATCTAATAGCCAGCTTTGCTACTGTCCTTGCCTGGATTTTCATTCTGCTGTTCCTGCTGTTTTGTTGGTGGACAATAAACAGACTGTGAGGTGGATATTTCTGTCTCTTCGTGTATGTCTGGCTTTCAATTTGCCGTCACACGTCTCTCCTTTAAAATCAGCCTGGGTCTGTTACCAACCGGGGACTCCCCAGGGGGACCCTTACTGTAATGCAGCCCTTCTTCTTGTTTGATCACTGTCAGCCTCAATGGGTGTGAAGAGTGTCCTTTAACAGGATAGAGTTACTTTAATAACCAGCTAGGCCTTAATGATCCATCCATTCCATCCCGCTGGACAATTATCAATGCCCTCAATACACAGGGTGCACCTACTATATGGAGTCCCAGAATTTAGCCCTTAAGCTCCACTTCATTCCTCAAAATGGCGTTGTTGTGCTAAATTTACTCCATGCACTATGTACCCAGCCAATTCACCCCCACCATCCAGGATGATTCACACAGAACATGCAGTCACTACATTTACTACATGTTCTATGTTAAATGACCTAGTAACATAATCCCTTCGGAAACTTAGATTCTTTCAGGCTACAAGCAGAGGCTCATTAAAGTTAACACTTTAATATACATAAAAATACAGTACACTCAGAACATAAACTTAGCAGATTAAAATATAGAAAAAGAAGTTAAAAACAATATACATACAATACATACAAACAGTTATGGAGAAAAGGAAACAAAATTACCCTTACTATCAAGCAGCAAGTGGCAAATTGGCCAGAGGACACAGCACAGAGAGATCCAGTCTTCTAATGAGTCCTCAGAACGGAACAAACCCTTATTAGAGATTTACTAAGTGGGTTATTAAGTGGGTTTTTGACCCCCTTGCAATAATTGTAATTTAAAGAGGGTCTTCGCTTTCCATAATATCATGATGGCCAAAGCCACTTAAATGCTACTGGTGACTTTGCCAGTTAAAAACGATGCTCAGTGCTGGCATTAACTGCAGGGGAAGTTCAAGCTTAACACTAATTCACTTTATCCAGTCTTTTTCACTTCTAAGAATTTGATGACAGTCATCTGTTGACATTATAAAAGATGCGCTCAGTTACAGTATAAGGCAAATCAGCAAATACGAAATACTATCGTAGGTCAGCTCACCACATAGTCCAGACAATCCTCCTTTTCTCGGCTCCAAAATGGCTCCAGCACGGACAACCTTGGCCACAGGTGCACACGAAGCAGCAATCGAGGAAAAAAGCTTTAATCCAGCTAGATGCAAGGAGCCAGTGTTATCGATAAAATCATCAAAAATTTATTAAATCCATAAAGCGGTAAAATATACAGCACAGCATAATGGGGAAAAAAAGGGGAAAAGGGAGAACATGAAGGCTACAAGCCTACGCGTTTCGGTACATGACCTTATTCATGGCTTCTGCATTACTTTCTGCAATGTTGCCTTATAAACATGACTTCCGGATCATTAACTTTTTTCAGGTGAGATTTAACACTTGCTATGCTGGAACATTTAAAAACAAGTCATTCATGAACAATGCATATATAACAAAGACGTCTATAATGAAAAATTGATTGAGAAAGGCATCACACTAACAAAAATGTATTGAATCTTGTTTTTTGTTTAGACCGAATGGAACTCTAGTTTGTAGAGTAAATATCCAAAAGGTCTCACGGTTTAAAAGAATGCGTTTAAGATCACCGCCCCTTTTAGGTTTTACAATTCTTTCAATTCCTCTACATTTTAAGCTGCTATATTCACCAGCATGGCAGTCTCTAATATGTTTAGACACTGCCGAAATATTTAGCGCATTCTCTGAATTGGCATCAGAAAGGTGTCTTCTGATGCGTGTCTTAAGACTGTTTGTAGTGCAGCCAATGTAATCGATGCAACAGCTAGTGCATTGAATTTGATACACCACATATTTTGTGTTGCAATTAATAAAATTTTTTATCTCATATTGTGTATTCGTGACATTTGATGAAAACATTTTACTCGGGTCTGCAATAGAACAGCATTTACACCGAGCCGCTCCACATTTAAAAAAACCTTTGGAACTAAGCCAGGTGGTTTTTGGCTGTTTTGTTTGGAACAGGCTAGGTGATAACATGCTGTTTAAAGTCGGGGCTTTTTTAGCAACACATCTAATATTTTTGTCAACTATTGTTGTTAGCGTTGGATCTGTGTACAGTATCGGTAAATTTTTGTATATAATTTTTTCAATTTCTTTGTATTGAGTACTGTAAACAGTTGAAAAAACAATTGGAGGTACATGTTTTACAAGATTAGTTTTATGAGAACTTCTCTTAGATGAATTTAATAAATTGGTTCTTGGAATCTTTTCAACAATATGGGAAGCTCTATTCAACATCCACTTGGGATATTGTCTCTCTAGCAATTTGTTACGTACTTTATTCTCTTCTGGTTTATATATGTTAGGGGTAGAGCAATTTCGTTTGGTTCGTATAAACTCTCCTATTGGTATATTTTTTATGACGTGCCTAGGATGGCATGAACTCGCTAGAAGAATCGAATTGGATGCAGTGGGTTTTTCATAGGGTGTAATTTGCACGGACGTAGTGCTTCTTAATGTAATGTCCAAAAAATTAATATCAAAGTTTTGGACATTGTATGTAAATTTCAGATTCATCTCATTTGAGTTAATGTACTGTACAAATCCATCGATTTCGGACACCGCACCCTCCCATATCAGGAGCTGGTCGTCTATATAGCGGCCATACCACCTGATATGGGAGAGG
Organism: Engystomops pustulosus; assembly: GCF_040894005.1. NCBI lineage: Eukaryota > Metazoa > Chordata > Amphibia > Anura > Leptodactylidae > Engystomops > Engystomops pustulosus. Next base: position 55,082,127 of record NC_092415.1, read on the forward strand.
TACGGATTGGTATCCGTAAAGAGGTAGAGCTCCTCCCATCTGGCCATGTACAGGTTGGCCAAAGATGGGGAGCACCTACCCCCCATGGAGGCTCCACACAATTGCAAAAAAAATTGATCATCAAATACAAAATAATTATTTTTTGACAAAAAATCCACAGATGCCATGATAAATTCTTTGACTGCAGGAGTGTATTGACTATACCTATCCAGACAGTGAGAAAGACATTGTAACGCAACCTCATGATTTAACGACGGATACAGCCCCACCACATCACAGGACAGCCATAAATAATCTTTTTTCCATACTTTCCCATCCAAAAGAGAAATTACATGTTTAGTGTCTTTAATAAGGGCAGGTCTTTAATATAGCAGCTTAAAATGTAGAGGAATTGAAAGAATTGTAAAACCTAAAAGGGGCGGTGATCTTAAACGCATTCTTTTAAACCGTGAGACCTTTTGGATATTTACTCTACAAACTAGAGTTCCATTCGGTCTAAACAAAAAACAAGATTTAATACATTTTTGTTAGTGTGATGCCTTTCTCAATCAATTTTTCATTATAGACGTCTTTGTTATATATGCATTGTTCATGAATGACTTGTTTTTAAATGTTCCAGCATAGCAAGTGTTAAATCTCACCTGAAAAAAGTTAATGATCCGGAAGTCATGTTTATAAGGCAACATTGCAGAAAGTAATGCAGAAGCCATGAATAAGGTCATGTACCGAAACGCGTAGGCTTGTAGCCTTCATGTTCTCCCTTTTCCCCTTTTTTTCCCCATTATGCTGTGCTGTATATTTTACCGCTTTATGGATTTAATAAATTTTTGATGATTTTATCGATAACACTGGCTCCTTGCATCTAGCTGGATTAAAGCTTTTTTCCTCGATTGCTCAGTTACAGTAGAGCCATAAAATCTATTCTGAAATTTACCTAGAATAATGTTTTTTTTATGTCTTAATACAGTGAATGTGGGGGAAATGTATCAAGGCTTGTATTGGCATACAAGTCTTGAAAGAGTCACAGTTCCTGGCAGAAGGTCAGGAATTATGACTTTGCATTCCTTACGCCACCTTTGTGCCAAGTAAGTTGGGTCCAGTGTTGAGTGGGATGGGTGGTGCATGGTGGCACAGCATTGATTCAGGTACACAGTGCTCCAGCACTTGATAAATTCCCCACAAAATGTCTAATATTCATAAGACCTTTAAAGATAAATTGTAACTAAGATATTAATTAGGATTTTATATCTATAGGTCCTTTGTGTTTTGCTTACAAAGGGCCAGTTGTGCATTAATATACCATCTAACAATTCAGTTTTATTAATAGTACAATTTATCTGACTGTATTCAAGAAGACCACATCATTATTCAGAAAACAACCAATTTTTGTGTCAGTATCCTCCTCTGACCCATCAAAGCTGAAAGCTTGCGACAGTAGAGTATGTACATTTGTTCAGTTTTAGATGAAAAACAATATAAAAAGCTGTTAGACACAATGGCATTCAGAGGGCCTTTACCCATGAATATATTTCAACAGACAGTTGCAGTTATTAAGATACAGAGATTTATATTTATATATAAAAATATATCCATATCTAGCTTTAAAGGGTTTTCTCGAATAACATCTTAGGGATAGGTCATCATTATCGATTGATAGGGATCTCACTCTCTACCCCTGTGGAAGATAGCAGTTTGACCAGCGAGGAGTCAAAGCAACACTGGACACTTATAGGGAACTCAGCCCTGCCACAGGTGGAATGAGCAAAGAATTATAGATCCACAGTGTTAACCCTTGCAAGACAGAATCAGTGAGGGGAGTGGCAGACATCAGGTCAGACAGCCATAGAACCTAGTTCAGACTGCAGGAAGATGAAAAACTCAGTGTCTCCTAATCCTACCATCACGGAAAGAGGAGACAGCAGGCGCAGACGTGACACCTTGTAAGTAAATGTGCCCCTATGTATACAAAAGCCATTTCATTACTTTTGAAGGTCCTCCAAAAGTAATGAAACAGCAGATTGTAAACCGGCAGAATGCTCTTATCTTCCTTTCCCCAAAAAGCGTGATTCTATTACCATATGTAGGAAGTGATTCTGGACTTGTAGGGGCTATAATATTCATACAATCCAGTGCCCATGGCAGTCTTAATCCGCCCCTGTATGCAGATTTCATCTAGGTACACAGCTGAAGTGTGCCGATCTTCCACTCTTATGTGCCTTGTCATTCAGTGGAAGAGGTGAGTTCTTTTAAACAATAAATCATGGACTTTGTGTGAAAACATGGCTGCTGCTGGAATTCCTCCATCATTGTTGCTAATTTCATAGAGGCCGCTTTGCAATGGATTGTCCTCATATTGGTTAATGTTGAAACTGTATATATATATATATATATATATATATATATCATGAGTTGCCAGAAACTTGCAATCATTCAGTTTTCACAGGACCAATATACAGCTTAGAAATTGTACTTTTTTCAAGAGATATATGTCTTTAATATCCATTTTATCTTTATCTTGTACTGTACATAAGAAAAGCACCAGAATGACGAAGATTCAACTGGAAAGACAAGTCAGTTTCTGTACAGTAAAAGCCTGGACATTAATTTTGTTCTAATAAAATCTATTTGTATGTGCCTTGTGCCCATTCTTCATTTCATAAATTAAATAAAATAAGTGATACGTTAATAATGTTCCCTTTTATATACCAGAAAAATGAAGACTATGCCTACATTTTATGCATCTAATGATTTACAGTTTTATATCTCATTTAACATCAAAAGTGTTTGCAGAATCTGTCACTCTACTAGAACATTAGCCTTTTTTCACACAGATTTGTATGGACACTGACCTGTTATTCAACCCCTCTAGATGTTTTTTCCTTCTGGCTCACTGAGGTCATTCGGGGGGCAATGTTAAAAAGCTAATGGGTAGAGAAAGGATGACTTAGAATTTACAGCAGTTTGTTATAAAGTTAGTATAGTGCACAGATAACACATATACATGTATTTGTTGAAAAATATGCTAACTGTATTTTTATTGGTTGTTGACATATTATCCAAAAAAATAATATCCAAAAAAAAGAAGTAATCAAAATTCATAAAATACATTTTAATGCCCAAGACATTAACATTAAAGGGGTGTATCCATTACAGCATAATTAGCATTCCTTTAATGCTAAAAAGTCATACAATTTCCAATATACTTTCTGTATCAATTCTTCATGGTTTTCTAGATCTCTGCTTGCTGTCATTCTATGGAAAGCTTCTATGCTTACTACTAAGAGACAGAAATCTGACCCGGTCACACAGGTGCACGGCTCGTTATAACACATAGTTCTGTGAAATAACAAGTCGTGCACCTGTGTGACCATGGATATATTTCTATCCACAAGCAGAGATCTAGAAATCCGTGAGGAATTGATACGGAAAGTATATTGGCAAATGGTATAACTTTTTAGCATAAAAACAGTAACAATAATTTGCTGAAATGGGAACACCGCTTTAACCACTGATATAGTAACCCAATCTTCTATTTCATACACAGCACATAACAACATGACATAAGGTTTTTTAATAGTTAGTTTTGGTATCCATTATCACATTTATAAAATTGAAAAAAATTATCAAAATTGTGGACAAAATTGTTGGTACCGTTCTGTCATAGTGTACTTCTCTACAACAGGCTACTGAGTCTACCAGAATCGCTCCTGGCAATGCTACTGGCGCATGTTTTCTCAGTTCTTATCCTGCATCAACTAGGAATGCCAGGTAAGTTTAAAGTAGAGAGAGCCCACAGGATAGGCCAAGCAAGAACCCCGAGATCCCCCTCTACGGAGCCATCAGGGAAGGAGGACAGGCTTAGCCAGGCAATAGCAAAGTATTTTGACTATGCTGAAAAGAAGGCAATCCTTACAGAAAACGCAGAAAACCACTACAGATAGATAATACAAACATACTTCTGTACTCAGCTGAGCTCACAAAAAAACAATGAGCCTTCAGTGTGATGCTTGAACTTCACAGGTGGAAATGGAGATTTCAGCTCTTGTATCCTGCGATCCTGAAAATTACACACCCAGATGGCACCCGCACAGTCACTGACCTGGTGTTGTAAGAGATGACCTTGGAGGGCCTCCAAAAATGCCCGAAAACTGTAAGATTCAACCGTACTACGTCATAATCGACTTCCCCCTCTCACGGGACAAGTGGCTTCATTGAGACAACCTTCTCCAGGACTGCACCTAAAACTCCAAGATGTGCCTGAATACTGCTCTTGAATAACATCCACCTCATATCCCTTCAGGGATGAGAGAAACCCAGAAACCCAGAGGGTTTGAGAACCGACTGCGATCCATGATATGTCACAATAGGGTGAGAGGAGCACTATTCCCCCTCTTTTTATTTGAGGAACATGTAGAAGTCAACAAGCGACTTTGTGTTATGTCCAACGTCTTAAAGTGGGTGTATTTTGAACTTTGATATTTTTTTCAGGAGGGGGGGGGGGGGAGGTAAAACCGACAGCTTCAAAGGGGGTCATCTTTGCAAACATAATAACATGGAATGTGAAGGGTCTGCAGACGCTACCGAAGCGCTGATTTGTGCTTCGGTACTTAAACAGCTCAAGGCAGACATCGCCCTGATTCAGGAATCACACCTCAAACTGTCAGAAGTCAAACTGATGAAATGCTTCTGAATGTCTGAAGAGTTAGGAGGATCGGAATCCAGGAGAAGGGGGGAGTTATGCTCCTGGACAGTAAGAACGCAAAAATAAAGATTAGATCACACACTGTATCATTAGATCACACACTGTTGACTAGTGGGACTGCTTCAACACCCCTAGAGATGTCTTAGCACAAGACCCCTCTACACAAATACTATTGGCCGGAGATTTCAACCACTTCTAAAACACTGGAACCACAACCATACAAGCTAGATGGAAAAGAAATTGCAACAATACCAGAAATTAACTCATCAAAACTTATTTCTCAGGCAATGGCGCAAGGCACAAAGATGGTAGGTGGGTCTCCTCCAGCGAGACCCTCTGTTGACCACACTTTGGCTCAAAGACACTGCTGCAATGTGCTTAAACTGCCATTAGGAGTAAGTCAAACCCATACTCACTAGCAACCTTTAGAGAAAGATAATCCCTAAATCCACTCCCTGCCGCAACTTGAAGAGGTGTATTTCATGCCATCACTCTCTCTCTCCAGGAGAAATCCATTTCCTCAACCTCACCACCACATGCAAGCTGAAGTATAACTGCACTCTGTCCCCAAGCCCTGCAAAACAGAAGTAGAAGCTCCAAGATGGTAACTCTGCCTCTGAAATAACCAAGTGAGAACACATACAGATACCTCAGACATTTTTGCAAAGTTCTAAACTTCAGACAATACAGTGTCTGAAAGCCATGTTTGAAGCCTATTGTGCCTCATTAACCCATTGCAAACTGCATTCAGTGAGGTTGTCATCAGAGTCTCACATGTGAAATATAAAATGATGATGATCTTTTGGACTCTCATAATGTGTTAGAGGATTAAGTGGAAACTACACAAGCCAAACTGACTGACTCAAAAGATAGGGACAGAAGGAACATATCAAACTGCATGTGTTCCATAAATAATCCAGGGCCACATGTTGTGTTTTGATGTTCAAAAATTAACCAAAATCCTGCTACCACAATTAACCCCTTCACGCTCCGTGACGGATATATCCGCCACGGAGCTGTGAAGGTTGTATGAAGAAGGCTCACGGGCTGAGCCTTCTTCATACAGTGATGGGCTTTGCTGCATATCGCAGCAAAGACCCATCGCTATCACCCGCGGTCGGTGCTTGCACCGATCGCGGGTGTTAACCTCTTCTTTGCCGCCGGCAAAGTCGCCGGCGGCACTTTAAATTTGGCGGCGCGTGGGCGCCGCCATCTTACCTCCGATCGCCGCTCCCCCGAACGTCATCGGGGGGCGGCGATCGGTTGCCATGGTAGCCTCGGGTCTTCGTTTGACCCGAGGATACATGGCTTCTGCACATGCATTACAATGAGCCTGTGGCTCATTGTAATGTATAGTGTGCAGAAATGCCATATACTGCGATACAGTAGTATTGCAGTATATGGCAGGAGCGATCAGACCATCTAGGGTTAATGTACCCTAGAGGGTCTAAGAAACAGTGGAAAAAAAGAGAAAAAAAAAAGTTTAAAAAATGTAAAAAAATAATAAAATATTAAAAGTTCAAATCACCCCCCTTTCCCTAGAACTGATATAAAATATAATAAATAGTAAAAATCACAGACACATTAGGTATCGCCGCGTCCCAAAATGCCCGATCTATCAAAATATAAAAACGGTTACGGGCGGCGGTGACCTCCGGAACGGCAAATGGCGCCCAAATGTCCAAAATGCGACTTTTACACCTTTTTAGATGACATAAAAAATGTAATAAAAAATGATCCAAATGTCGCACAGTCCTCAAAATGGTAGCAATGAGAACATTGGCTCATTTCGCAAAAAATGACACCTCACACAGCTCCATGCGCCAAAGTATGAAAAAGTTATTAGCGTCAGAAGATGGCAAAAAAATTTTTTTCTTTTTTGTACACATTCGTTTAATTTTTGAAAATTTATTAAAACGCAATAAAACCTATATAAATTTGGTATCACCGCGATCGTACCGAACCAAAGAATAAAGTAGGCGTGTTATTTGGAGCGCAGAGTGAAAGTCGTAAAAACTGAGCCCACAAGAACATGACGCACATGCAGTTTTTTTCAATTTTTCCACATTTGGAATTTTTTTGCGGCTTCCCACTACATGGCATGGAATAATAAATAACATCATGGGAAAGTAAAATTTGTTACGCACAAAATAAGCCCTCACACAGCTCTGTACACGGAAAAATGAAAAAGTTATGGATTTTTGAAGATGGAGAGCGAGAAATCAGCGAAAATACCCTGCGTCCTTAAGGGGTTAACCAACCATAAATGTAGCGTTGATCATGCACACAGAGATCCCAGGCTAATCGATCAACACTTCAGGGTACTTAATAACCTGTTTAAGAGGTCTCTACAATGAAGTGAAGCTAACCAACAGACAAACACCCGCCTAAATTGCAGCACAATGAATACACAACATTTGTTCACCCCATCCCCCCCAAAAAAGAGGAGTATTAATAACATTTAACTCCTCCATGGCAAAATCGAAAAACAAATCATAGTTCCAGAAATGATGTTTGTTATATTACTATTAATAATAACCTACGGAACACAGTAGTTGTGGTATATGCCCCAAACAAGAATCAGGATTCTGCTGTAAGGGAAGCAATTTAGTTGGTTTACAAGAATAGGAAATATTTAAATGTGATCTGGAATGCCTTTTTGGATAGCTCATTCCCATCCAATAGGGTCTGGGTCTTTTATTTGGTCTCACAATCTTAAAAAAGATTACTAGAGATGAGCGAGCACTAAAATGCTCGGGTGCTCGTTATTCGAGACAAACTTTTCCCGATGCTCGGGTGCTCGTCTCGAATAACGAACCCCATTGTAGTCAATGGGAGACTCGAGCATTTTTCAAGGGGAACAAGGGTCTGCACAGGGAAGCTTGGCCAAACACCTTGAAACCTCAGAAAAGGATGGAAACACCACGGAAATGGACAGGAAACAGCAGGGGCAGCATGCATGGATGCCTCTGAGGCTGCTTAATCGCACCATTATGCCAAAATTATGGGCAACAACATGGCGATGACAGAGTGACCGAATTAGGTTAGATAGCATCTAAAACATCCAATAATTGACCCTGAAACTATAGAAGATGGCATGCAGAGGCAGCGGCAGCAGCGGCAGGCTAGAGAGTGGCATGGCCATATACCCCAAATTGACTCAGGCTTCAAACCAATGGGTGGCAGAGAGGAACCAAAGGAGGTGAGCAAGAAGCACTGAAATGATTTCCTATGTGAACAAAAGGTTGACGGTATATTTAGTCGATAACACAGCATGGTGGCGACATAGTGACCAAGTTCCATAACGTATCTGGTGAAACACCCGAAAAATGAGCCTGACAAGGCTCGTTTGATAAGGGGACAACATGTGGAGGAAGCCATGGAGACGACTTCAATGATTAAGAGTGACAGTATGGGGCATCCATATTGCTTCTATGATTGAAACTTCAGGTCTCCAGCATGGCGGCGACAGATGGGCCGAGTTCCATTATGTATCTGGTGAAACACCTGAAAATTCTGCCTGACACAGCTCGTTTGATAAGGGGATGATGTGCTGCATATCCTCTCGCGCTCCCACGTCTGGGGTATAGAGAGTTGAAAGTTGCGCTTGGAGACATTGGTGGACGCTGTGGAGGATCGTGGAGGCGAAATGGACAGGAAACAGCAGGGGCAGTATGCATGGATGCCTCTGAGGCTGCCTAATCTTGGGATGGAGCTGGCGGTCCGCTGCCAGGCGAGCTTTCACCTGTCTAAGCCCCTGTCTCTCGGCTCCTCACCACCCAAAATGGGCCTGGGGGCCTGAAGCATTTACTTTGATATTATCATTTTCAAATCAGACGGGGTCGTTTGAATATTTCATCTAGGAATAATGGAATAGCATAGCATATTTTTAATTGTTTGGAAATGGTTCCATGATTAAGAGCGACAGTATGGGGCATCCATATTGCGCTGCTGTGATTGCAACTTCAGGTCTCCAGCATGGCGGCGACAAATGGGCCGAGTTCCATTATGTATCTGGTGAAACACCCAAAAATTCTGCCTGACACAGCTCGTTTGATAAGGGGACGATGTATGGAGGCAGTAAAGTAGTAGTAGATTAAAGGTGCTGCAGTTAAAACTATGTTAGTTGGATCTTAGGATGGAGCTGGCGGTCCGCTGCCAGGCGAGCTTTCGCCTGTCCAAGCCCCTGTCTCTCAGCTCCTTCCCACCCAAAATGGGCCTGGGGGCCAGGAGCGTTTACTTTGAAAAATTTATAATTTTCAAAGCAGGCGTGGGCTACAAACAGAACTTCTAAGAACCTTTTGTATAAGATCAAGTGTAGTACTGTTCTTATAAGTTTTGGTTATGGCGGGTGAGAGGAATGTAAACAGATGTGCAAGAAGTGCTGAAATAATATTGGTAAATGATAAAAGTTTGCCAGTATATTTTGTGGATAACACAGCAGGGTGGCGACAAAGTTAACAAGTTTGATGTGGAAGCCATGAAAACAACCCAAAATTCTGCCTGACACAGCTCGTTTGCTAAGGGGACGATGTATGGAGGAAGCTATATGGACGACTTTGAGAGGCAGCTATGGAGATGATGTGTGGAGGTAGCAATCGAGACCATGTGTGGAGGCAGCTATAAAGACGACGTGTGGAGGCTGCTATGGAGACAACTAAATTGGGATAGTGTCTGTATGTGGCAGTCCAAAAAATTGTTTAAAACAGAAGACCGGGTAGGTTGTCCTCCAGAAAAATTAAATACATAGAGTACTATAGCTAGAGCCAGTTGGCCCTGGCAAAAAATAGCCAGTTTCCTCTGCTTTAGTGTACAAAGAGGAGGAGGAGGAAAATGAGGAGGAGGAGTGCATACATTATTCAGGTTGAGCTTCTTTCACCTGGTGGAGAATGGAAATCCTGAGAATTCCAGGCTTTATTCATCTTGATAAGCATCAGCCTGTCAGCGCTGTCAGTCGGCAGGCGTGTACGCTTATTGGTGATGATGCCACCAGCTGCACTGTAGACCCGCTCAGACAACACGCTAGCGGCAGGGCAGGCAAGAACCTCCAAGGCGTACAGCGCCAGTTCGTGCCACATGTCCAGCTTTGAAACCCAGTAGTTGTAGGGAGCTGTGTGATCATAAAGGACGAAGGTATGGTCAGCTACGTATTCCCTCACCATCTTTCTGTAAAGATCAGCCCTACTGCCGAGACTGGGGACAGGTGACAGTGTCTTGCTGGGGTGACATAAAACTGGCAAAGGCCTTGTAAAGCGTACCCCTGCCAGTGCTGGAAAAGCTGCCTGCTCGCCTACTCTCCCTGGCTACTTGTCCCGCAGAAGTACACCCTCTGCCACTAGCGCTGTCAGAAGGGAAATACTGTTTCAGCTTGTGCACCAGGGCCTGCTGGTATTCATGCATTCTCACACTCCTTTCCTCTCCAGGGATGAGAGTGGAAAGATTTTGCTTGTACCTTGGGTCCAGGAGAGTGAATACCCAGTAATCGGTGCTGGAATAAATTCTTTGAACGCGAGGGTCACGGGATAGGCAGCCTAGCATGAAATCTGCAATATGCGCCAGAGTCCCAACTCACAAGAATTCACTCCCCTCACGGGCCTGACTGTCCATTTCCTCCTCTTTAACTCCTCCAACTCCTCTTCTACTGCCCATACACGCTGAACAGTGAAGGACTGAGCAATTCTCCCCTCTTCTGTCTCACCAACATTCTCCTCCTCTTCCTCCTCATGCTCCTCCGATATGCGCTGAGAAACAGACCTGAGGGTGCTTTGGCTATCAACAAGGGAATCTTCTTCCCCCATCTCTTGTGACGAGCGCAAAGCTTCTGACTTCATGATGACCAGAGAGTTTTTCAACAGGCCAAGCAGCGGGATGGTGAGGCTGATGATGGCGGCATCGCCACTGACCATCTGTGCTGACTCCTCAAAGTTACTCCTGACAGATATCAGACATCCACGTCCACTCCTCATTGTAGGCTTGAGGAAGCAAACTGACCTGACTACCAGTTCTGGTGGAAGTTGACATCTGGCAGTCTAGAATCGCAATGCGTTGCTGGTAAACTCTGGGTAACATGGTTAATGTTGAATTCCACCTCATGGGCACGTCGCATAACAGTCGGTGAGCGGGCACTGCGCTGCCCTGAGAGTGGCAGAATCTGTGCTGGACTTCCTGAAATGCGCACAGATGCGGCGCACCTTCGTGAGCAATCAGACAGATGGGGGTATGTCTTGAGGAACCGCTGAACTATGAGATTTAACACTTGGGCCAGGCATGGCACATGTGTCAGTCTGCCGAGTTGCAGAGCCACCAGCAGGTTACAGCCCTTGTCACACGCAACCATGCCTGGCTTCAGGTTCAGCGGTGCCAGCCACAGATCAGTCTGCACTGTGATGTCCTGTAATAGCTCTTGGGCGGTGTGCCTTTTATCGCCTAGGCTCAGCAGTTTGAGCACCGCCTGCTGTCGCTTAGCGACGGCACTGCTGCTGTGCCTAGAGTTACCGACTGATGGCGCCACGGATGGTAATTCGGAGGAAGAGGTGGAGGAGGGGTGGGAGGAGGAGGAGGCATAGTAGGCCTGAGAGACATGGACCGAGATAGGCCCCGCAATCCTCGGCGTCGGCAGTATAAGAGCAGCTCCAGGGTCAGACTCGGTCCCAGCCTCCACCAAGTTAACCCAATGTGTCGTCAGGGATATATAGTGGCCCTGCCCGGCATCACTAGTCCACGTGTCGGTGGTCAGGTGGACCTTGTCAGAAACGGCGTTGGTCAGGGCATGTATGATGTTGTCTGACACGTGCTGGTGCAGGGCTGGGACGGCACATCGGAAAAAGTAATGGCGGCTGGGGACCGAATACTGAGGGGCGGCCGCCGCCATGAGGTTGCTTAAGGCCTCGGTCTCTACCAGCCTATAGGGCAGCATATCCAGGCTAAGTAATTCGGAGATGTGGACGTTGAGGGCTTGGGCGTGTGGGTGGGTTGCACTGTACTTCCTCTTGCGCTCCAGCGCCTAGGGTATGGAGAGCTGAATGCTGCGCATGGAGACATTGGTGGATGTTGTGGAGGATCGTGGAGGCGATGGTGTGGTTTTCGCACGGGAGGTGTTTGGGCCGGGGTCCAGGGCAGGGGGCTGACTAGCAGAGGCAGCAGATGACACAGGGGAAGGAGCAGTTGTGTGCCCGGATGGAGGTGAACGGCCTTGGTTCCATTGAGTGGGGTGTTTAGCATTCATATGCCTGCGCATACTGGTGGTGGTTAAGCTGGTAGTGGTTGAACCCCTGCTGATCCTGGTGTGTCACAGGTTGCACACCACAGTCCGTCGGTCATCCGGTGTTTCTTTAAAGAACCTCCAGACTTTCGAAAATCTAGCCCTCACCACGGGAGCTTCACTATGTGAAACATTTGGCGCTGATGCACCAGCTCTGGCCCCGCCTCTCCGTCTGGCCCCACCACTGCCTCTTCCAACCTGTTCTCGTCGAGGACTCGCCTCCGTCTCAGAAGCACTGCGTTCACCCGGCCTATCAACCCAGCTTGGGTCTGTCACCTCATCTTCCTCCGATCCCTCAGTCTACTCCCCCCTCGGACTTCCTGCCCTGACAACAACTTCACCACTGTCTGACAACCGTGTCTCCTCATCGTCCGACACCTCTTTACACACTTCTTCCACTATGTCAAAAATGTCATCATCACCCACAGACTACGACCGGTGGAAAACCTGGGCATCGGAAAAGAGCTCAGCAGCAACCGGACAAGTGGTTTGTGACTCTGGGAAGGGTCCAGAAAGCAATTCCTTAAAGTATGCAGGTTCAAATGCCAAATTTTCCTGGGAGGGGGCAGACTGTGGGGAAAGAGGCTGAGGTGGAGGAGCTGGAAGAGTGCTGATTTCGGTGACATGGGTGGACTGCGTGGAAGACTGACTGGTGGACAAATGGCTAGAAGCATTGTCCGCAATCCACAACATCACCTGTTCGCACTGTTCTGGCCTCAACAGTGCTCTACCACGAGTCCCAGTAACTTGAGACATGAACCTAGGGAGTGTAGCTCTGCGGCGTTCCCCTGCTCCCTCATCAGCAGGTGGTGTCTCACCCCGCCCAGGACCACGGCCTCTGACCCCTGCAGTAGATGGACGCCCACGCCCTCATCCTTTTCCCCTAGCCCTCGGGTTCAACATTTTCAAAGTGTAAACTGTAAAAAAAAATTGTGTTTTTTTGTGTTTTTGTTTTTTTAATAAAACGATGCTATCCTATTGCTATGGCTAGTTTCTAACCTACACTGACAGCACACAACAGGATTTTGTGCTGTGCCTGATGACTTTGAGTTTTGAAAAAAAAAAGAAGAAAAGAAAAAGACTTAGTGCCGGCAAGGCCAGCCACAAGCAAATGAAAGAAAAAAATATATATACACTCACCAGCCACTTTATTAGGTACACCTGTCCAACTGCTCGTTAACACTTAATTTCTAATCAGCCAATCACATGGCGGCAACTTAGTGCATTTAGGCATGTAGACATGGTTAAGACAATCTCCTGCAGTTCAAACCGGGCATCAGTACGGGGAAGAAAGGTGATTTGAGTGCCTTTGAACGTGGCATGGTTGTTGGTGCCAGAAGAGCTGGTCTGAGTATTTCAGAAACTGCTGATCTACTGGGATTTTCACGCACAACCATCTCTAGGGTTTACAGAGAATGGTCCGAAAAAGAAAAAACATCCAGTGAGCGGCAGTTCTGTGGGCGGAAATGCCTTGTTGATGCCAGAGGTCAGAGGAGAATGGGCAGACTGGTTCGAGCTGATAGAAAGGTAACAGTGACTCAAATCGCCACCCGTTACAAACAATGTAGGCAGAAGAGCATCTCTGAATGCACAGCACGTCGAACTTTGAGGCAGATGGGCTACAGCAGCAGAAGACCACACCGGGTGCCACTCCTTTCAGCTAAGAACAGGAAACAGAGGCTACAATTTGCACAAGCTCATCAAAATTGGACAGTAGAAGATTGGAAAAACGTTGCCTGGTCTGATGAGTCTCGATTTCTGCTGCGACATTTGGATGGTAGGGTCAGAATTTGGCGTCAACAACATGAACGCCACAGCCTACCTGAGTATTGCTGCTGACCATGTCCATCCCTTTATGACCACAATGTACCCAACATCTGATGGCTACTTTCAGCAGGATAATGCGCCATGTCATAAAGCTGGAATCATCTCAGACTGGTTTCTTGAACATGACAATGAGTTCACTGTACTCAAATGGCCTCCACAGTCACCAGATCTCAATCCAATAGAGCATCTTTGGGATGTGGTGGAACAGGAGATTCGCATCATGGATGTGCAGCTGACAAATCTGCGGCAACTGTGTGATGCCATCATGTCAATATGGACCAAAATCTCTGAGGAATGCTTCCAGCACCTTGTTGAATCTATGCCACGAAGAATTGAGGCAGTTCTAAAGGCAAAAGGGTTTCCAACCCGTTACTAGCATGGTGTACCTAATAAAGTGGCCGGTGAGTGTATATAACGCTATTGTAGCCCTAAGAAAGCCGGTTGGTTCTCGTATGGCTAGTTTCTAGCCTACACTGACAGCACACAACTGGATTTTGTGCTGTGCCTGATGACTTTGAGTTATAAAAAAAAAAGAAAAGTAAAAAAAAAAAAGAAAAAGCAGACTGTGCCTAATTCAATCAAACCCCTAATAAATTGTCCCACTTAGGTGTTTGCGATGGATATGTGTGTCACTAAGAGCTAAATAGAACGTTTGCAAGTATCCCTGCAAATTCGTCACAATATGGTACTAGCTGCACTACTAGTGGCAGCAAGCCCAGCCACAAGCAAAGAAAAAAATTTATATTCTTGCCCTAACAAGGGCTGTTGGGTTCTTGTAGACTCACTCCTGCCTAACAGTAAGCTGATATAACACCCTAACGCTATCCCTGCAGCAGCAGCAGTTCTCTCCCTAACGGCATCCAGACAGAGAATGATGCGAGCAGCGCGGGCAGGGGTTTGTCTATTCCAGGGTCACCTGATCAGGCCAGCCAACCACTGCTATCGACGTGTAAGGGTACTACGTCATGCTGGGTGGAGTGCAGAGTCTCCTGGCTTGTGATTGGCTCTGTTTCTGGCCGCCAAAAATCAAAACGGCGGGAGATGCCATTTTCTCGAGCTGGCGAAATATTCGTCCGAGCAACGAGTAGTTTTGAGTACGCTAATGCTCTCCAGAGATTACTTGTTTTTTTTGGTTATGCACACAACGTATTCTTGCACTGATATTATCTTAATAGCTATATCACTCATAGACAGATCCCTCAAATCATATATTGGCGATATGAGACGGTTAATGTGCTAGTGTCCTTTTTATCTCTTTAGATAGATTTTTGTTACACAAGAGGGCCAGAAATCACAACTATTCTCCCTCTTACTCAGACATAGAATTAGGTAGCAGGTAAAAGGCATTTATCTTATTTATTTAAAAAATAGCTACTTCTGAGGGCATGGAAATAAGAAAGTAGACACCATTACAAGAATGCATATCATGGGATAAGAATCACGTCTTTTGTAATGGAATGGGCGTAACTAGGAGAAGCAGGGCCCCATTGCAGGTTTCTGTATGGGGTCCCCTTTCCGGCTTAAAAATATATACATTTGTATACTCACACATATTTGTGCCATTTTGCGGGGAATCTTTGCTCCCCAAAGCATCATTGAGAGCAACAAAATGGAGACGGGCCGCTGCTGGCGACTTTGCCGGTGGCATTTAAACAGATAACATGTGCAATTAGTGTTTTCCAGGGCCATTTTAAATTCCCCGTCCGCCCCTGCCTTCAGGGATGATAGAATTAGCTCCAGGGCATTTGAGCACCGACTGTGATCCATGATATGTCACTATAGGTTGAGAGGAGCCCTGTTTCCCCTCTTTTTACTTGAGGAAAATGTGGAAGTCAATGAGGAACTTTGTGTTATGTCCAACGTCTTAAAGTGGGTGATGGGCCGCTGCTGGCGACTTTGCTGGTGGCATTTAAATAGATAACATGTGCAATTAGTTTTTTCCAGGGCCATTTTAAATTCCCAGTCCGCTGCTGGCGACTTTGCCGGTGGCATTTAAATAGATATGCAATTAGTGCCAGCAGATTTATTAAACTCTAAGTATAACTGGTCCACTCATCACTAATAGTAACCTGTTTGTGATACTTTTATAATTCAAATACAAAAAAGAAGAAGCCACGCCTAAAAATCGCTAAATTCTTTAATGAACAACATTTATGTTTAGTAACCGAAGAAATTAAAGCACAGAAATGTAATAAAATCAAAGCTTAACAGTTTGTTTCGTAATTCTGTTTTCTATAGTCGAGCACTTTTTTTGTGTGTCCTTTCTCTACCAATTAAACTGGTGATCATTTGTGTAATATTTCAAATATCTGGGCTAACCAATATACAGTAAACCTTTTAACCGGTTGGGGTAGGTTCTCACAATGATACAATTTCCTTTGCTCGGTCATCATTTCTATTGAACAATTGTAATAATTGCAGTATGTTTATTGCACTGAAGTTTTATTCCTTTCTTTCTTTGTGCAAAGAACAATAAAGTTATTGATTACCATTAGTAAGTACAACAGGGAGCTACAGCTTAAAACATTCTTCTTTCTTTACTGTGCCCCATGTGTTCTGATCTCTCTCTATAAGCAGCTTGAACTTCATACACAAGTGATGTAAAGGTTTTGGTTTATTCCCTCAGTAGCTGTGGATAACACAAGGACACTACCACCTTGCACAGCAATGCAAAAAGAAATGTAAAACACAAACATAGCAAACTCTCAGTGGACTGTGCACCAAGCATAAAGCAATTTCTGCAATGCCATACTATATTTTGTTTGTTTGAATTAGAGGTGAAAGACAATTTTTAGTATCAGTCAATGATAGGGGTTGAATACGGAACTTTCTAACACACTTTCCCCTCTGCTTTATTTCCTAGTCCAGACATGACTGCTAAACGCTAGAGTACATGAACTTTTTTTATGTGAAACTATTTCAATAATTGAGTGTGATTATGGCAACAACCATTTGAGTTTTTTTATAGCTTTTTTTTATAGTTTTTTTATAGCATTAAATTTTTTTCCAAATAATGGGGCTGACTAAAGCCACTGGCATATTTTTCCTATAGCCACAAAATCTTGGTCTCTTGGCCATTTTTGTGGGCCATGTGTCAACAGTATTTGAGCTCTATAGATGCAAAAATGAGCCATATGTCACCCGTCACCCATACTTATGTGGTGCAGAGGCCCTGATAAATATGCCCCTATATGTATATGCAGGAAGTGTCTGAGGGTAAGTATATAAGTGTATTATTTGTGAAGGGAGTTCGCTACTGGACATGTTATTAGTGAGGGGAGGCCACTGTTGGACATGTTATTAGTGAGGGGAGGCCACTACTGGACAGGTTATTAATTAAGGGAGGCCACCGCAGGACATGTTATTAGTGAGAGGAGGCCGCTGCTGGACATTTTATTAGTAAAGGGGGGCCACTGCTGGACATGTTATTAGAGAGGGGAAGCCACTACTGGACATGTTATTAGTGAAGGGAGGCAGCTGCTTGCCATTTTATTAGTGAGGAAAGGCCTTTGCTGGACATGTTACTAGTAAAGGGAGGCTTCTGCTGGACATGATATTAGTAAAGAGAGGCCTCTGCTGGGGCATGTTATTAGTGAAGGAAGGCCATTGCTGGACATGTTATTATAATCAAAATATGATGCAAGTACTTCACATCTGCCAATTGGAATGCAGATCCAGCACTTTATAAACTGTATTTGCTGCAGTCCAGAAGTCCTTGCATCATATTTTGATGTAATGCAAGGACTTACACGCTATGCAAGGTGTGCGGTCTGTGTGGCATTGCTGACAGATGGGCATGATATATGTCCCCTTATAAACGGGCAGAGGTTGAGAGGAGGTCCTGTGGTCAGGAGTGGGGTTGGTGGCCCAGACAAAAGTTTCCTATGGGGCCCACTCATTCCTTATTATGCAACTGCCCTAGACAACTTGTTCTCCTTAGCTCCAGATAGAACAAAAGGGTTGAAAAACACCCTTTTCACTGTAATGGTGATTATATGTCTCTATCATCTGTTGTAAATGATGTGCTCATGTATTGTCATGCGTCAGTGTTGTAATACTAGTGTTAGCTTCCCAGCTTGTGATGATAATGAGCTGAATATTGATCCTTTCCCCAGTATAATGTACATTGAAGAAGCTGAAAAATAATCGCCTAATAAACTACTATGTTGTAAAACGTGCAGCATTTTTTAATTAGTTTTTTATTTAAATTGTATCCTTTTTTAAGGTAACAGCAACATCTAACAAGACATTTTGGGACTTCCTTTTTTATAAATTTTAGTGACACTGATCTGCTTAAGTGATTACATTTGTCAATGAAATAGTTAAATAAGAAAGAATCATCATTTCCAGTCATTTTCTATTGCTTCTATCTGAAACTCATGCAAATGATAACTATCACTTAGCGACCTATATGTTAAATAACATATAAATTAATGCCACTGAATACTTGCTACATGTCACATTTAATGGTATCTTATTCAGAGCTACATATTACTTTATGACATGTTCTGACCTACATGTCCATTAGTGACATCCACTTAAAATAACCAACACAGTGAGTACTATACAATAGCTGCACGTGACTCTCTCCTGCCCTGACTGTATTAATATTCTAGTTAACCATTTCAGGTTCAACTTAACTCATCATAATAAATAGGTAGTTGAAGACATTTTATGATAGTGAAGAGATCACCCCCATACACACACATTCAGGTGCAATATAGCATTTGGGGTAGCTTGTGCAGCTGTGGGGTCCAGGTAGGTAAGGGAACCGATTGTCACTCTAAATCAGCTTCCTACTGATTACTGGATGGATAATCCTATTAGATTGATAATAACTTCAGGATGGTGCTCTATAAAAATATGCGGCATAACAAGTGTTTCTGCACTCTACTGAGATCTCTTCTGGTCATGTTCCCCCACTACATATTCAGTTTCAGATTTTTATGTAATTGCATTTGCAGAATAAAAAGAAGAATATTATATGATGTTCACAGCTGTGCAACTACAGAGTCTACCCATCCGGGGGCATAATGATCGCAGTCACAGGGGCTGCGACCACAACTAGGGCCAGAGATGGAGGGGGCATGTATCTGCCAGCTGGCAGATTGTGGTTCCATGCGGAGGAATAGGCACACATATTGCCTTTACAGGAGCAGTGCAGGTAGAGACACGTCTGTGCGCTAGGCATGTGCACTCTCTGTGACATAGATGTCGGGCATCGAGTCATGTGTATCCTGGATGCACTGGAGAAAGTTATGTGTTTATTGTTTTTATGAGGGGTTTCTGAATTGCATTAATAAGGGGGGGCAAAGAGGGTTGCTGTACTCTGCAAAACCTTTAACATGTTGGACTCTGTATAACTTAGTGGGGGACCATAGGAGCAGCTGAACTCCATTACTTAATAATGGGATATAATGCTGCTAAACTATGTATTCTTTGAATTAAGGATGAGCAGGCGCTCCTGAACCTTGCATTAATTAATAAATGTGGGGATGCTAAATTAATTACGGGGGGTTTGTTAACTTTATATTAATAAGGCTATGTACCATATTGATTACTGAGGAGTTTTCTGTGCTACATATTAATTGATGAGGGGGTGCTGCTGTGCTATATATTAATTCATTAGGGTTGCTGTGCTGTATATTATTTAATGTAGTTGGGTGCTGCTGTGGTACTGTGTGTGGTATATTTACAGTATTTAACCATTATGTGTGTATTATATGTGGTTGGTTATAAATATTTATGTGCACCTATATTTAACCCCTTAAGGACCCAGCGCAATTTTTCAATATCAGCAATATGGCATTATTTTCAATTATAACTCATCATACAGTTTTTTTTTTTTTTATTTTCTTTTCTTTGTAAATTACCAGAGAAAGCTTACAAACTGTATAGCTGTACACAATTTTTACAAACAAAAAAAAAGGTTCTTAAATAATACAGCATTGTAACCCAGAATAATCGTACAATAAAGCATAATTCACCCCCTCCCCCTAACCCCCTGTATCTCTGTGCAGCTAAAATGACTCGGAGTATATACCATTTACACATATTCGAGCTATGGGGGTATGATACATTATTTTAACCAAGCTAATAAACTCATTACCAAGCCCAAATCTTTCCAAAACCTTCCACAGGTACCACCACTTCACCCTGTCAAACGCTTTAATTGTGTCCAGAGACTGGATGGAGCATCTACCCTTCACCCCCATCTGCATATAAGAAAACAACCTATGGAGGTTAAATCCTGTTTCCCCTAGACAGGATAAAACCATTCTGGTCCGGATGGACATTGAGGGAGATCACTTTTTTTAACCTGTATGAGAGAATCTTCGCTAAAATTTTAATATCGGAATTTAATAGGGAGATGGGTCTATATGATCCCATCCCTGTGTCCATTTTATCTTTTTTCAAAATTAAAACTATGGATGCCTCCGCCATTGACCCATGAATGGCCCCCAGGCAAAAGCTCCTCATACAGTTAATTTATCCTCCCAAATAAGTTACTAACTAACATCAACCATATGTCTGCTTTTATATAATTTTTTATGTTATTTTATTAGGATGTTAGGAGGCATACAACTCAATCAGCAATTTTCCAGATTTTCAAAAACATTTTAGATTCAATTATTTTATTCATATTAAGGCTATTTATTAATATTTAGGAATTTCGATACTAATTTTATTTACTTTTTGTTTTATACTTTGTAGCATATATATCATGTTATTTATGTCCTGTGGGTCAGAACGATTACGGCAATATCCCATTTATATAGCTCTTTTATGTCTCAATAACTTTGCATAATAAAAAAAACATTTGGAGAGGAAAAGCACTTGTTTTTGCATTGCCGTCTTCAAAGAGGTGTAACATTTAGATTTTTTTGTTGATTGAGATGTATTAGAGCTTATTTTTTTTTTCAGAACAAGTTTTACCTTATTTGGAATAATTGTGCTGTGAATGTGACTTTTTGATCACTTTTTATTGCTGTTATGTTTGGTTTGCCAAAAAATCTAATTGTTTGCCGTGTTTTTATTTAATTTTACGGTATTCACCATACAGGTTCAGTAATGATTTTATTTTATTGGAACACAGATAGAGGTGAGAGTTTGCAAGGGCAGCCCTGTCAGAAGGACTCCCAGCATGGGTACAGGGGGCCCTGGATCTTTTGACCTAGAGATAACCCAGTATTGTTATATTTTGTATAAATAGTGTATGGTTTATGTATCTCTGAACCTAAGCTTGCACTGGGGCCCACTGGAGTCTTTTTACACCATTGCAAGCAGCAGACAAAGGAGACTAGAGAAGAAGCCAGACATGGGGTAGCTTGCACACAAGAGTATTTAGAACAAGAGGCCTGGGGCAGTGTACATTTATACAGAACAGACTCAGGATTTCATACTTAGAGTACATGGTACTGGGCAGTACCTGTATATAAAGAGGAATGAGAAGTGGCTAAAACAATTTGCACACTTTCTTAAGTAGTGCTTTTGTAGTGGCTGCCATGTTGTGACTAAAGACTCTTGAGTTAACAACTTTGCCATATAGCTGTATACTTTCATTGATTTTAATCAATCTACAATCTAAAATCTGTGTCTATACAGAACATGGAAAGTGATATGTTTAGTTGCTATATACAGGGTGGGGATACTCTAAGGGTGGGGATGCTCTATATGGACAGTAGGAGCTGACTGCAATAATTTTCTATGCTCTGAGGATCTTATGTAGGCCAGCAGGTCCATGTCCACCTCATCCTTCTCACTCAACCCAAACCCTTATCATTTCGTTCTCATGCAGTCCATACCCTCACGTCCTTTACCCTCTCACACAGACAGAAACCCCATATTACTCTTTTCTACACATGCAGTACCCCAAACTTACCTTCATCAAACACAGACAGTACCCCTATGTTCCTCTCCTCTTCCTAACATAGCGAGCACTCCCAGGTCCTTCACAGGGCTAGCATCGACATAAAAACATATGCTGCTGTGAATAATTTATTTAGAATTCATAATAACATAATAACTAAATTGGTAGAGATTTATGTACTTTTCCTTAACAGTTTTTTATATCATAAAGTTCAATTTACTGCTTTATATAATATTTGATATATCATTAGGAATCATTTTTAGGGAAAAGGGTACTGTACCTCATAATTATTATGACATAGAAAACTTTTAAAATTGATAACATTTTAGAAATTGAGTTCATAGAACAATATGGAATTCATGGGAAATGTTCTAAATACTGTAGATAGGTAGCCAAACTATTATCATGCTAAAAACCTTTAATGTTATTACAGCATACATTAAAGATATAAAAGGAATCCACAGGGCATGTTCAATATTACAGATCAGAAGGAAGGAATATAATATTCAGTTCCTGGCTATGGTACACACCAAATACAATTTGCTATTAAACTATTTTAAAATGGAAAATAAAATGCTTTTTAATAAAAAAACAAAAGTATTTGCAAATATTTAATGCATTTTTGGTCTAAACTTCTGCCGCGTCGTTCTGCAGTTCCCGCTGGAGATCTGCTGTCTCCGGTAGCGGGGACCTATGTAAGTATGGTCCGCTGCCATCCTCCACCTCCCCCTCACCTTCCCCGCTCACCTTCCCCGCGTTCCGCGTCGCGTCTCGGCGTCGCGTCTCGGCGTCGCGTCTCGTCCCGTCGGGTCTCCGCTCCGCCCCCGAACCTCCGCCACGCCCCCGACCCTGCGCCTTATAGTCCGTTGCGCCTTATATATGGACTAATGCGCCTTATATTCCGGTGCACCTAATGGCCCGGAAAATACGGTAGTCTCCAAACACAGTTACTCACTGCTATATTGTAAAAGATTAGGAGAAGAAGATAAAATTCCAAAAAGTTGAAAACTGCACTTTCAGACTCAGACTCTATTTCAACAATTTCCAGATCAAAGAACAGTTCTGCTGGCATTCTACAAATAATTGCTATACCACCTAAAATATTCATCGATTAATATGATTTATCGATTTATAGAAGATTCAGCTGGGCAATTTTGTATTCTTGTTATGACCAATGCTTGCTTTGAAATTTCTTTGACAACATAATCCTTGCAGACCTAGTATCCTTCTTTTAGGGAAGATACAACCTATATTAAATGCCTTTTAAAGGGTACTTCTGTCTGTTTACATTGTCTCCACAACTGATTCTGAACTTGATCCTGGCTTTGACCAATGAGAAATTTAATTCACAGAATTGAAAAGTTAGAAAAGGAAGAGTGTAATGAAAAGGGGGAAAAAGATTAATCGTTGACATTCATTAGACTGTAAGATACATAGGAAATTTTAATTAAACCAATGTTCACCTCTGTGTTAAAGGTTCAGCAAAGTCTCAATCAAAAATTCCTTCATAATTTTACTCATTTTATCTATATTCATATACTTTAACCCACACATAGATAGCTGATTAACTAGTGATAAACCTTAATATTTCCAATAACAAAGATAGATAAGAAAGGGAACATCTTTCAAAAATTAACCAAATGGTCAATGGTTTTGCAAAAGATTGTACATTAATGCAAAGGTTCTGATGAAGCTGGATGAAAAGTATAGTTCTGAAGGTATGTGAAACTTTAAGGATTTGTTTCCTTTTCTGACTTTTCTCACTCGTAGCAAGTGATAGCGTCATATAAACATACAATTAGTTTGTAAGTTTGCAAAAGCAGAGTTTTTACTAAAAAATGACTACATGAAGCTCAGAACATTTCACTTGTGCATATAAAAAGCAGTAATGGCTGGGCAAATTATACATAATTCATAGGAAATTAAACTTAAATAGTTTTTGGATGAGGATCCCACCAAATTGTGATGGTATAGCATTTTATGAAAAATGTGATTGTCACTGTCAGCATCAAAAGCTTTGCGCTGTTTAGGGTTTATGCTTTTATTGATGACACTGGAGAAGGATATTCATTCTCGTTAGATTTTGCATTAATTAAATATTGTCTGACAATACAATCCTACTCTGCAGCACCCAGTACTTTAGCTCATTCTATTAGTTAGACAGTCATATAACCATAATAATGTATCTGGATTATTAATCAGCCATCAATATTTAAAGCTATCTTCTACTTAATGGAATTCTTATCAGTTTTTTTTGAATGGCTAAATGGAATTTATTTATATTAACAAATAATTATTGTTTGAGAAAGATCACTAAATTCCATAAAACACTGACATTATAATATTTTATACCCTTTATTTCTTTTAAAACACACAATTATTAAGAAGTTTTAGTTCCTGTGTGATAACAATTAAAAAATGTTTAGAACTAGTTGTGTTTCTATATGTAAAAATACTTGCTATGATAGTAACCAAAATTGTTAACACTAATGTTTCATCATCAGGGGTCCCTGGAGTCATAAAGTTTTATAGAACTAGATGATTGGACACCTGAAAGATATTGGCAGCAAGACCGCTAGTTCATAATTTGCCATTAAAGATCGATCTCCCCTTCATCTAATACATCCCTCCCACCAGACCTAACCATCACAATTCATGGCTCCACATTCCATCTGGTTCCTATTGTCTGCTGTCTTGGAGTCATCTTTGACTATGCTTTATTCTTTAAGCCTTACATACAGGCCATTACTACAACCTGTTGCCTCCATCTCAAGAACATCCTCAGCCCAGAGTTTACAAAATTGCTAGTCCATGCCCTTGTTTCCCACTTGGACTATTGCAATATTCTTCTCTGCAGTCTCTCAGCTAACCCTTTAATGCCTTTCAATCTATCCTTAACTTTGCTGCTCGCCTAATCCATCTCTCTCCTTAATTCTCTTCTGCTGACCCTTTCTGCCAGTCTCTTCTAATTCAGTTTAAGATACTACTCATAACTTACAAAGCATCCCATAACTTGTCCCCACCATGTAAGTCTGAACTAATCAGCCAATACAACCCAAAACATAATTTTTGTCAAAGCACATGTCTGTATGCATAAGGCCTAAATCTGATCTGAAGATGATGACTATGTCACCCTGCTCCTTCTTGCCCCCCCCCCACCCATTCCTCTGTCTTACAGTAGCACAGGAAGTTTCAGCACACAGTTATTGTTATTATTATTATTATTATTATTACAGTGGCATTAGTTGAATTAAGTTCTCTATAGAGAAGATCATATAATCTCAAAGTGGTTCTATGGACACATTAATGTGCTGACTATCCTGTATAATGCCAGCAAAGTCCAATGTGTCAGATTCATAACAATTGTATGATTCTATCACATACATTTGGAGCTCTTAAATTCCTGTCTTGAAAAAGTACTTTTGGTAACTAAAGATATTTAGCCAGTTCTAGAAAGTTGTACCTAATACAATATCTAGAATACAAAGTATAGGTGGTATTATACATTTACATGCAAACTGTATATCAAGTCATGTCCTTATTTAAGATTATCAAGTTAATTCCTATTTTTACATGAAAGGCAGCAAATCACAATGTAGAATGTCCACCTTAGGTCAAACCAAGCATCATGTGCTATCAACAGACCCTACTGTAGCCTTGTACTAAAAAGCAATTTACAATGATGGATGATTATTCATTATAGTCAAGATCTAAGTAGAGTTGGTAGATTAATCAAATGGTGCTAAAGTTTATCACACTTTATTCAAGGTTAGCTCTCCATAAACTAGGAAAGGGTTTTTTTTACAGCCCAATGTAGCGTGCTACCTGCAAAACAAAGAATATTTTAGGTTTATTTAAAAGACTGCTTGCACATGACAAAATGTTTCTGAATACTGTTAAATAGTTTAAAATAACTTTATTTTTCTAAATCTAAACATTATATAGTTACTTTTAATTATCTAAAATGTAAGATTTTAGTAAAACCTTTGATTTATATTCCATTTATAAAATAAATGCTTTTCTTCAGATTCACTCTTTTTAAATTATAAATGAGTTATTCTAGTCATCAAGACTTCCTACATTTTTTGATTTTTGAGAGTTTAATTGCAGGATATTCATAATTGTTACAAAGAGGGCCTTCCCCACAATTGTTGTCTAAAGCTCTTAGGACTTCTGTAATTGGGTGAAACAAAATAGGAAAGACTGACCTCTCTAAAAAGATAAATTTCATTTTTGTGTTTTACATAATGATAAACCTCATGAATAATTCTGAAGTCATAGAAAACTTTATTAAACAAATGCTTTTATGAATTGATCCCCTGCATTCACAAAAGATTTCTTCCTTGTTCTATGAAACCTTATGGGCCAGAAACCTTTGGATCTGCCTGTTCTTTCACCATGAACTTGTGTTCATTTGGGACTAGGGGAAACTTATTCAGGGGGGCTTTTTATTTGAAGTGGGACCTACAACTTATGTTCTCCTTGTTTAAAAGAGATTTTGGACTGTACAGTCATGGCCAAAAGTTTTGAGAACGACACAAATATTATATTTTCACATGAACTGTTGCCTCTAGTTTTTATGTGTGTTTGTCAGATGTTTTTTATCACATGCAGGAATACAAGCGCAATCATATTATGAGTAACAAAAGCTTTTTATTGACAGTTAGAATGAGTTAATGCAGCAAGTCAATATTTGCAGTGTTGACCCTTCTTCTTTAGGACCTCTGCAATTCTCCCTGGCAGCTCTCAATCAACTTCTGGACCCAATCCTGACTAATAGTAGTCCATTCTTGCACCATCAATGCTTGCATTTTGTCACAATTTGTTGGTTTTGTTTGCCCACCCGTCTTTTGATGATTGGCCACAAGTTATCAATGGAATTAAGATCTGGGAGTTTCCAGGCCATGGACCCAAAATCTCTATGTTTTGTTCCCTGAGCCATTTAGTTATCACCCTAGCTTTATGACAAGGTGCTGGAAAAGGCATTGTTGATCACCAAACTGCCCTTGGACAGTTGGGAGAAGTTGCTCTTGGAGGACATTCTGGTACCATTCTTTACTCATGGATGTGTTTTTAGGCAAGACTGTGAGAGAGCCGGTTCCTGTGGCTGAAAAGCAAACCCACACATGAATGGTCACAGGATGCTTTACAGTTGGCATGAGACAAGACTGGTGGTATCGCCACCTTGTCTTCTCTAAACAAGCTGTTTTCCAGATGTTCCAAACAATTGGAAAGGGGATTCCTCAGAGAAAATGACTTTACCCCAGTCCTCAGCAGTCCAGTCCCTGTACCCTTTGCAGAATATCAGTCTGTACCTGATGTTTTGGAGAGAAGTGGCTTCTTGGCTGCCTTCCTTGACAACAGGCCTTTCTCCAAGAGTCTCTGCCTCACAGTGCGTGCAGATGCACTCATACCTGCCTGCTGCCATTCTTGAACAAACTCTGCACTGCTGGTAGCCTTATCCCGAAGCTGAAACACTTTTAAGAGACGGTCTTGGTGCTTGTTGGTCATTTTTGGGCGCCCTGGAGCTTTTTGGCAACAATGACAACCTCTCTCCTTGAATTCCTTGATGATGCAATAGATTTTTGACTGAGGTGCACTCTTCCCTGTTAGGCTAGTAGTGTGCAGTGCAATGATGACTGCACGTGTTTCTTTAGAGATAACCATGGTTAACAGAAGAGAAACAATGATTCCAAGCACCGGCCTCCTTTTATAGTGTCCAGTAGTGTATTTCTTACTGAATCATGACAGATTGATCGCCAGCCCTGTCCTTATCAACACCCACACCTGTGTTAATAGAGCAATCACTGAAACGATGTTAGCTGTTCCTTTTAAGGCAGGCCTGCAATGAAGTTGAAATGTGTTTTGGGGGAAAAAGTTCATTTTCAAATATTGACTTTGCAATTAATGGCTGTTAAGCTGATCACTCTTTATAACATTCTGGAGTATATTAAAATTTCCAGTATAAAACCTGATGCAGTAGACTTTGTGAAAACTAACATTTGTATCATTCTCAAAACTTTTGGCCATGACTGTGAAATGGGGGGATTGTGTTACCCTCTATTCTCTGGCTTCACAAGCTGTCTCACGCTCCGTCAGCACTCAGAATCCTCCCTCTGCCTGCTTTAATCTAATGACAACGGTGCCATACCTGCACATGCTAGAGGCACTTTGCCTCTCTATTGCCACTGTGTTGAAAATTGACTGCTATGTCAGCTGAAA
Source organism: Engystomops pustulosus (assembly GCF_040894005.1). NCBI lineage: Eukaryota > Metazoa > Chordata > Amphibia > Anura > Leptodactylidae > Engystomops > Engystomops pustulosus. The sequence goes on from NC_092415.1 coordinate 55,110,009, forward strand.
TTCAATGCATTGTATATGGGAAACATGTCCATAAATCCTAATTGCATTTCAGATGTGCTTGTAATTGACTCACAAACTGTCCATGCTGGGTTCTTATTCCTCAGTGACTTCTCTGTATTTGTTTTGCTGCCGTATTCTGATCATAGGCTTTCCTACTTGGACTTTATTTGACTATTCTCTGCCTGACCACTGGTTTTTCATGACTGCATTCTCTGCTGCATTCTTTGCCTGCTATCCTGGGCCAGCTGTCATCTAGACTTGTACTACTGAGAGAGGTTATGGTCTTGTGAAATCCTCAAAGGCTAGAACCCTGTAGGTTAAAAGGTAAAAACAAACAGGCATACTTGGATAACAACCCTGATAGTAGTACACAGACAAGGCAGTCAGGTGATAAAATGTTATCACAACCTACAGTTGTTCCCTGGGGTTTGTCTCCTGGGTCACAGACACAGCCAGTACCAGTTGTTGATGTGGCTAGGGGCTGACCACTGTGCCTTGGCCCCATTTTGCTTGTTCTGCTGGCTGCCTGTGCTTTCTGGCCACCACATCTTCTTCTGAAGTATCAGAAAGCCACAGCCATTGGCAGTTGTGTTTCATCGTCACTTTAGTTCACTTCTGATGGTCCAACACCCACACCTCCATCCTCCAATATAAGTTATATTTCTGGACGCTATTCACTGAGAAGAGCACTTTTATGATCCATGTATTACTGCATCCTGTTCACTGACAATAACATTTTTATTATTCACATATTACTGCAAGCTTTTCCCTGAAAACAGCACTCCTATAATCCATGTATTACTGTGTGCTATTCAATAACAATAGCACTCTTATAATCCATGTATTACTGCAAGCTATTCTCAGATGGCAGCACTTTTATGATCCAACTATTACTAAGTGCTATACACTGAGAGCAGCAACTTTACAATCAAGGTACGATTGATAATGATTTATGATATTACTGTAGCTGAATACTATACAGATACAGGGCCTTTGAGATCTTGCTGGATGATGGAGTAAATGCTAATATTTCTGTCTAATCTTTCCAAGTATAAGTATAATATTCGTAATCATTAAGAATATTAATACACTATAGCAGCCTATGAGTAGCCTAATGCAGTTCTTCATATTTCCACCTGTCCTTAATGGCAGCAGCATCCTCTATACACACAAGTACTGTGAAAAGGGAAATTGCTCCTTTTTCAGAAGTCCCTGCCAGTCTGACTGATCCAATGATGAGCAGCAACGTCTCCCTAGCTGACTCTTATGTGTAATTATGTCTGGACATTTGACCCTGTTCCACTGCCTACAGAGGACATGCCTGTGGTTGCTTAGGGACTATAAGCTGCTTGATTGGCTGCTCTACCAGTCAATCAATCAGCTTAGTGCTTTGCCCCCAACAGGGACCCAATCCCAAACAGCAGCAGTTGTTTGGTCTCTGGGTTTGTGGATGCCAATCTGAGCAAATTTTTGGGTTTGAATTATGCAGTTTGAGCTTGCTGATATCATTCACAAGTAATTAACTGATAAAGCATACTTTAAGCCTGTGCACTTTGGTCCTGAGTAAGAGTGTGTTTTATATAAATTTTGCCCTGTAAGAAGAAGGGCTGACATCCAGAAGATAGATCTTGGAAGCCTGTGGACAATACACTTGCACCAACCTCCATTAAAGAATTTCTTCTTAAAGGAAATTTACTATCAAGGCCCTTCTTCTTTTATCATGGTTGAGTGCATGTTCTGTGCTTGATCCAACTTTTCCCAAACTACACACATTTTCTGCATTCTAAGCCTAAAATGTCATTAACTTTTGATTTGATCTTCTAGACTGACATCAGCATTACATTTAAAAAAATACATTTAACCTATTGCAATGAATCAGTGACAATAACCTTGAATCTTCATTTGAAAAAGTCTAGTGTGATGGCCTCAAAGGCAGAGCACCCTGAAGAACAAAGGAGTTTGATTAATTTATTCAATAAAATTTAAAAGAAAAAAAAAACAATACCGAATGGCAGAGTACTGTGATAAAATAGAAATTAAGTGTCATTATGTTTGATGAGTTATTGTGTCATTTGGATTTCAATACAAAGAATCTAGTGAATCACTTTCCCTAGTGATGTCTCTCTTAAAAGTTAATAATTGCTTTTTAAAACGATGGCGTTTTACTTCTGATTTGCGGCTGACACTTGAAACATAGGCCACAAAATGTTATTAAATAGCATTTCATGCCATTTAAGTAACAAGCCATTGAACAGTAATCTCTTTCTACATTTTGTAAGAATTGGGTTATGCTCTTGACATAACTGTGCATGTGATTTTCCATTTTCAATTCACATTTCTTTAATAGTTAGCTAATATATTTTGCTACCATTATTCACATTTTCACCTTTAGCCTCAATTCCATTTATATTTAGGATAAAAGTTATTGCATTGTACTTGGACAATACATACTATAACATTAGCGTTGAATGCTGGGTTGAGTTTGTGTTTGATTACATCATTATGTTGGATGGGAAAGACACAGAGATTGGCTTCTACTATAACCCAATGCACCACAAATGTACCAGAAAATACAATGAATGGATAAGGGAAGGGCCATCAGAACAAATCAAACTGAAATTTCAAAGGAGAAGATTTTAGAAGTAGAGATGTTCTCAGTTTTGAAAATAGAAAGGGAAACCCTGGCAGGTGTCTTTAGTTTCCGAGGACTGTTAAAAGCTTTGGATTTTTCTTGAGTATTTTCAATGTGGATCTGAACTTTACAATCTTCAGCACATTTCTTAGAACAAAATACGCTCAGTGTCAGTTGTACATTTTATATATAAGATACTACAGTAGGTATTATGTTATTCTGCAAGTTCTGAAAATTACCTTTTACTTAAAGAGATATATTTAAATTTTTGCAATCTTTAATATTTACTTTGTGAAAGTTATCTGTAACCAATGTTATGGAAATAATAGGGATTTAGTGTGTAATCTGCATACAGTATTCCATATACTGAGGATTCCTAGGAGCGCACAAATCATGTAGATCCAGTATGACCCTCTTCTCGAGAATTAGTAGCCTATGACATCATCAGGACTTTAAAGGGTTCAATGGCAATATAACAAATACAAGAAAAAAGTAGTACTAAGTAGCCTAAGGTGTTTTCTAGCTGAACATGGACCAGTTCCATCTGACATTAAAACATTAATAGTTCAACTTTACTTAACAATAATGAGACTAATCCATATGCAACACAGACCAGTCCACAGCAAAAGTGAGAGGTTTGGGTTTCTGTCATGGACTTTCTAAAACTTTTGTGACATATTTTCCTGTAAACAAATTAGTTCATGTCTTGTGTACATGTCCTTAGGCCTAATATCAAAGGCATAATGCTATGGTCAGAGCTTTAAAAACAAACTGCCCATGGTTCAGAAACATAAGAAGACTGTTCACTTATCTTGAAATGTCTGTTTTAGAAAATAATCACATTTCACATGAAAATACAATGCTGGAGAATTATTTTTATAAGCTATTTTATCATTATTTATAGTATTTTATGAGTAGTTACTGATGAATAAGCATTAAAGGGGTTGTGTCACCATAGCAAATGGCTGTAATTGGGTCCAATGCATTGTGACAAGTACTTTCACCATTTACACTTATTACAAAATCTGCAGGCTTACTGAGATAACTCCTTTTGTCCTGGTTGCTGGCGCCCTCTAGTGGTAGCTGTGTCCCGTCCTGAGCAACAGCTGATCTGGCCGAGTCTGCACACAAACATTCCACCAGCTGCTCTGCACGACAGATCACTCCACACTGAGAGATCACCTGACACACTGCAGCCAATAGGAAGTGAGACATGGGGGCAGAGAGCTCAGCCGTCTACACCAGTGAATGAGGTGATTTCCACTGATCCACAGTTGCTTCCAGCAGCAGATACAAGGTAACTGCAGACATACATGACATCTGCTGCACAGAGGATTCCTCCATAACATGAATCATGGCAATATGGCAGCCCTTCCTCCCTCCACCATTAGTCAGGTCACACAGGAGGCTGCAGAGATAACACAAGTAACAGGCTGAGCTCTGACCTCTCCTGATGCAGTCCTCCTCCGGTACTCTACACCATTCACTGTCCCTCCATATTACCCTGCTGTCCTGCAGTCTTCCTCCTGTACTCTCCACCACTCACTGTCCCTCCATGTTACACTGCTGTCCTGGAGTCCTCCTCCTGTACTCTCCACCATGCACTGTCTCTCAATGCTACACTGCTGTCCTGCAGTCCTCCTCCTGTACTCTCCACCATGCACTGTCTCTCAATGCTACACTGCTGTCCTGCAAAGGGGCCCCTGTCCCTGACTAGCAGGGAAGTAGCTAATGATCAGTAACATGTGAGAAGCTGTCACCTATTTATCTATGCATCCATGCATGTCTGCCTGACCGACCATGATGCTGTGAGAATACATAGTACATGTGTACTATGTGCAGTGACCTGTGTAGTGTGCAGGGGGCGCCAGATTCAGGATTTCTGACGCATGTTCTTCATGAATCTGGTGCCCCCTGCACTGCTTTGACAGACTGCATCAACTTTTTTTGGTGCACTTTTAACATGGGGCGTATGACACATTTCAATTGGACTTCTATTGGATCAGTAAATGCAGGGACTATTTGAGCACAGCAGGTGGAAGGAGACTCTGAAGGCTGAGCGCTCTGTAGCACCGAGTTGTGCAATAACTGCCGCTGTCAGTGCTGTGCATGTGCCTGGCCCCTCCCACATCTGCTTCTGTGTGGAGCAAAATAGAGGCAGAACAAGCATCGTAATAACAAATAGAGAGGTATCTTTACTTCCAGGTAACCATTACAAATAGATTTTTAAAATATATTAACCTCTTTGACAGCTTTTTGGAGTCAATTGTTTTGTGGTATAACCCCTTTAATAGTATCAGGCTGAGCAGAGAACCCCCCTCAACTACCTACACCCGACTGACTGTAGGATTGCAATTTTATGAGGAATACAATTATATTATGTACTTATGTTCATTATGTTGTAGAATTATACTAATATTAAGTATATTTAAAATCCATGCCATCATTTCTTCTGTCCGCAGAATGTGATTTAATAGGTGTTGATTTTCCTCTGTGTTTTGTGTGTGCGAACTGTGAGTAAGGTTGCTGCTGCATTGGGACTGATTGAACCACACCCAGTTCCTCTGAAGCTCAGCTTTTTCCAGCAAACTGTTATCTTGATTCAATTAGGTACCGTGGATGGCGTCTGGGAACTCCTTTATATATCTGCCCAGTTCTATTACACCTTGCTGGTTTTACTAGTCTCTTTCCTTATTTCTCTTTGCTTTCGCTTTGCTATACTGTGTATTCGACCTCTGCTTGGGTTTTTTGACCATTCTCTTTGTTATTCCATTCAGAGTTATGACACCATTTATGATTTGACCTGGTTCTGTCAGACTTTGCTTGTCTGTCTGTTATCTATTATCAGTCTCTTAGTGTTTGCTGTGTGGTTAGTCTGTATAGGAAAGGTCGAACAATAAGCAATATTTGTCGAACAATAATTGTCTAACCAATAATAATTGCAAGTCTTGTTAGTTAGGTGGCAGAGGTTGTGGGTAAGTCTAGATCCTGCAGCCTTCTCTACATTAACAATACAAACAATACAATTATTCTTTTATATTTTAACCCCTTAAGGACGGAGGGTTTTTCGGCTAATTTCTCGCTCTCCAACTTCAAAAATCCATAACTTTTTCATTTTTACGTGTACAGACCTGTGTGAGGGCTTATTTTGTGCGTAGCAAATTTTACTTTCCCGTAATGTTATTTATTTTAACATGCCGTGTACTGCGAAGCTGAAAAAAAATTCCAAATGTGGAAAAATTGAAAAAAAACCGCACGTCACGTTCACGTTCTTGTGGGCTCAGTTTTTACGACTTTCACTCTTCGCTCCAAATAACATGCCTACTTTATTCTTTGGTTCAGTGCGATCGCGGTGATACCAAATTTATATAGGTTTTATTGTGTTTTAATACATTTTCAAAAATTAAACGAATGTGTACAAAAAAGAAAAAAAAATTTTTGCCATCTTCTGACGCTAATAACTTTTTCATACTTTGGCTCACGGAAATGTGTGAGGGGTCATTTTTTGCGAAATGAGGCGACGTTTTCATTGCTACCATTTTGAGGTCTGTGCGACATTTTGATCATTTTTTATTTCATTTTTTATGTTATGTAAAAAGGTGTAAAAGTCGCATTTCGGACATTTGGGCGCCATTTCCCGCCTCGGAGGTCACCGCCGGCCGTAACCGTTTTTATATTTTGATAGATCGGGCATTTTGGGACGCGGCGATACCTAATATGTCTGTGATTTTTACTGTTTGTTATGTTTTATATCCGTTCTAGGGAAAGGGGGGTAATTTGAACTTTTAATATTTTATTAATTTTTTTTATTTTTTAAACTTTTTTTTTTCTTTTTTTTTTCAGTATTTTTTAGACCATCTAGGGTACATTAACCCTAGATGGTCAGATCGCTCCTACCATATACTGCAATACTACAGTATTGCAATATATGGCGTTTTTGCAGGTCTTACATTACAATGAGCCACTGGCTCATTGTAACGAACCTGCATAAACCATGTAGCCTCGTGTCAAAAGAAGACCCGAGGCTACCATGGTAACCAATCGCCGCCCCCCGATGACGTTCGGGGGCGTGGCGATCGAAAAAAAGATGGCGGCGCCCGCGCGCCGCCGTCTTTTAAACGCCGCCCGCGACTTTGCGGGCGGCGTTTAGAGTGTTAATAGCCGCGATCGGTGCAAGCACCGACCGCGGTTATTAGCGGTGGGGGTTTTGTGCAAAATGCAAAAACCCCCACCTCTGTATGAAGAGGACTCAGCCCGTGAGCCCTCTTCATACATCCCTTATACCTCTGCGCCGTAGAGCTACGGCGCAGAGCGTTAAGGGGTTAAAAAAACAATCCACTATTTTTACTTTTTCATGTTGCATAAACTAACACCTTAGTAATTTATCTGAATTACCTTTAATTTTCTGATAAATAAATAAGTCTACAAACACATACCTATAATTAAAGTCCAGTGGCTAATGATCAAGGTTTCTAGATCAAGGTTTGCCTAATATATTACGTATTTATCTTCAAACATAGTCCAGCCCTTTATCAACATGATTTGTTTTTTATGATAAAATATTAATATGGTAATTTGCAGATTAACTCATTATCAGCAGGAACACTGTATGAAATTGTCATGTGTCACCTTGTAATTGGCCATTTTCCAAACATTAGGGAGACGATTCATAATTGACTAATATTTGTAATCTTGTCTACTGAAAATATCACAATACTCAAGAGGATCTATTATTTTCTGTTTGGCTTAAAGTAATTTTCCTTTACCAATTATATCTTGTAAGAAGTAATTAACATGAAGTGATTACATGATACCTGTGGAACAAATGTTCAGTGAATATATAATGAGGGAAGTAAATAACTTATTATTGTCTAAATTAACATGTGTCTCACTTGACTGACATTTACTCCATTTTTATAATTGTTTTAATTTCCAGATGCTTTAAAATTGATAAGACCTGCTTTTATTTCTCATTTTTTAAAACCTTACATAACTTATCACATACATTTGAAAATATAGAAAATATTCTTTTTACTGACCCTGTAAGTTTTGGTGGTTGCATTATCCAGAAAATCAACTTTGAAATAATATGTAAATAAAGTTGTTGTATAAAGTCACAGGGGTGGAGATCTCCAAACTGAAGTCAAGAATTCCTTGACACAGAACTCCCTGTAGGCTTTAAGATCGTTTCCTAGTAACATTATGAGACACATAGATGTCAATCACTTATTAAAATCCTTAGTTATGGGAGCAAAACAATTTATGAGAATAAAGGGTGCTGTGTACCTTGTTTGAATTAAACAGTGGTCAACTATGCAAACTGAAACTCCAATTAAATACTATGGGACTAATGGAGATAGTTAGGCAGTTGGATCTCTAGGTTATGGAAACTTTATTACATGATATATCAATAAACATATATGGTACTAAGTTTTAACTGTGTTGCCACTTTATTCTTCTTTACGACATTGAAGTAATTTAAACTTAACCCCAATGAGCTGTAATGATTTGATCCTGAGCTATGGGGACAAAATTGCTTTGATAAATTACAAAGAAGGATGGAAAAAGCACACTTCAATAGATATGAAGTAGCGTATGGAGTTTAGGGGATAATTAGCGCCTACCTTTTTACAGTGATCAACAACTCAATGCCATTCTACAATGCACTTATAACAGATGGGAGGGGAAGACAGCAGGGCTGAGGGAGATGAACAGCAGGTTTTGCTAGTATAGGATCTCATGGGGAATAAGTGGTTAGGTCTTCTATTGGCATTGCTGGGTAAAGAAAAAGGTAATTTTGCTTAGCTGCCTATGAGCCAGCTCACCAACCATATTTAAAGACTATTTCATTATGAGCACCACAATGTAATTTTGAGTATTTGGGTACATCCCCAATAAAGGCTAGTTGGCTTCAACCTCATGGGGGAGTTCCCTTCATCTCGGTCAACACATAAGCAAAATATGTTGAACTTGATGAACTTACAACCTAATCAATATTATACCTTATATAATGCTAGGATTTCAATTTTTTCCTCTTTAGTTCATAATTTTCAGCTTTACATGAAGCATTGTTGAGTACTACATCCAGTATACATTTTGTGCTACACTACAAAGCCTACATCAGGGTTTTTTTCACTGATGTGCTGAAGCTGAATCATTTCCAATGGGCTCTTCTATATGAAATAAGTAGCATGTTGCTTATTTCTGTGTTATGTAAAGGGTCCTTTTATAAACATTGGCTGACAATATTACTAGGTTTTATTCAGATTTGGTGTCAAAATCTGTGTTGAGCTCCGGAGCTTTTACTGAACTCATTTTGGAAACAAGCGGTCCCCTACTTAACACTCGACTTACAAACAATCCCTAGTTACAATAGGACCTCTGAATGTTGTAATTTACTGTACTTCAGCCTTAGACTACAATACACAGCTCTAAGAGTTATCAAAGGTGTCTGAAATTAAGTTTTATTGTTAATCCTAGTTCTTATGAAGAACCAAGATTTTTAAAATCCAATTTTCCAAGACTAAAAAATATTTGTCTGGTGATACAATTATAATACATACAGTTCCGACTTACATACAAATTCAAACTTAAGAACAAACCTACAGAACCTATCTTGTACGTAACCCGGGGACTGCATGTATGTTAATTTTGTGTTTCCGTTTAAAGCTTGATTTGTGTGTATCTTAGTCTCATTTAAGGGAATGAAACTCAGATGTAATACCAAGCACAGTTGCTTTAATATGTATGGAGTGGTGCTTGGTAGGAAGGGACGAGGTCACAGTTGTCTTCTTTCAATTTAGATACTTGATAACTTTTTAATAGAACTTAGTTTATATAATGGTTTATTTGCATGTATGCATAGTAATACACACATAAAATATGGAAAATATCATATTTCCAATTATTACTTAACATAGGCTTTACCACAGTTGGTTATTAGCATATTACAAAATATCTACATGTATCATAGTATAGTATATCATAGTATATAAGGCTGGAAGGAGACGCAAGTCCATCAAGTCCAACCTTCAAGAATTAAATAAATGTTTTATCCCCATAACCCGTGATATTTTTTCTCTCCAGAAAGTCATCCAGGCCTCTCTTGAACATGTACATAGAGTCGGCCATAACAACCTCCTGCGGCAGAGAGTTCCATAGTCTCACTGCTCTTACAGTAAAGAACCTTTGTCTATGGTGATGGTAGAATCGCCTCTCCTCTAGGCGTAGAGGATGCCCCCTTGTCCTGGTCACAGGCCTAGGTATAAAAAGATCTTTGGAGAGATCCTTGTACTGTCCGTTCAGGTATTTGTACATTGTAATGAGGTCTCCCCTCAGTCGTCTTTTTCTAAACTGAATAATCCCAAATTTTGTAATCTGTCATTGTATTCTAGTCCCCCCATTCCCCTAATAATCCTGGTTGCTCTCCTCTGCACCCGTTCCAGCTCTACTATATCCTTTTTATATACTGGTGCCCAAAACTGTACACAATATTCCATGTGTGGTCTGACCAGGGATTTGTATAAGGGCAGAACTATGTCTTTATCATGAGAATCTATTCCTCTCTTGATACATCCCATTATTTTATTTGCTTTAGCAGCAGCCGCCTGGCTCTGGTCACTAAAATTGAGTTTACCATCCACCAATACGCCCAAGTCCTTTTCCGCTTCAGTTTTACTAAGTAATTGACCGTTTAGAACATAATTATACTTTTTGTTTCCATGGCCCAAGTGCATAACTTTACATTTATCTACATTAAACCTCATCAACCATTTCTCTGCCCATCCCTCAAGCTTCCACAAATCCCTCTGTAATGCTAAACTATCGACCTCAGTATTTATTACTTTACACAGCTTAGTATCATCTGCAAATATTGAAACTTGACTGTGTAAACCCACTACAAGGTCATTAATAAAAATATTAAAAAGAAGTGGCCCCAATACTGACCCCTGTAGCACTCCACTGGTAACATCAACCCAATCTGAGAATGTGCCATTAATGACCACCCTCTGTTTTCTATCACTAAGCCAATTACTTACCCAGATACACAGATTTTCTCCTATTCCCAGCAGTCTCATTTTATATACCAACCTTTTATGTGGCACGGTGTCAAATGCCTTTGAAAAGTCCAGATATACAACATCCACAGCGTCCCCCAGATCCAGTCTTGAACTTACCTCCTCGTAGAAACCAATCAGATTAGTCTGACAGGACCGATCTCTCATAAACCCATGCTGACGCTGGGTTATAAGGTTGTGCACAGTGAGATACTCCAGGATAGCATCTCTAATAAACCCCTCAAATATTTTCCCCACCACAGCAGTTAGACTTACGGGTCTGTAGTTTCCAGGATCGCTATTTGATCCTTTTTTGTATATTGGTACCACATTTGCTATGCGCCATTCCTGTGGAACATAACCAGTCCTCAGTGAATCTTCAAATATTAAAAATAACGGTCTGTCTATCACCGTACATAATTCATGCAGAACCCGGGGGTGTATGCCATCTGGCCCAGGTGATTTATCTATCTTAGTGGTTGCAAGGCGGCGCTGTACCTCTTCCTGGGTTAAACTGTTGACATTATAAAAAGAATTTACATTATTCCTCATTGTGTCTTCCACCAGGGGATTTTCCTGGGTAAAGACAGTTGAGAAGGCGACATTCAGTAGATTGGCCCTTTCCTCATCTCCTTCCACCATGACCCCCATGTTATTTCTAAGGGGACCCACACTCTCTGTTTTTAGTTTCTTATCATTTATATACTTGAAAAATAATTTGGGATTATTTTTGCTCTCCCTGGCAATATTTCTTTCAGTCTCTATTTTTGCGGCCTTTATCTGTTTTTTACAGGATTTATTTTTCTCTCTATAATCCTGTAATGCCTCATCGCAACCTTCACGTTTTAGCACCTTAAACGCTTTATCTTTCTCGCTTATTGCTTTCCTTACAAGACTAGTTAGCCACATAGGGTTTTCCTTGTTCCTTTTATGCTTTTTCCCATAAGGTATGTGTTTCTCACAGGACTTTTTCAGAATATATGAGAAAAAGTCCCATTTTTTGGGGGGGCTTTTGTCTTTGAGAGCATTATCCCAGTCTATGCCTTTTAGGTCTTCCCTTAGTTGATGAAAATTTGCCCTCCTGAAGTTTAGAGTGTTGGTTGCCCCTTCACTAACGTGCTTAGTAAAGCGTAATACAAAATCAATGATATTATGATCACTATTCCCCAGGTTCCCCCCAACCTGTAGTTTTGATACCCTATCAGGTCTGTTGGTAAGGATAAGGTCCAGCAGTGCCCCCCCTCTTGTTGGCTCCAGGACTAGTTGCGACAGGTAATTGTCTTTTGTTGTTGACAAGAACCTGCTACCTTTGAAGGACCTGCAGGTTTCTGCCCCCCAGTCAATATCTGGGTAATTGAAGTCCCCCATGATAAGTACTTCACCATGCTTTGAAGCCGCATCCATTTCACTTATCAGCATTTCCTCTGCTGCCTCCATTATATTTGGAGCCTTATAACAAACCCCTAGTAATATTTTATTTTTATTTTTCCCTCCTCTTATCTCCACCCATAGGGACTCCACATTTGCGTTACTGATGTCATCTCGCAAGACGGGCTTGAGGCAAGAATTCACATATAAACAAACCCCTCCCCCTTTTTTATTTATACGATCCTTTCTAAAAAGACTATAACCATCTATAGTAACAGCCCAGTCATAGCTACTGTCCAGCCATGTCTCGCTGATACCCACTATATCATATTTCCGTTCCAACATCAAGAGTTCCAGTTCCTCCATTTTGTTTGTGAGGCTTCTGGCATTTGTGTACATACACTTTATATGGTTTTCCCTGTCCGTATTCCTTTTGTCCTTATTCCCCAATCTCATTCCAGCCCCCCTTCCTCCCCCATGGACTATGGCTCTTCCCAGCTCTCTATGTACACCGTCTATTTGCCCTGCACAAGTGTAGTTGCCCTCCCCCCAGGTCTCTAGTTTAAACACTCCTCCAACCTTCTAGCCATTTTTTCCCCTAAAACAGCGGCCCCCTCCCCATTGAGGTGCAGCCCATCCCTACTGTAGAGCCTGTAGCCCACAGAAAAGTCAGCCCAGTTCTCCATGAACCCAAACCCCTCCTTTCTACACCAACTTTTGAGCCACTTATTTACCTCCTTGATCTCCCGCTGCCTTTCTGGTGTGGCACGTGGTACAGGCAGTATTTCGGAGAAAATTACCTTTGAGGTCCTTGCCCTGAGCTTATGGCCTAAATCTCTGAAATCATTTTTAAGGACCTTCCACCTACCTGTTACTTTGTCATTAGTGCCAATGTGGACCATGACCGCTGGTTCCTCACCAGCCCCTCCCAGTAATCCATCAACCCGATCCGCAACATGCCGAACCCGAGCACCCGGCAAACAACACACTGTTCGGTATGCACGGTCTTTGTGACAGATTGCCCTGTGTGTTCCCCTAATAATGGAATCTCCCACTACCAGCACCTGTCTGACCTTGCCTCTGCTTCCATTACCCTTCTTACTGGAGCACACATTCCCCTGGTTGCTAGCGGCCACATCTTTCTGCAGCATTGCTACCCCAGAGCTGATATCCCCCTCATCCTCCAGCCTGGCAAACTTATTGGGGTGCACCAGATCAGGACTAGACTCTCTACAACTCTTCCCTCTACCCCGCCTTCTACATGTTACCCAACTAGCTGCCCCCTCACTCTGCACCTCCATACTTCCCTCCCCACACCCATCTTCCCCAGAGAGTTTGTGCTCCAGGAGCAGCAAACTTCGTTCCATATTATCAATTGCCCGCAGCCTTGAAACTTGCTCATTTAGATCCAGAATCTGGGCTTCCAGATGAGCAATTTTCACACACCCCACACAGCAGTATTCCCCCTCGAACGGCTGTTCAAGGAAAGCATACATGGCACAGGATGTACACCGTGTAGCAATGCCACTTATGGAGTCCATTATTCTAATGGGGATTACAATAGAATTATGCACAGAAAGAAGAATTTACAGTCAAAGTAACACAGAACACAGAAGTTACCTGCTAAAGCCCCTCAAACTTAAGTCCCTTAAACGTAAGTCACACTTAAGACACTGCACACACTTCAGATCAATGCACACTCGCTGCCAAGCTCATACACTCGCTTTGCTGATGCTTTTTTAAAAGTTATCTGCCACAAAAATCTGCAGAGCTCACTGCACAAGATCTGGCTGCAAACCACCAAACAAACTGACCACAGAAGTATATAAAGGCTGCTAATTAGATAGCCACACCCCACTATTAATTAGGCAGCACTTGTGACTATACTGTCTAGATAAGCAAGGTGAATGCCTCCCTATACCCCCCACACAATATACAGATTATGCAAGTAAAATACCTTCAGATCTACTTGGTTGCAATAAAAATCACACAATGAATATCAGGAAATAAAAAATGTAGATGCACTTATCTATTTGTTGCTGGATCCAAAAAGTATTCCTTCCCTTAAACGTAAGTCACACTTAAGACACTGCACACACTTCAGATCAATGCACACTCGCTGCCAAGCTCATACACTCGCTTTGCTGATGCTTTTTTAAAAGTTATCTGCCACAAAAATCTGCAGAGCTCACTGCACAAGATCTGGCTGCAAACCACCAAACAAACTGACCACAGAAGTATATAAAGGCTGCTAATTAGATAGCCACACCCCACTATTAATTAGGCAGCACTTGTGACTATACTGTCTAGATAAGCAAGGTGAATGCCTCCCTATACCCCCCACACAATATACAGATTATGCAAGTAAAATACCTTCAGATCTACTTGGTTGCAATAAAAATCACACAATGAATATCAGGAAATAAAAAATGTAGATGCACTTATCTATTTGTTGCTGGATCCAAAAAGTATTCCTTCCCTTAAACGTAAGTCACACTTAAGACACTGCACACACTTCAGATCAATGCACACTCGCTGCCAAGCTCATACACTCGCTTTGCTGATGCTTTTTTAAAAGTTATCTGCCACAAAAATCTGCAGAGCTCACTGCACAAGATCTGGCTGCAAAAAACCGTGTAAAGAGAATTTCCAAGAAATGTAACCATAATGTCCCTTAGAAATGAAATTGCTGTCCTTGGATACCACTACTACCACCACACTATTCCTGGCCATTTAATTTGCAAAAACAAAATTCTTTGGACAATCACTCTAGCAACTATGGTCATATTTGCGGACAGCTGTTATCTGTTTCTAAGGGACATATGACTACATTTATGGGGAATTATCTTCACACAGCTACATTGTTTTTAATAACATCCATCTGATAAAATGTATTTATGGTAGGTGAGTTAAAATAAATGTATATGCCCAGATGAGAATACCCCTTTAAATAACGGAACAACTATGGAGCAATATTATTGCACATTAGAGCAATATAAACTCTATGACATAACACAGAATTAGACAAAGCACTCAGGTTTTGGGTACAGATTAAGCCAGAAATCTGCCCTAATTAGCACAGTAAATCTTTCCCAATTTAATTTTTTTTTTCAAATATAAATGAATTTGGTTAAAATCAAACAATAATTGGAATATTTTAGTAATTATTTTCCAATGGCAAAGCTTTTTTTAAATGATTTAATTTCGCTTGTTACTAATTTCACATTCTAGCTACATCGTAAAATTCACCATTGCAAAGTATTATTTCTTCTGCAACTCTTTTTCCCGGTTTTACAAAGATATGTCTGGGATTATGCAAATTATTCAAGTCATATAAAATGCAAAGCTCTCAATATCGAAGTATAAAATATACAGCAGACAAGTATGGTAATGATTCCTCCATTGTATGCATTCTCATGCTGTGCACATGATAGTGCCTTACAGATTCTCTGCAGCATGTAAATAAATAACCGCTATTATATTCTTTTGAAAAAGCAATGACCACATATAAATTATGATTATTACTTATAGCTACATTTACCTATAACAATGACCAGTAGAACAAAACACTGATGTTGCTGAAATGTATCTTATTTTAAGATACTTTATCTTTATATTTTAACATTTACCAAGGTTTTTCATATATTTAACTCTTAGAGTGGTTGACCACAAATAATGGTATGTAAATTCCCCTAATAGGGTCTTCAATATTGTTCTTGAGCAGCACATCTGCACACCCCTCCAGGCAGTGATATGGGGGTCATGTACAGTAATAAGTCCCCCGGGCCTACCTGAAGTACTTCAGGACATGGGACATCACATGAAATACTGAAAGCATCTACTAGAGCAGTGGTGGCGAACCTATTGCACGGGTGCCAGAGGTGGCACTCGGAGCCCTTTCTGTGGGCACCCACGCCATCACCAAGGTCATCATTTAGGACTTAATACCTTCTCGTGCAGTCACAGGCAGACCAGTACGTGTCTCGTTCACGCTATTTTAATGTGACAGAAGTGCAGGAGGAGCAAGGAGGTGCTGACAGAGCTAGATTATCATTGTAGACCCTTCTCCGGACCTGTGATTCATCCTGTTTAGGGACATTAGAGGGAAACTACAATAATCCGAATTTCTCTTTCTTTCTACTGTATTGGTGTCCTCATGATGCCAATACGTTTGAAACCTGTGAGTTACTTCAGTTACTTTAAATTGGCATTTGGCACAATGTGAAAAATATGTGGCTTTTGCTTGTTGTTTCGGCACTCAGTCCCCAAAAGGTTCACCATCACTGTACTAGAAATTCACTCCTCTAGAAAGAAGGGGAAGTTTACCAGTAAAAATATGATATTGGTAACTCTACTAGACTTATATGCAAGGTTTTTGGAATACAAGTCCTGAAATAAATTCAAATATTAGCAAACCACCGGTAATTGCAATTATTTCTACATTCACGCCATCTCTACGCCGATTGGGCATTTAGGGCCGTACTGTCCTGCAGCTGGTGACAGAGCAGGCCAGAGAGGGGCACTAGATATGGCCTTCAAACATTCAGACCTGGAATTGCAATTCCTTGCCAGGTGGGACGGGGTAGGACCTTTATCATACTATGGTGTATAATAGATCCCCCCCGTAGACTCTACACAGTGAAGAAAAGGCTACTGGCATCAGATTCATTGGCAGAGGCACTGGATTTTTGACTCTTCTAACTCTTCTACAAGTGGGAATGTTAAGAACAAAACTTCTTTAAATTCCTCTCTCCTCCATAGTGCTATAATGGCTCAGTGGTATAGATGCAGCAAATACCTGTGAGAGCATAGCAACAGCTGCAGAACTGGAGTACAAATATTATAGCAAGAAGGAAAGTCATGGAAATTATGGCTACTGAGAGGAAATTATACAGAAACCTATTTACCTGGCTACCCCCTGGTGGCAGAATTTGTACAGTTAAAATAGCCAAACGCAGAAGACTACATTGCAGTAGTGCACGAGTATTGGATCTCAACTCTGATTCAAGCTAATAAGGGCAAACTTGCTGGCTTGGTTGGGATATAGTGGATTCTGATTTCAGTTACATCTTCTGTATAGTGTCAGTGACCAGTTGCAGTTGTAGCTGTTTCAGCTCAGAAAATTGGTGTCACTAATCACATACTAATGTTCAACAGCATATTAAATGCATGCGCAGAGGGTGCTTAAATAGAAGGGTTCTTTGAAAGCAGCACATTGTAGATGTGCAGGACATCTGACTTACAGATGACCCATAGTTACAGACGGACCCTTCTGCCCACTGTGACCTCTGGTGAAGCTCTGACCTCTGCAATAATCAGCTTAAAAGTGTCAGAAATGAAGCTTTATTGATAATCCTTAGTCCCATTACAGCAAAACATTTTGAAACTCCAATTGCTGGGCCTGGAGCAAGAGCTCCAATGACAATCAAGCTCTGTCCACATCTCCTTGATCCACCTACAGTCCGAGGAGGCCTAAGATTTGTTGCATTGAGTCCAGACTGGAAAACTCTGTGCTGGGGAAAAGATATGGGTGCCCAAAGAGATGGCTCTGAGTGCCACCTCTGGCACCTGTATCATAGGATTGTCACCACTGGCCTAGACAATTGGCCATGTTGGTGTCTCAGGTTATTCATCAAATTGTTCATCTTTGTGGTTGCCCTCAAATGGCTGATTTTAATGGTAATGCTGTATAAAAGCAACTACTTAACAGCTATTTAACAGATACATTTATACAGTAATAAAATGGTTTTCAAACCCTTAAAAAGTTGACCACAAGTATGATTAGACCCCCAGTGAAAATGAGTATGACACCCCTATAGTAGAGAATAACTGTATTATATATCAAGCATGTAAAAACCATTATCTTATATGTTATCTGTAAGATTGTAATATAATTCCATTTATTAATCCGATACCCGGTGAGCCTCTTGTAGAAGCATCTCTAGCAGTAACCCCAGTTGGTCCATTGTTATTTGTGTACTGTATGAATAAAGAAGATTTTATAACCTTAATAATGAACACACTTCATTTCAAATCACACTGGTCTAGTACAGTAGGGTAATTTTGTAGACTTTGTATAATTGTAGACTTTATGCAACTTTTTTATTCTACTTGTTCGCTTCACGTTGTAAACACAGGCACAGCTTTTTAGAAACAAAGACAGAAATTTAAACAAAGCACAGTGGGGTTTATATTATATATTATTAAAGTGTCTGTTGCTGAATGAAAAATCTGCAGAAGACCTCTGAAGAAACTAAACCGATTTTAGCCAAACTGACAAATGAGCTCACCATTATCTTAGATCGAATTTGGTTCAGGACAAGTTGTTATGAAACCAAGCCAATACAAAATTACATGTTAGCAAAGCCTTTTACAAACTTCTATTCGCAAAACACTTTGTGGGACATTTATCTTTTCTCTTTCTAGTTTTCTAGTTGTCTAGTTTTTTGTCTTGTTTCTTAGTCTAATTTGTCTTAGGTGTATTTTACTTGTGTTAAATTGCACCTCTGCCTCTTTGTTTAACATCGCTGCCGGGTGTGGAGGATGCGACTTTTAAAAAAGAATTTGTGCAAAAATGTTGCTAAGCTGATTGTCCTGCTTCTTCCTACCAAGTTAGCCACCTAAGAGAGCATGTTCAGGGGACATGTTAAGGGAAGATAAATAGTAAGGAAGAATATATCTCTTAAATAAAATAGATGACAAAGATAAAACTGTAAAAAAAGTCATATTTGTGTGATCATGTCCTTGCGAAATGTGAAAATGAAAAATGTGTATGAGAGTGTCTCTTTCATGTAGTCAAGGACTGCATCTAGGGTCCCTGAATAAATTTATTTCCTTGTAGAAATTACCTTCCTAGCCACATCATAACCACCTTGGTTTGTCTCACCAAGGCATTGTTTGTTTTTGCAGTACAAGTTGTATTGAATGATGTCATCCTTTTGGGGTTCATATCTCCTTAATTTTTACTAACTCTTTCTGAGTAGAAATAAAAAGAAAAGCATTTCTAGAACATGTTTGCACTTTTATGATAAATGTATTATTTAGGCTAATATCATTATAGAAACAACCAATATGTAAAGGTTTTTTGTTTGTAGGAAAAATTGAAAATTCGAAAAAAAAAAAAATCGAAAATTCCAGACACTTCAGGTGTACAATAGGCATGCTATGGTGCCACCATAAGGCACTGGATCTCTAGGCAGAGCTCTGTGCTCAATAAATACAATTCCATGCATGACATAAAGGTACATCATTACAGTTTTAGAGAAGAATTGTCTGGACTTATAGTCAATGAGAGGTTGTGAAGTGGCTAAAAAAATTAAAAATCCTACTTCTCTATTATTCGAGTCACAAGGAGAGCAGACATTTTTCAGAACTATTTTAAATATAATAGTTTTGTATAATTAAATATGATATTTGAATATTGTACTAAATCTTAAATTGGTTTGTACAATCTGTCACCTAAACATTTTTATCTGCCTTTATAAGGCAGAGTTCTCTGAGGTTTGCACAGAACCAAATATATCTGACTGACAGGGTTTGAAAAGAAATCTTGTTATAGTAACATCAGAAGAGTAGCTGGCTGAATAATATAATAACTTCTCAACAAACTTTCTTCCTTCAGAAAGCTTTCTTTTTTTTAGCATAAATGGGCTGGAAGTGTAAAATGTAACTTGAAGGATAATACTATGACTTATACTGTAATTGCTAATGAGATGCTCAAATACAGAGCAGGACTATCATGGGGTGTCTGAATATATCATATATTTTTTATTCATGAGGAACTAATGACCTGATTAACTTAAAGAGACTGGGATTGCTTAAAAAATCAGGAAAAAGTAATCAGTAACAAGCACAAGGAGACAATGGAGGACTATTTCCTTAACTGGAAATAGTTCCTTTAACAATTTACTTCAATTGTGCTCCCAACTTATTGGAATTGAAAGCTTTCCGCATCTGCTATTCCAAGACTGTTCACTAAATATATATTTAATAAGAAACAGAAGTCTTTGAAATCTCTTTTGTGATTTTATTTAGCCGGTACAATATAAGTGGCCGCATAAAATAATAAAAATGATCTCATTCGCTTGTTCAGTCCTTTTTATTCTTTTGAAATTAATGACTGGGAATGATGGAAATGGGTTGTGCGCTTGAACTTGAAAGGTCAAAATGTGAAGAAACAGAAGTGTCTTTAATATTCACATACCGTAGTTTTACCTTATGCAGTGTTTATCTGTTATTTTACATCTAAAGCTGAGTATTACAAATTCATAATGTTAACCATATACAGTGCACAAAAGGATAAATGAACATTTGTATGCATCACTCTACCATATTTTCCATAGTCATAGCAACTTGTGGAAATTTTTAAATTGATTTTAACATAGGTCCAGCCTCTGAAATTTCTGATGAATATTAGACATTGCTTAGGGTTTGGCAACACTTGGCTGAGCTTAGGTCAAGCTGTTTAGGCCTACTTGGAAGTAATATATAAATGTTGGCTCAATAGCTACCATTTTTGCTTACAGTTTTCCCCATGCTATCATTCCTCAGGTTACTTAGATGTAGAAGAATTGTGCCATTGTTTTCAATATTCAAGAAAAGAAAATCAATTTTCAAGAAAAGAAAATCAAGAACGGTACACACCACTAGTACTCTAAACATTTGAAGGGTGGGCTCGCAGAGTATCTACCTACAGAAGGGATGGTAGTTTTGCCAGCCTCTTATCCGCTTGATTAATCTACCACTTTTTTAGGAAGCTACCCTACTTGCCCTCCCTCCAAATGTCCTCAAATTTTAAGAGTTGGAATTGTGAACATGCCTTTTCAGTAAAGAGATCATCCAGAATACTATCGGTGAGTCTTGTTCTTTATTTTATTTTCTTCACAAGTTCATTATATGAAGAATAACAGTTTGAATAATGGATATGGAAAAATAATTCTGCTTTTTACTTATTTCAAACTGTATTTAATTGTTTTAACAATTTACCAAGTAGAACTATGCTCTCCTTGATCCAAGATGGATAAAACATCATATATATATAAGGAATCAACTCAAGTTCTTCTCTACTAAATATGTAATGAAATTTTAAATGTTATATTTTAGAAGCTGCACCATCATCTATCTACCTGTTATATAACTTGTTTGTGCAAGTTATATCCTTAAAAAAATCTAGTTTCCTAGTATCTGGAGAAAAAAGCATGTGGAGGACAAGTAGATGACATCATTGTACTCTCAGTTTTTTGTAACTTATTGAAATTAACGAAAGTCAATGGTCTGCATGTGGTCTGCAAAAGTCTATGTTTTTTTCTCACTGGAACATGGTCCATAAAAAAGTAATGAGTGAGTATGGTATCAGTGAAAAACATATGACATATAGACATGTAAAACATCCATCGAAATAAGTTCCTAAATCTGGAACTCCTAGCCTATTGATAGAATAGGAGAGCAGGCATGGAAATCACATAGGCTCTCCAAATATAGCCATGCATTCCATACAGCGGACAGGGTCAATGATGACCATGGCATATAGAAAGTTAGAGCCAGACCCCGAGACCAGACAACATTCCTCAATTTAAAATGTGTATTGTCAGTATTAAAATACCAGTACAGTACAATAAAATTCACTGCAGTTCCACAAAAGTTATGCAATACAATATATTGTATGTGTTCTAGCAGTGAAGTCAACAAATGAGACAAAAAGATTGAATAAATTCTTTAAATAGTTTTTAAAAAATCCTATTATTCCTCCTTTAGAATTAAAAAAAAAATAGAAAACTAAAGAGAAAAAAAAGCACCATTTTACCTAATTTATGTTTTGGTATTTTGGGAATAGAATGGTTGTCACTAAATCCATTTTATTATGGTATATTTATCCTTAAACAAGCTCTTACATTCATATGTTAAAAGAAAAAAAATTACAGAAAGAGGAGAAATATTCTGCCCCTACAGGTCATGTCATTTCTGGGTTAAAAGTGGAGTGAATCTATCAAAACTGTTCTCTTGCAATAAATTAGGGATTTCTTTTGTGGGATTAGATAGGAAATATGTCCACTCGATGAGAAGAAATTAAGGCCCCTTTCAGAATTGCGTATTTTGACGCGCAGAACTTGCATTGCACTCTGACCCATTGTAATCAATGGGCTTTTTCAGACTTGCATTTTTTTTTAACGCGTGTTTAAATCTCGACATGGTCTACTTTTGCAAGTCACACGCATGAAAACGCACCATACAAATCTATGGAAAGGCATCAAAAACGCGTGAAAAAAAATGAAAACCAAAATGCGTTTTTCACGCATCAATTGCCATAGAAAAGATAGAGCTTAGTCCTAAATCCATTTCACGTGCATCACCTGCGCATGAAAAACGCATTGAAATTGCATTGAAAATGCATTGAAAAAGCATGTGAAAAACTGAGACACTGAACAAACTCGGACTGAAAACTGATTGAACTCTGATGCAAAAACCCTGATCGCGCCCTGATCAAACTCTGACGTGATCTGCAACGCAAGTGTGAAAGGGGCCTTAGGCCCCTTCCACACTTGTGTTTTTTCACGCGCGTGTTCTTTTGACGTGTAGAACTTGCATTGCACTCTGACCCATTGTAATCAATGGGCTTTTTCACATTTGCATTATTTTTCATGCACACATGCGCATTTTTTTAACGCGTGTTTAAATCTCGACATGCTCTCGAGGGGAGGGGGGAAAGGGGAGAGGGGAGAGGGTAGGGGTAACACTCGCCCGAAGCTTTATTGAAAGACAGACACAGAAGGGGGAAAAATAAGAAAGGGAACCTGCCAAAGTCCACTTCCTGGTTTGGGCCTTTTGCATAATGTAGGCATGATCCACAATCCCCTGCAAAAGTCCAAATCAAGTGAAGAGTGAGTGTTTTCTGGTGTTTGCCAGATAGGAAACACAGGCTGTGTTTCCTAACACACCTAATCTAAGCAAAGTCCAGCGTCTTGAAAAAAAGTCCTGAACTTGTGCAAAGTGTAGATGTCCTGTAAGGTCCAGAAAAAGCTGCTGCAGCTGGGATTGTCGAGGACAAGTCTGTAGCAGTCTGGTGTTGTCAAAGCTCTCCCGGCGTACCAGATGGCGTCCTTATAGCAATTTATATGGAGCTAGGCATCTTGGATATCCTCTATGGCATGAGTGCCCTGGAACAGCCCATAATGTACTGCGTGGTATGTCATGGAGCTCCTTGGCACAGAGACTTGGAAATGGGGTTCCAGGGCGTCCAACAGACTCTGAGCAAAAGGGCACTCCCAGAACAGGTGCAGAGGGTTCTCCTCCTTCCAGGGGCACCTGGGGCAGTGGGGAGTGTTGCTCAGTCTCCGGACATACATGAAGGCCCACAGGGGCAGGCTCCCTTGGATGGCCATCCACAATATGTCCTTGTGCCTGTTGAGCAGTCTGCCCCAAGACACCTTGGCCCAAACAGTCCTGGCCGTGTCCTGGGTGATTCCTGAGACAAATTCCAACAAATCTTTAGATGAGCATGTGCACGGTCTTTGGTTTCCACAGGTCGGGCTTGAGTCCCTCCAGTTGGTGCTCCCTCACAAAGTGGATGGCCTGGCCATAGCACCAGGGCGCGTCACAGTTGTAAGGGATAGAGCTGCCCCACTTGTCCCAGCCGAGCCCCCTCCAGGGGGGCAGGAGGAAATGCAAAAAAAGGATTTTAATATATTTCAGAATCCTAATTTTACAAGTTTAATTCTAAAGGTGTTTTATTTCTATTTACCCACATTTGTACTTTTACAAGCTTACCTTTTCCTTCACAATGTAATTGCCTGAATGCACCATAGAGTGACATAATCAAGGACACTTAATCTACTGCAATGGAAATTAGGCACATTCAACCAATGCCAAGGTCTGTAGTTTGCAAAGTGACTTTTTAAACATAGACATTAATCTTATGTTATGCTTTGTGTCAGTTATGCATGGAAATCAGAGAGATGCAAGGAAAGCAATGTTCATTCTTTACTATGTGTACTTAAAATGGCTTTAATGAAGTGCACAAACAATTCTGTGTCAAGGTTAGATGGACGTTTTATCTGATTTAGCTTTTAAAATAATAATTGTGCCTATTATCACTAATTTGTACAACCTTGAAATGCTGAGAGCAGCCGTGCACTTTGCTGAAGTAGTGTAGTGTATTTTGCCCACTCTATATGTAATGAAATATTTATAATGGACAACAATTTACTATAATAAAAAGCACAGAATTTTATTTGTATAGATATATGATATATGTATGAATGATCTTATCACAATGCATGAAATAAATTATTCAGATAAATATAATTTTTGTAGTTATGGATCAAATATATTTAAGTGTATTACTTTATTTTTTCACATATATATAAATTGATTGGCAAGCGCCTACTAAAAAAAATTGTAGGGGTTGGGGTAAATGATAAAAGCCAAACTAAATGGACATGGAAACCATCATAAAATACATCACAGTGTTTCTTGCATTCACTTGTATTACTCTAAGACAAAGTTATAGACTACTGCTTGCCTCATACTGCCCCTTGAGGTATGGGATAGTTGTCACGACTACTATTGCGATTGTGACAGTGACATGCTTTAGGCTGTGAGTAGCAGCTTACCTTGCAGAGTTTAGTTCACTTGGAGGAGCTGGATGTGTGCTCTGTGGAAAGCTGGGTGGTTATACAAGTCCAATCCAATGTGGTGATCTAGGTTGATATTATGGTACCTTATGTACAGTGGGCCTGAAATGTATTTCCGAAGGAAAGGTATCAGAAGGAAATGGACAGCATTAAATATGAGTGTCACAGCAAAGGGTCTGAATACTTATGACCATGTGATACTCCCGTTTTTATTGACCTGTCAACCATACAAAAGGCACTAGAAGCTGCTTACTAAAGTAAGCTAGCGCTACCCCATTTTTAGCAGTGATAAACTGCTAGCTTTATCGGAACTCTCCGATAAAGCTTGCAAACACTGCCACGCAGTACACTAGGAACGCTTGACCGTGCTCAAAGTGGGTCCAGCGTATTTATGATGGGGTGGTCCAAGGCGTGGCTTCTTCCCTGGACCGCCCCTCCCACTCCATAGGCCGGCGGTGACTGCCAGGTTTCATGTGGCAGTCACCACCTTCTAGATGTATTTTGGAACAAAACATGAGGTAGCAACTCCTTTAATGTATTACTGAAGACCTTTGAGTTCTATGTTTAGATTCAATGTTAGGAAAAATTATAAATATATTTAGAAATTAGGATAATTCAGTAATAAGGATTGTAGAATATCTGACATGCGGCTAATCTCCCATACTGTCTATCTCCCATGGTTTATCCCAGTTTTGCAGTGTTGGGAGTTTCCATGTATCAATAAATACATGGGGATAAGGAAAATGGAAAAGCAAAAACTAATGACTACCATGGCCGGTAACAAGCACACAGAAATATCCCTCTTATAGAACAAAAGCAAAGTACTGTTAAAAAAATAAAATGTTACAGCATGAAAAACATCACAGGCAGACTCAGGTGAAGCCGGCAACAATAAAAATTTGAAGTTGCGCAGGCGCGAGTGTGCCCGAGAGCTCAGTGACGTCACCCGCTCTCCGGCACCTCATAATAAGGCGCATGCGCGGTCTAGCGCATGGTGCGTATGGCTATATAGTGGTGCGCCGAAGGGGTGTTTGAATATAACGAATAAAAATGTTTTACACTGACTACAGCGCTTTTTGCAAAAAGTGAAGATATGCTCCAGCATCAGATCACCCGGAACTGTTGCAAGGTAGTTTTGGCTTATAAATGTCCTTTTAAAGTGGTTGGTTTCCTTTAAAGAGTTTTGGTTGCAACACAGATCTATTTGCCTACTGTGTGGTCCATCAGGTTTGACCTTGCATTTTACCAAACAATATTTCACAGTTTGTTGTCTGGCACATTCAATAGTATCCGTCACAATGGAACCTTCAATGTCAATGTGAAAAATGCCTCGATCATTTTGATATATGAGACCCGGGAAGTTGACAAGAGAAGAAACCGCACAACCAATCTATTTTTCTTTCTTTGTATTAATGATTTTATTATAGAATCCAATGCATACAGATAAAATTTTATTCAATGTATGCATTAATTAATGAACATTAATGAGTATAGATCTTCAAAATGACAGACTCTAAGAAAATGTAGCTACAGAGAATCCATGTTGAGTGCTCTTTTCTAAGATCTTCATTGTTGTACTTTGGACCAATTAGTTTTTGATAAAATATTGGGGGGATATATTTTGGTTGGATGCAGGTTTTTTAGTTGTATTTTTGGGCCTTCTCTGGCAGACTGAATTGCGCCAGAGAACCCCATTGTGGTTTACTTCATCACTACTCAAAAGCCAGATGTATCAAGCAGTCTAAGCCACTATGATACAGAGCTCCTAAGACAGTCTTTCTGTTGCAAGGAGGCCGCCTAATGATAAATAACCCCCACTGTCTTGTTATTCCATAGAGACAGTTACATATGTACCAACCACGAACACAAATAGCTGTGAAATATAACAAGGATTTAGTCTCCTTTCTTGATATTTTTCTTTTTTTAAGATTTTGATTTATTTGAAATATGAACTTTTAATGTAATTGCTGCTCGATCTGGCTTTGACAGAAAATACTTTTGAAACCTTGATAAATCCGTTTTATACATTATCCTGTTATAGACAAGTCACTGTTAACATTTAGTTTGAGAGTCACAATAGACAATTTATTTCACCACCAAACACTGTCAAAAAGAAACAATTTGTCAGAAAACGACTATATAAAAGAAAATATATTCTTTTTCTCTCATTTAGTCTATAACACTAGGGTATTCATCAAAGGATCTTTTTTTCTGTCCCTTGAGATAAATAAGACACATTCATATGTTAGTCCGTGCGACATATTCATCAATATGTCTAAAATTCACTGTTTGATGAATAAACCTCATGGAATGACACAGGAATGTGTCTTATGTATCTCACATGAGGAAAATAGACACCTTTGATGAATAGAACCGAAAAACTATCCAACTGTTGAATATTAAGCAAATACTTAGAAAATAATCATATTCTAAAGAGATGCATCATTATTACCATTCCCTAGAGCAAATATTAAACTTTTCCCTAATATTCATGAATTTGTAATAAAATAATGATAGAACACCAGGTTTTGTCACTTGATTAATTAGATGTCTAGCTTGGCAAAGAAATAGCAAATCTTAGGAAAAAAAGGTCTGCCCTATATATGTGAAATGTAGAACAGTGACAAATTGATAGGAAAAATAATCTCCATGACCATACTATTCTGATGAATATGCCATGCAAAGCCACTCATATTTCACAAAGTTTCCTTTCCCAGTCCTCAAGTTGTACAAAGAGTATATAAACTTCTAAGTTCTTCAGTGAACACAGTATCTCACTTCAAGTATAAAAAGTTGGCCATGAGTCATTAATTATTGCTGCACTGAGCAGACAATATGTCTGAATCTTTCCCTTTTCATTTCTAAAGAGCTGCAAAAACGATACGAATGTCAGGGGTTCAGCTAATACTGACACAGAATCTCAATAATTACTTGAAATTATGTTTCACTGTGTGTTGTAAAATGTAACTGCTGCACAAACCTTCACAATTTTAAGGAACATTTAAATGATGTTAAACAATGTAGCTTAATGAGCGAAACAACTTAAAAGTGATAATTACGAGGTAATTTCAAAAAATATCATTTTTGTAATGTAACAGATACATATACAGTGCAGTAGAAGAACATTATTTGGTTAAACGAGCACAGAGAAGATATGGTACTCAGCTACCAAGTCATAAATAAATCAGATTTTAGCAATAATGTTTATGTAACCTCTGAGGGAGGATGTGCTATGTGTGATTTTGTTCCAGTCTGTCTCAATACAATTTCACACCCTGTCTGTCTGCTATTGAACCTGGTTGCAAACAGTTAAGTTAGTTGAGATGGACAGAATCTTCTTCCTCTGAACTTCTCCCCTGCTGGTCTGCCTTGTCTGGATGTCAGAAAACTGATCCAATTACATCCTGGACCAAAAATCTGATATGTGATCAAAGATTTGTCTGCCATTTCCACCTTGCTTGCTATATATTTTTTGGAGCTTGTCAATTTATAGACATCAGTTTTGCCCATTGATTCTATACTGCATTGTTCACTTGTTTTTGAATATTATATGTTGACTACTCTTGTTTGTTTGTATGTTTGTTTTGTCCAGACTTTTTCTCTGTGTTTGCACGTTGCCACAGAAAAGGACTATCGACCAGTTGTCACCTACCGCTTAAGGTATGATGGGAAGTTAGGTAGGAAAAGCTTGAGAGATGATTTAGCCTTAAGGCTTACTGTCCTTCTAGTTCATCCTAAACATGCCCTTACAGCAGCTTAGCAGTCCAATTTATTTTCCCTTTCAGTTCATGCTGCTGTCTGTTTTAGTATTTCCCAATAGAATGCAGATCTGTATCATTAATTCTTATTATTGATGTTGTTATGGTTCCCTAATATTACTTGTGGAAATCTATTATATTAATGACAATTGGGAGTTTTATCATGAGTTGCAGATTGTATATTTACACCAAGTAATGCATACTTTGGATACATTGTATCGGTGGTAACTCTTCAGCACTTTGTGGAATGAAAAGGTTTTTCAGGTAACAAAACATACTTAAAGAAGCAAAACTGTAAAATCTCACACATGAGTACACCACGGTGCACTAAGTCCAGTTGCAATCTTGGGACATAAATGCAATTTTTACAGACCTGTTGCTAATAAGAACACACAAAATTGTAGAGTTATACACATTTCAAGAGTCAATACCTAACAGTGCAATTTTGAGAACATGGTATGTTCGGTTTTTCAGATCAACTTCAACAATATATCACTTTTTAAATCTTTCTTACAACTTTTCAAAAAGTAAATAACAATCAAGTTATCAAGTAATCAAGTCAATGTTTATTTATAAATCGCAGTTATTACAACCAACCTTCTTTATGTAAAGGTAAACAGTACAAAAAATCTTCCACATTTTTACTAACCGTAGCACCTAAATATTTAAATTTTACCAGTACTATAAACTGAGTTGAGTCTCCCAATTCTAGGTGAGCCAAATCAACTTTCAAACTGGAAAAATTTCCCCAGTTTATTTTAACACCTGAGAGTCGCCCATGGGACTCAATCAGACAAGCAACAATCACTAATCATATCTCTTGTAGGATCTAAAAAGATGACCATATTGTCTGATTGTGGGAAAAACCTTTTTTTTATTTCATGACAAGTTTTTAGTATTTTATGTCTGACGATTTAGGTAGGTCTTTCACAGGGCATTTTTATCCAGGGCCAGGTTTCAGTTGGGGTGGTAACCAGTTAAAGCTGTGACTCCATGGCTAGATTGCCAGCGAGAGCTAGATGTAAGGGCTGAATAAGAATAATTCAGTCCCAACATAGATTTTTGACCATATTTTATGTCCCTCATACACCAACATTATTATAAATGGTGGTCACCAACTTGCATACAGATGGCTTTTCAATTAATGTCAGATCTAGATCATTAAGATCCATATGATACATCAAACAGCCAGGACACCTTACTTCTAATATAATATAAATATGAACACTATATTTTTCTTTTTTTTTTTTTTACTTTCCCATGCCTCCCTTGGATTATTGTATGATATTCAAAAATATCACTTGACTTGCCACGCTGTGTTCACTGCACTGTGAGTGGGTGCAATAGATGTGAGCTGGCCACAGTTTGTTTGCATGAGGCCTAAGAAATAATAGATGATTTTTCTTCATTGCAAGAGACCATTATCGAATCAAAAATGTGCCTGTACTGTTTTCAATGTGCTCCTCATAGCCATATGATACATTAGCATGATATGATGGACAGGTTACCTTTAAAGTACAATTGGTCAAAGTCAGTCACCAAACTAGGCAGTTGACTCAATAACATGTTTCCATATTTGCAGCAATGCAATGTGCTCCTCCCTATCAGTTACATTTTGGAGCAATTAAAATCTCAATTCCAAGTAGAATATTTGACAAATTTATTGACCTCTAATGATACTTTTCTGTAAGCACTCCTAGTTTCTTTTCTATGATGTCTTATTCCCTCTGATGTCACTTAAAAACTCATTCAAACCATTTAGTCATTTTTTTTCTTCTAGGAAAACAGGCAACTTCCTCTTGTCAGAGGTCACTGCTCTGGAGACTTCAAATATACATTCTTATTTTAAGAAATTAGTCAAGCATTTAGTTCATCAAGCTTCATCTGTCTTCCCAGCTTGACTGCTGACATTGGATATATGCCAGAGAGTAAAATCTTGGAATTCTATCCTTAATAATTAACCTAAAATTCAAGTCTCCGAGGTCAAGGATTTTGGAGGACACCCCCTATGCCATTATGTGCTCACAGATATGGTTTTAATAATGTTGCCTTTTTAGTAGGTTGTTTTACCTGTTCATTTATACTGTAGAGTAAAGGTTGTTGAGAGTTTTAATTACTCTGATTAACGTGTCCTGATATTTCTTATGTCTAGTACATTATCTAATATGAAAGCGATCCCTGCTCATGTCTTCTCTGCTTTTACTATTCAGCAAGGAAAATATAATAAAGCAAATAATCTACTGTAATTTTCAAATACATTAACATTTAAAATTTTCGAGGTTTTCCAGTATCCATAAAACAGGTCATCAATATCTGAACAGAACAGAATTGGAAGTCTAATGCTAGGAGGCTGCCGGAAACTAAATGGATAGAACACCAATATCATTTTACTGGAAAACCCCTTTATCATGAATTTGATAACACTATGTATTGAAAAAGTCAAGTAAAATTTTGTTTGGTCAATGCTGGCATGTATGACTACAGGCCATACACTTCCACTTCTTTTATTAGTAATAGGAATAAATTGGATATTTCCATAACTCACCCAACTATACCTACCATGATAGCCTGCATAACAAACACAGTCATGTACTCATTTTTAATGCAAGGCCCATTCTGACTTATACATAGTAAAAATAACAATAACATTCCTTGACATTACACAAGTGCATTTCTAGGAAGGGTTGTCCATTTTAAGAAACACAAACCGATACATTTTCAGTTGAGTATCAATAGAAAAATTCTCTGACGATATACAGGCAACCCTCAACTTATGAACACCCGATTAAAAGACAACCCCTAGTTACAGACAGTCCTCTCTGCCCACAGTGACCTTTGGTGAAGCTCTCCTGATGCTTTACTTTAGTCCAAGGCTGCCATAATCAGCTTTAGGGTTCCTTAAACTTTTTTTTTTTTTTTTGTTCCCAAGACAGCACAAAATTTTGAAATTCCAATAGTCAATAGGACAAAGAAAATTTTAACTTAAAGGGGTATTCTCATCTGGGCATTCACATTCAGATTAATTAATCTGCCATATATGAACATTTGTTCAATTAGATGTCATTAAAAAAATGTTCCTGTGAGAAGATAATTTCTTATAAATGTAGTCACATGGTCCCTTAGAAACAAGACTGTGTCCCTAGATATGGCCACCTCTGCTGGAGAGATTGCACAAAGAAACAAAATGTTTTTGTATATGAAATGTCCGGGAGTTACTGCATGTCCCACAGTCGTCCTGTGGTAATGATTGCTAAATCCAGGTGGTCAGGCAGGACTCAATACCACATGTCAGGACTTTTCAAAGGCATTTGACACTGTGCCACATAAAAGGTTGGTATATAAAATGAGACTGCTGGGAATAGGGGAAAATCTGTGTATTTGGGTAAGTAAATGGCTTAGTGATAGAAAACAGAGGGTAGTCATTAATGGCACATTCTCAGATTGGGCTGACTTACCAGTGGAGTGCCACAGGGGTCAGTATTGGGGCCACTTCTTTTTAATATTTTTATTAATGACCTTGTAGTGGGTTTACACAGTCAAGTTTCAATATTTGCAGATAATACTAAGCTGTGTAAAGTAATAAATACTGAGGTCGATAGTTTAGCATTACAGAGGGATTTGTGGAAGCTTGAGGAGTGGGCAGAGAAATGGTTGATGAGGTTTAATGTAGATAAATGTAAAGTTATACACTTGGGCCATGGAAATAAAAAGTACAATTATGTTCTAAACAGTCAATTACTTGGTAAAACTGGAGCTGAAAAGAACTTGGGGGTATTGGTGGATGGTAAACTTAATTTTAGTGACCAGAGCCAGGCGGCTGCTGCTAAAGCAAGTGAAATTATGGGATGTATCAAGAGAGGAATAGATTCTCATGATAAAGACATAGTTTTGCCCTTATATAAGTCCCTGGTCAGACCACACATGGAATATTGTGTACAGTTTTGGGCACCAGTGTATAAAAAGGATATAGTAGAGCTGGAACGGGTGCAGAGGAGAGCAACCAGGATTATTAGGGGAATGGGGGGACTAGAATACAATGACAGATTACAAAATTTGGGATTATTCAGTTTAGAAAAAAGACGGGAAGACCTCTTTACAATGTACAAATTCCTGAACGGACAATACAAGGATCTCTCCAAAGATCTTTTTATACCTAGGCCTGTGACCAGGACAAGGGGGCATCCTCTACGCCAGGGGTCAGGAACCTTTTTGGCTGAGAGAGCCATGAACAGCACATATTTTAAAATGTTATTCCGTAAGAGCCGTACAATATGCACATGCCTCCCAGTAGATAGGTTGTCCCAGTGTCACGGGAGCCCCTGCGATCTACGTCTCTAATCGTAGGCACACCCGTGCCCCTCTCCGAGCTCACTCACCTCACCACGTTCCTGCCATTGTCCCGGCCAGCCAGCGTGCACGCGTCGGCACTTGCAGATTTAAAGGGCCAGCGCCGCCGCTGATTGGCACTACCCACTTCCCGGGTTCCTAGAAAGACTGGCGGCTCCCAGCATTCCCTGCCGCATGTTAGTACTTCATGCCTATGAGGAAGCTTTCCACAGTGTTTCCTTCCCAAGTGTTGACCTCCCGTTGTGACCCCGGACCTGTTCCTGATTCTGCTCCTTCTCTGCCAGCCCTGACCTCTTGCTCCGTCCCCAACCTCACATCATTGCCGCCTGCCTTGACCGTCTGCCTGTTCCTGACCACGAGATAGTGATACTGTAACTCGACCGTGGCTGCTATCTTGGACAAGTCACACCTGGAACGACCTGGTGGTACCATGCTGCAGCAAGACCATCCTGCTTTGCAGCGGGCTCTGGTGAAGACCGGGTGCCACCGGTCCCAGGTGTCTGCTTACATCATCGTCCACGGTGGTCCAGGGGGTTCACTACTCCAAATCCTTTCACCCACAACATGCCTCCCAGTAGATAGGTAGCCACAGCACATTCTCCCCAGTAGATAGGTAGCCACAGCACATTCTCCCCAGTAGATAGGTAGCCACAGCACATTCTCCCCAGTAGATAGGTAGCCACAGCACATTCTCCCCAGTAGATACGTAGCCACAGCACATTCTCCCCAGTAGATAGGTAGCCACAGCACATTCTCCCCAGTAGATAGGTAGCCACAGCACATTCTCCCCAGTAGATAAGTAGCCACAGCACATTCTCCCCAGTAGATAGGTAGCCACAGCACATTCTCCCCAGTAGATAGGTAGCCACAGCACATTCTGCCCAGTAGATAGGTAGCCACAGCACATTCTGCCCAGTAGATAGGTAGCCACAGCACATTCTGCCCAGTAGATAGGTAGCCACAGCACATTCTGCCCAGTTATATAGGTAGCCACAGCACATTCTCCCCAGTTATATAGGTAGCCACAGAACATGCTTCCCAGGAGATTGGTAGTCACAGCACATGCCTCCCAGTATATAGGTAGCCGCAGCACATGCCTCCCAGTATATAGGTAGCCGCAGCACATACCCCCAGTAGATAGGTAGCCCCAGCACATACTCCCAGTAGATAGGTAGCCACAGCACGTAGTACCAGTAGATAGGTAGCCACAGCACATAGTACCAGTAGATAGGTAGCCACAGCACATAGTACCTGTAGCAAGGTAGCCACAGCACATACTCCCTTTATATAGGTAGCCACAGAACATGTCCCACAATAGATAGGTAGTCACAGCAAAAAAAAAAAAAATAAAATAAAATATTCACTTAGCGCTCCCTGCAGCCAGCTCCTCATCGCTCCCACACTCTTCTCTTTGACCCAGGCTTGGACGATGGTGGCGATGGCACTTGGGTCGTACAAAGGACGTAGACAGCGGTAACATTGCTGCCTGTGTCTAGTGATCAGTCTAAGAGGCACACAGCAGGGAGCCAGATGCAGCCAACAAAAGAGCCACATCTGGCTCCCGAGCCATAGGTTCCCTACCCCTGCTCTACGCCTAGAGGAGAGGCGATTTTACCATCAACATAGACAAAGGTTCTTTACTGTAAGAGCAGTGAGACCATGGAACTGTCTGCTGCAGGAGGTTGCAATGGCCGACTCTATGTACATGTTCAAGAGAGGCCTGGATGCCTTTCTGGAGAGAAAAAATATCACGGGTTATGGGGATAAAACATTAATTCTTAAAGGTTGGACTTGATGGACTTGTGTCTTTTTCCAGCCTTTTATACGATGATACTATGATGTATGGCCACTGCTGCCAAAATGTGAGGTGGTCGTATCCGGGGAAGCTATCTCCTTTCTAAGGGACAACATGGCTACATTTAGGAGAAATTATCTTCACACAGGAACATTTTTTTTAATAACATCCAAATGAAGAAATGTTTACAGATGGCAAATGAATTTAATTAGATTTAAATGCCCAGATGGGAATACCCCTTTAATTCAACTTATGAACAAGCCTATGGAACCTAGGGGGACTGTCTGTAGTCCTATCATCCTGGAAAATCCAAGAGGCATATAAATGTATTGCATTATGTTATCTCACTTAACAATCTACTTAAGCAAAATAAAGGAAATGTAAGTCCATTTCACAGAAGCTTCTCCTAGTGCAATGTGCAAACCTGCATTTACTTCATGTGGAACCCAACTGAACAAATGCAGTCGCATACACGATTAAACATTTAATGCAATATAAGATGTAGCCAGTAGATGGTAGCGCAGTATGAATATGTCTCTATACTAGGAGATTCTCACCGCTTTACTTATACAGTTACAAAGCATATAATAAATGAAATACAAAAAAGAAGAAGCACATGAAAATCCTTTAGGTTTACTGCTAGCAATCCTTTGTTAGAGGCTCCAATAATACAAACATATAATCAGAAAGCACATCAAGATAAAATATACCAGGAAAAACAGAGAATTAGAGTCATTTATTTAGAAAAATTAAGAAAAAACACATTTTAACAATGTTTTGCTTCCTGCTACTTACCGTATAGGCAGTGCATCAGCTGCATAACATGAGGCGTGCAGAGGATATGCTTGCACTTGGGTCATTGAACCTTAGCGCTTTTTTCCCCAAAAAAGATGAATAGTTTTGTAAATAATAAATTATAGTTGGGGGGAGGGGTCTAATGTAGATATGCACTATAGCCCAGAAGATTCATTTTATGCTACTAAAGTGCATTGACATCTGCACTAGTCCATTTTCTCACATCGATATCTCTGGCATGTTATAGCTAGAAGGTATATGCCACCTGAATATGATTTTACAATACAGTGGATTTACCAGGAAGAATATCAGATACATGATCAGATTTGGAACCAAAACCACAATTCACCAACCATAACAACTAATCTGCATTTTAAAATCATAAAAACGTTATATTGATGGATTGATTAAAATAACATTGATGGATGGTTTTCGTTTAAATATGTAGCAGTTTTATAACGGAAGATGTTTCAAAAGAAAAGCGGAGGAGTCCAGTCCAATTGAATAATTGACAGGTTTCTGTCGATGTTGTGCAGCCATTCACGGACGAGGTGTCTGCTGTAGAATAATATTTGAACATGAAGGGTTAGGATTAATATTTTCAGAGTGTCATTGTAAAGTTTTATTTAAAGGAGTTTATTTCTGTGGCAGACAAACTTACAACAAAAATCAATTAATTGAAATCGTAACACAATGGGGCTGTCGCGATCCCGCAGTGGGTTGTCTGACGAGGATTAGGGTCTGCCGTGATTCACTAAGGTTGTGCGTCCAATTTCCTGCAGAACCCCAATGTTTTACCCATTGCAAGGTCTGAGAGCATTTCTTACAATATTGTATATCAAATAACAACAAGAATGCCTCTACCATGCCCAACTTTCATGTCTTATAGTTAGGCTACATTCACATAAACATATGGGGGGCATATATAAGCTTGCGGCCATATATATGTCCTCCATAGATGGGAAGAGGAGCACGGAGCACACAAGTAGCACCTTACCGCTCTGTACAGTACATGGGGAAAAGATAGAACATGACCTATCTTTACAAATGAGCATATCTATGGAGAGGGGAGGGGGTCCCCTTACATCCTCTCTAGTGCACCGAATGCATACAGGTTGGGCATACATTCCCCTGAATTCACCCATAAGTTTTATACAGTTTCATTTTGCCTAAAATGTTTATTTTATTAAATATGTAAGTGCAGATGTCCTTGGCATGTGCCTCGATCCACATATATAGGTGTAGTGTTCACTGAGTGGCGTGCATAAATTACTAACTGAATAGCCCCTCCATCTGTTGGTCATCGGTGACCTGCTCTTCTGTGTAGCTACACAGGAACTTTACCAAAGTATAATATGGGTGACCCTATTATCACCCTGGTAAAGTTTTGTATTAGTGGCCAACACCTTTAACCTGTATACAGGCGGTCCCCTACTTAAGGACACCCGACTTACAGACAACCCATAGATACAGACGGACCCCTCTGCCCACTGTGACCTCAGGTGAAGCTCTCTGGATGCTTTACTATAGTCCCAGACTGCAATAATCAGCTATAAAGTGTCTTTAATGAAGCTTTGTTGATAATTCTTGGTCCAATTACACCAAAAATTTTGAAACTCCAATTGTCACTGGGGCAAAAGAAAAAAATTTGTCTAGTACTTCAATTATAAAATATACAGTTTCGACTTACATACAAATTCAACTTAAGAACAAACCTCCGGACCCTATCTTGTATGTAACCCGGGGACTGCCTGTAGTAGCTTTTAACCAGCATCCCCTACTAATAGATGCAGCAATGACTTTCAATGTGCTTTAGTTTAACAAAAAAGATTTGAATCTGGTTTTCTATCCTTTTCTCCTTGTTCTCCTACTGTCATATTTTATAACTAATAAAGCTATAAGGAAAGGCTAAAAACCAACACAGCTGAAGGAACAAAGAGGTATTTGTCTGAAAATATCAAGCCAAGATAAAGAAAGATGATTTGTTTTATAGTTTGGTTCTGCTTTGCTCTGTAGCAGTTGAGAAAACTCTTTATACAACACAGGAATCAGTCATCATATCAATCAAAGTTTTGACGTGGTTAGAAGTAAGTGATTTTAACTCACGGCTGTTTTACTACTCTAAAGTAACAGTTCCCTGGAGTACTTACTGTGAAATAATGATTTATTTGTCAAAGGCGCCATACAAGAGTGAGTAAAGTGCTCTTTAAATATCACTATGCAAAGGAAACCTAATGTAAATGACTATTTACTGTCACTGATATCCCTGCATAGTTTGATAGCATGTAAAATACATATCATAGAGCAGGATGCATTCACAAGAGATAAGAATCTTGAGATTTACTGTAGATGTTCCGCTGTCTATTTCTCACATAATGATTTTTTTTTCTCTAGGGAAAGATCCCACATGTATTTCTCTTACCCTGTATACTGATGTATTTTACTGATCAAATTCTATAAACTTGTTTTTTTGTCTTTTTGAGATACTTTTTTGCAAAAACTTTTGAGCCCCCCCCCCTTGGATTTTTTGGGTAATAAGGGTGGTGTGTATCACGGGTGTCCCCGCAATCCATGTCGCAGATCGCGGGAACACCCGTGCTCCGCTGGCTGCCTGTCCCGCCCCCTGCCCGCACTTACCTCTCCTGGCTCCTGGCTGTTTTCTGGGTCCCGGCATGCAGGCCGCGTGCTCACGCTTCTAGGGCGCTCACGCGCTGACTTCTCTGAACTTAAATGGCCAGCATCCATCCCATTGGCGTTGGTCACTTCAGGGTTTCCTATATAACCCAGCAGCTCCCTTTACTCCCCGCCGGAACTTCAAGTCTTCACACTGAAGTGAAAACCTCCCGTGTGTTCCCGAGGTCCTGTTCCTGTGTGTATCCTGAAGTCTCGTTCCTGTGTGTATCCTGAAGTCCCGTTTCTATGTGTATCCCGAGGTCCCGTTCCTGTCCGTATCCTGTGGTCCTTGTCCGGTGGTCCATATCCTGTGGTCTGTGTCCGGTGGTCCTTATCCTGTGGTCCATGTCCAGTGGTCCGTGTCCGGTGGTCCGTGTCCGGTGGTCCGTGTCCGGTGGTCTGTATCCTGTGGTCAGTGTCTGGTGGTCCGTGTCCGATGACCCGTGTCCGATGGTCCGTATCCTGTGGTCCGTATCCTGTGGTCTGTATCCTGTGGTCTGTATCCTGTGGTCCGTTCCTGTACGATTGTGCTCCTGCTGTGCCATCCAGGGTTCCAGCCCAGGGGTGACCTCTTGGCCTTCCTGGGCTTCTGCCGTGCCTTCAAGGGTTCCAGACCAGCGATGTCTTCACTCGGTACCAGCGTTACCAGTGCTCCTCTGCATTCCTGCTGTCATCTCAGTTTGTGACTGTTTCCTGCATTTGTTACCTTGGCTGCCACCGCGGGTCTCATACCATCCCCTTTGGTGATCCAGATGGTCCACAGACTCTTCCCAAAGAGACTCTCAGACGGTTCGCCCCACACGAGCCATGACAGTGTGAATGGGACCACCAGATACATGATCCTTTATGTCATTTATTTTTGTGTAAATGATTCTTAAAATCAACTCCATCTAGGACCTGTCACAGATTTTATTTTAGGCACAAAGACTTGTTCCTAATATTTGATGAGGCGTGTGCCTTATAATAAATTTGTATCTCTCTCATTTTATAAGGGGATAGAAAGTTTTGTGTAGAGTGCAGTTATATGCACATTTCCCTCTTTTCATCCTGTTGTTTTGTATTGGAGTAGCCCTAGGCCCCTTTCACACTTTGTTTTTCACATGCATGTTCTATTCAATGGGTTTTTTCAGACTTGCTTTATTTTTCACACACACATTTTTTAAACACACGTTTAAATCTCAGCATCCTGTATTTTTTCAAGTTACGTACATTAAAAAAATGCGCCATACAAGTCTATGGAGATGCATCAAAAACACATCCTGAGTCCTATTCACGTGCTTTATCTGCACATGAAAAACGCATTTAAAATGCATTGAAAACCCAAAAAAAGGCACTGCACTCTGATGAAAAATGACAGTTTTTCACTGATCAAACCCTGATTGCTCTCTGATTAGACTCTGACATGATCTGCAATGCAAGTGTGAAAGAGGCCTTAAAAGGTTATCAAATAAAAATAATTTTTGCAAATGAAATGGCTGGAGTTTTTTTGGTAAGTCCCACATGCATATATGAATAGCAGAAAAACTTGAATATTACTTTTTGTCCAAAAGGATGTCACAGGTCGATAGTGGAGTTCCAAATTACTATATTAGATATGAAGGTCATCCATGTAACTTGGGGCATCAAAGTAAGAAACCAGAACTGCACACATTTCCCATTAAAGGGAACCTACCACCACAAATGTACCTATAAAGGTAGATTGGGTGGTAGGTGGATCAATGGGACGTGAGGATAGCCCTTTTAAGGGCTAATCCTCACATCCCCGCACTTTTTTAGTAACTTTTATTTGACTTTTATGCTAATTTTCTTATGCGGCTACTGGGGCGTGAAGTAGCCGCATCTGAGGTTACACAAGGCGGCTACTCCACGCCCCGGTAGCCACTTTACCCCTCCTACTCACCATCTTCGGCGCGCAGCCTGCTGTTCTGCGCATGCGCAGACTGCAGGATCGTCGGACGAGGGCGCGCAGCTACGAGCAGCTGCGCGCCGAAGATGGTGAGTAGGAGGGGTAAAGTGGCTACCGGGGCGTGGAGTAGCCGCCTTGTGTAACCTCAGATGCGGCTACTTCGTCTGAATTGCCCCGGGATTTTGGCGCACGCGATCTGATTGACAGAAATCGGAGGGCGTGTCCGTCAAGATCAGAACTTACATGCACAGAGGAGAAGAAGGTGAACTCCGGTGGACCGCGGTGCAGCAGCGACACCTGGTGGACATTGGGCGCACAGACCTTTGTGAATCCCGTCAGACCCGTATCAGCGTCAGAAAACGCGCTGCTCGATCCCGACTGGACCGGGTAAGTAAATGTGCCCCATTGTGTTTAACCTACAAATAAAATATCCAGCCTTTAATAAGTTAAGGTTGCGCCAAAATTTAAGCCAAAATTCTGAAAATGACCAAAAATTTGTGCAAAAAACACACAATTTAACTAATTGTTGGGCAAATTTCTCAACACGCATATTTCTCAACACATTCTCAACAATAGAAAAAACACTTGTGCAAATTGCAAATCTAATACACTTCTGCCTCCAAGTATAAGCTGCTCTATCTGGTATTCTGTACCTTCTGTCCTATTGTATATCCTCTAAAGACCTAAAAGACTATTTTGGATGTGGGTCCTTGTTGAGGTTCTTTTTTGGTTGGTACACTGGTCCTTTAAGTATCTAAATACTTTACGTCTGTTCCCAGCTTATCTTCTGGTTATACAAAGCTGTCTCTCAGGAAGTTGACTGCACATGGTCCCTGTTATGCCCTTTCTCTTGATTTTAGCATTTGTTATATATATATATATATATATATATATATATATATATATATATATATATATATATATATTGTGAGGTTTGGGGGTAACTTAGCATCAAAGGTAGAAGCTTCTGGACCTTACAGGCGACTTTTGTGGTGCTGAGCGCCAAAAACAGTAACGTAGGAGCTTGTAGCAATCCAAAAGAAAACGGCTTTATTCAGCTTTAAAACATTTACAGGAACAAAAATAATAAACTGTCTAGCCTCTACTTAGGGCACTACCTCACTTCTTGAACCCTAACTCCCTTCTAGGTTCAAGGAACACTGCTGGGGTTCCTCCTCAGGGCTCTGGCTCTCAGTGAGCTCAAACAAAACAATGTCCTTTCTGGATCCCAGTCCTCTTGAGACAGACCACCTGTCTGTCTCCAACTGGTCCCAAGTCCTCCTGCTGACTGCAGGACACACAGCACTGGCTTGCTGTGAGGTTCACACTCTTACAATATATATATATATATATATACACTCACTGCCACATTATTAGGTACACCTGTCCAACTGCTCGTTAACACTTGATTTCTAATCAGCCAATCACATGGCGGCAACTCAGTGCATTTAGGCATGTAGACATGGTCAAGACAATCTCCTGCAGTTCAAACCGAACATCAGTATGGGGAAGAAAGGGGATTTGAGTGCCTTTGAACGTGGCATGGTTGTTGGTGCCAGAAGGGCTGGTCTGAGTATTTCAGAAACTGCTGATCTACTGGGATTTTCACGCACAACCATCTCTAGGGTTTACAGAGAATGGTCCGAAAAAGAAAAAACATCCAGTGAGCGGCAGTTCTGTGAGCGGAAATGCCTTGTTGATCCCAGAGGTCAGAAGAGAATGGGCAGACTGGTTTGAGCTGATAGAAAGGCAACAGTGACTCAAATCACCACCCGTTACAACCAAGATAGGCAGAAGAGCATCTCTGAACGCACAGTACGTCAAACTTTGAGGCAGATGGGCTACAGCAGCAGAAGACCACACCGGGTGCCACTCCTTTCAGCTAAGAACAGGAAACTGAGGCTACAATTGGCACAAGCTCATCGAAATTGGACAGTAGAAGATTGGAAAAACGTTGCATGGTCTGATGAGTCTCGATTTCTGCTGCGACATTCGGATGGTAGGGTCAGAATTTGGCATCAACAACATGAAAGCATGGATCCATCCTGCCTTGTATCAACAGTTCAGGCTGGTGGTGGTGGTGTCATGGTGTGGGGAATATTTTCTTGGCACTCTTTGGGCCCCTTGGTACCAATTGAGCATCGTTGCAACGCCACAGCCTACCTGAGTATTGTTGCTGACCATGTCCATCCCTTTATCACCACAATGTACCCAACATCTGATGGCTACTTTCAGCAGGATAATGCGGCATGTCATAAAGCTGGAATCATCTCAGACTGGTTTCTTGAACATGACAATGAGTTCACTGTACTCAAATGGCCTCCATAGTCACCAGATCTCAATCCAATAGAGCATCTTTGGGATGTGGTGGAACGGGAGATTCGCATCATGGATGTGCAGCCGACAAATCTGCGGCAACTGTGTGATGCCATCATGTCAATATGGACCAAAATCTCTGAGGAATGCTTCCAGCACCTTGTTGAATCTATGCCACGAAGAATTGAGGCAGTTCTGAAGGCAAAAGGGGGTCCAACCCGTTACTAGCATGGTGTACCTAATAAAGTGTCGGCTGCACATCCATGATGCGAATCTCCCGTTCCACCACATCCCAAAGATGCTCTATTGGATTGAGATCTGGTGACTATGGAGGCCATTTGAGTACAGTGAACTCATTGTCATGTTCAAGAAACCAGTCTGAGATGATTCCAGCTTTATGACATGCCGCATTATCCTGCTGAAAGTAGCCATCAGATGTTGGGTACATTGTGGTCATAAAGGGATGGACATGGTCAGCAACAATACTCAGGTAGGCTGTGGCGTTGCAACGATGCTCAATTGGTACCAAGGGGCCCAAAGAGTGCCAAGAAAATATTCCCCACACCATGACACCACCACCAACAGCCTGAACCATTGATACAAGGCAGAATGGATCCATGCTTTCATGTTGTTGACGCCAAATTCTGACCCTACCATCCGAATGTCGCAGCAGAAATCGAGACTCATCAGACCATGCAACGTTTTTCCAATCTTCTACTGTCCAATTTCGATGAGCTTGTGCCAATTGTAGCCTCAGTTTCCTGTTCTTTGCTGAAAGGAGTGGCACCCGGTGCGGTCTTCTGCTGCTGTAGCCCATCTGCCTTAAAGTTCGACGTACTGTGCGTTCAGAGATGCTCTTCTGCCTACCTTGGTTGTAACGGGTGGCGATTTGATTCACTGTTGCCTTTCTATCAGCTCAAACCAGTCTGCCCATTCTCTTCTGACCTCTGGCATCAGCAAGGCATTTCCGCCGACAGAACTGCCGCTCACTGGATGTTTTTTCTTTTTCGGACCACTCTCTGTAAACCCTAGAGATGGTTGTGCGTGAAAATCCCAGTAGATCAGCAGTTTCTGAAATACTCAGACCAGCCCTTCTGGCACCAACAACCATGCCACGTTCAAAGGCACTCAAATTATTTTTGGTGAAATTATTTTTGGTGTAATTTATAGACCCCCTAACATCTCTGAGGAAATAGAGGGTCACCTATATAAACAGATGGAGCGGGCTGCACAGGAGGGGACCGTAGTGATAATGGGAGACTTTAACTTTCCAAATATAAATTGGGGTCAGGGCTCGTCTTCATCTATGAAGGGGAGACATTTTATCAACTTTCTGCAGGATAATTTTATGTTGCAGCTTGTAGAAGATCCCACAAGAGGTGACGCATTGTTGGACCTTGTGATTTCTAACAATGAGGAGATTGTCCAAAATGTCAGTATCAGGGAACCCCTTGGGAACAGCGATCATAATATAATTATTTTCCTCTTAAACTTTAAAAAGCAGAAACAGGTGGGAAAATCGAAAACTTTGAATTTTAAGAGGGCTAATTTCCAAAAATTCAGGGCTGCAATACAGGATATAGACTGGGATCAGATACTGTCACATGGTGATACTAATGTTAAATGGGAGAAATTCAAATCTATCCTGGGTTTTTATACTTCTAAATTTATTCCAATAGGTAACAAGTTTAGACGGGCGAGATTACACCCCGCATGGCTTACAGCTACAGTTAAAAGGGCAATTAATGAGAAAAAGAGGGCATTTAAAAAATATAAATCTGACGGGTCACCTGAGGCTTTCAATACTTACAAAAAACTTACCAAAATCTGTAAAAAAGAAATCAAATCAGCCAAAATACAAAATGAAAGACAGGTGGCTAAAGATAGCAAAACAAATCCCAAGAAATTTTTTAGGTATATCAATGCAAAAAAAAATGGGTCACAACAGGTTGGACCCCTTTATTCTGAAAATGGGGCATCGGTGACTGGAGACCAGGAGAAGGCGGAGATACTTAATAGGTTTTTTAGCTCCGTTTATACAATAGAAGAGAGAACTTCTGACTTGGGTGGTGCAAGTGCGGGTCATGGATCCTGTGATATACTAGGCTGGCTAAATGTAGACATTATCCAATCTAAGCTCAATAAAATCAATGTGTACAAAGCTCCTGGACCAGATGGGTTACACCCCAGAGTTCTTAAAGAACTCAGTTCTGTTATTGCTGTACCGCTGGCTAAAATCTTCAGGGATTCTGTAATGTCTGGTGTGGTGCCAAGTGACTGGCGCAAGGCAAATGTGGTGCCAATATATAAAAAGGGCTCTAGAACTTCGCCTGGCAATTACAGGCCTGTAAGCTTAACTTCCATTGTGGGGAAAGTATTGGAAGGGTTAGTAAAAGACTACATACTGGAGTATGTGACATCAAATAGTATAATAAGTGACAGCCAGCATGGGTTTACTAAGAATAGAAGTTGTCAAACTAACCTTATCTGCTTTTATGAAGAGGTGAGCAGATGCCTGGATGGAGGAGCAGCTGTGGATATTGTGTTCTTGGACTTTGCAAAGGCATTTGACACTGTCCCTCATAGACGCCTGATGGGTAAAATTAGGGCCATTGGTTTGGCAGAAATCATTTGCAATTGGATTGAAAACTGGCTGAAGGATCGTATCCAGAGAGTTGTGGTCAATGATTCCTACTCGGAATGGTCACCAGTTATGAGT
This sequence comes from Engystomops pustulosus, assembly GCF_040894005.1. Classification (NCBI taxonomy): domain Eukaryota; kingdom Metazoa; phylum Chordata; class Amphibia; order Anura; family Leptodactylidae; genus Engystomops; species Engystomops pustulosus. Next base: position 55,155,004 of record NC_092415.1, read on the forward strand.
GGTGTACCCCAGGGTTCTGTGCTTGGCCCACTACTATTTAATATATTTATTAATGATATAGAGGTAGGAATTAATAGCACTGTGTCTATTTTTGCAGATGACACCAAACTGTGTAGTGTAATACAGTCTATGGAGGATGTTCATAGGCTGCAGGGTGACTTGGACAAACTGAATGTTTGGTCATCCACTTGGCAAATGAGGTTTAATGTGGATAAATGTAAGGTTATGCACCTGGGGGCCAATAATCCAAAGGCAAAATATGTCCTTGGGGGAGTAAATCTGGGAGAGTCCCTTGTTGAGAAGGACCTGGGGGTACTAGTAGATCATAAATTGCATAACAGCATGCAATGTCAATCAGCTGCCTCTAAAGCCAGTAGGATCTTGTCATGTATCAAAAGTGGTATGGACTCTCGTGATAGGGATGTAATATTACCACTATACAAGGCACTGGTTCGGCCACACCTGGAATATGCTGTCCAGTTCTGGGCACCGGTCCATAAAAAGGATGCCCTGGAGCTGGAGAGGGTTCAACGTAGAGCCACAAAAATGATAAGGGGTATGGAGGGTCTCAGTTATGAGGAAAGGTTAAAACAACTAGATTTATTTAGTCTGGAAAAGAGACGACTACGAGGGGACATGATTAATTTATTTAAATATATGAATGGTCCATACAAAAAATATGGTGGTAAGTTGTTTCAGATTAGATCAAATCAAAAGACGAGGGGGCACTGTCTCCGTTTGGAGAAACCAAGGTTTAATCACCGGAGGCGACAGGGCTTCTTTACTATGAGAACTGTCAATCTATGGAATAGCCTGCCTCAGGCGCTGGTCACAGCAGGGACAGCGGATAGCTTCAAGAAGGGTCTAGATGCCTTTTTACACCTAAATAACATTGATGGTTATGTTATATAGAATTGTTTCCCCTAAATCCCTTCCTCATCCAATCCCTTCCCTTCCTTGGTTGAACTTGATGGACAAGTGTCTTTTTTCAACCGTAGAAACTATGAAACTATGAAACTATGAAACTATGAAAATCCCCTTTCTTCCCCATACTGATGCTCGGTTTGAACTGCAGGAGATTGTCTTGACCATGTCTACATGCCTAAATGCACTGAGTTGCCGCCATGTGATTGGCTGATTAGAAATCAAGTGTTAGTGAGCAGTTGGACAGGTGTACCTAATAAAGTGGCCGGTGAGTGTATATATATATCTGTCATAATACTCTAACTTGCCTAGTCACTAGCCATGGTGCCTAGGCAAAAGCCAGTTTGGTGACAGAGTCAGTCCACACTCACTGTCTGCTGCCAATGGTCAAAGGTGCATTTTGTAAGTAATCCATAGTCATCTATGTAAAAGTAAGTTTTTATAATGAAACCGTCCTTCAAATGACAAAAAAGAACAACAAAAAACAGGAACACAGATTTTTTTTTTATATACTGTAGTCAGGGATTTCAATTAACAACATCAGATGCGAAGGTCACTCCAAGTACAGTGCATACTGAGAACTCATGCAGGACAGAGCAATTCCTTTCATGATGAGAGATACGGTACCAGTGGGTGGAAAAGTCCTTCATTTTAACAAGCCTGATATCATTGACAAGAAGGCTAATGGATTCAATACAATACGCAGTAATGTAAAGAACTGATAAAGAACATACTGTATATCCTCTAAAGACTTAATACTAACATAGACAAGAACCATTTTCCAATCAGTAAAAATGCAACCTGGTAGACCAAAACCCTTTTTGTGTGTATATGTAAAGTACCAAGAAGGATGACTCAAAAATAAAGAATGTGTTGTGTCTAGGAAAGTAGAATTGGAAAAGATATTTTCATATTTGGCAGAATCCCCCAGTGGAGCATCAATAGCATTCTTTGGAGTGCAATGGCCTTTTCTATTTCTATATGCTTGATGGTGAATGCGAACACCAGGATTGTCAGCTGCTTGTACTCACATTTGATCTGTAGTGGTATTCCTGGTATTGCTGTCTTCCTCTTCTACTAGCATTACCAATGTGTCATCATTTCTTACCTCATTTATCAAATATTTATCAAATAATTAATTTTTTTTATCAGTCTTAAAAAATGGCTTCATATAACCGCTTCCCGACGCGCGCCGTACTAGTACGGCGCACGCCGGGTCCCGGTGCATGGAGAGGGCTCGCGGGCCGAGCCCTCTCCGATCGCGGGTGTTTCTCCTCGATCGCACGGGGAGCGGCGATCCGTCGCCATGGTAGCCTCGGGTGTTCCGAATACCCGAGGCTACTTCGTTTTAACCCATGCATTACAATGTGCTAATTGCACATTGTAATGCATGGGGAGTAAAATCCACATATACTGCCATACAGTAGTATGGCAGTATATGATAGGATGAATCAGACTACCTAGGGTTAGAGTACCCTAGGGAGTCTGAAAAATAGTAAAAGTAAAAATAAAAAAAAGTTTAAAAAAAAAATTATAATAAAAAAACCTAAAAGTTCAAATCACCCCCCTTTCCCTAGAACTGATATGAAAATAAATAAACAGTAAAAATCATAAACACATTAGGTATCGCCGTGTCTGAAAATGCCTTATCTATCAAAATATAATAATTTTTTTTCACTGCGTTTAACCCCGTAACGGAAAATAGTGTCCAAAGTCGAAAATGGCATTTTTTTGCCATTTTGAAAAATATAAAAAAATTCATAAAAAGTGATCAAAAGGTCACACAATCCCAAAAATTGTAGTAATTAAAACGCCATCAAAATTCGCAAAAAATGACACCACCCCCAGCTCCGTACACCAAAGCATGAAAAAGTTATTGGCACCAGAAGATGGCAAAATAAAAAAAAAATATTTTGTACAGGAGGTTTTAATTTTTTTAAATGTATGAAAACATTATAAAACCTATACAAATTTGGTATCCACGTGATCGTACCAACCCAAAAAATAAAGTAGACATGTCATTTGGGACGCAGAGGGAAAGCTGTAAAATCCAAGCCCACAAGAAAACGTCGCAAATGGGGTTTTTCACCATTTTCACTGTATTTGGAATTTTTTTCCCGCTTCCCAGTACATGCCATGGAATATTAAATACCATTACCATGAAGTGCAATTTGTTACGCAGAAAATAAGCCATAACACAGCTCTTTATGTGAAAAAATAAAAAAGTTATAGATTTTTGAAGTTGGTGAGTGAAAAATGGAAGTGAAAAAACAAAAAAAGGCCAAGTCGTTAAGGGGTTAAGCATGTACAGGCAGTTCTAGACTTGAGAACACTCGATTTACAAACGACAGCCAAGGCAAAAACAACGGACTTCTGTCCCCTCTGTGATCTCTGGAAAAGCACTCTGGATGCCAGTGATTTACTCATCTGTGGCCCCAGGCCTCAATAATCAACATAAACATTATCAAAAATGTCTTCAGAAAAGCTTCACTGTTAATCCTTTTTCCCATGACAGAAAATCTAATTGTCACATGGATGAAAAAAAATAACTGGTCTGGTGTTACACTTACAAATATACTAGTTTTGACTTACATACAAAGTCAAATTAAGTCAAATTGTAGAGAACCTATCCTGTGTGTAACCCTGGGACTGCCAGTAATTTTATTTTCTTCATGAGATAAACATTCACTAGCCCCTTCACTTTACCTTTTCGTGGAGTTACAGTATCAGTACTGGCGGTTTTAGTTTAGTCACCTTCAGTGCTGTGAAAAAGGACACTGACTCTACCCAAATCAGAACTCACATCAATAAGTCCACTGTTATACTCTAACTACTAATTTGCAACTCACCTAATATTGAGACATCAAAGTGAATGGTTTTATTGATCCACATACTATACCTTTTGAGTGGGTCCACTTAAGATATTTTCACATTCACATTTGTGACACCAAAAAAGTATATCTTTCATCACATTCATAGATAATGAGGATGATAATATAGAATCTGTTCTGTTCACACAGTATAAAACTTGTATTCTCCTCTTTCATCACATTTTCAGTGACATACTGCTCTAGGTGAATTTTTCAGAAAAAGTCTTCATATTAAAGGAATGGTTCTCAGTTTGCGCTGTCACTCCTCAGTAACATAACTCATAATCAGAGCTCCAGTAATGAAAACATTCTGTTACAGCTTCTGTTTCCTATTGAGGAACTGACCTCTCCTCTTAGTTGAACTGCATGGTAGGTGGAACAGCAATTTGTCAGACAACATATTCCATATCATTACCCTCGTCTAAGAAGGGTCATGGAAAGGAAGTGCTACAAGTTGAGTGTTGTTTTAACTAAATGCATATAATAGAAATAATCACTAATTTTTAATGCATTCAAAACACTTCATATTAATATATCTTTACAAGCTGTGTCGCCCGACTTACATACACGATCTCTCTGCCCACCATCACCTGTGGATACTGGTAATTTACTGAATTATAGCCCCCAGACGTCAATGGCTAAAATAAGTTATCCAAGGTGTCAATAATGAAAATCATGTAATGTCAATTCTTGTACCCAAAAATTTTAAAAAATCCTATTGCCACAAAGACAAAATAAATAGTTTGAGTAACTCTTACAAATAAATATATGTTCCAACTTACATACAGATTCCCATTAACAACAAACCTAAAGAACCTATATTGTACGTAAGCTGGGGATAGCAGGATTTTTAAAAAGATTAGGCATTGGAAGTCAACAATGTTTTTTCTATAGAGAGAGATAATAAATATCTAATAAATGACCCAATTAATGCAAATGTATTATTTATACAAGTTTAAAACCTTTTAAAATGTTAAATTATACAACAAAAACATGCAAATTTTGATTTTGAAAATTTCAGATACAAACAGTACAAACCACAACCCAGGCAAAATTCCAAGGAATTAATAAAGGTGCCAGTGCCTGGTTTATAGCTTTTTTTCTTTGTAGCACTAGGGTTCTGGGTTTGATTCCAACAACAACCCCATGGAGTTTGTATGTTCTTCCTGTCTTTGCATGAGTTTTTCCGTCACTCCAAAAAAAACACTAACTGGTTACTTTTGTAAAATATAAAAACTAGTCATAGTATATATTAAATAGAGACATTAGATCGCAAGTCTTTTGGTAGATGGGACTGACTGCAATTACCATGATTTGCGTTAATTACTAATAACATGGTGTCTGTCTAGTGTGACATAGAAAACATAGAAACACAATCCAACTTGGTCACAATTTTAAAAGACAAACATTTAAAATCACCTAAAGATCCTGGTGCTGGCGTCTCGCTTTAATTAAATCAAACCAGGATAATACCCTGGCTTCAATGTGCATACTCCAGACCCATGGCGCACACAGTGAAGTCGGGGTGTATAACACTGTATACAAATGCTAAAATGTGCAGGCACTAAGATCTCAAGGACAAGGTAAGTATAAATGTTGGGGCGGGGGTTATGCTCAGGGTGGTTTCAGTGGAGCTATCAGTGGTTTAGTGTCCAAAATCCGCTTGACAGGTTCCCTTTAGGTAGCAACACACAAGCACATGTACTGTATGTGTCATTTTGTGAGCAAATTATGCAAACATGTACAGTACAGGGAAAATAGATAAATGTGTTTTATAGTTTTTTCAAATGCAACTAGACAAGATACAAGATTAGAAATATGGGTGCAACATGTATGTTGCCCATGAAATGAATGCATATAAAGCCTGGGTAGTGATCATTGATTCTTCTTAAATAAAAGTGACTAGTGTGAACATTGTATGTGGCAAACAACCTTCAGAAGACCTGAAGTTTTACATTTTATGGAGATGCACTAAGTATCGATGAAAATGTATTAATCCTTTATACACACTGGTATGCTCATTTACTTACCCGATCCTGTCGCGTTCCCACGGCGCATTGTACGACATGGATACGGGTTCTGCCGGGCGCACAATATCCAGTAGGTGTCGCTGCTGCACCGAGGTTCGCTGGAGTTCACCTGCTTCTTCCTGGTGCATGTAAGTGCTTGATCTTGCAAAACATTTCGTTTTATAAATTCCGCGTTTTTTCCGAATCCATCGGGTTGTCCGATGGCCACGCCCCCGATTTCTGTAGTGTGCTCCAAAATCCCAGTGGAATTCGGCGCAAAACAGAAAAATTCGGGAAACCTGAAAGTGCGGCCGCGGAGCCCTTAGTAAATGAGCCCCACTGTCTAGAAAAATAGAAGTTTCATTACTGACATTCCCTTTTAGAATGTACATCCTGTTCACATTGCTTCAAAACCAGAATGGTGGGATTTATGATAGTTATCAATGTCCAAGGTGCAGGCAATAGGTAGTGCACAGGCATGGGGGGTTAACCCGCTAATGGGCATGACCCCCTTTATGCCCCTCCAAGTCCACTTTGCATGAAGATAGTATAAGGGAAAAATAGTCACAAATCATGGCTGTGCTCCAGGAATTCTGACTATTTCAGGGCCTGTAAGCCAGAAAAAAAATGGAAAAAAAAGGGTATTAGTGAAAGTTCTACAGAAGACACTATATTCTGCAAAAACTGTGTGTTAAAGGACATCACAATGGAAGTTACTGCTGTCCAAGAAGCCCTTGTAGAACATTTCAGGTTTGCCGAAACTGCAAACACACATACCAAGACCTCATCCGAACTGTGCAGCAAGAGTAAGGAAGGTAAGTTTAGTGTAGAACAGTTTTACCAATGGCATTGATGTTATATGGACAGTGACGGAATTATGTATTAAAGGTACACCTAACCATCACAGAAAATCAACAGTAGTGTACATCCAGTGAGCATCAACAGTAGTGTACATCCAGTTTCATACAGAAAGGTAGGTTTATTCTGGTGAAATCATAGAAGAGTGTACATTGTGTTCCATGATATGTATTCATAGGTTTTCTTACCTGGAAATAAGGTCATACAAAAATATACGTAAATAATATATAAGTGGAAAGAACATAGGAAGCTTTTAACATGCAGAAGAATGCTTTAATTAATATACTGTGTTTCTATATGGAGTCTTCTTTCTGTATATTTCATTATATTTCAGTCTGTCGTAGCCAAGCCTAATGACATAAATTGTGTGAGAGCAAATACTGAAGACACCCTCTGACTTATTAAAGCTATACTTAGAAATACTTCAAAGGACCAGTGTTCTCACTAAAAACAAGCGACCAAAGCTTTCTAGAAAAATAAAAACATTAAAATGTTCTAAGAAAACATTAAATCTGAGCAACAAGCTGCACCCTTTCCTTTTAGACACTCCTTAAATGCCACCCCTGCTGATAACACTGAAGAAATGCGAGTGAATTTAGAAACTGTCTGCCCCCTGAACAGGATTTCAGATACGTTTCCTATATTTATGTATAACCTTATTTCCATCAGCTCAACTATTGAATAGACCTGCAACTGTTTTGCCTAACATAAACCCTTAAATTTTGTGAGTTAATATTTCAATTAATTTCCTGCTGGTTATAAGACGTCTAACATATTTTACACAGTAGGATTTAACCCCTCTCCTGCTGAGCAGATTTTCAGCTCATTGTTAAGCCGGTAATTGCCTTTTTTCTCCTTCTAATGCAGAAGTTTATAGCTTCTAGGTTTGTAATATCATTAATAAGATAGAAAAGGTTTATTTATGAAGCTATAAAAATGTTGGCTTGCTGTTAAAATAGCACTTTCTAGAGCCTAACTCTAAATACTCTGGTTTATAGGGCAAACGCATTGTTCAGTGTATCAATAGCATTTGGCACTGATCATAGGATTTTAAGATCCTAGACTGTAGGGTTGTTGAGATTAAAGTTTAGATAAGGTGTTATGTTATAGCATTGTATGATGCCACATGTAAAATTAAGATTTCATATTCTAGGCATAACACCTTGATAAAACATACAAGGTTGTAAAATATGCACATTGGATATTTCCAGTTTCTAATTAAATGGCCGGGGCCTAAACAAAAACACAGGATTTTCCAAATCAAAGGGGTTGCTTGGGATTTAAAATATTTTACATATGGCTGGGGGGGGGGGGGGCTATAAAAACAATAAGCCTCTCACCCATTACTGCCAGGTCTCTGTAAACAAAGACTGGCTGTGTCATCCTGACCACTGCCACATGCCTGCAATTTAAACAGTAGCAGGCATGTTGTTGTGGTCAGGATGGCACCATCGCACTATGTAAACAAACAGAGACTTGGAAGTGACAAACAGCTGCATAGGTGAATAGGAATGTCAAAAGAGATGAGTATGAGTGGGCAACGCCTTTAATTAACAATTAATCTACCATAGAGAAGAGCTTTCATTTTCTATTCTTCTTTGTGATTGGTTGGTTTGGCCAACAAAGCTAGCTTTCTTACAGTAAATGTGCCATATTGTGTCTGTATAAACAATAAAAGAGCCATGCCCTCCCATCCTCAATTCTACTTCTAATGCCCCATGCCTCCTTCTCAACATTCAGCACTTCATGTCATGTTACCAGGTTGGTGTCATCTAATGTCTTTACCAGCAAGACGTGAAGCCATAGCTCTAAAGTGTTCTGCCTAAAGCACTTCAGCCTAATTTGCATATTTCTAAAGTGGAGTCTCAGCATGGAATAAGCAGCTGGATAATAAAACAAAGGTTTTGGTGGGCATTGCCCTACTTAATATAACAGTTTTTTGAGGTAGCCTAATCATGGTGACAAATGTATTTTAATATCTCCTATTATGCAGACCTTCCTCTTCCAAGTCTCCAGGACTTCTTCTGAGTTGCACTAATACTCTAAACTATCAATTTCAAACATGTTCTGAACTCTTCAATCTTTGGGTATGCCTATCACCTGCCCTAACTTCTTACATATAGTCTCTTTAAACTATGTTTACCTATGTTTACTTGTAATTAACAAAAAATCAAGATATCTATCTTTATTAGAGATGAGCGAGCACTAAAATGCTCGGGTGCTCGTTATTCGAGACAAACTTTTCCCGATGCTCGAGTGCTCGTCTCGAATAACGAGCCCCATTGAAGTCAATGGGAGACTCGAGCATTTTTCAAGGGGACCAAGGCTCTGCACAGGGAAGCTTGACCAAACACCTGGGAACCTCACAAAAGGATGGAAACACCACGGAAATGGACAGGAAACAGCAGGGGCAGCATGCATGGATGCCTCTGAGGCTGCTTAATCGTACCATTATGCCAAAATTATGGGCAACAGCATGGCCATGACAGAGTGACCGAATGAGGCTAGATAGCATCTAAAACATGCAATAATTGACCCTGACACTATAGGGGATGGCATGCAGAGGCAGCGGCAGCAGTGGCAGGCTAGAGAGTGTCATGGCGACATACCCTAAATGGACTCAGGCTTCACCAAAGGAGGTGAGCAAGAAGCGCTGAAATGATTTCCTATGTGAACAAAAGGTTGACCGTATATTTAGTCGATAACACAGCATGGTGGCGATATAGTGACCAAGTTCCATAACGTATCTGGTGAAACACCCGAAAAATGAGCCTGACACAGCTCTTTTGATAAGGGGACGACATGTGGAGGCAGCCATGGAGACGACTTCCATGATTAAGAGTGACAGTATGGGGCATCCATATTGCGCTGCTATGATTGCAACTTCAGGTCTCCAGCATGGCGGCGACAGATGGGCCGAGTTCCACTATGTATCTGGTGAAACACCTGAAAAGTCTGCCTGACACAGCTTGTTTGATAAGGGGATGATGTGCTGCATATCCTCTCGTGCTCCAGCGTCTGGGGTATAGAGAGTTGAAAGTTGCGCATGGAGACATTGGTGGACGCTGTGGAGGATCGTGGAGGCAAAATGGACAGGAAACAGCAGGGGCAGCATGCATGGATGCCTCTGAGGCTGCCTAATCTTGGGATGGAGCTGGCGGTCCGCTGCCAGGCGAGCTTTCGCCTGTCCAAGCCCCTGTCTCTCGGCTCCTCCCCACCCAAAATTGGCCTGGGGGCCAGAAGCGTTTACTTTGAAAAAATTATAATTTTCAAAGCAGGCCGGGTCGTTTGAGTATTTCACCTAGGATTAATGGAATAGCATAGTGGTTCTATTTTTAATTGTTTTTTCGAAATTGGTTCCATGATTAAGAGCGACAGTATGGGGCATCTATATTGCGCTGCTATGATTGCAACTTCAGGTCTCCAGCATGGCGGCGACAGATGGGCTGAGTTCCACTATGTATCTGGTGAAACACCTGAAAATTCTGCCTGACACAGCTCGTTTGATAAGGGGATGATGTGCTGCATATCCTCTCGTGCTCCAGTGTCTGGGGTATAGAGAGTTGAAAGTTGCGCATGGAGACATTGGTGGACGCTGTGGAGAATCGTGGAGGCAAAATGGACAGGAAACAGCAGGGGCAGCATGCATGGATGCCTCTGAGGCTGCCTAATCTTGGGATGGAGCTGGCGGTCCGCTGCCAGGCGAGCTTTCGCCTGTCCAAGCCCCTGTCTCTCGGCTCCTCGCTACCCAAAATGGGCCTGGGGGCCAGAAGCGTTTACTTTGAAAAAATTATAATTTTCAAAGCAGGCCGGGTCGTTTGAATATTTCACCTAGGAATAATGGAATAGCATAGTGGTTCTATTTTTAATTGTTTTTTCAGAAATGGTTCCATGATTAAGAGCGACAGTATGGGGCATCCATATTGCACTGCTATGATTGCAACTTCAGGTCTCCAGCATGGCGGCGACAGATGGGCCAAGTTCCACCATGTATCTGGTGAAACACCTGAAAATTCTGCCTGACACAGCTCGTTTGATAAGGGGATGATGTGCTGCATATCCTCTCGTGCTCCAGTGTCTGGGGTATAGAGAGTTGAAAGTTGCGCATGGAGACATTGGTGGACGCTGTGGAGGATCGTGGAGGCAAAATGGACAGGAAACAGCAGGGGCAGCATGCATGGATGCCTCTGAGGCTGCCTAATCTTGGGATGGAGCTGGCGGTCCGCTGCCAGGTGAGCTTTCGCCTGTCCAAGCCCCTGTCTCTCGGCTCCGCTCCACCCAAAATGGGCCTGGGGGCCAGAAGCGTTTACTTTGAAAAAATTATAATTTTCAAAGCAGGAATAATGGAATAGCATAGTTTTTTCGGAAATGGTTCCATGATTAAGAGCGACAGTATGGGGCATCCATATTGCGCTGCTAAGATTGCAACTTCAGGTCTCCAGCATGGCGGCGACAGATGGGCCGAGTTCCACTATGTATCTGGTGAAACACCTGAAAATTCTGCCTGACACAGCTTGTTTGATAAGGGGATGATGTGCTGCATATCCTCTCGTGCTCCAGCGTCTGGGGTATAGAGAGTTGAAAGTTGCGCATGGAGACATTGGTGGACGCTGTGGAGGATCGTGAAGGCAAAATGGACAGGAAACAGCAGGGGCAGCATGCATGGATGCCTCTGAGGCTAAGCCCCTGTCTCTCGGCTACTCCCCAAACAGCACTTCTAAGAACCTTTTGTATAAGATCAAGTGTAGTAGTGTTCTTATAAGTTTGGGTTATGGCGGGTGAGGGGAATGTAAACAGATGCGCAAGAAGCGCTGAAACAATATCGGTAAATGATAAAAATTTGCCAGTATATTTTGTGGATTACAAAGCAGGGTGGCGACAAAGTTAACAAGTTTGATGTGGAAGCCATGAAAACAACCCAAAATTCTGCCTGACACAGCTCGTTTGATAAGGGGACGATGTATGGAAGCAGCTATATGGACGACTTTTGGAGGCAGCTATGGCGATGACGTGTGGAGGTAGCAATGGAGACAACGTGTGGAGGCAGCTAAAAAGACGACGTGTGGAGGCTGCTATGGAGACAATTTAATTTGGATAGTGCCTGTATGTGGCAGTCCAAAAAAGTTTTCAAACCAGAGGAGCAGGTAGGTGGTCCTCCAGAAAAATTAAATAGATTGAGTGCATGTATGTGGCAGTCCAAAAAAGTTTTCAAACCAGAGGAGCAGGTAGGTGGTCCTCCAGAAAAATGAAATAGATTGAGTGCCTGTATGTGGCACTCCAAAAAATTGTTTAAAACAGAGGACCGGGTAGAGGTCCCTCCAGAAAAATTAAATACATAGAGTACTATAGCTAGAGCCAGTTGGCCCTGGCAAAAAATAGCCAGTTTCCTCTGCTTTAGTGCAAAAAGAGGAGAAGAAGGAGGACAATGAGGAGGAGGAGTGCATACATTATTCAGGTTGAGCTTCTTTCACCTGGTGGAGAATGGAAATCCTGAGAAATCCATGCTTTATTCATCTTGATAAGCGTCAGCCTGTAGGCGCTGTCAGTCGACAGGCGTGTGCGCTTATCGGTGATGATGCCCCCAGCTGCACTGAAAACCCGCTCGGACAACACGCTAGCAGCAGGGCAGGCAAGAACCTCCAAGGCGTACAGCGCCAGTTCGTGCCACTTGTCCAGTTTTGAAACCCAGTAGTTGTAGGGAGCTGTGTGATCATTTAGGACGATGGTATGGTCAGCTACGTACTCCCTCACCATCTTTCTGTAAAGATCAGCCCTACTCTGCCGAGACTAGGGACAGGTGACAGTGTTTTTTTTCCGGGGTGACATAAAACTGGCAAAGGCCTTGTACAGCGTACCCCTGCCAGGGCTGGACAAGCTGCCTGCTCGCCTACTCTCCCTCGCTACTTGTCCCTCAGAAGTACGCCCTCTGCCGCTAGCGCGGTCAGAAGGGAAATATTGTTTCAGCTTGTGCACCAGAGCCTGCTGGTACTCATACATTCTCACACTCCTTTCCTCTCCGGGAATGAGAGTGGAAAGATTTTGCTTGTACCGTGGGTCCAGGAGAGTGAATACCCAGTAATCGGTGCTGGAATAAATTCTTTGAACGCGAGGGTCACGGGATAGGCAGCCTAGCATGAAATCTGCCATATGCGCCAGAGTCCCAACACGCAAGAATTCACTCCCCTCACTGGCCTGACTGTCCATTTCCTCCTCCTCCAACTCCTCCAACTCCTCTTCTTCTGCCCATACACGATGAACAGTGATGGACTGAACAATGGTGCCCTCTTCTATCTCGCCAACATTCTCCTCCTCTTCCTCCTCATCCTTCTCCACCTCCTCCGATATGCGCTGAGAAACAGACCTGAGGGTGCTTTGGCTATCAACAAGGGAATCTTCTTCCCCCGTCTCTTGTGACGAGCGCAAAGTTTCCGACTTCATGCTGACCAGAGAGTTTTTCCACAGGCCAAGCAGTGGGATGGTGAGGCTGATGATGGCGGCATCGCCACTGACGATCTGTGTTGACTCCTCAAAGTTACTTAGCACCTGACAGATATCAGACATCCACGTCCACTCCTCATTGTAGACTTGAGGAAGCTGACTGACCTGACTACCAGTTCTGGTGGAAGTTGACATCTGGCAGTCTACAATCACTCTGCGCTGCTGGTAAACTCTGGATAACATGGTTAATGTTGAATTCCACCTCGTGGGCACATCGCACAACTGTCGGTGAGTGGGCAGTTGGAGGCGGCGCTGAGCTGCCCTGAGAGTGGCAGCATCTGTGCTGGACTTTCTGAAATGCGCACAGATGCGGTGCACCTTCGTGAGCAATTCAGACAGATTGGGGTATGTCTTGAGGAAACGCTGAACTATCAGATTTAACACATGGGCCAGGCATGGCACATGTGTCAGTCTGCCGAGTTGCAGAGCCGCCACCAGGTTACGGCCGTTGTCACACACAACCATGCCTGGCTTCAGGTTCAGCGGTGCCAGCCACAGATCAGTCTGCGCCGTGATGCCCTGTAATACCTCTTGGGCAGTGTTCCTTTTTTCGCCTAGGCTCAGCAGTTTGAGCACCGCCTGCTGTCGCTTAGCGATGGCACTGCTGCTGTGCCTAGAGCTACCGACTGATGGCGCCATGCCCACGGATGGTAATTCGGAGGAGGAGGTTGAGGAGGGGTGGGAAGAGGCATAGTAGGCCTTTGAGACCTGGACCGAGGTAGGCCCCGCAATCCTCGGCGTCGGCAGTATATGACCGGCCCCAGGGTCAGACTCGGTCCCAGCCTCCACCAAGTTAACCCAATGTGCCATCAGCGATACATAGTGGCCCTGCCCGGCAGCACTCGTCCACGTGTCCGTGGTCAGGTGGACCTTGTCAGAAACAGCGTTGGTCAGGGCACAGATGATGTTCTCTGACACGTGCTTGTGCAGGCCTGGGAAGACACATCGGGAAAAGTAGTGGCGGCTGGGGACCGATTACCGAGGGGCGGCCGCCGCCATGAGGTTTTAAAAGGCCTCGGTCTCTACCAGCCTATAGGGCAGCATCTCCAGGCTAAGCAGTTTGGAGATGTAGACGTTGAGGGCTTGGGCGTGTGGGTGGGTTGCACTATACTTCCTTTTGCGCTCCAGCGTCTGGGGTATGGAGAGCTGAACACTGGTGGATGCTGTGGAGGATCGTGGAGGCGAAGATGGGGTTTTCGCATGGGAGGTGTTTGGACCGGGGTCCTGGGCAGGGGGCTGACTAGCAGATGACACAGCGGAAAGAGCAGTGGTGTGCCCGGCCGGAGGTGAACGGGCTTGGTGCCATTGAGTGGGGTGTTTAGCATTCATATGCCTGCGCATACTGGTGGTAGTTAAGCTAGTTAATTAAGCTAGGTAGTTAAGAACCCCTGCTGATCCTGGTTTGGCATAGGTTGCACACCACAGTCCATCGGTCATCCTGTGTTTCTTTAAAGAACCTCCAGACTTCTGAAAATCTAGCCCTCGCCACGGGAGCTTGACTACGTGAAACATTTGGCGCTGATGCACCAGCTCTTGCCCTGCCTCTCCGTCTGGCCCCACCACTGCCTCTTCCAACCTGTTCTGGTATAGGACTCGCCTCCGTCTCAGAAGCACTGTGTTCACCCGGCCTATCAACCCAGCTTGGGTCTGTCACCTCATCATCCTCCGATCCCTCAGTCTGCTCCCCCCTCGGACTTCCTGCCCTGACAACAACTTCACCACTGTCTGACAACCGTGTCTCCTCATCGTCCGACACTTCTTTACACACTTCTTCCACTACGTCAATAATGGCATCATCACCCACAGACTGCAACCGGTTGAAAACCTGGGCATCGGAAAATAGCTCAGCAGCAACCGGACAAGTGGTTTGTGACTATGGGAAGGGTCCAGAAAACAGTTCCTCAGAGTATGCCGGTTCAAATGCCAAATTTTGCTGGGAGGGGGCAGACTGGGGGGAAGGAGGCTGAGGTGGAGGAGATGGAGGAGTGCTGATTTCGGTGACATGGGTGGACTGCGTGGAAGACTGACTGGTGGACAAATAGCTAGAAGCATTGTCCGCAATCCACGACATCACCTCTTTGCACTGTTCTGGCCTCAACAGTGCTCTACCACGAGTCCCAGTAACTTGAGACATGATGAACCTAGGGAGTGTAGCTCTGCGGCGTTCCCCTGCTCTCTCATCAGCATGTGGTGTCTCACCCCACCCAGGACCACGGCCTCTGACCCCTGCAGTAGTTGGACGCCCACGTCCACGCCCTCGTCCCCTACCCCTAGCCCTCGGGTTAAACATTTTCAAAATTAAAGTGTAAACTTTAAATTTTTTTGTTTTTTTGTGTTTTTTTTTTGTTTTTGTTTTTTTAAACAAAACAATGCTATCCTATTGCTATGGATAGTTTTTAACCTACACTGACAGCACACAACTGGATTTTGTGCTGTGCCTGATGACTTTGAGTTATAAAAGTAAATAAACGTAAAAAAAAAATAAATCAGCAGACTGTGCCTAATTCAAATCAAACCCCTAATAAATTGTCCCACTTCGGTGTTTGAGGTGGATATGTGTGTCACTAAGAGCTAAACACAACGGTCGCAAATCTCCCTGCAAATTCTTCACAATATGGTACTAGCTGCAGTACTAGTGCCAGCAAGCCCAGCCACAAGCAAACCAAAAAAAAGTAAAATATAACGCTATTGTAGGCCTAAGTAAGCCGTTGGGGTTCTCCTATGGCTATTTTCTAGCCTACACTGAAAGCACACTGCTCTGCCAGATTACTTTGAGTTATAAAAAGAAATAAACATAAAAAAAAATAAATCAGCAAACTGTGCCTAATTCAAATCAAACCGCTAATAAATTGTCCCACTTCGGTGTTTGAGGTTGATATGTGTGTCACTAAGAGCTAAACACAATGGTCGCAAGTCTCCCTGCAAATTCCTCACAATATGGTACAAGCTGCACTACTAGTGCCAGCAAGCCCAGCCACAAGCAAACCAAAAAAAAGTAAAATATAACGCTATTATAGGCCTAAGTAAGCCGTTGGGGTTCTCCTATGGCTATTTTCTAGCCTACACTGAAAGCACACTGCTTTGCCAGATTACTTTGAGTTATAAAAGGAAAATTTACGTAAAAAAAATAAATCAGCAGACTGTGCCTAATTCAAATCAAACCCCTAATAAATTGTCCCACTTCGGTGTTTGAGGTGGATATGTGTGTCACTAAGAGCTAAACACAACGGTCGCAAGTCTCCCTGCAAATTCCTCACAATATGGTACTAGCTGCACTACTAGTGCCAGCAAGCCCCGCCACAAGCAAACCAAAAAAAAGTAAAATATAACGCTATTGTAGGCCTAAGTAAGCGGTTGGGGTTCTCCTATGGCTATTTTCTAGCCTACACTGAAAGCACACTGCTTTGCCAGATTACTTTGAGTTATAAAAAGAAATAAACGTAAAAAAAAATAAATCAGCAGACTGTGCCTAATTCAAATCAAACCCCTAATAAATTGTCCCACTTCAGTGTTTGAGGTGGATATGTGTGTCACTAAGAGCTAAACACAACGGTCGCAAGTCTCCCAGCAAATTACTCACAATATAGTACTAGCTGCACTACTAATGGCAGCAAGCCCAGCCACAAGCAAACCAAAAAAAAGTAAATATATAACGTTATTGTAGCCCTAAGAAGGGCTGTTGGGTTCTTGTAGAATCACTCCTGCCTAACACTATTCTAACAGAACACCCTAACGCTTTCCCTGACCAGCAGCAGCTCTCTCCCTAACAGCATCCAGACAAAGAATGATCCGAGCAGCGCGGGCAGGAGCTAGTCTATTCCAGGGTCGCCTGATCAGGCCAGTCAACCACTGCTATCGACGTGTAAGGGTGGAGTGCAGAGACTGGCTTGTGATTGGCTCTGTTTCTGGCCGCCAAAAATCACAACGGCGGGAAATGCCATTTTCTCGAGCTGGCGAAATACTCGTCTGAGCAACGAGCAGTTTCGAGTATGCTAATGCTTGAACGAGCATCAAGCTCGGACGAGTGTGTTCGCTCATCTCTAATCTTTATCTTTTCTACTCTGAGTCTGCCCATTACTGGATTTTTTTCAGTTACATGTCAACTTTTACTGACCATGGCTGTGATTCCTCCGTTTTGTCAGATGAGCCGACCTTTTTTCTCTCTGTTTACCCTCCCCCTATACTGTCCCTTTGGGCCTGCTTTCCATACATAGATTACCCTGCATGCCCATGCATTTTGAATTCTATAAATATACATACAGTCTTGTAAATCTCTAGTAGAATGCAAGCTGAGTAGATTTTATTGCGGTAAATTGTGAACGTTTTCGACTGAACCTCAGCCTTTATCAAAATCATGGAGCCACAGGTAGGCAGGCATGGCTGTACTTTCTACTGACACTCTCATCATCTAGTCGTTCCTCTCTATTAGCGGCACCATGAGTTTGATAAAGGTTGAGGTTCAGCCAAAAATGTTAACAATTTGTAGCAATATAATCTACTCACCTTGCATTCTACTATTGGTGTGCCAGAATTTATTTTTATTGCACTTTAGCATTCCAATTCTGATCACCCGCAACAGACTGAGGAGTATGATTGGAATATTTTATAATGCTTGTAGTTCAGACATCTAAAAATAAGTAGCATTTGAGCCAATTCCTTTCAGATGCTGAACAAGTGGAGTTTCTGGGCAATTTTTGCTTCTTAGCTAAATGCAGCTGTGGATGAGGATATGCGGGAAGACATACTCAAATACATACAGGGTTATAGTAAGCAAATATTAAGCCATAAATTAATGTTTAATTATTCATTTCCCAGAATAAAAATTTTACCAACAAAATCATTGTTCTTAGCCACAACAGAATATCTTAGTTGGAAGTTTGGGAAAGCTACAAACATGAACCCTGTACAATGTCCTTGCTTTTCTAAAGTTTTTTTTTTCCTTTTATCAACAAATTCTTAGCACTGCTAACCTTTCAAAAAAATCCAATAAAATAAAAGGGACATGTCCATGTTAAAGCTTCCAACAATAACACATATGCATTAGAAGTTATTTATCTTTAAAAGTAATTTATCTTTGTTTTTTCTCTTTTTTTCTGTCACAGGCCACATTGTTAGATTAACAGAATAATTTGCCATGAGTTTTAAATTGTAGTATCTGATTTATCTTTAGAATATGTTGACATTTGAAAAAAATTGCTAATTTTATGCAACAGTTGCAAAATGTTGCATATTTTTGTATAAAAGCACCTTTACTCCCCTGCTGGCAAAGGAAAAAGGGGGTATCTTTTATCTTAGGGAGTGATAAATCTAAGTAAAAAAAAACAGCAACAACAAACATTGCAAATTTTTGAGCAACCCCTCCTGTTCTTTTTCCGATGTCAACAAGGGGTGGAGTATTGCTGGACTGGTAGAAAAGTTGCTGATTTTAGGCAAATCAGCCAAGCATCCAAACAAGTAGCAACTGAAAAACTAAGATAAATGAACCCCCAAGATTAAATGTGGTATAAAAAATAGCAATTTTTATGAGACATTTAAAAAAACAGAATTCTATTTATCTCCATCCAAGTTAAATCAAACAAGCCCGACTTAAATCAAAAAAGACAGACTAAAAATACATGACCCCCAAAAGCATACATAAACAATAAAATAAACTGCTGCTTTAAAAAAAAGAAATGAATGAGAGATATACTATTGTCATATACATTTCTTACTTGTATTTATGATCTTATGCTATACCGACCACTACTCTACTATACAGCAATGTGTATGTGCCCAAAGCAACATAAATGTTTACATTTTTAGAATTAAACATTTGTATACAAATCCCTATTTGTACAATATTCAACTAAATTGTGTAGAGATCAAAAATAGAAATATGCTGAGCTAACAAGTCTTCTAGAAGCAAGTTATCTGAGTTTATTTATTGGTGGTTGCAGAATATGGAAAGCTGTAGGCAAAGCTGTCAAGATCAGTGGAGAAACAGAAGCTAAATATATTGCTTCCCAGAATAAGGTTCCCAACTGTTTAGTGATTAGGAAATTATTACGCGTGTGACCCAGACATTTTAAGTACCACAATGCATCAGGTATCACTGCTTATCTTAATTTAATGCATTCCGTGCCAGATAGAATGTGTTGACCCTTTCACAGTAACTAGCGGCTCCTTCTCTCCTACTGCAAGGGAATGTGGAGTATTTTATCACGCACTTAACCATTTTACATGACATTCAGATATAGCTTAGTGCAATCAAATAGCAATTTATATTTGGTATCTACTGCTGCAGGTATGATAAAAAAGTATATCAACACATAGACTTCATAGCAGCTCACACAGATCAATAAAACACAAAATATAGCAGTATGTATTTTAAAGGGAAAAGTTATAGTTCCCACTAAAAAAAAAGAGTAGAATTTTCTTTCTTTCTGAGTTTTAAATAAGTATTTGTAGAATTAAAATATGCTTTGCGATATTATTTGTTATATTATATTGTGTGATATCTGACATTTTCAGTGGGAAATATAAAATAAGACAGGTAAGATACATTTTGTTTTATAGATACACTATAGCTCCCAGTGTTGCCTGGGATAGTATATGACTGCACTTGGCTATAACAAAATAGAATGGGTTAACAAAAATATTTTATTTTTATCTCTCTCTCCCTCTCTGACTGTCTCTGAATGTTTCTTTCTTTGAGTGTCTCTGACTGTGTTTGTCTCTGATTGTCTGTCACCGACTGTCTCTGACTGTCTCTGTTTATGTCTGTATCTGACTCTGCGTTTCGCTGAGTGTATCTGTCTCTGATTGTCTCTGATTTTCGCTGTCTCTGACTGTCTCAAAATATGACTGTCTCTGACTGTCACTTTGTCTATGGAGAAGAACTGTTCTAGTTGCCCATGGCAACCAATCAGAGCTCAGGTTTTTCCCACAGCCATTTAGAAAATTACAGCTGATCTCTGATTTTACCTCAGGCATTTATTATAAATCATATCATCTCTCTATATCCCTATCCATCTTGCCTCACACATAAGCCTCTTATACTCATTGCCAATAGTAACCTATCCAAGCTTAGAGCTCAAATTAATGACCTGTGGCAAATCAGCAACTAATCACAGCTCGGGTCCTAACTGCCACAGCATCAGAACACAATGGGGAACCTTTATCAAAATGTCTGAAAGTCAGAATATTTCTAGTTGCCCATGGCAACCAATCACAGCTCAGCTTTCATTTCACCAGTGCTCATGAATATTTTAAAGGGGAGCTGTGATTGGTTGCCATGGGCAACTGGAAATATTCTGACTTTCAGACTGCTTGATAAATCTGCCCCAATGTCTCCTTTATATGTCAGTTAATAAATGTATTTTGGAAAGCGTGGGGTTTAAATTTTAGCTCAAAAACTAGTCTATCATGTTCTCTGAGTCACAGAAAGCGGCTGTGCAAAATTTGGTGATTTTAACGTGCAGATCGAATTTGGCGGACCTACACACATATACATACACTCAGCTTTATATATTAGCTTAAGCATATATACCAATAAAGCTCTTGGCTTATATGTTGAATGAATCCACAAACTGGCAAGTGAACGCCTTCTTTGAGCCTTTTGCTGTATACGTTGGATCCTGCAGCAACCATGTCTTTCCATCCGCCTGGGGGGGGGGGGGAGGGCAGGTGAAACTGTATTGCATATAGCCATGGTCTCATCCAAGCCCAGCCCAGTGATGTAAGTGTCCATACAAGGGAAACACCCTTACTATTAGCAGCAATCAATTACTGGTTGCTACCAATCTACAATTCTACTCTACTTTTCAAGGGAAGGGGTAGAATAGGAGGATGTATTCCACTGTGTGTGCATACTGTGGGATATGACCTAGCCCTCCAATTTGAGGACACATTGGTAATCTATCCTTACGGTGGAGGGCTACCAAGAAGATATCCATGAAGCCAAACCTTATATTACAGTGTATAGGAAAAGTATTCAGACCCCTTTACTTTTTTTACTCTTTTTTTGTTTCTCATTGCGCCCAATTGGTAAGATATTTTTTTTTGCTCATTAATGTATACTCTAAACTCAATATTATATTTTCAGAAAAAAACTGAATTGTAGATATTTTTGCTAATTTATGAAACATGAAAAATGGAAATATCATGTGGTCATAAGTATTCATAATCTTCGCTTTGACACTCATACTTAACTCATATGCTCACATTTTCTACTGATCCTCCTTGCGATGGTTCTACTCCTTCATTGGAGCCCGGCTGCATTTAATTAAATTGATTGGACTTTATTAAAAAATGCACACACCCATCTATAAAAGACCTCACAGCTCACAGTGTATGTCAAAGCACATGAGAATCATGAGGACTAAGGAACTGCTTAAGGAGCACAGGAGCAATTGTGGCAAGACACAGATCTGGCCAAGGTTACAAAGAATTTTCTCAGCACTCAAGCTTCCTTAGAACACAATGATCTCCATAATCCTTAAGAGCCTTAGTGAGAGAGGTAAAGGAGAACCCCAAGATCACTGTGGCTGAGCTTCAGAAATGCAGTGGGAAATAGGAAAAAGTTCCACAGAATCACTGCAGCACTCCACCAGTCAGTATGGTAGAGTGTGCAGGCAGAAGCCTCTCCTCAGTGCAAGTTTGCAAATAAACACATGCAGGACTCCCAGGTTGATAGAAATGTGATTCTCTGGTCTTATTATTTCTCAAATACAATCCCAACAGTGACACATGGTGGTGGCAGCATCATGCTAGAGTGTTTTTCAGCAGGAGGAACAGGAAGATTGGTTGCAATTCAAGGAAAGACGAATGCAATCAAGTACAGACATTAACTGGTTGAAAACCTCTTCCAGAGAGCTCTGAACCTCAGACTGGGCCTATGGTTCACCTTCCAACAAGACAGTGACCCTAAGCACACGGCTAAAATAACAAAGCAGTGGCTGCAGAACAACTCTGATGCTCCTACCTAAACCCAATTGAGCATCTCTGCAGAGACTTGAAAATGGATGTCCACCAACGTTCACGATTCAACTTGAGGGAACTAGAGAGGATCTGTATGGAAGAATGGTAGAGGATTCCCAAATCCAAGAAGACTCATTGGTGTACCAGCTCAAAAGGTGCTTCTACTTAAAACCAATCAAAAGATCTGAATAACTATGATCATGGGATATTTTTTTTTTCTTGTTTTTTTTTTATAATACCAATTGGCTGCAATGAAACAAAAATTGAAAACATTTGAAGGGTCTGAATACTTTCTATACCCACTGTAGGTAATAACAAGGCTTGGTCCTTGAAGTGACCCTCACCATTTCTTAGAATTCATGTAAGTTCTGTATTGGCACTTCTGCTACTATAAGAAGTACTGCACTGTTAC
This sequence comes from Engystomops pustulosus, assembly GCF_040894005.1. Classification (NCBI taxonomy): domain Eukaryota; kingdom Metazoa; phylum Chordata; class Amphibia; order Anura; family Leptodactylidae; genus Engystomops; species Engystomops pustulosus. The sequence continues at coordinate 55,177,533 of NC_092415.1, forward strand.
AGTACTTATGTACGGTACAGTATTTATTAGTTTAAATATAAGGTAATGGTGTTGGAATAATAGAGTGCGATGTTGCTAAAGTAAATGCATATCTTCAACATTTTTTTTCAAAATTTTCTTTTTCTCTTGCATAGCTTCAAGATTCTTCCTCAGACATGTAATTTATTAATGTATTTCCAGCCTGCCACTGTAACTAAGGTTAGGATCTAACTGCATACCATTGTTACATTGAATTGAATAAAATAGGAACTTCCAAAGTCTCCTAGTAATGGCACTGACAGCTGCTAAGCAAAATGTTAGCATATAAACACACAGGGAATTTGGAGTTTGCAACTAAAAAATTGGCCTCCAACAACAGATATATTATATATTTATTCATTTATATTTCTGAAATCATTCAAACTATATTTTAGTGATGAAAGATGTACATTTAAGTGATATCTTCCTGCTGAAGAGATGTGAACCATCATACTAATACAGTACCCGAAAAATTACCCAGATTTATTTAATGAGAGACCCCGCATGCCACACAGTGGGGCACATTTACTTACCTGTCCGACGGAGTTCACCCAAAGTGCATTGTCCGATGATAATGCACTGTGCCGCAATTTACTAAGATCGTGAGCCCCATATCCTGCATCTGTCACCTCCCTGCTCAGGTCCGATGAAGTTCACCTTTTCCTTCCTGGTGCATGTAAGTGCATTGTCTTCCGATAAAAATTGGTTAAATCCTACGCTCAGTCCGAATCAGTCAGGTTGTCCCGGCCCGCCCCCCCCCCCCATTTCTGTCGCATTAGCCAGCGCTGCAGCGCCACAATCCAATCGAATGTGACACAGTCCCAGTGCAACCCCTGTTAAATGCCTGTCAAAGCTGTGCAAATCACGAACACTGTGCACAGTACAACGAAAGTGCGATCCAAACCCTTATTAATAAGCCCCAGTGTATTGTAAAGCAACCATGAATATTTCAATATTCAAGGTCCAATAAATATGATCAATTTATTTGATCATTTAAGAAAGACATGTATAAGCAGAAAGCAATCAAAAGTCTACAACTAACTCTACAGGGTAGCCATAAATACGAATTGAGAGTAGATATATTCGAGGATGATATCTTTCTGTATTCTATTTTTTAATCTTGCTGAAACTATGGCACAACTGTGACGATAGAAAATGAAATCACATAGACATGACTATGATAATCAAAAGAGACTTTCTAATATGCAGAACAATAACTTTACAATGTGTCCTGAGATACAAGCTTTAGTACATTGGTATGGAAATAATGCATACCCAATAACTTTTTTTGTACGAGCATTATGAGTAGACAAAAGAAATGAAATTAATAAGGGGTGTATGAAAGCTTTGATATGGTACAGCACATCCAAATCTAATTTCTTACATTGGGGAATTCTGTACACTGAAGCTCTTTATGATTGGCACAGCTGCAATCTTTTCATATTCATTTGCAAAAATCATTGAGAAAACTCTGCAGGGGAAGCTACTTTACATAACCAGATGTAATGTTTTACAAATTATTTTATTTATAAAAAGGATAAGTATACACTACAATGGTAAAATAGTGAGCTGACAACATCGTACTGAATTTAACAGAAGGAACAAATGCATACATGTGAAGTCAATACATTAGAAAGAGACTTGGGCATAGAAATGCTACAGCTGTGTATACTAGCACTATGCTCTTTCATTCTTATGCCTCATGTACATGACCATTTTCTGCTACAAAAATGGTCTGTGTGACACCTGTCTGTCACCCAATGGAACCGTATGTAAGTCATTACCACAAAAAAGAAATGTTGGCTTTAAAACGAAAACTAGCTAGACCAACCCCAAATTTGGTCAGCAGGCCAGCCATACTACATTTTGTCTTTACTAAGTGCATGGTAAGTCTCCATTGCTGTTTTAGGCATTTTCTGGCTTTTATGATGGCTCACAATCCTGTGGACGATCTTCTCCTGGACTATTTGCTTACGACTGACATACGGCTATATACGTCCTATTTGCACCTGCCCCATGCAGAAATGACTTTTATAAACGTCATGACAGTGGGCAACTTCAAATGGCTATATCTCCTGACACAATTCTGGTGTCATATTAAACAGGAGAATCTCCCCTTTAATATGATATCTGGATTGTGTATGGATGCTCTACAGAACAAGAGACATCCACCCTTCTAGTGAAATTTTTTATGCACAGCTTTCTATTCCCGTTCGTAACTTCACAATTTCTGGTTCTGTTAAGCCTGCATACACATTCCTTATAAGGGGAGACTTTCCTGTTTAATAAGACACAAGAATTTTGTTTCTATGTACAAGGGTTCAGGAAATATAACCTGTCGGCTGAAGGCAAATTATAGAAGAGGCTGCATTAAAGACTTTCACTTTGCAGAAGTACATGCACCCTCTGTGGTGATGGTGATAATGCTCTACATATTTATAACATATTTTGGTAAAAGTTTGGTAACATTTTCAAGAAAATGTGATCAGAGAAATGACAAAAAAGCTCAATGTAGTCAATTATTTGCAAATGTTATAAAGAAAAAAATATGACATTAATAAAACTATCCTATCAAGTTAAAGTCTTGCATGTCATGAAAAAAAGTAAAAATTGTTATGATATGTAAATAATTTTCAGAGATATCGTCATTTAAAGAAGCGCGTAACAGAACTTCAAAAATTGCCCTGGACATACAGGCACCAATGACCATTTGTCAGAAAGGGGTTAAGCAGCTCAGAAGGCAATCATCCATTCACATACTTATACACGGGCACTGTCATAGTCATATACACACACCGTATTTGCAGACACTTATACTAATACACAATTACCAATTATATAAGCACCAAAATAAAGTCATTTTCTAGAGACAAACATACCTTAACATATCCTCTTTATATGCACTATTCACATGTAAGGGATACTCCCAGTGGGCGAAGAATAAAGAAGAGTCCAGGAGCTCTTCTCACCAGCTCTGCAACATGGACACCATCGTCTTCTTCCTTACCCCTGTTGCAAGGCCATATTTAGTGTCAATGCTGCCCTAGACAGTTATGGTGCTTAAGCTCCCTATTGGTGCCATCAAGCTGATACCTCTGTCCAAAACTAGCCTAAATACCCAACTTGGGGGTCACAGCACTACATACAGAAGGCAGATTTGTCTCACAGACACTGTGGATATAACCCTACACAGACTGAGCACTGTCACACAATCTAGTTAGCCACTGACTACAGTACTGATGTGACACATGCGGAAGTGGGATCTAGTATCTCACAGAGAACATGTCTTCTTCCTTGGGGTCCAGAAGGGGATGACATTTTTTCCCTTATTGTTGGGGAATTTTCCACCAGATATCTTCAGCTCTGTGAACCACATCTCCATACTATGCAACTACAAAATACCACAGTCACTAATAGTATAATGTCACCTGGATAATGTCCCAAACTATGCTCCTAAAAACCCTTAACCTCCACAGTATCAATGAGCATATACGTACCAATAGCAAACCCATGTTGCTTTCTGGCATATATATAAAAAATACAAAGGGACTCCTAAATATCATTCAACATATATTTTACCCCTGAAAAAATAATACTGTACTGATAATGTGGGGACACAACATGATTCCCCTAATAATAATCTATAAACTTATATAATGCCCCTCCAATTATTTTCAAGCTGCACCCTTACAAATGAACAGTTTTAAATATATACGGGGGCTGTTCTGTGTGCAGATATACAGAGGGGAAGGGGGTGTATAGTACTAGTCTCCCTACAAATGTCCTGTTAGGCGTGTTAGGCTGTATGGATGAGATAGGGCTGGAAAGGTCTGGGAAGCTGGCAGGACATAGGCTTTTATGCATGGTAAGACAATAACAGTCAGATGGATTCAGTCGACTGCTCCCACAAAAAAAAAAATTTAACTAGGTAGAAGTTATGCTATAGAATGAAAAGACTGTAAGCCGTATTTATCAAAAGTAGAGCAGAGGGCACCAGATTCATGAATTGTGTTGCATGTTCTTCATTAATATGGCGCACCCTGCACTGCTCGGGAAGTGTGCACCAACTTTGGTGCACCTTTAACATAGAGCGTGCAACACAATTCTGCGCAATACACCTGAAACTGGAAACGCAACACATTTTGTACTGTTTACATGAAGAAAATGATTCTGATCAAAATAGTTTTTGTCTACATGCATATGCGATCGGGAGAAGCTCCTTAGAGATGCTTTAGTAATCACAATTAAAATGGAGTGTTAGAACTTAACCTTAGGGCTCGATGTGTTGCTTTACATTCTTAGCTGTGTTTTTGATGCATTTGAAAGGCCTCAGCCTTGATTACATGCTAAGGTTACATTGCCCGACCTAGTGCATTTTAATTTTGTTACAAAACGGAATAAAAAAACTAACATGGGACAACACGGTCACATGGCAAGTTCTGGGTTTGTTTTTAAACACTAAAAAAGCAGGCATTTTTGCATTTTTACCAAGTGTTTGCCTGGTTTGAATCTGTTTTTCTTTACTTTTGGAAAAGTAAGCAGCTGTATTAATATGTTTAAAGGGAACCTGGCCCCTCCAATCAGCTAAATAAACCCCGGACAGTACCTTAGAGCACACTGTAGAGTCATTGCAAAGCTTCCAACCCTGTTACTCTGTTGCTGTGTATGATAAAAACAAGTTTCATTCTTCTTGTCCTTGGTCACTTATGGAGGCGGGACAGCTTTCCCATCTGCTCTGCCCGCCTCCTAATGGCTGCTCTTGCCATCAATCAAAACACTGCCCTCAGCTCTATGTCACTCACTATGTACACTCAGTTTCAAACTTCCCTGTATGTGTCCACCGGTTAGTCTGGTATCGCCGCACGCATCCGTGGCTTGCCTTACAGGTGCACCGTGCATGCATAATGTGCATAATGATGCCACTGTGGGCATCTGATTCTATCTAGGCACTTACCTTAGCATGAAGTTTGCACTGTTTTTCTCCTATTGTAATAGGCGGCCCGCGCTTCATCTTCAGCACAGACATAGGGGGTTTTGTTTACTAACCACTATTGTCGTCTATGGGGACGTACATGCAGCCGTACATGTCCCCGCAGATGGCCATGTGAATGAGCCCTAACAGAAGCAGTCATACCGCCGCAAATACCACCAACGGGCTCGGAACAGGAGGCAGCCAGTTGAGCTGGATCTGGATCCGCGGAAACATTTTTTTTTTAAAGTGAAATTGTAATATGATTTCATATAAAAACCACTAAAAGGCCATCCTAGGCACCATGTCTACGGTGCCTATTGGAAAAGATGCCCCTGCCCTGTTGTCAGACCCCAACTGTCTCCTACTTCTGTTTTCAGAAAGTATGTTAAGTCCTTGATGCATAGTTATTAATCTATACAGAGTTTATAGGAGAGCAGTCGGCAGGGAACCATAGACTCCAGAGCACTGCTGCGGCAGTAATCAGCTGCGTTGACATTTGCAGATCTCAATCAAGACATTTGGGGCTTTAAGCAAAATTTCCCCATATTGTGCCCTGAATCTCTTAGCCTAGCAAAAAAGAAATTAGACGTGGGGCCGACTTTTAAATAGAAATTATTACTATATATTTATACTAAATTTCTTATAGGATTAGCCATACAACAAGAATGGCAGCTCTTATATTATACTGTCATGTTAATCACAAATGCTTACATGTAAACTGTAATAGAACATAATTAAAATATCATTGCACATCAGGGAAGTTAAAAAGCCCATTTACAGCCTGGCCCAATCTCTTATAATTTCCACAGAGAGCTGTCATTCTTGGAAGTAGTATACATACATAAAATCACTAAAGTGCTCTTTTGTTAGCTATATACTTTGATAAATAGTTGCTTGCCAACTTGTGGTTTGTGGCTGGTACATAAACACTTATGTACAACAACGGTCTAACAGACACATTAGAAGTTTAAGAAGATACGAAAAAAGCGGAGCCATTATGATTCGCAGTGGGAATACAAAGAGTTATTTCACTTTTCTCACATTAGTGCTGTGTCTTAACAGTTATCCTATCTCTCACTGTATGAGCCTGGGAGTCATGCACCTAAGGATGCTTTTATTTTTCGCAGAGTATACTATACTATTATACCTCAAAGTGTCAAGCATATTATATACCAGTCAACGAAATCCAGGTTGCCAATGTTTTTTATTTTATTAAATTTATGATCAGTAGTTCACAAAAGATAAATATTATATAGCTAGAACCTCCCAATACAGAACCTCCCAATATACATGTCAGCTACTACAGAACCTCCCAATACAAGCACCAGCTACTACAGAATCTCCCAATACACGCGCCAGCTACTACAGAACCTTCCAATACACGCCCCAACCACTGCAGAACATCCCAATACACATGCAGGCCACTGCAGAACATCCCAATACACACGCCAACCGCTGTAGAACATCCCAATACACACGCAGGTCACTGCAGAACATCCCAATACAAACGCCAACCGCTGCAGAACATCCCAATACACACGCCAACTGCTGCAGAACCTTACATTAATGTAGAAATGCAGTGGTGGGGGAAGATATGTGGGGATGATGCAGAGGGGTCTCTGGAGAGCTTCATAGCTGCTCCTGCACACAGGACACTAAGGGGTTAAGGCAGAGTGTGACAAGAAGACACTGGGGGAAGGGAGGATGATTCTCGGCTGCTCCTCCTCCTCAGGTGCTGGATGTTCTCTGAGCCCCTTCTCTTCTGTATGAATCTCCCATGCTGCTGACATCCAGCGCTGGGATTGGCTGCAGGCAGACAGTCTCCTCCCCTCCCTTTCTCTCACACAGAGGAGGATGCTGCAAGGAGGGAGAAGGAGGTGCCCGCCCCTGAATTACCCCTTGCGCTGCTCTGCCGAATACATCCAGGGGCATAACTAAAGCCAGGGGCACAACAGGTGCCCGGGACACAAGCCAAATACGGACCCCTGTTCTTGAAAGGCACCGTAGTAGCATCTACAGCTGTAGTTACACCCCTGGATAGAAGCCCTGGCTGCTAGCCAGATGCGGCCATCAAAAGTCACATCTGGCTCACGAGCCATAGGTTCCCGACCCCTGCTCTAGGCTGTGTAGAGGACTTTAAGTACACTGCTCACTAACGGAGTACGAAGAAGCAGAAAAGACAAAGGGTTTTTTTTACTAGGTAACAAAGTTAGAAGTTTAGTTATGGTTTAACTGATAAAAAATTTTTTGCCCTAAACCATGCCTTTTGCTCCACCCATAATTCCACCCACACACAGAATAATTTCCCCCTTAGTGCCTGTTAGGATCAGTGGATCCTCTGGACCACCGCGGGAGATGTAACTAGCCAACACCCGGAACCGGAGCCTAGCGGCACCTGGTATTCACCAGAGCCCGCCGCAAAGCAGGTTGGACTTGCTGCGGCAGGATACCACTAGGTCGTTCCCAGGTGTGACTAGCCCATGGTGGCAGCCGAGGTCGAGGTACCTTAGCGGATGACAATCTCGTAGACAGGTCAAGGCACAGGGTCAGGGCAGGCGGCAGAGATGCAACGTCAGGTCCAAGTCCGGGGTTAGCAACAGGAGGTCCAGGCAGGTGGGAACGGGAACACAGGCACACGGAACACAGCAACACGGAGGAACTCAGGTAACACGGCAACACAGGACTCAGGAGCGGGAACACACAGGAATACACAGGAACACAGGAATACAGGAATACACAGGAACGCAGAAATACTCACTTGGAAGCTTTCTCTAAGGCTATGAGGCACAAAGATCCGGGAGGGGACACAGGAAGAGGCAGGATTCTTAAAGGTGAGGTGTTCAGCCAGTGCACCAATTAGCGGTGCGCTGGCCCTTTAAATTTTCGGCAGTCCAGGGAAGAGCAGGAGGCGGGAGAGGTGAGTGAGGAGACCGGGCAGCAGCGGGGGCACACGGTGGAGCACGGATGCGCCAGCGATCCGAGACAGGGATCGCGGGAGCACCCGTGACAGTCCCCTTCAGCTCCCCCTCTGATATTGTGCCCATAGCTTCCCCTCATATCAAAGCCCCCTCTTATTTTGCCCCCATCAGCTCCTCCTCTTATTGTGCCCCACCAACAGCTTCCCCTGTTATTTAGCACCATCTTGCAGCTCCCCCACTTATTTTGCACCACCGACAGCTCCTCCTCTTATTTTGCACCACCCTGTAGCTCAATCTCAAGAAACTCCATATCTTATTTCCCCCCCCCCAAAAGCTCACCTTTTATTATGCCCCCATAATAAAATAATACAATTGTTCTCACCTTGCCCAGTAATCCCCCCCCCCCCCCCATAGCAACTCCTCTCTCCTCTCCTTTTGCTGTATGTAGCATATGTAAGCTTCCCGCTTGATTGCACTACTAATGCAATCAACTCTGCTGATGTCCACAGGATGCCGGCAGAGTTGATGTCCCAGAATATACCTCCTGCCAGGTGAAACAGAGCTGAAATTTGTGACTGTCCCGCTGGATCTGGGATGGTTCGGAGGTGTGAAGACTACTACAGTAGTTATATGGAAAACAAACCTTTTAAAAGGTATTGAACAAAAATGGCTGCTTAAATTTAGCAATGTGTTTGCTTTCATTAGCCCTTCATTCCTCTGCATGGCCCCCGGTAATTACTGTTGCAGCCCAAGCAATGTCTTTGTCCTGTTTTGTGTTGTCAGAAGACAAGGTCACTGCACTGATCACTGGCCCCAGCGTTGAGCTTCACACCAATGGCACATATGGAGGTCAGTCACATATGATGTCAGCCAATTTGGGTGCAGACTTCATTTACTCTGGGACATATATTTCTTTACAAGCCGAAATGCACGTGGTTGGGACTTATAATCCCAATTTGCAGAAGATGTTAAAGAGGATAGAAGAATACTTTTGGCTTCTCAGTTGTGTGATATAGGCAAGAGTTTTTGTTTTATGTAAGACAACAAGCTTCTTTTACAACATTCTTAATGGTATCTTTGGGTACCATTTAGGCAGACAGCTGTGTGTTTAGATGACATTTTCATGATATAAACTCACTGGCTGCAACATATACATCAGGTCCAAGAGGACATTACAACTGGATGGGGAACATTAGAATTGGGTAGCAAAATTGGCATACAAGCATCACCTTGAGGTAGATAATGGAGGCCAACAGATGTTACCATTTAAGAACACAATTATTCTGCCCTAAGGAATTAACAGATTTATATGATCTGCCCTTTGTATTTTGTGTTTGCTATAACGTTTTTTCAGTACATATACTAAGCTATTACTTAGTGACGAGACAAAGAGAATATTTTAAAGTTTCAACAAATAAAGTTTTTAGCAAAAATTTGAATGAGCAGTAGTTATCCTGATGGGTTTAACCTTTCCCCTATGGCTTCGATGTCACTGTCATTTTAATTGTGCTACCTTCAGCTTGTTTGGAGTTCAATCTTGCACAATATTATTTTCCATTAAATAGTATCTGTCATCTCTCCTGAAATGTCTGTCTAAGGCCCGTTCCACACTTGCGAGTGTGTTGCGATGAACTCGCATCACACTCGCAACGCAAGCTGCCGGGAACGCACGGCCCGAACGCTGCACCACGGGAGTGAACTGACATGCTGAGTTCACTCCCGCGGTGCAGCGTTCGGGCCGTGCGTTCCGGGCAGCTTGCTTTGCGAGTGTGATGCGAGTTCATCGCATCACACTCGCAAGTGTGGAACGGGCCTTAGTCACCACTTGCATATCCTGAAATAATGTTAAAGCGTTTTTTTAGAACTGCTTAAAGTGGTATTCCCACAAACACAAGATTCTTAAATATACTCAGGATAACAACCTATCATATTCTCTACTTCACTGTTGAATCCCCATGTAGATTCTGGGAAAATATTGAAATTTCTCCAGGATGGTATAAGGAAAACCGCTCCTCTTTTAGCTACCTCGTGAGGAAGCTCCCTTGACATCAAGCATGACATTCAGGAAGCCTAATGACAAGATGCGGGATAAAAACCAAACCGGTATATCTATTCAAGAAGGAACAGACTCCCAACTGTAGACTGCACTGTTTCGACCTGGTTGGGTCTCATCATCTCTGATCTGTCTCATCTCTCTTTTTATATGTGTGAATGTTCAGAAGCTAAATAAAAGAGTAGATAAACCTGTACCCTGATAATGTAACCAGATTGTCAGCTCACAGGAATCATAATGGGGCACATTTACTTACCCAGTCCCTGCGCGATCCTCGATCCGGAAAGTCCGACGAGGATAAACTCTGTTGCGATTCACGTAGATCGTGTGCCCGATATCATGCATGTGTTGATTCCCTAATCAGGTCCGCCAGAGTTCACCATCTTCTTCAGTTAAAACTTGATCGCGTGCAACAAAATCCTCTTCGCAAAACAGAATATCCGACAAAAGTGTGGCCACAGGACCCTTAGTAAATGTGCCCCAATGTGCCCCAATGTGTCTGCTTAGACACTCTAGAATATTAAACTGACCATAACTGAGTGATAAAAGTTAAAACAGCAAGCAAAACTGAATAAAATCGTAAAGTAAGTAATTAAATTAGAACCAAGTCTGTGTATATTGGGGTATATAGAATACCCAAAAGAATTGGGAATGTATAAGTGTCAAATGTTACTGTTGTTCTTAATTGCCAGGAAAATAGTAGCATCTATGTGGATGTGCGATAAAGTTCCAAATCTAATTATGTGGACTAGATATACTCTAAAAATCTTGAAACAAAAACAAGGGTATTCCATTAAAAAAGGAAAGAGCAATGTTTTCTATAAAAAATGGGGAGTGTGGATTGAAAAATTAGATGACAATCAAATGTTTTTTCTTTCCGCTTGGATTGGGCGGTGGAGGGGAAGGAAAGGGAGAAAAACAAGGAATATTGGAATTAGTCGGTACATGTTAAGCATTTTGTATGTTAAGAAGTCGAAATGTAATGGTAAGAACTCTGTACGCCTCTTTTAAATGGTGTTGTGGACAATGAATTTGTATGTATTTCTATTAATATTTAATCATAAAAAATTAAATAAAATGTAAAGTAAGGGGGTTAAAAATTATCTTTATTGTGTAAACAGCACTAGGTGATCAAAACTTGAGAACTTTCCTTCATGGGAAAACCCCTTTAATGACCAATTGTATTAACAATAAGAAAAGTGAAAATCAAGTTGTCAATTTTTTAATGTTCTAGAGAAAAAAAGGAATGGTACATCCCTCAGTATTGTAATTGTATTAAGTTCTTCACAGCATTGTATTTTGACTTTTTTGCATAAAGTAGCTGGCTCTTATTTAAATAGTGGTGTTTTTTTCACCCTTACCTATATGAGAATTAATTAAATTCTCACATTTCTTAAATTACAGTGTTCACCATGCAAGTGCCCAAACTGTAACCAAACATCCACGTACTCACAACATGCCAATAAGGCAATTTAAGCCTTAAAGGGTTTCTGTATCAATTCTTAACAGTTTTCTTGATCTCTGCTTGCTGTCATTCTATAGAAAGCTTCACTTTCTATTGGACAGAAAGCTGACCATGGTCACACAGGTGCACGGCTCGTTATAACCCACAGCTCTGATTACTCTCTGTGATACACCTGTGTGACCATGGTCAAATTTCTGTCCACTGGAAGTAAACATAGAAGATTTCTATAGAAGGACAGCAAGCAGAGATCTAGACAACTGTGAGGAATTGATATAGAAAGTATATTGGAAAAATGTATAATTTTTCATCATAATTTTTCATCTTTACCTTATTGCTCCATGCTCTGACATAGCTTTCCTGAAAACACCAAAAGCACTGAAAGAAGGAGGAGACATTTATCATTGTAACCTCCCTCCAGGCCCCCCAAATAGGTAAAACCGCTGTGCCCGATACAGGAGCTCCAATAACTCTAAACATATGCTCAAACATGGGAAAAAAGCAGAAAGGCCACTGCCAGCATTTATACAGCCACATAGTCTTTTCTGTCCATGATATGCACAGACAATAGAAGAGTTTAACAGCTGACCTCTGGTTGTGCTCTGATCCACAAACATTGATGCACATTCAAGCCAAAAAGATCCATATAAATAAAGACTGGAGCAGCACTGACCATAACAGGTCTAATGTTCTTCTTTATTTAGTAACTTACATGAACAAGTTAATAAATCACAGAGGGAAGGGAAGAGGGAGCATGTCTATCAAACTTGCATCGTAGGTCACATGATCAAAAAGCATATGATAATACACCCTGTATCTCTGGTCTTATACATTCTCAAAATAAGCCCTGTGTACACAAGCTTGCATTTAAACTTTACAGGGAAAGAACTATTTATGTGTGTAATTAAATAGCTCATCTCCATTTTGCTACATTACGGGACTAGGTACATAACCTCCCCCCTTCTAAATAATAGAACCACCTCAAAACATAATTACACTACCCAGGAATAAGGGGGTTACACCATTCTTTATATAAAAATGTATGAATACATCAGACTTTATTAAATATATATAAAAAAACCTAAACAGGTACAATTGATGCAATAAGAGAACCCAATATCTATGGTCCAACTGGGCTAAATCGCATATGCAGTGTACCAGGTATATCCACAATATGGAGCATCTCTCCAATCCTACTTTATATCTAATGTTCAATACTTTAGTATACTGTATATATGGTGTATTGTAATTGTTTGCCTTTGAATATTCTGCGTTGCGTCTGTACATCCTGAGATGATAGATATGGCCCTTTACACACAAATATACGGTAAAAAATGTAAAACGCCTGGTTTGTATACCTTTATACACTCACAACCTGGAAGAATTGTTGTAATGTGAAGAGGATGTTACTGTTTTTGTGATGTTCTGTGAGTCCTTACTACCCTCTGTAATGTATTAACTTCTTTGTGTAAGTCAACATAATAAAGAAGATCATTGGGCCTGTTATGATGAGTGTCCCTCCAGTCTTTCTTTCTATGGATTTTTTTTAGCTCCGACCATAATCTGACACTGTCGGCACCTTGTCATTCTTCATACAGTTCCTGGCATCCCAGGATGTACTGCTTCAAAATAATGTGCAGAATGTCCGGAGCTTCTTGGGACTGCAGGAGAATGCCTTGAGTCCTGTATGTTGACTTCTGTTCTGGAGCCACGACCCGCATGCCCACAGAGGAGCTGTTGGCTTGGCTCTCTTACCTGGCATAGTATTAGCATTGGGCAGGAAGTTGGGTAGGAGAGGATTCACCCTCAAGATTGCAAGTTTGGAGTGAATCATACACTGCTTTTTTACATCCTAATATGATCTTGGCTTAATAACTATGAAATGTAGACATAGTGCAGTGGAAGGAAGCAGTTAAAGTGTTTAAAGGGATTCTGAGGCTTGTACATTATCATGACAAAATATGTATAGCTATTGCTTTAAAAGGTATTAGCTACTGTATAATATAAAAATAAAAAATAAGTACGTGTACATATAATCGTTAAAGTCATGAGGTACATTTTCTTACCTGTTTGGCCTGGAAGTCAGCATGTTCTAAAGCTCAAGAGTGACGGTGATAACTAACGAACTTACAATGAAACATAAATGAGAAATGTCAAGAAATCACCACAGTACTTCAGAAGTCAAAAAGAGTGTCCTTGTCACCTTTTCAAAAGAAATATAAATTGTCTGTGTAGCCCTCAGACATTGAATGATGTTATGCCCTTTAGCCAGTTGCCTGGGACAATAATGCCAGTATATAATGAGTTGCAGTGTAAGAAGCTGAGAAAATAAGAGCTTTTTCTTTTGAAGGTGCTGCAGTGCTTTGTAGCCCATACCTTGCATTTCCACAAAGAAATTCTCGATTTCAAGAAGGTGTTTAACTGCATTTTTCCTTCTTACACATACACACAAAAAGAAAAAACTTTGCTTTGTGAAAGATCTTTCACTTCATTCTCATAGTTACTTGGGTTGTTATTCAGGATTGCTATCTTATAATTACTGTACATGGAATTTTAATTTATAATTTGCTCAAGGGTTTACTTCTCATGAATTCCTTTATAGAAAATCTCTTTGACCTTACAGATTGTCAGGAACAGTGGTAGTGGATCCTCTGTACCACCGTGGATGATGACGTACAGCGACACCTGGGGCCCGGTTTTCACGTGGTACCCGGTTTTCACCAGATCCTGACGCAAAGCAGGTGGGACTGCTTGCAGTTGGTACCACCAGGTCTTTCCACAAGCGCAACTTTGTCCGTGGTGGCAGCCAAGCAAAAATACAGAGTTGTAAGGCAAGGCCGTGGTCGGTGAGCTGCAGCAGGTCGAGACTGGCAGCTCAGAGTCGGGGATGTAGGGGAAGGTCAGGATGGGCAGCACAGAATCGATGTCAGGAACAGAATCGAGGTCACAACTGGAAATCAGGATAATCGCACATGCCATCAGCTTTTTCTAAGGCTATGAGGCACAAAGATCCGTCAGTGGACACGGGAAGGGGCTGAGAATTTATCAGGGAAAGCGGCCGGCCAGCGCCAATTGTCGGTGCGCTGGCCCTTTAAATTTTACAGAGCTACTGTTTTCCCCAATGTATCAGCAAGATGCTACTTGGCAAAGGTTGCGATCACTGAAATATCCTAAATTACTTCGATATGTGCAACTTATATCTCTTTTGATCGTATACCACAGTGAAGGCTATGCTATGTCAAAAATTAACTGAAATAAAATTATAAAATGCATTTTGGTGTGTGTCACATTCTCTATATGGAGGTTTCAAAAGGGGGCCATTGAAGGAATTTGGGATGTGCATGGCGGGAGGAAGGCGAAGCTTATGGCCCAAGGGATTGATTTGCTTCAGCACCTCAAATGGATCCAGATATCGAGGACCAAGCTTGTAGCTTGGAATCTTCAGTCAGACATATCTAGAAGACAGCCACACCTTATCACCTGGAAAGAAGACTAGAGGAGACCTGCGCCTCTTGTCAGCCTGGGTTTTTCTCCCAGAGGGACTTGAGATATTGAATCAATTCCTCCATGGCAGGAACATCAGAAGGTTCCAACAGAGAAAGAGGTAGGGGTTGATGTCGTCCAAAGGCAATAAAGCAGGTAGTGGCACCGGCAGATTTGGAGTCCAGAGAATTATGTGAGAATTCTCCCCAAAGTAGGAGAGATAAAGGGCTATAAATACCCTGTTTCCCCGAAAATAAGACAGTGTCTTATATTAATTTTTGCTCCTAAAGAGGCACTAGGTCTTATTTTCAGGGGATGTCTTATTTTTTCATGAACAAGAATTGACATTTCTTGTTGAACAAAAATTAACATTTATTAATAAACTGTAGACATATAATCACATACATTAGCATAACCAGCCACAAAAGAATTTCTTTCCATGTACATATATGGTTCATTTACTGGTCCCAGTAGTTATGAACAAAAAACAAGCTTTTTTTACTTAAAGTCTTATTAACTTGTGGTACATCCTTATAACTGTCCAAACTTGGAATTCCATCAAGACTTTGTTACCACTATCAGTATTATTCATATACAGTCATATCATCGTCTTCTGGAACATCATCATAACCTTCCAAATCCTGAATTTCGTGGTGACTTCCTTGTAATTCCATTTCTTTTGACTCCATTTCTTTTAGAATCAATGGCCCAAGTCTCTCATGTTTAGCAATGGCACTTTCTTTAAAGGAGGACTTCTTGTCAAGATAGCCTGCTCGTAGGGCATTTGCAATGCATCCGTCAGTAATTCTATCCCATGAATTTTTCACCCATGTCACAACCTCTTGTAGTTTAGGCTTCACGAAGTTTCCACGCTGGTTTCGTTCCATTCTATTTTCAATGTAGTCATTCATTTCCATGCGCAAATTGTCCTTGAATGGCTTATTTATTGCAATGTCAAGTGTCTGGAGATAGGCCGTCATTCCTGCTGGAATCATTATGGAATCTATTCTTCTTTCATGAAGAAATTTCTTCATGTCTTTTGCACGGTGTGTGCTGGCGGCATCCCAGATTAGCAGACCTCTTTGGCTCCCTCGCATAACAAGGGGAAACATTAAATCGACCCACTTCCTTATAACTGCTTGCGTGCCCCAGGCCTTTTCAGTTTCAAGGATAAAAACGCCTGAAACACGTTCGATTTTATCCTTCTTGCCCTTCGTAATAATTAAAGGTGTGACTTTAGTGCCATCCACACGAATTGCTAAAATACAGGTAACTCGTGCACTTTCGTAACCAGTGGAAGGAATATAGATTGAGGATGCACCCCGCTGATCAATTGTTGTTTGAGACACTTGACCCATAAAAACTGCAGTTTCATCCATAGCAATAATGTTGGCAAGATTATATTTAGAAAAGTCAATCTCATCAATAAAGGACTTGAATGCAAATGCACGTTTTATTATTTCTTCATCTTCCAGCTTAAAAAGTGTTGTGGATCGTCTTAAAGACAACTCACTCCGCTGAAGGAAACTATCCAGCCAGTGTTTCGATGCTTTGAATTCTTCGGGGGCTATGTCGAACTGTGGTGCCGTTGCAAGAGCGAATTCTTGAATCTGGGCCCTACTCACAACCAAAGCCTTTGCTCTTCTGTCAGCAACCCATTCACAAATGAGATCTTCTAGCTCAGAAAATAATGGTTGCCGACCTGATCCACACTTGCGTTTCTTAGCATTTCCGTTATCCACTTGTTGACTGAATTTATTGTAATCCGCTCGCCATTTTCGGACTAATCGGATATCTATCATTTTCTCTTTGCAGAAAGTAGTAAGGTTTTTGCCCTGCGAGTCTTCAACGATTCCTTTCTTGTACTCGACAGAATAACTTTTTCTTCTGGCACTCATCTTCTCAAAATTCTCGTACTTTACCGAAAAACAGTAGGGAACAGACCTTTCACCAAAAAAGCGGGTACCCCACAAAAGATTCACACTCAAAAGATCCCAGAAGGTCACAAACAATAAGGATTGTCACCAGCCTGATTTTAACACTTAGGGACCAGAAAACAAAAGTGTCTTAAAACTGACAGGAAAACCGTCAGATGTCTCACAGATTGACACTGTCAATTACCTCAATTACCTCATTTAACTCAATTAACTCAATTGGATACCTCCTGTTGCTACTTCCGGTCACTAGAGGGCGCTAACCAATAACATTACTCGAACAATTGACATCTTCCTGTAACTCCTACCTACCCCTTCACATTCTGTTTAATTACATCAATTACATTAAATTGTCCAATGTCCCAACTCACCTTTGCATGCAGGGACCTCATATGGTGGGCTTCTTCAGTGCTGCGGTGGTCATTTTCACACACCGCTGCTGGACAGGTGACACAGGAGCAGCGGATTTCTTGCAGATGCAGCAGGCACAGAGCACCTCCACCAGGTATGGCAGTGCCCACCATGTCCCTTCCCACTGCTCCAGCGATAAATCTGTCATCTGTGTCACCGCTGCCCCGGCGCTGAACCTGGAGGCTGGAGCGGCTGTGACACAGATACTGAACAGATCACTGCCGCGCCATTCACTGAGGGCTGCCGGCAGTGCTTTTCCCCGTGCAGTGTCACACTGTAACGGAGCTGCTCCCACGCGGCGGCTGCCCGCAATAGCCGCGGCAGTTCAACTTTCCCGGGCAGTCACTCGGGTTACGCAGAGGGGAGGAAGGGGGAGCTGCCACTATATTGCATAGCCCTGCCGTGTCACTCATCGGCAGCTATCGCTAAGCAGTGTCAGCTCCCCCTTACAGCAGCAGGCACACAGACACTGGGGAACTTTATGGGAGATGCGGCAGCTACCTGAACATCTCCAGCGGCGGGTCACTGTAGCGGTGGCTGCGGCTAAGGTGCCAGACATGCGGGGAGCAAGCGGTGAGCAAGCGGTGAGCAGGGGGGGGGGGGGCGGGTCGCGCGCGGGGGGGGGGGGTCTTACTTTCGGGGGAGGCCTTATATTTGAAAACCTACTGAAAACGGCAGTAGGTCTTATTTTCGGGACATGTCCTATTTTCGGGGAAACACGGTAGCAGCACAGAGTGTGGTTGACCCTCTCCACTTCACCACTAGATTGAAATGCATGAGGGAAGTTCAGTTTAACTTGCAGCTGACTGCACAGAGACAACCAGAAACGGGAATCAAACTGGACCCCACAGTCTGAGACAACCTGCAGGGGAAGCCCATGTAGCCGGAAGATGGCAGACCTGGCAGAGGAACAAAGTGGGACATCTTAGAGAAGCGATCCATTACCACCCAGATGACTGTGTTACCGGAAGAAGATGGGAGATCCGTAATATAGTCCATGGCTATGTGAGTCCACGGGCAACTGGGGATCGGATAAGGCAGGAGCAGACCTGCTGGCTTGAGACGTGATGACTTGTTATGGGCACAGGAAGCGCAGGAACTCACAAAATCTCAAATGTCCTTTACCAGATCTGGCCACCAGCGGTAACAAAATGTGAGAGCAATAGATCGCTGCACCCCATGGTGCCCAGCCACACAAGAGCATTGTCCCCAAGTTAGTATCCTCTTCTGAAGAGCTGGTCGGACATAGGTCTTGCCAGGAGGAAGCTGCCATGGGTCCACAGGAGAAGCAACAACCATTCGTTACGGTGGAATGACATGACGAGGAGCCGATTCTTCCCCAGAAACATCAGAGGCACAAGAGAGAGCATCAGCTTTGATGTTATTCTCGACTGGACGGAAGTGAATCAGGAAGTTGAATCATGAAAAGAAGAGGGACTAGCGAGCCTGAAGAGGATTGAGATGCTGAGCAGTCTGGAGATACAGAACTCTCTTGTTGTGAGTGTAGGTATAGACCAGATGTTGAGGTCCTTCCAGAAGGTAGCGCCATTCCTCCAGATTAAGCTTTTTTCCCTATCACCAATGGAATAATTCCTCTCTATGGCTAATAAGATCGTAGGTGAAGGGTTTGACCTTTGGGCCCTTTCTGGGTGAGAACGGCTCCAGCACCAACTGATGAGGCGGTAACCTCCAGCAGGAATGGCTTCTCCATATCGCACCATGTGAGAACAGGCAGAGGCAAAGGCAGACTTTAGCTTGGTGACAGCTTCTTCAGCCACCAGAGGCCAGAGTCTAGGATGGGCGTTCTTCTTGGTCAGCATCACAATAGGGGAGAGAAGAGAAATGTGGAATAAATTGCCGGTAATAATTGGCAAAGTCCAGAAATCTCTGTATGGCACATAGTCTCACTGGGCGAGGTCACTGAAGTACGGCAGACAACTTGGCAGGATCCATCTGTGGTCCTTTGTCAGAAATAATGTATCCCGGGAACAAATGAATACTCTGATGAAATTGGCATTTTTCAAGCTTGGCATATAAGCGGTTGGCCCTTAGGCATCTTAGATCTTGCCGGACGTGAAACTGCTGAGAACTGATGTTCTGAGTTGGCAAAATATTAAGAGTATTTATGTATTGTCCACACTATGGCATAGGCAGATCTAAATTGACTCCATTGGGTTTTATAGACTTTCTACAGAATGATACATGGTGGGGGGATTGATATAGATTTAAAAATGTAATTAACTATTTTGCTGCTTAAAAAACGCATTGTTCTAGTATTAATACAAGCATATGATATAAAATCTGGAATACTTAGAAATGCTTGCTGGTGTAACTTTTTGTAAGTTCAGTGTGTTGAACATTTTAAAGTTCTCCCTGACACAGCCAAAATCTCGTCTCCATTGTCCCTCCAGAAACTAACTTTGATTTAGGAATATTGCTGGTCAATGAAATAGTTTAAAACTGATCCATCGGCTACACTTAATGATTGGTGCACATTTACAGTACAATTTCATATCTGCTTCAGCCTTAAAAGACCATGGAATTGAATTCTTTTGTATATCGAAAGCTATTAACATTTTGGACTCTCGACATTTTGTAAAGGTTCAACTTTTAATAAATGTAGAGTCCAGAAACTTTTATAAAGACAGAAGTATTACAAATCATAGTAAAATACACAAAGTAAAATATTCTACTTCATAATCGGATCTTATATTATATTACATGGACAATGTAAGGTTATTCTGCTAATATGAAAATCTTGTTAACATCATCAAGGACTCATTTTATGATTTTGACTTACAGCACTTTCTATTAAAGTCATCAATGAGTAGATAATCTTCAGCCTGATGTCTTTCTTCTATAATAATTTTTGTGAACAAAAATGGAGAAAGTTTTAATCAAAATCTTAAACATAGATTTGTGGTAGATCCACAGCAGCACAGGTCTTTGTGATATTAAAGGAGCATAAGGAAGCCAGGTATCAAACAATTGCCAGGAAAGTGTGAGGCACAACAAAGTCCTGAAATCACTAGTAAGGGCTCAGGTATTCCAGACTGGGTATAAATGTAGGGTTGCGAGGAGTGGAGATGAGACAGTTGACTCTTAATGAAGGCTCAAGGAATTATTGAGGATGTCAGTTAATGATAGGTGTCAGACCTGTACAATCAAAGGAAATTAAATGAAAGCCCCCATGTTTAAGTCTCCATGTAAGACTAATATTATTGAAAAAAGTGACATTTATTTTTATTAAAAATTTTAAAAAATTGTGTATAGATATTTTGGAGTCAGAATTGCACAAACTCAAAGAATAAAGTAATCAGGGTATTAATGCGCACATAGAAGACCAACATATTAAGTAAAAAGTGTCAGCAATTTATTCCTTCCCATATTTCACCCAAAAACAAAATGGTCACCAATGTGTAGGTTCTGTATTGCTGATATTTTCTGCTATTATCAAGCCCTATAATTCCCTTTTTTATCTCCCTACTGTCTGTGATCATAATCCAACTCCAATGAACATAGTAGGTGATAATGCAGTTAAATGCAGGAAACACTGACAGCATTACATCATCGAGGCGTTTCAACCTATTTGGCCTTGAATCAGCATCATAGTAAGTGTTTTTAAAACCCTGCCCACATGGTCACATGGTATGAAAACTCCTCCCAGTGATTAGGTGACAGGATGACATTAAAAACATTTACAATCTTGGGATATTTACTTAAACTGTTTTAGGAATAAAATAATAACCTATAACTATAAAGAGGATGCATATGCACAAAGTTAAATGAGGTTACAAGCAATGGTGTACACATACATAATGGAGGCATACATAATGCACTGACATTAGCTTAAACAACATGTAGACAAAAAAACAAAACCCTGATACATCACATATGGAATTTAGTATGCTTGTTGGTAATACATTCCAAATGCACTCCTACCAAGACCTTTATAATCAATGGCCCAGACCTATTAGACTGGCTGAGCCAGTGTTCTGCCTGCCTGTGCACTAGAAAGGATGTCTTTGGAGCTTGTACATGTATTTATGAAGTGTCTGGGTCAATATCTTCTTATCCAAGGTCCATTCAGAGGCCACAATTCCCACTATGGCCTACATTTATCACTAGTGCAGTCTGAACTGTGTGCAGTTTGTCTATGGAGTGTGCAAAGTGCGCCAGATTCATCAAAACTAGTGCACGGTCTTCATTAATCTGGTGCCCCCTGTACTGCTAACTAAATACTATAGACTGGGTTTAATAGTCCTAATGTCAGTTTTAAACTTATGATTAACTGAAATACAGAAGAACTGCAGAGGATTGTAAAAGTGATCAAGTGTATCACATACACTGAAAAAGGGTAAAAGTTTTAAAAATAATAAAATATCATAAATAATTCAAAAACACCATACAAAATATTGCCCTTTTCCAAATTAAAAAGTAATTATCTGTTGTGTAAACAAATATATTGTATATATATATTATATATATATATATATATACACAATATATATAATAAAACACATAGGCCCACATTTATTAATGTGTTTTTACCAGTTCTCTGTCACTGGAAAAAAAACATGCAAACTGTTTTTATAAAGTGTCTGCGCTAATTTTGTGCCGCGGCTGCGCTGTGAGGGACAGGAAAGAAAAATGTGCACCTGAAGGGGGCGAGTTAGTGCTAAGTCAGGGATTGCGCCACATTTATAACTGATGTGCACCACAATTCGGCAGCATGAACAAAGTGAATTAAAAAAAAAATGTTGCACACTTCCTGAGCAGTGCAGATTAATGATGACTGTGCACTAGTTTTGATGAATCTGGCGCACTTTGCACTCCACAGGCAAACTGCACATAGTACAGACTGCACTGGTGATAAATCTAGGCCATAGTGGGTATTGTGGCCACTGAATGGACCTTGGATAAGAAGATATTGGGGCAGATTTACTTACCTGGTCCATTCGCAATCCAGCGGCGCATTCTCTGCGCTGGATTCGGATCCGGCCAGGATTTATTAAGGCAGTTCCTCCAAGTCCACCAGGTGGCGCTGCTGCGCTGAAGTTCCTCGGAACGCACTGGAATACACCGAGCCGGGCTGAATGAAGGTAAGTGCAAGCTCCGCAACACATTTTTTTTTTTAAATGCGGCGGTTTTTCCGAATCCCTCGGGTTTTCGTTCGGCCATGGCCCCCGATTTCCATCGCATGCATGCCAGCGCCGATGCGCCACAATCCGATCGCGTGCGCCAAAATCCCAGGGGAAATTGGCGCAAATCGGAAATATTCGGGTAACACGTCGGGAAATGACCCCCATTGGCCCAGATCTATTCAACTGGTAGTGCCTTTTTTTTTTTTATCTGGCTTTGCTGAAAGAACATGCAATGTGATTGCACATTTATTTATAAAGTGCCAGGTTTGTGCTAACTCGACAGAATTGTGTTACATGCTGCGCACAAAAAAAATTGGTATGTCAGTCAGGGCCGGCACCAGCACTAGGCATGCCTTGGCAAATGCTGGGGCCCAGAGCTGCGGGAGGGGGCTGCATAAGGCTATACTAAGGAATCCTAGTACTAGTGCAGTTTGCTTCACTTTTGATAAATCTGTGCCATTATATTGTAATGTATAACTTTAACTTTACTTTAGGGTATTAAAAATAAAAATGAAAAACTATTCAAAAATGACCATCTTAGTGCTTCCTATCTACAAAAAAATTGAAAAAAAAAATTTTCGTTGCATGCAAGCCAGCGCCAATGCGACACAATCTGATCACATGCGCCAAAAACCTGTTGCAATTCGGCTCAAAACGGTAAAATTTGGAAAACCCAGCAGAAAAAAAGCGATTCGGACCCTTAGTAAATGTGCCCCTGTGACTGTGATTATTGAAGACCCGCCAGTAAAAACCGTGCTTAAACTGAGAGTACCAGTTTTTTTCTGGTGCACTAAGTTTAAAGTCTGGTGCAAACGCTGCATGTGCAAGTACATGTACAAGCAGTTTCCACATGTATTTATGTGCAAAGTGCACCTGAAAATAGACGCAGAGACATTAATAAATCTGGGCCATTGTGTGTACTGAAATGTGATTATTACATTACGTGATGGGTTAAATTATTTTGAACAAAGTTTTAAATTGCTTTACTTTTGTTTATTGTTCTTCAAGTCTCTTGATCATTTTTAATTTCTACAATAATTGTATTCTTTATATGCATGAATGTTTTATTATCACACCTAACTTGATCATAGAACACATCATTTCTATAATTATTCATAATCTCATTATTTCGAGCATTATTTATAAACTGCTTTATTGAATTCAGCAGTGTTAAATCATCACATTATATCATTAGGCTCTTCATTTCAGAAGTTTTTAACCCTTGAGTTGTTTTCTGTTTTTCAGTGTTAAAGGAAGCCTATCCAAATATGTTGCCTAACAAACAAAATGTTTTTTATAATAACAACATACATTCCCTAGGCTTAGGCTCCTATGGGTCATCCTGGTGTCTATCAACTTTCAATAGAGACTAAATAAAACATGATTGTTTTGATTACCTTGTCCTTGCCATAGGTACTATGTCATAAATGTAAAGGCATGCTACACCTCGAGGGTGCAGTCTCACGTTGCAGTTACAACTGCATCACAATCAGTTTTGAGGTGGTTTTAGGTTTTGTCAATTAAGCAGGTGAAAGACATTAACAGAATGGGTGAATTTGATTTTTAAGTAAAAACCTGTTCCACAAACGTGTTTCACCTGTTAAATTATCAAAACTACAACTAAAACCACCTCAGAGCTGATTGCGATGCAGTTTTAACTACAACATGTGACTGCACCCAAAGGCTAGAGCTTCAATGGGAATTTCATATTAAAGTCTTTACTATGTACAGCAATAATTAGAAGTCAATGCTGTAGCATGAACAGTTTTACTGTTTGTGTAAGTGACATGAGCTAGAAAGAACAGTAATATATTATTGTCATTTTCCAAACTTTACCACATTCCAGTTACTTATTTTGTAAATCCTTTTCATGGATGATTCAGACTTCTTTTGTGGAATGTATCATAGTCTTAAGCTGGATGCACTCTGCCCCTCCGCAACACCGGATATATCAGGAGAAATGTCAGATCCTCATAGGACCACCGAAAAACGTTAATCAGGTTAATGGGCTTTAACAGATCAAGACAGGGACACAGAATAAAAAAAAATCAAAAACAGGACTGGCTTGTGCTTTATTAAAAAACACAAAAAAAATATAGCTTTTCATCAACACAACCAAAAACAAAACCTGCTTGCCTGTGCTCTAACTAAACAAAACGACTATACCAGATGCCTTCCTACCAAGCCCTGTGTAGGCAAAACTCAGAGTCATGTTTGCAGTCCCAGACTTTGTGGTCTCATCTTTCAAGTAATGCGATGCAGTCATCTCCAGCAAACAGAAAGTGACACCTTTTTATGCGCAATCCGAGAAGGACCAGGGATTGGGAAACCTTGCACTCTGTATTCCCAATCCAGCTCCAGGCACCTTTATTCCAGCCTTTAATATATGCCCATGCTTATTTATGTTCCTCAATGGACATTTGGTGGCATTTAAAAGATTTTGGTCTTTTTATTTACACCATTAAGAATAAAAAGTAATAAAGAGTACATAAAACAAAGCTATAAAAACGTGTTTCAAGCCCGTGCAGGATTCCTTCCTCAGTGACTTAGCTAAGTCACTTCCTCTTTATCCCTATAGTATATTGCATATGTGTTTATGATACTGTAGTGGTATAGTTTTGATTATACTGCTGTCATGGTAACTAAGACTAAGGAGTCTGTCTGGGATCCATTGTGGTGTCTATTTTTTCCCTGCTATGCTTGAATGTTGTTTATACACTGTATTTATCATGAATGGTGTTTGTCACATTGATCCCCCTACCCCTGTGCAGCGTGTGCCTATTATATGACAAGGCACATTAATTAGGCACATAGCCTTGCTAAACTTGAATCAACTGGCCTGTTCGTTAATAGGGTCCCTGTCCTTGCCACACAAACATTAAGAAATGTTTGTGTGGCAACAAATGGTTGGGTGGCCAGCTTCCTGAAGTATCCTTTAGGCAACTTAAATGGCGTAAAATCTATGGAAGGCCCTGTCTTTGACGCACGAGTGGTGGCATATGATAAATATCCCCCATTAATGTCTATATGAAACAACAAATAAACCATGTGTAAAATTAAATACAAACTTAATTTTCTTACTGTATTGAAAGATCAATCCTACTCTCAAAAACAGAACATTGCACAGTACGTTAGGGAATTCCTGTTTATGCAAAAGAGTAATGCAGGTTTTTCATATTTATTGTGCCCTTGTTGATCATCTGAAAATAGGACTCAGATCACAAAATTAAATGTGTTTAGTAATAAAAAAAACTAAATAGCTGACATGAGTTTAACAGCTTAAAGGGGTTGTCTGGCATAAATAAGAGTTTGCAACTGCCAAATAAACACTTTTTGAAGCATAATACAAGTAAAAACTTGACCTTTATGTGATTTTTTTCAGCCTCCTCTTTGTCAACAAATAATTTGTTTGTAACACAGGAGGAAATGTAACCCTCCTCCCTTCTGTACCTAGAGCCATTCTTCTTTCAGCACTCCTGCGTTGCCTATAAATATTAGTAGTAATATTTTATCATGTGTCTCAAATGGGATTGAAATTAATGACCCAAAGTACCAAGCACAGTAAATTAGTGTGGGGAACCTTATCTCACCTGTGGCCAACTATTAATTTTGTGCAATTTTAACCAATTCCTTACTGCTAAATGCATTGGGCTAGAGGACTCACAAGCAGAGCCATCTGCGTACAGGTCAGCTATAAGCTGTTTTATACAACAGACATCACTCATCCAGGCAATGGGACTGTGGCTATCTTCAGTGGCGTAACTTGAAGCTGATGGGCCCCAGTGCAAAGTCTGTGCCAGGCCCCCTGACTATAATGTATGATTTATAGTACTAGTCTTCTCATATTGAAAAGTGACACTTTATGGGCCCCCTAAATCTCCTGGGCCCGGTTACGATTGCACCCTCTGCACCCCCTCAAGTTACGCCCCTGGCTATCTTCTTATATTTTTGATATATGACCTCCTTCCTTTTTGAAATGAGCTTTTATAATTTTGCTAAGTACCAAAGCCACTTAGTGCTGCAGCTTCACAGGCTGTTATAATGAGAAGAGCAGGTCTCCCCTCCCCCTGCATTTACTGGTGTTGCTGGATTACACAGACGAGGGATAAGGGAGAGGGCAGGGGAGCTGGGTGAGACATGTTCTGCTTATAGTTACTGTCTGTGAATATGCAGCACTAAGGGGCTCTGGAATGCACCCAGAGTCCTTCAGGCTCATTAGCACAATTTTAAAAATTGGTTTTAGAGGGTAGAAAACCATTGACAACAAATATAAGAAAATTAACACAGTCACAGTGCCTGGATCTATGAGTAAGTGTCCCTGGCTTATCATGATGGATTTTGATGGTGCAATGGTGCTCTTATATTGACCTGTGCCACCTGTGATGCCATCATGGGGTGCAGATCAGTTGTAATGACAGTTAGGATTCTCTTAGAGATAGATGTCATTCAGAATGATCTGTACTGATTTGCAATATTTTTACAGTTGTATTGCAGCATACTTTATGAGTGATTACAACAACTGGGGTTAAAGTACCCTACGGGGGCCTGAAATGATAATAAAAAACTTTGAAAGATGAAAAACTATTTTTAAAAAAATTAAAATGTAAATTAAAATATTCAAATTAACCCACTTTCCCTAGAACACATAAAAAATTAAAAGAATTAATAAAATAATATTCTATTAATTAAAACATCATCTCATCCTACAAAAAATGCAGGTAAAAAATTGCCTAGTTTTGTTCACTGAAGTATGAAAATGTTATTGGCATCTGATTATGGTGAAACAAAAACATTTTTTGTAAAGAAAAAGATTTAAAGTTTTTAGTATTAAAACAAAGAAAATCTATAAATTTGGTATCTCTTTGGCTACATGCTACATGGACATATGGGGGACGTATAAACGGCCACAAGCCGTACATACATCTCCATAGAGGGCAATAGGCCCCAGAGCGCCATGGTGCCGCACACATGTGGCACCGTCCTGCTTCCTACACAGGGAAAAGATAAAACATGTCCTTTCTTACCCCGTGTGCACTGCAATGCATCTCTATGGTGAGGGGTCACCTCTCCTTCTCTCCAGCGTGTCGGACGTATGCATACGGTCGTCTGAATGTAGCCTTTGATTGTACTAACCAGAATAAAAGATGATGTTTCATCTGGATTGCAATAAGAAAAATGTTAAAGCAAAGCTTGTAGGAAAATGCCACAACTGTGTTTGTATTCTATTTTATAGCATTTGGATTTTTTTTCCATCTTCCCAGTATACTGAACAAAATATGAAAAGGTGCCACCAGGAAGTACAATTTGTCCCATAAATAACAATTTGTTTGTAATTTAAATTGCTTTTGGGTAGCAAAAAAAACTAAAGCAAAAATGAAAAAGGGCCTAGTAAGCAAGGGGTTTAGCTACCTTTGCTTTATTGAATTAAAATTGTATGAATATAAATGCTCTATAAATCCCATCCACTATATTGTCGCTGTAAGTCATTGCAGGTTAGCTGCAGATTATTCAACCAGGTACAGTTTAAGAATGCCAGGTTTGTAATGTCTAAATATTAGACTTTTTCAGTGCAGTTTCCCATACATTTTTTTTCTCTCCACATCCCATCGCTCATCTTTAAACATAGTCAAACAAAAAAAATTAAGGCTTCCATTTTGTTATTGTTTATTTATTTTACAATTTATATAATGTATAGCAGAATACTTGCACCCACAATGATGTTCCTATTCAGAAATGTCTAGCTTAAGGAATTCACCCCAGTCGACCCAACGGCTGTTATTCAAGCAATCCAAGTGCCTTCAAGCATATTGTCCCAGAATTACTAAAGGCTTTTTTGTCAGATTTTACACATTCTTTCATACCTGTGCCACCTATGTGTCACATGCAATCGTTTTTTTGTTGCGGCTGCACTGTTCTTCATGCAACACAAATTTTGTTACTGAAATGGACGTTCCGGTGCACAGTCTGGCCTTACGCCACAATTTACTTGGAAAGTCTGACAGAAGCTTATTGTACGACTCATTTTGAAATTGCACCAAAAAAAGGTTGGTGCACTCTGTTGGGCAGTGCAGGGACTGCCAGATTCATGCAGAACATGCACCAGAAATCCTAAATCCCCAACTACAGAGGCAAGCTGCACATAGTACAGTGTACTGTTTTTAGTAAATGTGGGCCATTACGTGTCTTTTTGTATTTATCTTTAGAAAGTATTTGACTTTTCCTTCAATTTCTGATTGTGTTGAGCTATTGTATTCATCTTATGGGGCTTTATTGCCGCCTGAGACTTATGATGAAAAACCTACTTAAAAATGTTTGGATATAATAAACCAAATTTCAATTTCTAATGAACAAAACACTTAGGACATTATAATCACAAAAAGCAAATGTACAGTGCAAGAGGGCAACATCAATTAACACAGAAACACTTGAAGAATAAATTTACAGTTGTTAAATGAAATCAGTGTCATTCATTTGCACCAGCAGCAGGGATTTCTGATCTAATAAACTACAAAAAAAAATGAAAAGCCATAAATAATTTGCCACCTTAGCCGAACGACTCAAGAATTAATGACAGAATTGATTACAATTACTGCCTTGAAAATTCAAAGTCACTGCAAGCTAAACCGCCTTGTTAAATTGCATCATATTTCTAGGTGATACATATACCTATGACAGTAGAAGGCTACAGTGTCAGAGGAGGCTTTCTTTATTGGTTTGCTATGGATAAAATGTGGACATTTGTACCATGGTTAAATATAGAATGTTCAGATACATTTTCCTGAGGGTGAAATTAAAAGTAGAAGCCTTTATGATTGTGCTAGGACAGATAATTAGGCAATTAGAGCTATTAAAGGGGGACGTAGTAACAAGACTGGATGAATTACACCCGCAAATCTTTAACCGTCCAACAAGAAAAGAAGAAATCCCTTTAGGCAGTGGATTAATAGATCACTTAAATAAGAACCAGCAGCAAATGTACTATGGTTGCTGTATTTAAGTAGGGGGAATAGTATGATTTCTAAACAGCTATATTATTTATACTGGAAAAAAGGGTAAGACTTTTCTACTATAATTAGGAAATGGATGGATGATCATTAAAATTGTGCTTTTTTTAGTGCTCAACTTTATCACCAAGCTGAAATACTGCACATGAAGGTTTTCTACTAGACAGCTTACAGATGAAAACAAAGGCATTAAAAGGATACTTCCTAACCAGCCTCTGAAGAATCATTAATGTTCAATGTTAAAAGGGGTTTTCAGGATAAAAATGATATTGAAGGTCGTCCAACACCCAGTGCCCTCACATATCAGCTGTTTTTAGCAGCTTATAAACATAGAAGGGAACAGGAAGCAAACAACTCTGTTCTTTGTAAAGTGACTAAACCTAATGCTGGAACCTTAATGTAATATTAAGAACCTATACTAGATATGTTATCAATATATTAAGTCTAATAGCACCTGCAGTGGTTGGTGTGTGTGAGTATATGTAGGTGTATGAGGACTATATAACATGGATAAATACCACAGAAAGGTGCCAAATTATAATTTCTTAGGCAAACTTTAATTTGGAGTCCGTGAATATAAACCTAATCTGCATTATAATGATTATGTAATCTAATTACAATATACTTTGCCTGGCCTTAAATAGCTATAACTAAGTTTCAAGCAAAAAAATGTAAAAACATAAATGGCTAAAGGAGGCTGTTCCAATATATAAAGCTGAGTGTATGTATAGTATGTGTCTGCTAAAGGAATCAGCACCATCACATTTACAATGAATAAATTTTGCACAGCTGCTCGCTATGACTCAGGGAACGTCATAGACTTTAAGTCAAAATTTCCCCCCTGCACTTTCCACAATACACTTATTAAGCAGAATATACAGGAGTCATTGTCTCTTGGCTGCGGTGGCAGTTAACAACCAATCACATCTCAGCTTCTATTTTGCCACAGGTTGGTTACTAAAGGCAATGAGTATACGACAGTGTGCGGTAATATGGATAGAGAGACACAGACAGTTGGAGAAAGATAGAGACAGAAACAGAGAGAGACAAACAGAGATAGAGAGAAAGACAGAGAGAAAGAGACAGGCAGAGAGAGTGAGACAGACAGAGAGAGAAATAGAGACAGGCAGACAGAGAGAGAGAGAGAGAGAGAGAAATAGATAGGTAGATATAGCAAAAGATAGATACATAGATGGATATAAAATATTTTGTTATAGCTAAGAGCAGTTATTCACTATTGTGGGCAACGTCAGGGGCTATACTATATATATATATATATATATATGTATATATATATATATATATATATATATATATATATATATATAGTAGCTGTAGCCCCTGTAGCTCCACAAATATGTTATAGTATATATAGTATATATGATAGATTTTACCTTGCAATAACTTAGTGGTCTCTACTGTATCTACTGTATTTCTTGTGCCATTTATTAGGTTATCTAAACAATATACATTTCAGACGATAGGTAATATCTGTGCCACAAACTCATTTACCTCACAGATGCCCCTGTACAGTACACATTAAAACTGCCCTCTTCATTTACCATACCATACAAGTACTCTTTCCTGGGGACTTTCATCATCATTACAAGTTGAGCTACTGTCAATAACCTTGTGCTTCCCCTATGTATAGTATAAAATGTAAACAAGTTATAAAACAATAATCAATGCAAAAACAGAATGTACTTTATCATTTTTCACAGTTCCCAAACTAACCTTGAAAATCCTTCACACTTTACTTTTGCTTTCTGGATGTTATGTTTTCTTATCAAGTTTTGCCTTGTAAAACATTACCATGTGCATTCTGGTTCTGCTATATATCATGATGCAGCTTTGAGACTTGAGAGGAATGCCATGCATGTAACTGCTAAAATAAATACATGTACATGTATGGCCCATTTTCGGAGACCATGATATTCCACAGTAATATGTTATTTTAATTAAAATCTTTAATGTTATGGAAAATAATGATAATTGCGAACAGTTGAAGGGAACCGTAGCACAGCTCCTATAGATTTTTAAGAGGCTTGGATTCTTATAAGAAACTTATTCTGCTGAAGGAATTGCTTGTAGGTATGAATATCTTTGCAATGTGGCACAATTCTAAGCAATATACAACAGTGTCTCAGTAGAATTGCCTCCCGTCAAAAGGCAAATGCGTATATGTCAAATTATTAAATAATTATTATCATTAACATAACAAATTCCATCCTAATTTTAGTTGTGATATAAGTCTAGCTTAGATGTCTACAAAACCTGCATTAGCATAACTGTCCATTAAATGGAATGTTTACATTTAATAGATGGGATTTTTTATCAAGACCCCCATTTTTTTAAAAATAGTTTGTAATAATATGTAATTACATATAGAGTCATTCTCACCTTGCCTGTCACTTATGTAACTATGCTTCCATGGTCACCTGTCAATCACACTCTGCGTTGCTCTAGTAATGATGTGTAAACAGCTGCATTTAATCACTGACCATGGGATTGATCGGGTGTTAACACCTTCGGACCATGGCCAATTAACATACCACATGATTTTACAACCCAGTAAACAGAGACCAATGGGGAACCAGGAAAGCATTGGCAAGGGAGCAGCAGGGGTTTGATAAGGTAACTACAAATCATTATGTTATTTTATAGCATTGTAAACTGTGTCTAAGATAATTCATGGGGCTAGAAACCTTTGTAATTTATTTAAATATCTACGATTATAGGTAACTCAATGTAACTACATTTTTTTTCTGTTTGACAACTGGAAAATGTTTTACCAAAAACAAGAATATCACACATGGATTGTAATCATTGCAAGTCAAGTGACCTTCATTATTCAAAGGCATTAGCTACAGGGATTAGTGATCTCAAGAAAAAGAGGGTCTGATCTATGTACAGAAGTGATGCTATAAATACCTTATTGGCATTAATATGCAGTTTTTTTTATAATAGTGCACTGATGGAGTTACCTTTGTTCAGTATTTAAACTTTACCTTATTCTAAAGAAAAATCATTTTATAAAGAGTTAATAGCTACTCATGTCTACTTGTATTATAAAATTAATATTAGCTTTCAGATTGCCTTTGTTTTATTACCCAGTAAGGAAGAATAGAAACGTAGTAACTATAGTAACCAAGAAGACCATCTAACTAAAACTAAAAGAAAAAGCTCATAAGAGGGTGATCCTATGTGTTTCATTACTGTATCTTATAATTACCTAACGCACCTGCTCTGATCATTGATGTCATTCTCTCTCTTAAACATTAATATCACGGTATCAGTTTCTCAGCAGGGGAGAATGGATTTCATTACAGTTTAAATGCCTTTAATGATTATCATTTTCTTTTTTTTCCTAGATAATATAGACTAAATGACCACATAGTTAAAAGCTTCTAATTTTCAATCAATCCATCATAAGGTCTGATGGCAGTGTCATTATGCTTCTATTATTTCGTACGAAAATTTTATATATATTTATTTTGCTATTCAGCTTCTCTCACTCATAACAACTAATAGAAGTGTAGTTATGCTCTATGTATCGTGCACCATAATGACCTTTCAGAACAAAAGAGCAGTTGATTGCAGTAACACAATGACTAAATAGTATTCATTTCAACAATGTTAGGTTACATTCCTATTGGAGAATCACTCTATAAAAATGTATTTATGTCAAGTTTTTATGCATTACTGTGCTGTATATAATATGTCCTGTCCCTGTCCCAGATATAAGACATGGATCTCCATGGTTTTATTGGACCTAACTTTCTTAAAGGGAACCTGTCACAGGAAATGTCATTGTTAGCTGGTGACAGGTTCCACTAGCCTAAGCTACACTGATTTTAAAAATGCCTTTGTCAGCATTCTGAATCATTTCAGTAGTTTGTATAAGTTTATCCCTGCCAGCAGCGTATGATGAGTCCTGGGGGATGAAGGAGCAGCTGCAGCTTGTGTGTGCCCGCGTGAGTCTCCTCCTCCAAGCTCATGCAGCTCCCTCACACCTCCACACTGTATATTGAGCCTGCAGAGGAGGGAGGGGGGTGGTGTGGAGGAGAGGAGGAAATTGCATGAGGAGACATAGGCACACACGGGCTGCAGCTGTCCCCATCCGAAATGATTCAGAATTTTGACAACTGGCAACTCTGTTGATGAAATGGCACTTTTTAGGAAAGAGCAGCAGCCCCATGACAGGGGCCATATTAGGTATTGCAGCCCTATTCAATTTAAGGATATAACCAGCGAAAATGCTATGTGGTGAATAGACTTTACATTGTGAGTTTTCATGAGTTTACATAACTCGTGAAATTCCCGCAGCTCTCACTAAAGCGTTGTAAGTGCCTTAAAAACCTAATGAGCATAAGGTGCAAAGTTTATGACCCTTAAAGTTATGATATTATGTTATATTGATCACCTTCCTATTGATAAAACACCTATACTAAGGATTTAACATAGTTTCAACCCAACACACATCAAGTAAATGGCAGAATATATGTGCAAGCTCTAAATTCTCAGTTAAATAATATAGAACTTTCATTTATTTATACAATTAACAAATCAACATCTAAAAAAAAATTGACAAAAAACATTCACAAGCTATATACTTGTATTGAACCTTAATTTGCAATTGCTTGCGTACTATGTTCCACAACTTGTAAGCTGGTAGAAAGGTACATTACCATATCTCTAATGAAAGTCACTATTGTTAGGAAGGAATTTGTATGAGCATAATTAAATAGTCCCTGTAAAACATGTTTTCTTTTCCAGACCCCTGAAATTGGTGAGCTACCATTTTTACGATACAAGTTTATCACTGGCTATTAAGATTAAGTTTGAATGTAGAATATTGCACGTAGTAAAACTACAATATTATTTTAATTAAACATCTTCTTTACTTTTTATATAATATTAAGTTTTGTGACTGGTTCACTAAAGGAGTTTTATAATGTTCAAACATTAAGCAATTAAAATTGCCAATCATCAGTACAACTTGTAAAGAGTAAATAGAGCAAGTGGAATTTGTTTGTTGTTTAGCAACACCTTGTTTTTTTTTTATTTTATACGCACAACCTATAATGTGTATTAATGAAAAAAATGGCACCACTACAAGATTCAATCCAAAAACTAATGTGTACCTTTATTTCAGTGACCACTACAATGTTTCAACTCCCAGGGTTGAAAGACTACAGAACCAGGGAGTTAAAACATTGTAGTGGTCACTGAAATAAAAGTACAAGATTCAATTCTGTAGTCTTTCAACCCTGGGAGTTGAAACATTGTAGTGGTCACTGAAATAAAGGTACACATTCGTTTTTGGATTGAATCTTGGAGTTATGCCATTTTTTTCATTGTATTTTGGTTGGACTTTGTCAGGTCCTATGCCTTATTTATATTTACCAAATGCCAAAATGAAGAGCGATACTTTTTTAATGAGAGATACATTTTTAGTACTTTCTGCAAAGTCAAAAGTTTACATACACTAGATAACTATGGCATTAAACAATATTGGAAAGCTCATGATGATGTCATGCCTTTGGAAGCTTCTGGTTTATTGGCAGCATCTGAGTTAAATAGAGACACACTTGTATTTTAAGGCTTACCTGAAAAACAGTTCTTTGTGTAACAACATGGGAATGTCTAAAAACAATTATGCAAGAAATTATTATAGAATTGTGGCGTGGCACAATTCTGATTCGACCTTGGGTGCAATTTCCAGAATCCTAAAGTTGCCTTGTTTATCTGTACAAATAATTATATGCAAGTTCAAACAAGATGGGATTGTCTAGCCATCTTACCACTCAGGAAGGAGATTCTGTTTCCCAGAGATGAATAGGCTTTGGTCTTAAATGTGCATATCAACCTAAGAACAAAAGCAAAGGACCTTGTGAAGTTAAAGCTTAGGCACAAATAGGTCTTCCAAATGAACAATGACCTGAAGCATACTGCCAAACTGGTTACAAAGTGACATCTGCTACAAAAAACCATAATGTTACAAATAAGTGAATACTCAATGTCATTGTCAATGTCAATGTCATTGATGACAAAATGGAAATTAAATAGTTTGCTTTTATTATTCACATAATTTTCTTTTTGCTGGACTTTCTAAAGTAGGCAGAGAAATCTCCAAGATGGCTGCCACTGGAAACTACAAGTCACATCTTCCTTCAGTTCTCAATTACAGCTCCTCCTTCTCAGGTTCAGTGATGATTTAACAGTCTGTCCTGCTCTGTTACGATAGTGTAATAATAATAATGTGTAACTGCAATCGCTGCACATTACCTCACTAAAATGATATCTCACCACAACAATGGCCATCAGGCCCGGCGCCAGCACCCGGCCAACCCGGGCAAGTTCCGCGGCCCCGGGGTACTGGAGGGGCCCACTCGGGCCCCCGGATCAATTGTACCAGTGTCGCTATAAGACACTGGTACAATTGATCACCATCCGGATCGATCACTTTTCTGCCTCTATGCTGCGCTGGTCGGGAGCGCAGCATAGAGGCAGAATCTAAAGCTCAGCTGTGCCGGTTCCCACGATGCAGCGCTCCGCAAGGTATGTGACGGCTCTGAAGCCGGCGCACATGATGACGTCATCGGATCACATGTGCCGGCTTCAGAGCCGGCGCGTACGGGAGGCCCAGGCCGAAGACAGCTGCAGGCGCTGCTCCGGGGGAGCCAGAAAAGGTAAATTCTTTTTTCTTTCCCGGAGGGGGGGGGGTTCAGTGTGTCTGCAGGGAGAGGGGGGAGGGAGGGGATCAGTGTGTCTGCAGGGAGAGGGGTGAGGGAGGTTTTCAGTGTGTCAGCAGGGAGAGGGGGGAGGGAGGGGGGTGGGAGGGGGGAGGGAGGGGGTCAGTGTGTCTGCAGGGAGAGGGGGGAGGGAGGGGGTCAGTGTGTCTGCAGGGAGAGGGGGAGGGAGGGGGTCAGTGTGTCTGCAGGGAGAGGGGGGAGGGGGTCAGTGTGTCTGCAGGGAGAGGGGGAGGGAGGGGGTCAGTGTGTCATCAGGGAGAGGGGGTCATTGTGTCAGCAGGGGGGGGTTCAGTGTGTCCAGAGGGGGGGTTCAGTGTGTCCGGAGGGGGGGGGGGGTTCAGTGTGTCCGGAGGGGGGGGGGTGTTCAGTGTGTCCGGAGGGGGTTCAGTGTGTCCGGAGGGGGGTTCAGTGTGTCCGCAGGGGGAGGGAGGGGGTCAGTGTGTCCGCAGGTGGGGGTCAGTGTGTCCGCAAGGGGAGGGGGGGTTCAGTGTGTCCGCAGGGGGAGAGGGGGTCAGTGTGTCCGCAGGGGAGGGGGGCAGTGTGGCCACTGGAGGGCTCTGTCGCCCAGGGGCCCACTAAAACCTGGAACCGGCCCTGATGGCCATACTGGATGCACTGCAACCAAGTGACTATAGCCAAACATAGTGATGACCAAATGACCGGCCCAGGCAGGTGCAGAAGATGTGATGTGGACATGTGACCAACAGCCATCTTCTGTCCTGTGTCTCCTCCACAAGGGGAAAATGAGAGGACTGATTAAAGGGCTGGGAGTATTTTAATTACCCGAATAACAACTAATTACACATTAGCTTATATTTTAATGGCCCTTTAAAATATGCATTATTCTTATTCCTGGAGTACCCAATTAAGGATAACAAAGTCAATATTTTGGAGTGGCCATCACAAAGCCCTGATTTCAATCCTATTGAAAAATAATAACAAAGCTGAAAAGGCAGGTGTCTATAAGTTCAGACACAGTTCTGTTATGAGGAATGGACCTGAATTTCTACCAGCTTTTGTGAAAACTTGTGGAAGGATATCTAAAACATTAGAGCCACGTCATACAGTTTATTTGTACCAAATACCAATGACATTAATGTAAATTTTGGACTTTGCAGAAAGTAATAAAAGTGCCTTAAATAATTCCCTCTCTCATTATTCTGGCGAATGTCAACGTCTGGTCTACATATACCTGTGTATGTAATGAGAAGAAGAAGAAAAACACACCCACTAATAACAATTGATATAATAATAAAAATAATAATAATAATAATATGTATTGTGTATGTGTCCCTTGAGACAATATAAGGACATATCTATATATCGTCTTTAGGATTGGGCTGGCACTGTTCCATACAGCCTGGTCCCTGCTGCGTCTGCCTAACATGGAAATTGTTCCTTGCCGGGCAGTTTATCTCCTTAACTGCCACAATCAAGTATGAACACAGCAGCTAAGTAGAGACACAGGTGGATCACGGGTTGCCAGGGGGTTGCCATGGCAGCCTGAGTTCTGACAAAGAACCTATCAATTGTTTTTGCTGGGTGTGTTCTTAAAATATAGCAAATGCTCGCCCTGTATTTTGACTGTAATTAGAAGTTTAAAAAAATAGATCTATTTCTATATAGTGTACCTCTAACTTAAAGGGAACCTGTCACCATATTTTCACAAATACAGCTAGTAACAGGTTCCTAAAGAGCCCTATTAACTTACTGACACCTTTCTTTTAGTTAAAAATTGTTTCCCTTAAATCCACTTAAATCATCTTTATCTTATATTACCTGACATCATAGGGGACGTGTCCTGCTTGCCAGCCACTCCCATCTACTACTTTCCATGTCTTAGGCCTCCTTACTACTCAGAAGTTTATGTCATGTGACCAGAGTGACATCATATCAGGTTCTTTAGCTTCCTAACATTAGAAAACTGTATCCCGTGTATGTAAGTGATGATATGAATTCACCGCCTTAATGGACTTCTATTCCTCCTCATCCTCCATGGAGGCTAATGTGATTTCATGTGATAACATACATGGGGTACAGTTTGCTTATGTTTGGAGGCTACAGGACCTGAGATGATGTCACTCTGGTCACATGTCATGAATGTAACACAAGGCACCATGTAAAAAAATTGAAACAATGGCGGAGATTAATTAATCTGTCTACAACAGCATTTTGTTTTAGTTTGGATTAAAAAAGTGTCTGCAGCACATTTCAAAAGGGGTTTTAGACAGTTTTCCGCCCTTACTACGACTAGCTCGATGAAATAGGGTGTGGCCTGTGAAAATGGGTGCGGCCTTGCACTAAAAGGGTCTGTGTGCCAAAAAAACTGCTGACCTGACAAAATTTTGTCCTAATTTTCTGGCGTAAAGTAAGCCAACTAACAGAGTAGTGGTACAGAGTACACCTAGACAGTTTTATGCTGCACCAGATTTATCATCCAGCACCAGGCACTTAGATAAGATAAGATAAGATAAGATAATCCTTTATTAGTCCCACAGTGGGGAAATTCACAGCGTTACAGCAGCAGAGAGGGTACAGAGAATATTAGGGATAAATGAACAAAAAGTAAAGGGGGATAAAAAGACAAAAAAGAGACAAGCAATGATCGTCAGTTTGATGTTTAGTCTATGGATGGGACCTGCAGGGACTGGTTAGATGGGGGCCACAGGTTACTTCTGTTTGGGCCTTGTTTGTTGAACAGCCTGATGGCAGCGGGGAGGAATGACTTACGATGACGCTCCCTTTCACATTTGGGGTGAAGCAGTCGGTCACTGAATGTGCCCCCCAATGCCACCACAGTCTCATGCAAGGGATGGGAGCTATTCTCTAGAATAGATTTCAACTTACACAGTGTCCTCCACTCAGCTACCCCCTGCACTGTGTCAAGAGGACCCCCCAGGACAGAACTGGCTTTCCTAATCAGTTTGTCCAGTCTGCCCCTCTCCCTAGCTGAGATGCTGCTTCCCCAACAGACTATGCCAAAGAAGATGGTTGGTGCCACTACAGAGTTGAAGAAGGTCTTAAGAAGAGCCCCCCGCACTCCGAATGCCCTCAGCCTCCTCATCAGGTGTAGCCGGCTCTGACCCCTCCTGTGAAGTGCGTTTATGTTCTCTGCCCACTCCAGTTTATTGTTGAGGAGGACACCCAAGTACTTATAGGACTTCACTGCCTCAATGTCTGTCCCATGGATAACCACCGGTTGAGAAGGAGGACTGTGCTTACGAAAGTCCACCACCATCTCCTTGGTCTTCCCAGCATTAATCCTAAGGTGGTTTCGCTGGCACCAGTCCACAAATTCCTGTATCAGTTCTTTGTACTCCCTGTCGTTCTCACCTGTAATGAGGCCTACTACTGCAGAGTCATCAGATGAATCTGGTGCAGAATAAGACTGTCTAGTCTAACTCTGCACTGTCTAACCTTAGGA
Organism: Engystomops pustulosus; assembly: GCF_040894005.1. Taxonomy (NCBI): domain Eukaryota; kingdom Metazoa; phylum Chordata; class Amphibia; order Anura; family Leptodactylidae; genus Engystomops; species Engystomops pustulosus. Next base: position 55,217,111 of record NC_092415.1, read on the forward strand.
CACTTTTTATAAATCTGTCCCATTATTTCCAAAAGTAAACAGAGGTTTACAGTATATGGCTGTAGTTGAATATTAGCAGACAGTCTGTAAGTACAAGGCGGCGGGCCAGTAATTTGAAGATACACAGAGCTATTAGTCAGAATAATGGGATAAGGTTTACTAGCAGCCTTGGAGAGAGATGAGTCAAAGCCTCTAGACAGTCAGAAAAGGTGATTTTCATATGATAAAAATGGCTGTAATTAAGGTACAGAGTCTCACTGGCAGCTAATTTTAGGTGATATGGGGAGTACTTGTGACTCTTTATCAACAGGCATTGTTAGTAGGGTGGTAAAATTCTGGTGACAGGTCTTGTTTAATAGTGGAAAGTCCAAGAACAGAACGGCACTCACTTTTCCCAATCCACGATTCCTTTATTCAAGCGTTAAAACGCCGAGGTCCACAAGGTAACAGCCTGTTTCACGCGTATAGCGCTCTGTCAAACCTCCTATTGTTTAATAGCTTTGTAATGTTTATTTTTGTAGTACTACTAGAAGTTTTCATTAAAACCAATTTGGGAAATATTTTAGGTGGTGAAAAGGTAAAAGTGGTGATTCTAGCTATTGAAAGTTTTTTTTCCGATTTGAGATAATTATTTTTAATGCATCACACATTTTGAGATATAGGAATGCCTAATGTTTTTTTTTACTCTAGGGAGTCTTAACCCCATTTTATATCTAACAATATACTTCAATTCTATTTTATGGCAGTACAGGCAGTCCCAGGGTCTGTAGGTTTGTTCTTAAGTTGAATTAGTATGTAAGTCAGAACAGTATATTTTATCATTGTAATCCCAGCCAGAACTTTTTTTTGACAATTGGATTTTAAAATTGTTGGGTTGTCATACGAACCAGGATTAACACTAACGCTCCATTACAGACACCTGTGATAACTGTTATAGCTGTATATTGTAGCCTAGGACTAAAGCACAATTAATTACCAATATCCAGAGGTCCGTTTGTAACTAGGGGTCGTATGTAAGTTGAGTGTTCTTAAGTAAGGGACCGCCTGTATATTGTAAAATTGCTGGTTTACTATTACATGTTAAGCTATAGGCCACTTAACAATCTTCACCTTTGTCCATTTTAAGTTACCATTTTTAACATCCAACCATTACTTTTATATGATTATGTTTACAGAGCTGTATGAGGGCTTTTCACCTGTGGAACAAATTGGGGCAGATTTATCAAGCTGTCTGAAAGTCAGAATATTTCTAGTTGCCCATTGCAACCAGGTGAGACACAACACTGAGGGACAAACAACAGATACAGACAGACAAGCAGAGTCTAACAAACCAGGTCAAAACCAAGATGGCAGCAAAGGTACAGAATCGATTAGCAAAAAGAATGGTAGGTAGGCAAAGCAGAAGTCAATATACAGAATAGCAACCAGCAAGCAAAACACTAGATACAGAGATCAGGCTGAATAATCAGCACCCAATGAAGGGGCTGGGCAGAATATAATGCAGTAATAGACGCTTATGCAGCTGCAGACATAACAAGTTCAAGACACACCCATCTTTCCCAAAAATCAGAAAGGGAGCTGTCAATCACAGTCAGCTCTCGGTGTGGTTTTCCAGCAAGAAGCCTGAAACCTGATACCATCAGAACAATTTGCGTGCTCTGACCCAAACACTTTGAGAAATTTCTGTTCTCAATAAATGAGCTTCGCCTTGCACTTTGTCAGCCCAATAAATGAGATTAAGCAATCAGCTTTTGATAACAAAAGTGCTAATCATGCAGTACCAGATTTCAATGGAAAAAATGCAAATATGGACTTTTGTTCCCAGTTTTAAACCAATAGAGAATGGAGATACTGAAAAGTACAGTCAGAACTTGCAAATTTTTCTGGTGTGATCAGGTTTCAGGCTTCTTGCTGGAAAACCACACCCAGTGCTGCCTATGATTGACAGCTCCATTTCTAATCCTGGGAAAGCTGGATGTGTCTTTGTACTCGTTTTGCCTGGAGCTGCGGTTTGAGTGATGGATGGCTGAGCCAGTCAGTGCTGGAGGTAGTGTCCATTACTGCCTTATATTCTGCCCAGCCACATCATTGGGTGCTGGTTATTGCAGTCTAAACTGTGTATCTAGTGCTCTTGTCATTGCGTTTCTTGCTATTCTGTGTATTGACTTCTGCTTTGCCTACTGGCCATTCTATTTGCTATACGATTCTGTACCTTTGCTGCCATCTTGGTTTTGACCCTGTTTGTTTGACTTCGCTTGTCTGTCGTTATCTGTTGTTTGTCCCTCAGTATCGTTTATCTCCTTGTGTGACCCCACCTTCCTGTCTGTCTAGTGTCGGTTTATGTTACTAGTGTGAACACTGACCTATATCTGTATTCCGGTTACCTGTCCGCTCCACCATCCAGCAGCTGCCAGATGAAGTAAGTTTTCCCTGTCATCTTGTAGGGTAGCTCAGGGACCGTCAGTAAGGTTCCTGATAGTGGGTTCGCCCTTACCAGGGCGGTTTATCTGCTTTAGGCAGGGCCTTAGCCCACAGGGCTACCACTTGCCTAGTCTGACTGATTGTGGTTGTGCGGTTGCTGGACAGGTAGTGACAGGTAGTGACATACACATTGCTGTTATTTTAGTATTGGGAGTGATACGTTTATTTTGTTACATACTAACCATAATGGTTTTCAGGCAATCAAAATACCCAGAAAATTCCTAGAAGGCAAAATTTTGTTATGTTCTTCCATCCACAGACAAGTTACATATGTACAAATGCCTCCATTATCTTCAATTTTAAAAGATAAGTGATTGGTTATGACAGTGCAGTCGAACATATATATGGAATCATGGTAAAACTTTATTACCGCAATTCAGTGATTCTCAATTACATCTTGAAGGCTGATCAATAATGACTACTTTCATATTATAGGCTAACTCTTTGAAGTGAACTACTCACTGGAGGCTTCAAGTACTTTTATATGCATTGAATTTTAGAACCACACAGTAAATGATGTCTAGTCTTTTCAACTTCTCTTTCATGATATAGCACTCTTTACTCAGCCTTTCTTCATGTGTCTATATCTTTTTTTTACAATTCTAAACATATAACTTAAGATATATTCTTTATTCTTTTTCAATATTATTCTTTATCACACTGGAAAACTGTACTCTTTGTATTCATTCACTAAACATTTTACCCTTACAAACTTCCTTCTTTCTTCAATATATAAATTGTTGCTTTTAATTTTATATAATTTATAGATTAATTATCGACCTTCAAAAGATTGAAACAATGAAACTTAAGATTTCTTTGCTTGCTTCATTAATATGTGTTTTTTTTTAAATAAGTAGTTGTTTTAACTCAGTAGTTTGTCCTCTTTCCCAACAAATGAGTGTTGAAAAAGGATAAATAGCATGTCACATAATAGATTTGTAGAATGACCAAGTCACATTTTAAGTAATATAGCCTAATATTTTATCATGTGGTATTTCAATGCTAAATTATGCTTGTAGACCAGATTTTTCAAGTAAATATTTATGAGCATTTTCAAAAACCTTAAAAAGCTTTGGGGGTAAAATAGCTTAATTTTCAAACTTTACACCTGTCTTTTTTGATGGTACAGTTTAAGTTACTAAAGAGGTAGTCAAATCTGACAACTGAGTTTGTGGGTTTATTAGGGCTTTATCAAAAAAGTCACAGTTTATTGTCTAACAAATGCAATCATAGAATTACAACATTTAAAGGAAATCTACCATGAAAATCCATCATTATAAACAAGGGACATTTTACTCATAGATCCAGGAACTGTAACTGTGGTAATCTTCTTATATCTATTATCCATGGTTACCATAGCCCCTTTGTGATCTGGCTTTATGTGCTGTTAAACTGTGTCACCCTCCCCAAGGCTCCATCAGCACTTGTGAAGTGAAGAAATGATGTTTTAATCTTAGACAGTGTAACAGCCCGTAAAGCCAGCTCGCAGAATGGCTGTGGTAGCCTTTCAGGCTCATTAGCATAATTTTAAAAAGTTGAAGATAACCATGGATAAGAAATATAAGAGGATTACCACAATTACTGTGCCTGGATCTATGAATAAGTATCCCTAGTTTATCAAGCTTGTCAGATATCCTTTAATGACTATGATATCTGTATTCTAGTGTTACATAAAGTGTACTCTATTCTAGTGTAGTGCTGTGCCAACAAAAAAGTTAAAACTGTGATAAGCCCTCCCATTGTACAATGAAGCCCAAAACATGAAGTTATATATTCACCAATTTATTTAAAGAGGACCTGTCACCAGATTTTGACCACCTTGAGTAACAATGCCTGCTAATAAAAGGTTACAGGTCCATATTATCTAAAATAAGCTGTCAGTGGGGCACTGTACCTTAATTACAGATGTTTTTCTGATATGAAAATTAGCTTTTGTGACTCATGTCTGGTATCTGTGACTCATCTCTCTCTCAGGCTAGCAGTGAACCATGCCCCATTATATTGACTGACAGCTCTGTTTCTATTCAAATCACTACCCTTGTACTTAGTGGCCATCTGCTAATATTCAACTACAAACATAAAAACGCTCTATGTACAGATGGGAAATATTGTGTCAAGTTTTTTACATGGTGCCTTGTGTTATGTTCATGTTAATTATATATTCCTCTATGGTGGCCATCTTGGAGCAAGAGAACAAAACAGAAGCCATTTTAAGTATCAGCCGGGGGTCATGCCGGGGGCCAAGCACTGTCCAGTTAAGGTCATGATTCAAACTTCATTATTTCAAACCTGTTTGCTCACCTGCCAACTAATTCCCTTGACATTTAATGAGAAGCCAGTCCGTCCTTCATCTTTTGTTATATTTTGGTTATAGCGCATGCTTATCTCCTTCTTCTCAGGGAAATTAGTATAAACATGTCTATGAACAAGGCCTATTAACCTTTTCCAAGAATGTGCTGATAAATGCATTATGGCCAATAGCATTACAGTATTCTTATCTCCTTTTTTACGTCCCCCAATGCTGCTTTTTCTGTTTTGATATACAACTGTTTTTTTTTGGAAATAAACAGTGTGATTTGAGTGCAGCTAAAGACTGTGTCTGTGTCTTGGGTTTGTTCTCTCCACCTGGTACCAGGAGCCATGAAAGATTTATTGACATTCATGACATGTGACCAGTGACATCATCACAGGTCCTTTAGCCTTCTAAAAATAGCAAACTGTACACCATATATGTGATTACATGAATTCACAGCAGCCTCCATGGAGGATGGAGAGAAGTAGAAGTCTACGGAGGCAGCTGTGACTTCATGTGGTTGGGTACATGCATGGAGTACAGTTTGCTATTATTAAGAGGCTAAAGGACCTGAGATGATGTCACTCTGGTCACATGAACTGTGACCAGTAAGTAGGCATAAGGCATGGGGAGTATTAGATGGGAGGGGTCAGATGAAAAGGCACTTTCCCCTTTGATGGCAGGGAATATTAGATTAAAGGTGATTCATGTGGATATAAGGGAAACAATTTTAGCTAAAAGAAGGGTGTCAATCAGTTAATAGAGCTCTTTCAGAACCTGTCACTTGCTGTATATGTGAAAATTTGGTGACATATTCCCTTTAAGGCACACAGATTAATATTTTGTAGTATTTTGTTCCCTCAAACAATCCAGTGCTCTTTTGATGACTCTATACAATTTTATCTTATTCCTTTAAGGCCTTCCATATCACAAATATTAGGCTCTATAAACATCATACTTCCCAAGTGTCAGTCCACTGATGTCTATATATTGAACTGGCATCCATTCAATTAAGCAAATGATGTGTTGCTAATTGTATTACGCATTCTGTCTCCAACGTGAAGTAAATATGGTACTGGATTGTATGGAAAATTGCTATATAGACAAAAATAACCCTCTATTAAATATAATGCTTGACAAAAGTATATATTTATCATTTCTGGAGGAAGCAGTATGCAAATTTCTCTGCTTATTGGGACTGGCAACCTACATTAGGGCTTGTTGCAACAGCAATATACTTTCATAAAAGTAAGCATGCCATAAATGTGATAAATATTACTACTAGAAAATATCAGCGTCTATGCCAGAGAACACAGAAAAAGATTTAACAAAATACTGCCTCAGATCCTAGAGTAGACTTGTCAGATTTGTAATATATGTATTTTATTACATAGATGACAGAATATAAGCTTGCAGCCGAGACAAATGATTGGAGAACACTTGAAAACATTCCACAATTTAACCACATTATAGTCTTATATTCAACAACTCAAAGCCTTCAAAACTATATAATAATAATAATAATAACAAAAAAATGTCTTAATGCAATAGATATAGCTTGCAGAATCTCCAAATCTTATTTTGAGTGTTTTTGATTAAACCCAGCGTGGTCTGACACGGATTTGAGTTTTCTTGATATGCTTGGGAACATATTTCATTTTTATATGTTAAAAACATATTCCTTTTTTCCATTTCTTTCACACTTTTATGTGTCCTCTTTGGTCATTTTGTCCAAGGGAATATGAATATTTGAATTGGATTTCAAGCAAAGGAAATTAGTTGTGTACAGCGTTTTTCCAAATGAGTCAAGTAATTATAAAAAAATATGCCGGAATCAGTTAGACAATTGGAGGATTAAATGCACAAAAAATGACTTCAACAATGAGAAAAAAAATCCCTTGCACAACTCTAAGGTGTAAGAAACACTCCAAAATGCCCCACAAATATAAGGTTCCAGCTAAGATTTGTGTAAGGAAATCTCTAATACATAATGAGATGAACAGCTGAAACTGAAACTTAAGTAATGCTAATAATAGAAAAAAGGAAGGAACTAGTGATGCAATTTGAAAAACTTCTAGGCTTTTAGCAGGAGAGCCTATTCGGCAAGTTGCAAATATAATGAAAATAATCTCAGAAAAGAGAAAAAGTAGATAAAACAAAAAAACATGAACAAAAAAATTATAAAATTCTAATTCATATTAGTCCATTGTGTCTGCCCGGCAGGGAGACAAAGGCAACTTGATTGCAGGGTGCCGGGGGCTGTCATGGCAGCCGGAGGTCAGGTAAAGACCTCCGTGTCTGCCATCTATGGTGGCCTATTTCTAAGGACCTTAGTAAATGATCCCCACTATTAACTCTATTACATTATTTACTCTAATGTATAGTTAGCATAAAAACTATTTTGAATATCTCTACCCAAGGCATTCAAGGGCCTACACTATCCATAACTAAGCAGATACAGTTAGAAATTAACTATGCATAATTAATTTACAAAATTATATAATATAACAATGTATTAATTCATATACCAAAAAAACTGCCGTGTATAAAGAAAGTGTCTTCATAAAGTAGATTTTTTTCCATATAAATTAAAATTAAATTAACTAGAATGCAAAAATTCTTGACCTGCCAATTTTCCGGTTATAAAATTACATATTTCTTATGTATGCACTTTATGTCACTTTGTCTCTTACAAGTAATTTCAAAAACAGAGAAAGCATTTGAACATAGCTGCAATGAAGTGCATAAATTGTCACTTACTATATAAATTAAACCCACCAGGGTTCCTGAGTGGGTGGTATGTCATTGGGAAGATTGGATTCCTATTTCAGAAGCCATTTGACTCATTTTACCCTCAGCCTGGGCTCAATAGGAAGGTTATACATAGTTGATTCAGATACATAAGGAATGTTATTCATAATGATATTTTTTTATTTTATTTATAAACTGTTTTTATGTACACTTTGTATTTACATATTTATGTATTTGCATAATTCTTACAGATTAACAAAACATAAAACAATTAGATGCATGGCTTGTAATGGTAAATTATTTCTCGAACATTACATCAAATATTAAAAAAAATTGCTTAACAGAATTAATAGATGAATATTACAAACCTATTATTAGCACGCTATATCTTAGTGAGGTTCTATAGGCAGTTATTGCAAAAGAAATATTTTTATTAATAGTATATTTTTGTTTTACATCAATGATTATATAAGTTACTGTCAGGATTTGGGGTCAGTGAACCCACTGGAACACTGTGGGAGATGGTACCAGCTGACACCTGGAACTGGAATCTAAGTGGCACCTGATTGTCACCAGAGCCTGCCGAAAAGTGGGATGGTCTTGCTTCGGAAGGGTGCCACCAGCTTATTCCTCAGGTGCGACTAGCCTGTGGTGGCAGCCAAGGTCGCCTACAGAATCGGGATACAAGATCGAAGTCAGGAAAAGGCACAAAGTCAGGGATGGCGGCAGAGAAGCGACAGTCACAGGTCAGATCCGAGGTCACAACAGGAATTCAGGCAAGGCAGGAAATGGGAACAGGGAAGAACACAGGAACACACTGGGAAGCTTTCACTTACCCTGGACAGGAGCAGGATCATGGAGTGGTAAGTGAGGGAAGGGGGGCGGCGCACCACAGAGAGGGGCACGGGTGTGCCTGTGATCCAAGACATGGATTGTGGGGGCACCCGTGACAGTTACTACTGTAATTACCATGTTAATTTATCACTTTTATTATCATCTCTTTGCACAATTATTGAATATAAATATTTCAACCACTATGTAAATTCCCATCCTGGGCGTATTGTTTATAATATTCTACTAGCAACAAAAGTTCAGGTTTTGTTTGCATGACTAAGCAAGTTCTTAGCTATGGAAACAGACATAATTTTGTTTTTTTCATGGCCAAGTTAAATCCTTGTGGATTCCATTTTATACAGCTCCTCATCAGAAGACTCTGTGCATTGGAATCATGGGGCCCATATTTATTTATCTTTTCTCATTCTACTTTTCAGTTAGTCTTGTTCTGTTTTGGCATTTTTTCTGAGTATAATTTATTTTAAAGGGGTATTCCCATGAAGACAAGATTCTTAAATATACTCAGTATAACAAAATAACACAATTTCTAATTAACAGTTATTAACAAAAATACAGAATTTCAAAGATAAATTTCCAACTTGTTCTGGTGTATTCAATTACAGGCAGTCCCCGGCTTACATACAAGATAGGGTCTGTAGGTTTGTTCTTAAGTTGAGTTTGTATGTAAGTCGGAACTGTATATTTTATCATTGTAATCCCAGCCAGAACTTTTTAGGTCTCTGTGACAATTGGATTTTAAAAATGTTGGGTTGTCATAAGAACCAAGATTAACACTAAAGCTTCATTACAGACACCTGTGATAACTGTTATAGCTGATCATTGGAGCCTAGGACTAAAGTACAATAAATTACCAATATCCAGGGGTCCGTTTGTAACTAGGGGTCGTATGTAAGTCGAGTGTTCTTAAGTAGGGAACCACCTGTATACAAGGCAAATTCTTCTCATGAATAGTTTCTCTAGTCTGCACAATACAGTTTGCTCTCCATCCACTAGTGCCTCCATCCATTATGCATTTTAAGATAAGCTCAGACACAGACACTCACAGATTTCATCATCTCTCTGTAATGTTGCAGGCTAGACAACAGACTCACTGGCTGTGTTGAACAACAAACTGTTACTGAAGAATTAATAGGTACAGAAAATGTCCATATGATGCATAAAATAACTTTTCAAACAATGGGTTTGCTTTAGTCGAACTGCAGGACTGTTGGTCCTTCTTCAGCCGTGCACCTGCAGTACGGGAAACTCTCTTTCCATCCATGCTGTTCTGAGACCTTACCTGCAGGCTTTCCTTTTCTGGTTCTCAGTACTCAGTTCCCAGTACTTTACCTTCCTAATAGTGGCTTATTTCTTGGCCAGGAGCACACAGCCACATAGCCACTCTTACCAGCTCCTCTAACCTCTTACACTAAATCACTTCCTCTTCCTGCCTCTTCTGGAATCTCCTCCTCTGTACTCTGGTGCCATCTACTGGACGGAGATCCACACTGCAACCCCTTGTTACATCTCATATCTGATCTGTCTCCTCAATCTTTTTCTATGTGTCAGATATTAGGGAATGTTGAGAAGCTATATGAAGTATAGATAAACCTGTACAGTGATTATCTAAGCACATTGTTAGCACATAGCATCTCATAGCACAGAGGGATTATTATGAGTCTGCTTTGAGAGCCCCCGCCCACACTCTGGAATCTTACACTGACCATCACTGAGTTATAGGAGCTAAAACAGCAATAAAACTGAGTAAAATTGTAAAGTAATAAGTTAAAAATTATTGTTATTGTGTAAACATCACTACAGGATTAAAACTAGAGAACTTTCTTTCATATTGAAAAAGGGCTTAATTAGGGCTTAATTAGGGTTAATTTATCTTGTGTGTTGTCTGCAATTTTTCCTTTTTAAAAGTCAAAAATTTTTGTGCAAAAAAAGTCTTTAAGTGTTTGTCCTGTTTCTTTCAGCCAAGTTCAGCAGTTGAGACTAGTCAAGTTTTTGCACACTTTCTTGTGCCAATAAAACTAACTTAAGTCTAAACAGCTGGATCCCTTTGGTAAATAATGCAAATCCATCCTAAATCTGTGCACCACAAGTTGTGATGTAAATAAGGAAAATTTGCTGAAAAATGTGAAAAAAACAACGAAATGTGCAACGAAGATTAGAAAGAAAAAATGATAAATCTCCCCCAAGGTGCAAAGAATAATATTATAATTAATGCAGCTATATAAGATTAAGATACCACTACACCAGGAACATTATCGGAACCACCACATAATCACACAATAAACATAATCAGATAAATAAACAAACTATTAATAAACACCAATTAACACACAAGCACAGCAGACTATCTACTGTACATGATTACAGTACCATTATATATTATATCTGATGCCCTACAATTAGTTGTGAGCAGACCCAAACAATGCAAATCTGTTCAATACCAACCCATGTAGCCAACCCTGTGCTTTATTAAAAGTTTGGGACCTGGTCCGGGTTTAGCTCAAAGCCCCCCACCCCCACCCCCCACACACACACTGTTAATTCTTTAAATTCAGTTGGCAAAGGCGTCAGCAGCATTTAAATGGCTAAACCTTCTTTCCTTCACTTTTAACTTTTAAAAGGACGTTGTGGCATGTATATTGAAGCCAGTATAATGGCAACTTTCCTTGAATATCATATCCAGGATATAGAGTACAGTGTTCTCAGGATAACAACTACAGTATATTCACATCTCACCTCATAACAACATATGGCCCAAGTTTCAAGTTTCCAAACTTCAAAATCTTTTTAGGTTTGGATTGGGACACGAAGCAAAGCCACCATGAACCACATCCCCAGTTATTTGTTAAGTTGCTGTCAAAATCGCAGACGGAAACCAAATAATTGTGTCTCTCTGTCTGACGCCATTTTGGCAATGTGAGTATAATAACTTTTACTGTACAAACACTGCAAATAAAAAGTAAATATTTATTTTCGTATCCCATGAAAGTGTGCCAAAATCTACAATGTCCGGCTTTATTATGAGGGAAAGTGAACATCGATTCATGATTTCATACAAATATCTCTGTGATTGTGAAATTAATGCTTTAATAGTTGTTACTTATCACAGGATATGACATGTATTGTATCGTGTTGATGCGCATAAATTTTAATGAGGACTGTTTGTATAGCACATTTGCCATGATTAAGGGTTTACGTGAAACACGTTGACTTTGCTTTGGACTTTGTTTTTGTGATGTATATGAAGTAAGAAGTAAGGATTTTATCTACCGTATATACTCGAGTATAGGCAACGTTTTTCAGCACAAAAAAACATGCCGAAAAACTCTAATTCGGCTTATACTTGAGTCAAGAAAAAAAAATAAAGTCAGAACTCACCTTTCCTATGTCCCTTGCAGGTCTTCTCTTCTGCAGTCCGGCAGCAGAACGTCTGTGTGCCCCGGCCGGCACACACTATGACGTCAGCCACCGCTGTCATCATATTGTGTGTGCCGGACAGGGGCTGGGTGGCTATATAATATGGGTGAAGGGGACTGCCTAGCTATAAACTGGCGGATGCGGCCAATGCATTTCCCAGCCTAGGTTATATTCAAGTCAAAAGGTTTTCCTAGTTGTGGTGGCAAAATTAGGGGCCTTGGCTTATATTCGGGTCGTCTTATACTCGAGTTTATACAGACCTTTGGATGTTGCAATACTACTATTATGAGTTAATACCATACCCGGTCTCTACAGCATTGCGTTTTATTTTTCTTGATATTCAGTCCGATTTTACATATAATAAGGTATATATTGGTGCTGTAAGTAATTGCATTTAATATACTGACCCTCGATAATACATATAAACACCCCAATATATATACAGCACCTTCTAATATATGTACAGCACCATCAATTCCCTTGATGAATTACCAAAAAGAGATAGCAGTCTGTTTTTTATGGTAAGACATTGGTACTGACCTTGTCAGGGCTAGGGTCCTGGACCAGTTTTCTTCACTTCCTGGCCACTATTCAATTCCTGCTGTATCATAGACAGTTGATGCTTTTTGAATCAATACGACACAATACACTATACATATCTTGTGATAAGTAACAACTGGTAATGTATGAATTTCACAAATACAGAGATATTTACATGAAATTTAACCCTTTCAGGATTTTCATATTTAATCTAATGGTAAAAAACTGTTGTTCTTGAAGATCCTGAGTGCAGGCCCACTATTTCAACGAGGACTGTCCACAGAAAAATACAGAAGTTATATATTGGAAAAAATGCAAAACAAATGAAAACCAGTTAGATTTTTAGCATTTTTGCTTTTATTTAAAAATGGCCAAATGGAAAAATACTATAGAAGTGAGGTATCATATGTGGTACATATGGGGTATCGGAATACTTAGGATAAATTGGGTTTCCCTTGAAATGCACTCTGCTGCGATTCACTAAGATCGTGCGCCCGATATCCTGCATGTGTCACTTCCCTGCTCAAGTCCTCCGGGGTTCACCTTCTTCTTCCTGGCGTATGTAAGTGCATTGTCTTGTGACACAATTTGAATCTTAAATCCTGCGCTCAATCTGAATCAGTCGGATCGTTTGACGGCACGCCCCCCTATTTCTGTCGCATGAAAGCCATTACAGCTTTGTCACAATCTGATCGTGTGATACAATACCGAAGAAAGTGAGCAGTGCAACCCTTAGTAAATAAGCCCCACTGTGTCTCAGGTTTGCTTGTTTTGCACCTGGTTTGTCCGTTTTCTTGTCTTGTAATATATATATATTAAAAAAAAAAACTAAACATTCTAATCAACCCCCTTTCCCTAGAACTAATATAAATAAACAGTAAAAATCATAAATATGTTAGGTATCGCTGCATGATAAAATGTGTGATCTATCAAAATATTATAGCGGTTTAACCCAGTAATGGAAAATAGTGCCTAAAGTTGCAAATACCATTTTTTTGCCGTTTTGAAAAATATTAAAAATTGAATTAAAAAAGTGATCAAAAGGCCATACAGTACTAAAAATGGTAACATTGAAAATGTCATCAAAATCACAAAAAATTACAACACCCACAGCTCCTTACACTGAAGTATGAAAAAGTTATTAGCGCCACAAGATGGCAAGATGAAGAATTTTTTTTTTGTACGTGAGGTTTTAATTTTTTAAATGGATGAAAACGTTATAAAACCAATACAAAGTTAGTATACCAATGATCGCAATGACCCAAAGAATGAAGAAGACATGTCATTTGGGGAGCACAGTGAACGCCTCAAAATCCAAGCCCACAAGAATATGACGCAAATTAGTTTTTTCACCAGTTTCAGTTCTCTTGGAATTTGTTTCCTGGTTTCCAGTACATGGAATATTAAATACAATCACTATTATGTTCAATTTGTTAAGCAATAAACAAGCCCTCATACAGCTCTTTACATAGAAATATGTAAAAGTTATAGATTTTTGAAGGTGAGGAGTAAAAAATGGAAACTCAAAAAAAGGTCCTCAGTGGGAAGGGGTTAATGGTGCGATGATGAAATGTAACATTTTAAAAATGTGCTGTATATTTTTTCATGTTGCATTCAGTTAATTTGCATTTTGGGAAGCGGAGACCTTTCCAGTAATGAAAAGGGAGGTTTTTTTCAAGTGCCCCAGGCGCAGACAATGAAAACCACAAAGTGCCAGATTTTTGCTTGCACCCAAAAAATTCACAACCCAGAGACATATCTACCAACTGCGCCAACAAATTGTGCAAAAAAATTCCCCAAAACGATCAAAAAAAAAATGATCAATGCCCCCGATAATACCAACTGTAATACATTTCTTCCTCTCAACATTGATAAAACCTAATTATTAGCCACTGCATGTCTGACTGTCCCAAATCACAACAGCCTTGTAAAAAGAGAAGCTTTGTAATTCCATCCATATATTATTTTATTACACTGGATTCTGGCACATTTCCCAATCTACTACATTACATTACAAAGGGAATTTCTGACTCGTTTCAAGCTCAATTTTACAGTACATAAATTGTTCTAGAGTTCACATTCTATGACTACAAAAAGATTGAAGAAAAGTATTAAAAGACATGTATCATCTTCTTGAAAATTAGGCATGTCATAGGACTCTTCCTTTATATTTAACTATTTTAGCATTGGATAATCTTTAAAGATTTGTTAATTGTGTAGGAAGTTTCATACATTTTAGCGTTGTGTGAAAAACATTCTTTTTATATATATATATATATATATATATATACCGTAAATTCCGGCGTATAAGAAAACCTGGTGTATAAGACGACCCCCCTTCTTTCCTGTTAAAATAAAGAGTTTAAGATTAGAGATGAGCGAGCACTAAAATGCTCGGGTACTCGTTATTTGAGACGAACTTTTCCCGATGCTCGAGTGCTCGTCTCGAATAACGAGCCCCATTGAAGTCAATGGGAGACTGGAGCATTTTTCAAGGGGACCAAGGCTCTGCAGAGGGAAGCTTGGCCAAACACCTGGGAACCTCAGAAAAGGATGGAAACACCACGGAAATGGACAGGAAACAGCAGGGGCAGCAAGCATGGATGCCTCTGAGGCTGCTTAATCGTACCATTATGCCAAAATTATGGGCAACAGCATGGCCATGACAGAGTGACCGAATGAGGCTAGATAGCATCTAAAACATGCAATAATTGACCCTGACACTATAGGGGACGGCATGCAGAGGCAGCGGCAGCAGCGGCAGGCTAGAGAGTGTCATGGTGACATACCCTAAATGGACTCAGGCTTCAAATCAATGGGTGGCAGAGAGGAACCAAAGGAGGTGAACAAGAAGCGCTGAAATGATTTCCTATGTGAACAAAAGGTTGATGGTATATTTAGTCGATAACACAGCATGGTGGCAACATAGTGACCAAGTTCCATAACGTATCTGGTGAAACACCCGAAAAATGAGCCTGACACAGCTCTTTTGATATGGGGATGACATGTGGAGGCAGCAATGGAGACAACTTCCATGATTAAGAGCAACAGTATGGGGCATTCATATTGCGCTGCTATGATTGCAACTTCAGGTCTCCAGCATGGCGGCGACAGATGGGCCGAGTTCCACTATGTATCTGGTGAAACACCTGAAAATTCTGCCTGACACAGCTCGTTTGATAAGGGGATGATGTGCTGCATATCCTCTCGTGCTCCAGCGTCTGGGGTATAGAGAGTTAAAATGAGACATTGGTGGACACTGTGGAGGATCGTGGAGGCAAAATGGACAGGAAACAGCAGGGGCAGCATGCATGGATGCCTCTGAGGCTGCCTAATCTTGGGATGGAGCTGGCGGTCCACTGCCAGGCGAGCTTTCGGCTGTCCAAGCCCCTGTCTCTCGGCTCCTCCCCACCCAAAATGGGCCTGGGGGCCAGAAGCGTTTACTTTGAAAAAATTATAATTTTCAAAGCAGGCCGGGTCGTTTGAATATTTCACCTAAGAATAGTGGAATAACATAGTGGTTCTATTTTTAATTGTTTTTACGGAAATGGTTCCATGATTAAGAGCGACAGTATGGGGCATCCATATTGCGCAGCTATGATTGCAACTTCAGGTCTCCAGCATGGCGGCGACGGATGGGCCGAGTTCCACTATGTATCTGGTGAAACACCTGAAAATTCTGCCTGACACAGCTCGTTTGATAAGGGGACGATGTATGGAGGCAGTAAACTAGTAGTAGATTAAAGGTGCTGCAGTTAAAACTATGTTAGTTGGATCTTGGGATGGAGCTGGCGCTCCGCTGCCAGGCGAGCTTTCGCCTATCCAAGCCCCTGTCTCTCGGCTACTCCCCAAACAGCACTTCTAAGAACCTTTTGTATAAGATCAAGTGTAGTAGCGTTCTTGTAAGTTTGGGATATGGCGAATGAGGGGAATGTAAACAGATGCGCAAGAAGCGCTGAAATAATATCGGTAAATGATTAAAGTTTGCCAGTATATTTTGTGGATTACACAGCAGGGTGGCGACAAAGTTAACAAGTTTGATGTGGAAGCCATGAAAACAACCCAAAATTCTGCCTAACACAGCTCATTTGTAAAGGGGACCATGTTTGGAGGCAGTGAACTAGTAGTAGATTAAAGGTGCTGCAGTTAAAACTATGTTAGTTTGATCTTGGGATGGAGCTGGCGCTCTGCTGCCAGGCGAGCTTTCGCCAATCCAAGCCTTTGTCTCTAGGCTACTCCCCAAACAGCACTTCTAAGAACCTTTTGTATAAGATCAAGTGTAGTAGCGTTCTTATAAGTTTGGGTTATAGCGGGTGAGGGAAATGTAAACAGATGCGCAAGAAGCGCTGAAATAATATCGGTAAATGATAAAAGTTTGCCAGTATATTTTGTGGATTACACAGCAGGGTGGCGACAAAGTTAACAAGTTTGATGTGGAAGCCATGAAAACAACCCAAAATTCTGCCTGACACAGTTCGTTTGATAAGGAGACCATGTATGGAGGCAGCTATATGGACGACTTTTGGAGGCAGCTATGGCGATGACGTGTGGAGGTAGCAATGGAGACAACGTGTGGAGGCAGCTAAAAAGACGACATGTGGAGGCTGCTATGGAGACAATTTAATTTGGATAGTGCCTGTATGTGGCAGTCAAAAAAAGTTTTCAAACCAGAGGAGCAGGTAGGTGGTCCTCCAGAAAAATTAAATAAATTGAGTGTCTGTATGTGGCAGTCCAAAAAAGTTTTCAAACCAGAGGAGCAGGTAGGTGGTCCTCCAGAAAAATTAAATAGATTGAGTGCCTGTATATGGCACTCCCAAAAATTGTTTAAAACAGAGGACCGGGTAGGTGGCCCTCCAGAAACATTAAATACAAAGAGTACTATTGCTAGAGCCAGTTGGCCCTGGCAAAAAATAGCCAGTTTCCTCTGCTTTAGTGTACAAAGAGGAAGAGAAGGAGGACAATGAGGAGGAGGAGTGCATACATTATTCAGGTTGAGCTTCTTTCACCTGGTGGAGAATGAAAATCCGGAGAAATCCAGGCTTTATTCATCTTGATAAGCGACAGCCTGTCAGGGCTGTCAGTCGACAGGCGTGTACGCTTATCGGTGATGATGCCACCATCTGCACTGAAAACCCGCTCGGACAACACGCTAGCGGCAGGGCAGGTAAGAACCTCCAAGGCGTACAGCGCCAGTTCGTGCCACATGTCCAGCTTTGAAACCCAGTAGTTGTAGGGAGCTGTGTGATCATTTAGGACGATGGTATGGTCAGCTACGTACTCCCTCACCATCTTTCTGTAAAGATCAGCCCTACTCTGCCGAGACTGGGTACAGGTGACAGTGTCTTGCTGGGGTGACATAAAACTGGCAAAGGCCTTGTAAAGCGTACCCCTGCCAGTGCTGGACAAGCTGCCTGCTCGCCTACTCTCCCTCGCTACTTGTCCCGCAGAAGTACGCCCTCTGCCGCTAGCGCTGTCAGAAGGGAAATACTGTTTCAGCTTGTGCACCAGGGCCTGCTGGTATTCAAGCATTCTCACACTCCTTTCCTCTCCAGGGATGAGAGTGGAAAGATTTTGCTTGTACCGTGGGTCCAGGAGAGTGAATACCCAGTAATCGGTGCCAACGCGCAAGAATTCACTCCCCTCACTGGCCTGACTGTCCATTTCCTCCTCCTCCAACTCCTCCAACTCCTCTTCTTCTGCCTATACACGCTGAACAGTGAAGGACTGAACAATGGTCCCCTCTTCTGTCTCGCCAACATTCTCCTCCTCTTCCTCCTCATCCTCCTCCACCTCCTCCGATATGCGCTGAGAAACAGACCTAAGGGTGCTTTGGCTATCAACAAGGGAATCTTCTTCCCCCGTCTCTTGTGACGAGCGCAAAGCTTCCGGCTTCATGCTGACCAGAGAGTTTTTCAACAGGCCAAGCAGCAGGATGGTGAGGCTGATGATGGCGGCATCGCCACTGACCATCTGTGTTGACTCCTCAAAGTTACTCAGCACCTGACAGATATCAGACATCCACGTCCACTCCTCATTGTAGACTTGAGGAAGCTGACTGACCTGACTACCAGTTCTGGTGGAAGTTGACATCTGGCAGTCTGCAATCGCTCTGCGCTACTGGTAAACTCTGGATAACATGGTTAATGTTGAATTCCACCTCGTGAGCACGTCGCACAACAGTCGGTGAGCGGGCAGTTGGAGGCAGCGCTGCGCTGCCCTGAGAGTGGCAGCATCTGTGCTGGACTTCCTGAAATGCGCACAGATGCGGCGCACCTTCATGACCAAATCAGACAGATTAGGGTATGTCTTGAGGAAACGCTGAACTATGAGATTTAACACATGGGCCAGGCATGGCACATGTGTCAGTCTGCCGAGTTGCAGAGCCGCCACCAGGTTACGGCCGTTGTCACACACAACCATGCATGGCTTCAGGTTCAGCGGTGCCAGCCACAGATCAGTCTGCGCCGTGATGCCCTGTAATAGCTCTTGGGCAGTGTGCCTTTTATCGCCTAGGCTCAGCAGTTTGAGCACCGCCTGCTGTCGCTTAGCGATGGCACTGCTGCTGTGCCTAGAGCTACCGACTGATGGCGCCATGCCCACGGATGGTAATTCAGAGGAGGAGGTGGAGGAGGGGTGGGAGGAGGAGGAGGCATATTAGGCCTTTGAGACCTAGACCGAGGTAGGCCCCGCAATCCTCGGCATCGGCAGTATATGACCAGCCCCAGGGTCAGACTCGGTCCCAGCCTCCACCAAGTTAACCCAATGTGCCGTCAGCGATATATAGTGGCCCTGCCCGGCAGTACTCGTCCACGTGTCCGTGGTCAGGTGGACCTTGTCAGAAACGGCGTTGGTCAGGGCACGGATGATGTTGTCTGACACGTGCTTGTGCAGGGCTGGGACGGCACATCAGGAAAAGTAGTGGCGGCTAGGGACCGAATGCTGAGGGGCGGCCGCCGCCTTGAGGTTTCGAAAGGCCTCGGTCTCTAAGAGCCTATAGGGCAGCATCTCCAGGCTAAGCAGTTTGGAGATGTGGAAGTTGAGGGCTTGGGCGTGTGGGTGGGTTGCACTATACTTCCTTTTGTGCTGCAGCATCTAGGGAATGGAGAGCTGAACGTTGGTGGATGCTGTGGAGGATTGTGAAGATGGGGTTTTCGCACGGGAGGTGTTTGGGCCGGGGTCCTGGGCAGGGGGCTGACTAGCAGATGACACAGGGGAAGGAGCAGTGGCCGGCCGGAGGTGAACGGGCTTGGTGCCATTGAGTGGGGTGTTTAGCATTCATATGCCTGCGCATACTGGTGGTAGTTAAGCTAGTAGTTGTGAAACCCCTGCTGATCCTGGTTTGGCACAGGTTGCACACCACAGTCCGTCGGTCATCCGGTGTTTGTTTAAAGAACCTCCAGACTTCTGAAAATCTAGCCCTCGCCACGGGAGCTTGACTACGGGAAACATTTGGCGCTGATGCACCAGCTCTGGCCCTGCCTCTCCGTCTGGCCCCACCACTGCCTCTTCCAACCTGTTCTGCTATAGGACTCGCCTCTGTCTCAGAAGCACTGTGTTCACCCGGCCTATCAACCCAGCTTGGGTCTGTGACCTCATCATCCTCCGATTCCCTCAGTCTGCTCCCCCCTCGGACTTCCTGCCCTGACAACAATTTCACCACTGTCTGACAACCGTGTCTCCTCATCGTCCGACACCTCTTTACACACTTCTTCCACTACGTCAAGAAGGTCATCATCACCCACAGACTGCGACCGGTGGAAAACCTGGGCATCGGAAAATAGCTCAGCAGCAACTGGACAAGTGGTTTGTGACTGTGGGAAGGGTCCAGAAAACAGTTCCTCAGAGTATGCCGGTTCAAATGCCAAATTTTGCTGGGAGGGGGCAGACTGGGGGGAAGGAGGCTGAGGTGGAGGAGCTGGAGGAGTGCCGATTTCGGTGAAATGGGTGGACTGCGTGGAAGACTGACTGGTGGACAAATGGCTAGAAGCATTGTCCGCAATCCACGACATCACCTCTTTGCACTGTTCTGGCCTCAACAGTGCTCTACCACGAGTCCCAGTAACTTGAGACATGATGAACCTAGTAGTGTAGCTCTGCAGCGTTCCCCTGCTCCCTCATCACCAGGTGGTGTCTCACCCCGCCCAGGAACACGACCTCTGACCTCTGCAGTAGTTGGACGCCCACGTCCATGCCCTCGTCCTCTACCCCTAGCCCTCGGGTTAAACATTTTCCAATTTTTTTTTTTTTTTTAAACAAAACGATGCTATCCTATTGCTATGGCTAGTTTCTAACCTACACTGACAGCACACAACTGGATTTTGTGCTGTGCCTGATGAAAGAAATAAACGTAAAAAAAAAATAAATCAGCAGACTGCGCCTAATTCAAATCAAACCCCTAATAAATTGTCCCACTTCGGTGTTTAAGGTGGATATGTGTGTCACTAAGAGCTAAATACAACAGTCGCAAGTCTCCCAGCAAATTCCTCACAATATGGTACTAGCTGCACTACTAGTGGCAGCAAGCCCAGCCACAAGCAAACCAAAAAAAGTAAAATATAACGCTATTGTAGGACTAAAAGAGCCGTTGGGGTTCTCCTATGGCTATTTTCTAGCCTACACTCAAAGCACACTGCTTTGCCAGATTACTTTGAGGTATAAAAAGAAATAAACGTAAAAAAAAAAAAATCAGCAGACTGTGCCTAATTCAAATCAAACCCCTAATAAATTGTCCCACTTCGGTGTTTGAGGTGGATATGTGTGTCACTAAAAGCTAAACACAATGGTCGCAAGTCTCCCAGCAAATTCCTCACAATATGGTACTAGCTGCACTACTAATGCCAGCAAGCCCAGCCACAAGCAAACAAAAAAAGGAAAATATAACACTATTGTAGGCCTAAGTAAGCCGTTGGGGTTCACCTATGGCTATTTTATAGCCTACACTGAAAGCACACTGCTTTGCCAGATTACTTTGAGTTATAAAAAGAAATAAACGTAAAAAAAAATAAATCAGCAGACTGTGCCAAATTCAAATCAAACCCCTAATAAATTGTCCCACTTCGGTGTTTGAGGTGGATATGTGTGTCACTAAGAGCTAAACACAACGGTCGCAAGTCTCCCAGCAAATTCCTCACAGTATGGTACTAGCTGCACTACTAGTGGCAGCAAGCCCAGCCACAAGCAAACAAAAAAAAAGGAAAATATAACGCTATTGTGGGCCTAAGTAAGCCGTTGGGGTTCTTCTATGGCTATTTTCTAGCCTACACTCAAAGCACACTGCTTTGCCAGATTACTTTGAGTTATAAAAAAAAATAAACGTAAAAAAAAATAAATCAGCAGACTGTGCTTAATTCAAATCAAACCCCTAATAAATTGTCCCACTTCGGTGTTTGAGGTGGATATGCGTGTCACTAAGAGCTAAACACAACGGTCGCAGGTCTCCCAGCAAATTCCTCACAGTATGGTACTAGCTGCACTACTAGTGCCAGCAAGCCCAGCCACAAGCAAACTAAAAAAAGGAAAATATAACGCTATTGTAGGCCTAAGTAAGCCATTGGGGTTCTCCTATGGCTATTTTGTAGCCTACAATGAGAGCACACTGCTTTGCAAGATGAGTTTGAGCTATAAAATGAAATACAGCTAAAACAAAAAAAAATCAGCAGACTCTGCCTAATTCTACTCAAACCCCTAATAAATTGTCCCACTTTGGTGTTTGAGGTGGATATGTGTGTCACTAAGAGCTAAACACAACGGTAGCAAGTCCCCCTGCAAATTCCTCACAATATGGTACTAGCTGCACTACTAGTGCCAGCAAGCCCAGCCACAATCAAATAAAAAAAAAAAAAGTATAACGTTATTGTAGCCCTAAGAAGGGCTGTTGGGTTCTTGTAGAATCACTCCTGCCTAACACTATTCTAATAGAACACCCTAACGCTTTCCCTGACCAGCAGCAGCTCTCTCCCTAGCGGCATCCAGACACAGAATGATCCGAGCAGCACAGGCAGGGGCTAGTCTATTCCAGGGTCACCTGATCTGGCCAGCCAACCACTGCTATCGACGTGTAAGGGTACCACGTCATGCTGGGTGGAGTGCAGAGTCTCTTGGCTTTTGATTGGCTCTGTTTCTGGCCGCCAAAAAGCAAAACGGCGGGAGATGCCATTTTCTCGAGCGGGCGAAGTATTCGTCCGAGCAACGAGCAGTTTCGAGTACGCTAATGCTCGAACGAGCATCAAGCTCGGACGAGTATGTTCGCTCATCTCTAGTTTTCATACATTTACAAAAATGAAAACCTCCTGTACAAAAATTATTTTTTTGAATTTGCCAACTTCTGGCGCTAATAACTTTTTTATACTTTGGTGTACGGAGCTGTGGGTGGTGTCATTTTTTGTGAAATTTGATAATATTTTCAATGATTTCATTTTTAGGACTGTACGACCTTTTGATCACTTTTTATAGATTTTTTTATATTTTTCAAAATGGCAAAAAAGTGGCATTTTCGACTTTGGGCGCTATTTTCCGTTACGGGGTGAAGCGCATTGAAAAACCGTTATCATATTTTGATATATCGGGCATTTTCAGATGCATAGATACCTGATATGTTTATGATTTTTACTGTTTATTTATATTTATGTCAGTTCTAGGGAAAGGGGGGTGATTTGAAATTTTAGGTTTTTTTATTATAATTTTTTTTTTTTATTATTTTTATTTATACTATTTTTCAGACTCCCTAGGGTACTTTAACCCTAGTTTGTCTGATCGATCCTATCATATATTGCCATACTACAGTATGGCAGTATATGGGGATTTTCCTCCTCATTCATTCCAATGTGCTATCAGCAATATTGTGTTTAAAATGGGATCCTGGTATAAAATGGGAAGATGTCTTTTTATTATATGTATTACTTGATTATATTGGCAAGTGTAATCAGTGGAAAAAGTTACCTGGTCAGTACTTTTATTTTTTCTATCTGTTTTAGTGTTGGTGGAACGATTAGTATAAAGTAAATGAGACCTGGATTTGTTTCTTAGGGTATCTTTTGTGTGTGAAATAAGGGTTTTATTGTATCCTCTTCCGTATAGACGTTGAGTAATATTAATAGAGGTTTCTAAATATTGTTTTTCTTGTGTACAGATTCTTTTAGCCCTAATAAATTATCCTTTAGGTAGATTTCTGACTACATGTGATTGGTGACAGCTAGTGGCATGTAACAAAGTGTTGCCTGCAGTGGGCTTTCTATAAAGGTTACATTCTACTTTGCGATTTTCTGGAACACCTGTCAAACATAAATCCAAAAATGCTATAGAGGTGGCTGAAAAAGAATAGGTGAAACGTATATTATGATTATTGTCATTGAGATATGAAATAAATGAAACAATGTCTGTTTCTCTACCAGTCCATATTAGAAGACAATCATCTATAAATTTTCCATAATACTTTATGTTGTGACGATAGGGATTAAGAGTAGAGAAAACTGTCTCTTCTTCAAACCAGGTCATAAACAAATTCGCTAATGAAGGTGAAAATCTCGAGCCCATGGGGCATCCTTGTTTCTGTAAATAAATTTTTTTGTCAAAAACAAAATAATTATTTGTAAGCAAAAATTGTAGAATGTCCAGTATAAAAGCAATATCCAGTTCAGAAAAAACACTGTACTTGCAAAGATGATATTGGATTGAAGTTTTAAAAACCATGGATTCTTTTGTTTGGGAACAAAACTTTTTTTGGGTCACATGCGATGTCATCTCACTGTACACATCTATTCCTCACAATCTGGCTATTCAAGCAGTCCAATGTCATCTTTGCAAGTACAGTGTTTTTTCTGAACTGGATATTGCTTTCATACTGGACATTCTACAATTTTTGCTTACAAATAATTATTTTGTTTTTGACAAAAATTTTTATTTACAGAAACAAGGATGCCCCATGGGCTCGAGATTTTCACCTACATTAGCGAATTTGTTTATGACCTGGTTTGAAGAAGAGACAGTTTTCTCTACTCTTAATCCCTATCGTCACAACATAAAGTATTATTGAAAATTTCACGTACAAAAGATACCCTAAGAAACAAATCCAGGTCTCAGTTACTTTATACTAATCGTTCCACCAACACTAAAACAGATAGAAAAAATAAAAGTACTGACCAGGTAACTTTTTCCATTGATTACACTTGCCAATATAATCAAGTAATACATATAATAAAAAGACATCTTCCCATTTTATACCAGGATCCCATTTTAAACACAATATTAAAATCAGGATGCCGTTTTTCGGCTAGAAATTCTGCCACCCTTGGTGACGTTTTGTCTCCCAATTTATTTTCTTCTTCACATACGAATCCCACATGGTTAAACTGTAAAGGTAGTTTTAAATGTGCTCAACCTGGATGTGGCACATGTAAATACATCTCCAAAATCCAATTTGCACCATCTATACAAAACAATACTATGTACAAAATAAACTCGTTTATAAATTCCAACTCTACATATGTAGTGTATTGTATTATTTGCAATGAATGTTCGCTGCAATACATAGGTAGCACTAAACGGGCTTTGAAACAGAGAATAGCAGAACATATATCAGGGGCTCGCTATGATCCATCCACCATGCATGTAGGAAGCAATATACGTAACATTTCAGCAGTTTCCAGACACTGAAGGGATTTACACAACGGAGACACTTCACATCTATCAGTAGTACCCATAGAACGGGTTAATCGCCCTAAAAGAGGCGGGGATTGGATCAAAGCTCTCCGAAATAGGGAAGCCTACTAGATATTAACCATGAAAACTAGAATACCACTAGGTCTAAATTCCAGGAATTATGTAATGTACATTTGAGTGACTGTCTCTGTCAGTCTCTTTCAGTGACTGTCTTTCTCTTGCAGCCTCTATCAATGACTGTCTGTCTCTTGCAGTCTCTTTTACTGACTCTCTGTCTCTGGCAGTCTCTTTTAGTAACTGTCAACCTCTGGTAGTGTTTTTTATTGACTATCTCTGAAATTCTCGAGTGACTGTCTTTGACAATCTCATTCAGGTTACTGTCTCTGACACTCTTATTTGAGTGAATGTCTCTTACAATTTTATTGAGCTATGATTGGATCACGTCTACATTCAGCCAGTCTAGTATATTAAAGGATGCATGACCCGCATTGGCATCGCCCACATCAGAACTTCTTTCTTCTATTGTATAAACGGAACTAAAAAAAAAACATTAAGTATTAACCTGCCTTCTCTTAGTCTGCAGTCACCGATGCCCCATTTTCAGAATAAAGTGGTCCAACCTGCTCTGACCCATTTTTTTTTTTGCATTAATATACTTAAAAAATGTCTTGGGATTTGTTTTGCTCTTTTTAGCCTGTCTTTCATTTTGTATTTTGGCTGATTTGACTTCCTTTTAGCAGATCTTGGTAAGTTTTTCGTAAGTATTGCAAGCCTCAGGTGACCCATCAGATTTATATTTTTGAATGCCCTGTTTTTATCATTGATTGCCCTTTTAACTGTAGCTGTAAGCCACATGGGGTGTAATCTATACTTGTTACCTACTGGAATACATTTAGAAGTATAATGACCCAGGATAGATTTGAATTTCTCCCATTTAACATTAGTATCATCACATGACAGTATTTGATCTCAGTCTATATCCTGTAGTGCAGCCCTGAATTTCTGGAAATTATCCCTCTTAAGATTCAAAGTTTTCAATTTTCCCACCTCTTTTTTGCTTTTTACAGTTTAAGAGGAAAAAATTTTTGTTATGATGTGCTGTTCCCAAGGGTTTCCCGGACACTGACATTTTGGACAATCTCCGCAGTGTTAGAAATCACAAGGTCCAACAATGTAACACCTCTTGTGGGATCTTATACAAGCTGCACCATAAAATTATCCTGCAGAAAGTCGAAAAAAATTCTACCCTTCACAGAGGAATATAGTCTTTCCTCCTTTCTTCCCAATTTTTGGTGGATACCATTGGTTTGACCTTCACAGATGAAGAAGACACCTCCCCCCAATTTATATTTGGAAAGTTAAAGTCTCCCATTATCACTACAGTCCCCTGCTGTGCAGCCCGCTCCATATGTTTATATAGGTGACCTTTTATTTCCTCAGAGATGTTAGGGGGTCTATAAATTACACTAAAATTAATTATTTTTTTAACGCTCTCCTGGTTTCGAATTTCAACCCACAAAGTTTCAGCTTCCTCACACTCTTCTGAGACCACTGTCTCATTCACAATCGCTTTTAAGTCTCTTCTGATATATAGACATACACCACCTCCCCTCCTATTTGCCATGTCTTTCGGAAAGAATGTAAAACCTTGAATATTAATACCCCATGTAATGCATCGAGCCATGTCCCCGATACACCAACAACATCTAACTGTTCCTTTCATACCAGAGCCTCAAGATCACCCATTTTGCCTGTGATACTCCTGGCATTTGCGAACATACACTTTAATTTTCCACAGTTATTTATCTGATTTAAAGTAATTTTACATATATCCGTACTATTGTTTTGTAACTTGTGGATCTCCTTATCCACTGCCTGATTCACCCTTACCACGCCCACTTCACCACCCACTAACATAACCTGCCCCCTCTCTGACCTGTCTACCCCTTTAGTGTCTTCCTTTTCCTCCTCCGCTGATCCTAGTTTAAATACTCTGCCACCCCTGCTAGGATCTTCTCCCCCAGCACAGGAGCCCCCTTCCATTTAGGTGCAAGTTATCTGCGGAAAACAGCTTGTACCCCAATGAAAAGTCAGCCCAGTGCTCTAGGAACCCAAATCCCTCTGCTCTACACCAGGATCTGAGACATGCATTTAACTCCCTGAGCTCCCGCTGTCTGCTCTGTGTAGTGCATGGCACAGGTATAATTCCGGAGAATACTACCTTGGAGGTCCTTCCCTTAAGCTTTGAACCTAATTCTTTAAAATTATTCTTCAGGCTCCTCCACTTACCATCTATTCTGTCATTGGTACCAACATGGACCACGACAGCTGGGTCATCCCAGCCCCTCCCAGTAATTTATCCACCCTTTCCAACAAATGCCGAACCCTGGCCCTAGGGACCCAGCAAACCATTGGGGTGAGGGGGTCTTGGTGACAAACTGTTCTTCCTGATGATAGAGTCCCCTAAAACCACTAGCTGCCTCGGCTTACCTGTACTCCCATCCACCCTACTACTAGCTGGTCTGCTCGCCCGGATGTTAGGGAGAGCAGGATCCGCTAGGGCTGCCATTTCTGACACTGACGTACTTATATCATTGCTTGGATGTTCAGAGTCGGAATTAGGCTTCCTTTTCTTGGACCTCTTTCTACCCTTTCTATTTACAGTAGCCAACCTGTTCCTCCTGGCTTCAGGGCCGGCGCTATGGGTAGGCAAAGGTGGCAATTGCCCAGGGCCCCCAGGGAGAAAGGGGAGAATCTCTTCTTTCAAATGAATCTTGACTTTTGTTTCTAGGTGCTATGGATCCAGAGATATTCAGGTTTAAATTGAGAATATCAGGTGCCATTTTTATATATAAATATCACTTCCGACGGCAGTTTAACAGTTAATATCTCCGTTTTTCTGCATTTTAGAAACACAAATTTAGATTCATATAAAAGAGGAGACTCTCTTCTTTCATAGGAAAAAAGAAGTGAGGTTCTGTGAGTCACAGAACCAGAGATACAGCCCCCTGAAGTGTCTCCCCCATCTCCAGATTCTTAGCCATCAGGCTGCAGGGAGTATTAGCTGCACACAGGAGCTGCTGCACCTCACAGATAATGGAAATATTCACTTTATATGTTACTAGTACTACATTTTGAGAAGGGATAATATCAACTAATACTCATGTTTTTAACCCTTCTCTATGCAAATCTAAGAACACACTTTGGGCCACATGTATCAATCGTTTTTTTCTGTTGTTTTTGCGCCTTTTCATTCAGGCGCACCATTTTTTGTGCCATTTTTGCGACTAAATGTGACTAAATGCTAGCTGTGCAGCAAAAAATAACCAGCTTTCCCTCATTTATCCTAGCAATCCAGATGTTTTGATGCGCCTAATGATATTCATCACTTGCGACATTTCATTTAGGCGCAAAAACATGCGCAAAAACACTCCAGCCCGAAGCTGGCGTTAACTGAGAAGAAAGCACTGAGCCCCTTTGCAGAACAGCTCATTTCTAGCAGAAATGCTCATCCAGACACTGCAGACACTAGAACAGATCATACAGACATGAGATACTCTGCAGACACTAGTACAGATAATACAGTCATTAGATACTCTGCAGACAGGAGCTGCAGACTCTATTTACACTTCATCACCTTCTATTTACAAAACATTCTGCAGAATCCTGAGCTCAGAGCAAGAGAGAAGAGAACGTTACAGAATGTTGCAGATACGACAGACAAGTGTCCCCCATGTAATTCTGCACAGTATCACCAGTGAGGGGGATACTGTGCAGAATTACAGGGGTGCAGAAGGAGACCAGCACTGGGGGATCCCCTCCAGGAGAAGCCACTGCTGAGGAGGTCACTGGGTGCTGGGTGTCACACACCTGGGTGCTGCTGTGAGTGTTATCTTCATTCTGGGCTGTGGGAGAAGCAGAGAGGAGCTTGTAGCAGGATCACATGTAAGTGCCTGAATCTAACATTACGCCGAAACTGCGCCAAAATTGCGCCTAAACTGTGTTAAAGTAAAGTGATTAATAAGAGGCAGGAAATGACCTTATCACAGATGGTTGTAGCTTGTGATAATTCTGGAAAACAGTGCACCAGAATTTAGGCACAACTACTACACCTATGCGCACAAAAGTGATAAATGTGGCCCATTCTCTCTTATTCCCTTTTATTTTGTGATAGTTATTTTTTGTTGGGAAAATTGACTGATACGATGAACATTCAATCCTCTTCGCCTAATGTGACTACACCGCGACCAGAACATGTCCATAAAGTTATATGTAACACCAAAAACACACACATGTTCTGGAATAAAGTTTTTATTTCCCATCATCCTCCATTATTTACACCTATGTTATGACATTCTCACTCTCATTCTTATGAAGCGCGGAGGGTTCTGTTATTGTGCAGCTAATACAATGGCGCACATCTAAACGTGACTTCTATTATCTCATTAGAGGGGTTTATGGATATATAGTTATTTATTTGGGTTACCATTGTGTAAGGAACAGACAATGATACATCTGTGTGAATTTTCTGCAGTTCCCTTTGCTGCATGTTTTGGTGAATATACACATGTGGGGTCTGTATGATCTCATCACATCTTACTTTTTTAGGAAAGTAGATTTTCTTTATATAAGTATTTTGGATTTGTACATATTTTAGAGGAAATTTTGAATGTTAATTGCCAAATGCATCGCCTGGTTGTCTGCTTTCAAAATTCTATAGGTTTTATGGCGCCTTTACTTTTTATTCTGTTTTATTGCTATATTTTGCAGGTTGTGACTGTCTAAAAATGTCTAGCTGAAAAGCAGATATCTAGTTATTACAGTTTTAGTGATATTATGTGGATTTATTCATGTGAACATATCAATAGGGCACATTTGTGAACTCTACAAATGTCCATGTATTACATTTAGGAGATGTGAAGGTAAATATTTTCTGTTGGATCAAATTTTTTGCCATCAAAGTCAAATTTTAAGTATTTTTAATAAAATGTTTCAATTTGAATCAAAATTGCATGAAGGCGCCTATGTCTATAAAATCTTTGATGCAATTTTGAAAATGGGGCAAGTGTCTGCTTTCAGAAAATATCGGTCCCCCTCCCCAAATTTTTTGGAGTGTGGGAGGAAACCGGAGGACCCGGAGGAAACCCACGCAGACACAGAGAGAACATACAAAATCTTTGCAGATGTTGACCAGCGCTGCAAGGCTGTAGTGCTAATCACGGAGCCACCATGCTGCCCATAAATCTCCCTATCATCTATCTATCTCCTATAAAATTCTCCCATATTACAGTTTGTTTTACCTTACTAAAGGAGCCTCTTGCTGACTGTGACTGGTCATAAAATAGTTTTATTTTGGGGCCCCACTTTTAGTTTTGCCCAGGGCCCCACTTTGTCTAGAACCGGCCCTGCCTGGCTTTTTTCTCCACCCTCCACTTTTATCCCGCTTATTGCTTGCTCAGTGAGCAGCATACTCCTCTCACGATAGTCAATTGCTCGCAGACTTTCTATATCTTCCCCAGATCTCTAACATGAGCTTCCAAAAGAAAAATACGGGCACATCTGTTGCAGCGATATTCACCCTGGAACTCCTGCTCCGGCTGTATATACATACAGCGGAGTGTGCACTGGAGCATACCACCAATCTTGCTAGCCATATCCAAGTTACAAAACTGTGAGGATTGTATAAATTAAGAGAGATATGAAATGAGGATTACTTACAGTTCTGTGGACTCCTCTTTTTTGAACTCTGCTTTTTTTAACTCCCACTTATGTTCACAAGCCAAAATGAGTAAGCTCAAACTTGAGTTGGTAGCCCTTAATTTATCAGGTGAGAACACTATTCACTCCTCCCAATTAGCAGACCAGGCAAAGAAAGGGAAAAAAGAGCTATTTAAATTGTGACTCTAAGAAAAAGTGCCTTGCTATTACTTAAATACTCAATCCACAATTGCCCAAACCACAGATTCACTCTTAGCTCACACAAAAAACAGCTTGTTTTAACTCCCTTTTATGTTCACAAGCCACTTCGAAACACAAACCAAAATGGGCAAAGAGAGTGCAGATTCTTTTAGCGGAAATACATACCTTATATACTCGAGTATAAGCCTAGTTTTTCAGCACAAAAAATGTGCTGAAAAACCCAAACTCGGCTTATACTCGAGTCAAAAAAATAAATATATCTAGACCCCTATATATCTTCTGTGCGATCTGTCCTGCAGCGGCGGCAGGCTATATACACTGGGGCAGGATCTGGCAGGCTATATACACTGGGGCAGGGTCTGGCAGGCTATATACACTGGGGCAGGGTCTAGCAGGCTATATACACTGGGGCAGGGGCTGGCTGGCTATATACACTGGGGCAGAGCCTGGCTGGCTATATACTGGGGAGGCTGTGACCAATGCATTTCCCACCCTCGGCTTATACTCGAGTCAATAGGTTTTCCCAGTATTTTGTGGTAAAATTAGGGGGCTCGGCTTATACTCGAGTCGGCTTATACTCGAGTATATACGGTACCTACACACCTACATAGATACACACATAAACTCAGCTTTATATATTAGATAATAATATCTCCTATTTTTAAATATTACTGGCATTTTTGGCTTTAACCCCTTTGGGCCTATTTTGGGCTCTAGAACGCGGAACCATTTTTCAAATCTGCCCTATGTCACTATAAGTGGTTATAGCTTTGGAACGCTATAAGATATCCAGGGGATTTTGAAATTGTTTTCTCGTGATACATTGTACTTCAAATTAGTTTGAAAATTTGGCTGATATCTTGTGTTTAGGAAAAAAAAACAAATTTGGCAAAAATTTAGAAATATTCTTTATTTTCAAAGTTCTAAATTCTCTACTTTTGATGCAGACAGTCATAGCACCCAAATAAATTCATAATTTGCATTCCCTAAATGTCTGCTTATTCAAACTTGAACTTGAACCAGCGATGCTCTGATCGCTGGTTCAAGTGCAATACACTGCTCTTCAATACTTATTGTGGAGCAGTGTAAACTATCTGAGCATGCATGTAGCATGTACTGTATAAGAAGGTGATATAAAGCTCTTCTGCATTATTGAAAACCATTGTTGTAGTGATCTCAATGTCCTCTCTATTTAATAAACTCAGAGGGGTCATATCTTATCTCTGTTTGTTTGGGCTTTTTTTTCTGTCTGCTTCTTTAGTAATTTATCAAAATATGTTAAATAGTTTTTTTTTCATATCATTATTTTTTCGCAAATTTTTGCGTTTTTTTTCACAATTTCTTGGCGTAGTTAGTAGATTTGTCTCTATTTCGGGACTTTTTTTGAGTGCAAGGAACTTAGTGTTTTGACTGCGCCTTATCTGACAATGAATGACTCTTCTGCAGATGGACTTAAGTACTTAAAATAAAAAGTTATTAAAGAAGTTGTTCCATAATATACAGTTATCCCCTATCTATAAGATTGTTAAGAATGCTATCCAGACTGCTGGGACCAGAATTACCATAGAGGTGCACTTGAAAGTTCTTAAGGTGCACCATTGGGGACATGTTGTACCCCGTTCTCCTAATCAGTGGGAGAACACACATATTTAATGTAGCACAACACCTAAAAGTGTGACAATTACAATGTGAAAATGTGAATTCAAAATGATTCATTGTACCACAATCAATGCCACAACCATTATGTAAGTAAATGATTGGAACACAAACCTTTAATGCATCATACCTGCTTTATTTTCATGTTCTACTAAAAAGAATGATATAATTGGAAACCTTTTATTGTCACCTCTAGCTTCTGAGCTCACTTAAAGAATTGCTTCGTTTGATGTGACCCCCAGTTTCTGAATCAGAAAAAAAGCTAAGTCTCTATTGATCGAGCTTCATAGTAATTAAGCTGATTGAAGATGAAAGTTCACCTTGTCGTCCGTGCTTATGGCTGCACATCATGGTTGAATGGACTGCAAAACACTGCTTTGATAACATATCTATATATTGATTCTGGACTTCATGTCCAGTTTTTCCACAGATTAACATAAAATCACTAGACAAAATATAGACTAATGATTTTACACACTTTTCTATGTGTTTTATTATAATAACATATTGGTTTTTATTACCTCCCCATTTAACTAAATATTAATAGTTTTGGTTACTTCAAAGGGTTATTCGAGGAATAAGACAAATTCATATACAAATGGGTCCTCAAAATATAAGCTCATATGTAATTATTTGTTATATAAAATTTAGCTCTCCTTAGCAGAAAATGCTGTGGACATACACTGTAATGAAGAATTAAAATGCTACTGGCCCTTTAACCCCTTAAGGACGCAGCCATTTTACAGCTTAAGGCTCAGTCCCATTTTTTCGATTCTGACTTGCGTCGCTTTATATTCTGAGAATGTTTTTTCCTCAGTACTTCATTTTAGTAGTAAATTTTGGCTGATAAGTTTTGCGTTTACTTACAAAAAAAGAAAAAATGATGATTTTTTTTAAAAATTTGCCATTTTTTGAAATTCTAAATCATTGCGTTTTCAGGCAGATAGATTTATCACCTAAATAAGTTGCTGAATAACATTTCCCATATGTCTACTTTACATTTTCATCATGTCTGGATAATTTATTTTGATGTCACGTGGCTTACAAATCGTATATCGCTTTTCTGGATTTTCAGAATTGACTATTTTGGGGATAAATACTGTTTTGAATGAAATTTTACATATTTAACATCAAAAGCCCCCTATATAACCAACCCATTTTCAAATCAGCACCCCTCAAGCTATCAGAAACAGCTTCTAATAAGATTGTTAAACACTTGAGATCTTCATAGTAATTACATCAAAATTGAGATGAAATTTGGAATGGTCAAATTTTGTCAGTTATACGTTCATTTAGCCCTAAAATTTACACATTTCCAAAAGATAAAAAGAGAAAACTCATCTTACAATTTATTATGCAATTACTCCCGAGTACAGAGACCCTCTAAATGTGGCCATTACTTGTTTTATGGGCGCAAAGCGAGGCGCAGAAGGAAAAGAGCATCCTGCAGCTGCCAGGAATTTAGTTTCCTCATTGGCCTGTTTTGTAGGCTATAACATTTTCGGTCTTTCGTTATTGGGGCCATGTGACGGCATTTTTGGGGGGGATGAGATGTTTTTTTCCAGTGTTACCATTTTGGGGTTGGTATCCCCTATTGTTGAAAATGTAGGAATATTTTTTTAAGGACAAGAGTAGAAAAGCATCAATTCTGTACTGGATTTTTTACTTTTTTTTCCTTGTTCACCTTATAAACTAATAATCCTGTTATCTTTATTCTATGGGTCAGTACGATTACGGGGATACCTGACATGAATATTTTTTCTTGTATTTTACAAAATTTGCCAAATAAAACCCTAATGTGGGGAAAAATCTATCATTTTTGCATTGCCGTCTTCCAAGTGGCATAACATTTTTACTTTTTTGGCTACAGAGCTGTTTGATGGCTTGTTTTTTGAGGGATATGTTGTAATTTTCAACAGTATCATTCTGGAGTACATATGTTTTTGATCACTTTTTATTGCATTTTTTTGTGGGATTCTATAGGTAAAAATTGGGTTTTTAACAGTTCTTTTTAAACGGCGTTCATCGTGTGGGTTCAATAATTATTTACTTTTATTCTGCTGGTTGTTACAGACTTGGTGATACTATATATGCGGGGTTTGTGTTATGATTTAGACTTTTAGCGTTATATGTCTTTTTATATGTTATGGGGATTATGGACATTTTTATTGATTTATTACTTTATTTTTTGTTGAATAACCTGTTTTTTAACTTTTTGACTATTTCCACCATGGGACATGAACAAGCAATCATCTGATTGCTTGTTCATGATAATACTCTGCAATACTTATGTATTGCAGGGTATTAGCAGTGACAGCCTATGCACATGCATAGGCTGACACTCTGCCTGTAAGATGACGTCACAGACAGGTTAATCAGTCCGTTGATTTCCTATGGGACTTATAGTTTCCAGTGGCGGCCATCTGGGTGATAACTCTGCATACTTTAGAGAGGCCTTAAATTTTGTAAATCATAAAATCAAACTATTTTATCTCCATTTTGTGACTAATGACTTTGACTTTTGTTATATTCATTTATTTATAGCATCATGGGTTTTTGTGTCAGACGTTCATATTCCCGGAATACCCCTTTAATGTTCACCTCATGTTGATTTTTATATATATCCAGAGATAGATATGTTCTAAATACTAAATTACTGTTGTTATTTCATTTAAGTTTTAACTGAATTTTAAACAGAATAGAATTATCCTGAATCTTGAGACCCTATAGTTGTATTTCCTTATTGTATTTGTCTTATGTAAATACTAGGGGATAAAACTTTTAACCCCTTAACGCTCTGCACCGTATCTCTACGGTGCAGAGGTATAGGGAATGTATGAAGAGGGCTCACGGGCTGAGCTTCATACACATATTACAGCAAACCCCCACTGCTAATAACCGACCGCGGCTATTAACCCTTTCGTTGCCGCAGGCAAAGTCGCGGCCGCATTTAAAAGGCGGCGGCGCGCAGGCGCCGCCATCTTTATTCCGATCGCTGCGCCCCCAAACGTCATCAGGGGGCAGCGATCGGTTGCCATGGTAGCCTTGGGTCTTCGTTTGACCCGAGGCTATCTGGCATCTGCAGATTCGTTAAAATGAGCCAGTGGCTCATTGTAATGAATGAGCTGCAAAAATGCCATATATTGCAATACATAAGTATTGCAGTATATGGTAGGAGCGATCTGACCATCTAAGAAATTGTGGGAAAAAAAAGAAAAAAAAAAGTTTAAAAAATAAAAAAAATTGATAAAATATGAAAAATTCAAATCACCCCCCTTTCGCTAGAACTGATATAAAACATAATAAACAGTAAAAATCACAGACACATTAGGTATCACCGCATCCCAAAATGCCCGATCTATCAAAATATAAAAACGGTTACGGCCGGCGGTGACCTCCAAGACGGGAAATGGCGCCCAAATATCCGAAATGCGACTTTTACAACTTTTTTTCATCACATAAAAAAATGGAATAAAAAGTGATCAAATTGTCGCACAGACCTCAAAATGGTAGCAATGCAAACGTCAGCTCATTTTGCAAAAAATTACACCTCACACAGCTCCGTGCGCCAAAGTATGAAAAAGTTATTAGCTTCAGAAGATGGCAAAAAAATTTTTTTCTTTTTTGTACACATTCGTTTAATTTTTGAAAAGGTGGAGAGCGAGAAATTAGCGAAAAAACCCTGCGTCCTCAAGGGGTTAAATAATCAATTTTAGAGAATTCAATGTAGTTTTATGTGACCCTGCTAAAGAGTCTCTTTAAAAATGTAAAATTTACATATAGCAATACAGGCAGTCCCCGGGTTACATACAAGATAGGGTCTGTAGCTTTGTTCTTAAGTTGAGTTTGTATGTAAGTCGGAACTGTATATTTTATCATTGTAATCCCAGACAGAACTCTTTTGGTCTCTGTGACAATTGGATTTTAAAAATGTTGGGTTGTCATAAGAATCAATATTAACACTAAAGCTTCATTACAGACACCTGTGATAACTGTTACAGCTGTTTATTGTAGCTTAGGACTAAAGTACAATAAATCACCAATATCCAGAGGTCCGTTTGTAACTAGGGGTCGTATGTAAGTCGAGTGTTCTTAAGTAGGGGACCGCCTGTATTTAGACTTCTATCCATTTGTTTTCTTTCAATTCAATGAATTGTCAGAGTAGTGGTATTTTGCCTGAGTTAGTCATTACTGACTGTGGCACACTAGTTCCATTTTTGTACCTAAATCTTTGATTTATGCACTTAGATGTAAGCCACCTAGAAGCTCCACTCTGCTTCTCTCCCATACTCAAGCATAAAAACCAGGTGTCTGACACCTGATCTTCTGCTGCCCTCCTGTAATACTGGCCAGTATTCCTTCTCAGGTACTAGTGTGGACATCCTGCTACATGGGGACACTTCTCTGTACTATCTTCAAGCTACCACACACTTCTTTTCTATCCTGCTCTGAGCTGCTGTTTTTGCAGATTATTTGTAAATAGAAGCTCATGAACTGTAAACAGAGGTTGCATTAAGTGTAAACACTGTCTGAGCCCTGCTGCTGATACATATGCTAGATTGCTCTGCAGAAAAGCTCAGGGTCTTGCTTCTCAGTCTACATAACCTTCGAGCCGGAGTGTTTTTGCGCCAAAATTGTGCCTAAATCAAAATGTCAATAATGAGGAATCATTGTTAGGTGCATCAAAACATCTGGATTGATAGGATAAATAAGGAAAATATGATTATATTTGATGCACGTCTAGTTTGATATTTAGTCGCAAAACTGGTGCAAAATTACGGTGACTAAAGGAAATGTTGAAACGAAAATTTCATATTAAAAGTAATATATACATGTAAGGAAAACATGTACAACAAATACAGAACAGTAACAAAAAGTAGGAAAGTTATATCTTGGTATATCTAATATTGGTAGAGAAAGAATACCATGGAAGAATTATGAGAAAAATTTGAAAGTAAGTATGAAATTGGACTAGACAGTCTTATACTGAACATGATTTATCAAAACATCTAAGACTGAAAGATGGATTTGGTGTAGTATAAGACTGTCTTACTTTGTATCTCCCATTAGTTGTCTTAGTTTACACCTAAAAATACAATGCTATTCTGGCACATGCAAAATTTTATTGCACTTCCCTTTCCATGACCACATCTTTTGTCTTACTATTCATAAAACAGTCTGACATCTATCATAAATCATTGATAACTGTTCTACATGGCATTTAAGAAATGTGTGCATTTTTTGCACAAATTACAAAGGAGTTATTAATAAATCTGACCCATAATTGTGATATTTCTATATAATAGATATTATTTCAAAGTATTACAGAGTTTTATTCTCAGAAACTAGACAAGTATTGAGCACCTGAAAAAGGAGACGTTCAAAGAGCCAAAGTAAGTCATGGCACTATCTGAAATCTAACAATTTTAGAAAGCAATCGTTACCTTAGTGAAAAATGGCAGCACTTAGTTCAACTGATAGCCCTTTAAAAAGTCATCTTATTACAAAGGTGCCAAAAAAACACATCTTCTAGTGGGTAAAACGAGTGATCTCCACAATCTTATTGCTGAAAAAATTATTGGGGCTCAATAACTAAGGGTTGCCCTGCTCACTTTTGTTGGACTGTGCACCTTTTTCAGGGCTTACACGGCTTGCACAGGCATTTAACTAGTGTCTGTGCTGTGATTTTGGTGCACGCAATCCTTTTTTGGCACAGCTGGGTTGGCTTCCATGTGACACAATTAAGGCAACGTGCCATCGGACGATCCGACTGTTTCAGAATGAGCCCGGGATTTAACTTTCAAATTGTGTCGCACATCCAAGCACTTACATGCTCCTTGAAGAAGATGGTAAACTCTGTCATAGCAACACATGCAGGATATCAGGTGCATGATCTTAGTGAATAGTGCACTATTGTTGGACAATGCACTTTCGGTGAACTACAGCGGGAATGTAAGTAAAGGCAGCGGGAGATCAGGGAGGTAAATAAGTGGCTTAAAAGTTGGTGTAGGAAGGAGGGTTTTGGGTTCATGGAGAACTGGGCTGACTTTTCTGTCGGCTACAGGCTCTACAGTAGGGATGGGTGCACCTCAATGGGGAGGGTGCAGCTGTTTTGGGGGAAAAAATGGCTAGAAGATTGGAGGAATGTTTAAACTAGAGACCTGGGGGGAGGGCAACTACACTTGTGCAGAGCAAATAGACAGTGTAGATAGAGAGCTGGGAAGAGTCATAGTCCATGGGGGAGGAAGGGGGGCTGGAATGAGATTGGGGAATAAGAACAAAAGGAACACGGACAGGGAAAACCATATAAAGTGCATGTACACAAATGCCAGAAGCCTCACAAACAAAATGGAGGAACTGGAACTCTTGATGTTGGAGCGGAAATATGATATAGTGGGTATCAGCGAGACATGGCTGGACAGTAGCTATGACTGGGCTGTTGCTATAGATGGTTATAGTCTTCTTAGAAAGGATCGTATAAATAAAAAAGGGGGAGGGGTTTGTTTATATGTGAATTCTTGCCTCAAGCCTGTCTTGCGTGATGACATCAGTAACGCAAATGCAAATGTGGAGTCCCTATGGGTGGAGATAAGGGGAGGGAAAAAGAATAATAAATATTACTAGGGGTTTGTTACAAGGCTCCAAATATAATGGAGGCAACAGAGGAAATGCTGATAAGTGAAATGGATGCGGCTTCAAAGCATGGTGAAGTACTTATCATGGGGGACTTCAACTACCCAGATATTGACTGGGGGGCAGAAACATGCAGGTCCTTCAAAGGTAGCAGGTTCTTGTCAGCAACAAAAGACAATTACCTGTCGCAACTAGTCCTGGAGCCAACAAGAGGGGGGGCACTGCTGGACCTTATCCTAACCAACAGACCTGATAGGGTATCAAAACTACAGGTTGGGGGGAACCTGGGGAATAGTGATCATAATATCATTGATTTTGTACTACAGTTTACTAAGAACGTTAGGGAAGGGGCAACCAACACTCTAAACTTCAGGAGGGCAAATTTTCAGCAACTAAGGGAAGACCCTTAGCCCCCCCCCCCCCCCCCCCCCCCGCCAAAATGGGAATTTTTCTCATATATTCTGAAAAGAGAAACACATACCTTATGGGAAAAAGCATAAGAGGAACAAGAAACAGCCAATGTGGCTAACTAGTCTTGTAAGGAAAGCAATAAGCGAGAAAGATAAGGCGTTAAAGGTGCTAAAACGTGAAGGTAGCGATGAGGCATTACAGGATTATAGAGAGAAAAATAAATCCTGTAAAAAGCAGATAAAGGCAGCAAAAATAAAGACTGAGAGAAAAATTGCCAGAGAGAGCAAAAATAATCACAAATTATTTTTCAAGTACAGGCAGTCCCCGGGTTACATACAAGATAGGGACTGTAGGTTTGTTCTTAAGTTGAATTTGTATGTAAGTCGAAACTGTATATTTTATCATTGTAGTTCCCGACAATTTTTTTTTTTGCCCTAGTGACAATTGGAGTTTCAATTTTTTTTGCTGTAATAGGACCAAGCATTATCAATAAAGCTTCATTGCAGACAATTTTAAGCTGATTATTGCAGTCTGGGACTATTTTAAAGCATCCAGAGAGCTTCACCAGAGGTCACAGTGGGCAGAGGGGTCTGTCTGTAACTATGGGTTGTCTGTAAGTCGGGTGTCCTTAAGTAGGGGACCGCCTGTATATAAATGATAAGAAACTAAAAACAGAGAGTGTGGGTCCCCTTAGAAATAGCATGGGGGTCATGGTGGAAGGAGATGAGGAAAGGGCCAATCTACTGAATGTCGCCTTCTCAACTGTCTTTACCCAGGAAAATCCCCTGGTGGAAGACACAATGAGGAATAATGTAAATTCTTTTTGGAATGTCAACAGTTTATCCCAGGAAGAGGTACGGCGCCGCCTCGCAAGCACTAAGATAGATAAATCACCTGGGCCAGATGGCATACACCCCCGGGTTCTGCATGAATTATGTACCGTGATAGACAGACCGTTATTTTTAATATTTGAAGATTCACTGAGGACTGGTTATGTTCCACAGGACTGGCGCATAGCAAATGTGGTACCAATATACAAAAAAGGATCAAATAGCGATCCTGGAAACTACAGACCCGTGAGTCTAACTTCTGTGGTGGGGAAAATATTTGAGGGGTTTGTTAGAGATGCTATCCTGGAGTATCTCACTGTGCACAACCTTATAACCCAGCGTCAGCATGGGTTTATGAGAGATCGGTCCTGTCAGACTAATCTGATTGGTTTCTACGAGGAGGTAAGTTCAAGACTGGATCTGGGGGATGCTGTGGATGTTGTATATCTGGACTTTTCAAAGGCATTTGACACCGTGCCACATAAAAGGTTGGTATATAAAATGAGACTGCTGGGAATAGGAGAAAATCTGTGTATTTGGGTAAGTAATTGGCTTAGTGATAGAAAACAGAGGGTGGTCATTAATGGCAGATTCTCAGATTGGGTTGATGTTACCAATGGAGTGCCACAGGGGTCAGTATTGGGGCCACTTCTTTTTAATATTTTTATTAATGACCTTGTAGTGGGTTTACACAGTCAAGTTTCAATATTTGTAGATGATACTAAGCTGTGTAAAGTAATAAATACTGAGGTCGATAGTTTAGCATTACAGAGGGATTTGTGGAAGCTTGAGGAGTGGGCAAAGAAATGGTTTATGAGATTTAATGTAGATAAATGTAAAGTTATGCACTTGGGACATGAAAACAAAAAGTATAATTATGTTCTAAACGGTCAATTATTTGGTAAAACTGGAGCTGAAAAAGACTTGGGGGTATTGGTGTATGGTAAACTTAATTTTAGTGACCAGAGCCAGGCAGCTGCTGCCAAAGCAGATAAAATTATGGGATGTATCAAGAGAGGAATAGATTCTCATGATAAAGACCTAGTTTTGCCCTTATACAAATCGCTAGTCAGACCACACATGGAATATTGTGTACAGTTTTGGGCACCAGTGTATAAAAAGGACATAGTAGAGCTGGAA
Source organism: Engystomops pustulosus (assembly GCF_040894005.1). Classification (NCBI taxonomy): domain Eukaryota; kingdom Metazoa; phylum Chordata; class Amphibia; order Anura; family Leptodactylidae; genus Engystomops; species Engystomops pustulosus. Next base: position 55,258,691 of record NC_092415.1, read on the forward strand.
CGGGTGCAGAGGAGAGCAACCAGGATTATTAGAGGAATGGGGGAACTAGAATACAATGACAGATTACAAAATTTGGGATTATTCAGTTTAGAAAAAAGACGACTGAGGGGAGACCTCATTACAATGTACAAATACCTGAAGGGACAGTACAAGGATCTCTCCAAAGATCTTTTTACACCTAGGCCTGTGACCAGGACAAGGGGACATCCTCTACGCCTAGAGGAGAGGCGATTCTACCATCAACATAGACAAAGGTTTTTTACTGTAAGAGCAGTGAGACTGTGGAACTCTCTGCCGCAGGAGGTTGTTATGGCGGACTCTATGTACATATTCAAGAGAGGCCTGGATGCCTTTCTGGAGAGAAAAAATATCACAGGTTATGGGGATAAAACATTTATTTAATTGTTAAAGGTTGGACTTGATGGACTTGCGTCTTTTTCCAGCCTTATATACTATGATACTATGAAATGTGCCCCATTGTTCTATGTCTTTCTTGGGAGTTCCACATCCGTTAGATGCATTAAAGTGGCTTTGGCTCTTGATAAATCTGCTGGCAATGTTTTTATGCTTTGGGGGTATGGGTGCAGAGTCAATTCACTTATACAAAAAGTTGCAATACATGAGATAAGTCCTATTGTGTAAACTTGTCTGTGCAAATAATGAATTTGGTCTGAGAAGGGTCTATGTCAAAGTAACTTTGTGTTGTCCTATTCTCATTTGGAGAAATGGAAAATCGCAAAAAAGCATTTATACCACAACTGCACCAAAACAACGCCACACATAGACAACAAAAACACAATGTTACATCACCCCCTCTGATTTCATTTGTTACATATACATTTCCAAGAGTAGTGTCGGGATCATAATTCAGAAGAGGAGAGAACATAATTTAGCATAAACTAGACACTTCCTGGTATGACCCATAAGATTTCCAACAAAAAAAGTTTAAAAAATTATCAGAGGAGCTGTCCAACAGCCATGGACTGCATGTTGAGAGCTATAGGAAGACCTGCAATCAGCAGGTACAATTGTTTCAAAGCAAACAAATATAAATACAACAAAGCAAACAAATATAAATAAGGCACTCCTGCATGGTATGTATGCACACTCACCATAAAAACCTCCATTGCATGTCCAAGTATTTAACGTTTGCTCAATAACATGTAGACAAGCTTGTGAAATGTTGGGAGAATATAGTGTGGTCAGATGAGACCACTTTGAATGCCAAATACACACCATGTTTGGAGGCCAAAAGGCACTAAATCACCTTTGGAAGATCATAGTGTTGCACAGTATTTCAAAATACATGAAACAAGGGTGAAGGCAATGATCTCAAACACACAGCCAAAGGAATTCTCAATTGGTTTCAGAGAAAGAAAATAGAGCTGCTAAAAAAAGGCCCGGCCAATCAACTGATCAAAATCCAATATAAAATCTACATTAAAAATGTAAGCTCATAGAAAGAGCCCAATGAACCTTTGTGATTTGAAAAGTGTATGAAACAATAGGCCAAAATAACGGTTGAGCAATGCATGTGACTAGCGTCTCCATACAGGAGGCATTGTGAAGCTGCCAACATTGGGGGGGAATTTATCAATATTTGCACTTCTAAATTTTTGTGTGTACCTGTTTTTTGGTGCATGATAATTAGCCATTCCAATTTATGGTGAAGAACAAGTTCCACATCCATAACTGCACTAATAAACCAGCTGTGCATCCAATTTAGAACAAGTGTGCTAAAGGAGATGGCAAGGATGGCTGCAACAGGGAGAGGGTGGTAGAGCAAACTCCAAGCAACTTTGCATGAGAACCTAGGACACAATAAAGAACGGCACATATTTGAAAGAAAAAGGCCTTCGGAATGTAGCCATTACTGGATAAGCAAAAAAGCTGTGACATTGAACATTAATTTCCCACAAATGAACGTGCTGTTTTGGTTTTGATGAATATGGTGATGGTGTCCTAGTTCCTTTAGTGCTCTAAATCTTCTAAGCCAATCCCCCTATTCAGAAGGCCCTTAGGACAAATTGGAAAAGTACCAAAACAGGTCTAAAAGCCTTGATAAAGGTGGTTCAAACCATTTAGACAGTGTTTTGAAATCCAGAATTGCATTAGTAAATACCCCCGAAAGTATTTTCTACAAAGTAGTAAATAAATTACAGAAAGTATGATAAATACTGTATCATTTCTTATTATTACACAGAGCTTCATTTATAGACATATGGTTTGATTTCTTTGTAAGTGTGGATTGAACAGGTTGTTATCATCATCTGGTGAGAAATTCATGTCAACAGCACTGTTTTCAACAGCGTTATAATCAATAATTACTTCACTCTACAATTATGGGCAAAACGACAGTGGGGGAGAGGGACCCGCCCCCTCTCCTTAGTGTTGCCTGTCACTGTTGTTCTCGATGCAGCCAGAACAAGCAGCATCAGGTACTAGACTACTGTAGCCTTTAATATCATATGTATGACTTAGCACTGGTGATGAACAATGTTCTTAAGAAAAGGTGGCTCAGTATTCTAAAAGGACAGTGCAATCCCAACAGGGTTCTAAATTGGGGGCCAGGACCGCATACAGTGTTGGCAGTGTAATGGACTTAGGAATATTGCTGTAAACTGTCCCCTGACTACTAAGCCCATGGAGTGTAATGCAGCTTGATGACTATCCTTATTTGCATGAGTTGTTTGCTCTGCTGAGGCTTCACCAGAATAGAATGTTTAAGTGCAGCGGCAATGCAATCTATAGACAACATATACCTTAAAGGGAACCTGTCACCAGGAGACCATTTTTAGCACCCCCCCCCCCCCCCCACAGAGCATAGTACATACTCTGCCAAAGTGTTTTTGTATTAAAAATTGGTTTTACAGAAAAAAAGATATGTTATATTGTACCTTTCATTAGTTTCCCCACCCACCCTTGGGAAAACGCTCCTCCGTGTGTCCTTTTCAAATATATGAAAACACCCATCACTTGGCTTAGCGACGCCCCTGCTCCTCTACAGCCAATCCCAAGTAAGGGGAGTAATTCATATATTTGAAAAGGACACATGGAGGAGCACATGGACGAGTGCCTAGTCACACAGCAGATGCTAATGAAAGGTACAATACAATATATCTTTTTTTTCTGTAAAACCTATTTTTTATACGAAAACACTTTGGCAGTGTATGTACTATGCTCTGTGGGGACTGGGGGAGTGCTAAAAATTGGTCTCCTAGTGACAGGTTCCCTTTAAAATGACATATAAATGAAAGTATACCATACAAGACACACCATATAGTATAAAAGTTGCAATGGGGTATAAAGATAGGAAAAATATGCAAAGCGAACAAAAACAGTAGCAAAAATATATAAAGTAGATAATTTATATGACTCCTTTTACAATCTTCGGTAATGACAATTAACTTCTTCAACCGATATTGTATGTCAATTGTGCACACAGTCACAGTTCCCATATATTGTGAGTGGCTGGATAAAGGAATAAAAACTTATAACCTCAGCGTTTTGGGGAAAGACGAAATAAAATGGTCCTGGAGCTGGATTGGGAAAAGAGAGGGTGGGTTTCCCAATCCCTTTTCTATCTCCGCCTTTTGGACCAAATGTCTGTGCAATCAGCTGCACCCTGTGCCAGTGCATGAAATGGTTGGCTCTACTGAAGTTAATCCACCAAAACATTTATATATATATTTTTTTGGGGGGGGATTTTTTTTTTTTTTTTACAATACGATGCTATCCTATTGCTATGGCTAGTTTCTAACCTACACTGACAGCACACAACTAGATTTTGTGCTGTGCCTGATGACTTTGTGTTATAAAAAAAAAATAAAAGTAAAAAAAAAAATCAGCAGACTGTGCCTAATTCAATCAAACCCCTAATAAATTGTCCCACTTAGGTGTTTGAGATGCGTGTGTCACTAGGAGCTAAATAGAACGTTCCCAAAACTCTCTGCAAATTCCTCACAATATGGTACTAGCTGCACTACTAGTGCCAGCAAGGCCAGCCACAAGCAAATCAACAATATATATATATATATATATATATATACACTCACCGGCCACTTTATTAGCTACTCCTGTCAAACTGCTCGTTAACACTTAATTTCTAATCAGCCAATCACATGGCGGCAACTCAGTTGCATTTAGGCATGTAGACATGGTCAAGACAATCTCCTGCAGTTCAAACCGAGCATCAGTATGGGGAAGAAAGGTGATTTGACTGCCTTTGAACGTGGCATGGTTGTTGGTGCCAGAAGGGCTGGTCTGAGTATTTCAGAAACTGCTGATCTACTGGGATTTTCACGCACAACCATCTCTAGGGTTTACAGAGAATGGTCCGAAAAAGAAAAAACATCCAGTGAGCGGCAGTTCTGTGGGCGGAAATGCCTTGTTGATGCCAGAGGTCAGAGGAGAATGGGCAGACTGGTTCGAGCTGATAGAAAGGCAACAGTTACAACCAAAGTAGGCAGAAGAGCATCTCTGAACGCACATTACGTTGAACTTTGAGGCAGATGGGCTACAGCTGCAGAAGACCACACCGGGTGCCACTCCTTTCAGCTAAGAACAGGAAACTGAGGCTACAATTTGCACAAGCTCATCGAAATTGGACAGTAGAAGATTGGAAAAATGTTGCCTGGTCTGATGAGTCCTTTTTGCTGCGATATTCGGATGGTAGGGTCAGAATTTGGCGTCAACAACATTAAAGCATGGATCCATCCTGCCTAAATCAACGGTTCAGGCTGGTGGTGGTGGTGTCATGGTGTGGGGAATATTTTCTTGGCACTCTTTGGGCCCCTTGGTACCAATTGAGCATCGTTGCAACGCCACAGCCTACCTGAGTATTGTTGCTGACCATGTCCATCCCTTTATGACCACAATGTACCCAACATCTGATGGCTACTTTCAGCAGGATAATGCACCATGTCATAAAGCTGGAATCATCTCAGACTGGTTTCTTGAACATGACAATGAGTTCACTGTACTCAAATGGCCTCCACAGTCACCAGATCTCAATCCAATAGAGCATCTTTGGGATGTGGTGGAACGGGAGATTCGCATCATGGATGTGCAGCCGACAAATCTGCGGCAACTGTGTGATGCCATCATGTCAATATAGACCAAAATCTCTGAGGAATGCTTCCAGCACCAAGAATTTAGGCAGTTCTGAAGGCAAAAGGGGGTCCAACCTGTTACTAGCATGGTGTACCTAATAAAGTGGCCGGTGAGTATATATATATATATATATATATATATATATATATATGGGCATATTTATCATACTCCGGGACTCATGCACCGGCGTATGATTGCCCCACTGCTGTATTTTTGCTTCCGCCTCTTGATGTATTGGGGTAGGCGGCTATGCAGCGTTTATTCTATGACAGGCGGAGTCTGGGGTAGAAAAAAACACAGCCAGCGACTTTTCACATATGAAAAATAGGGCAAAATAGTCGCAGTGCTAGCAATAGCAATAAGCCCTGATAAATATGCCCCATTGTATGTATGTATGTTATGTATTAATCATTGTTTTAATTTTTTAGGATATTGCAGCTGAAAAAAAGACAGATTCAGCCTGAAATGAATAAGCATTGTTTGTCGTGTCTGGTTAGTCAGATAAAACAGCAATCTTTCTCATTTATAAAATCAGATCTGCAACAATTGTGTCTTTATGTAAATTATGTGTTTTCATGCTTATAGCATATGCCTACCTCAGGCAGTAGGAAAAAATAAACTTGCAATAATGATAACACAGAAAGCCCTTGTCATATTACACAAACAAATAACATATTATGATATTAAGACACAAAACTATGATATATTGGTTTTGCATCATTCTTATTATTCTAATATTTTCATATTGAACAAAAAAAAACAATAAAAAGTAAAGATTTCAAGTAAATAATAGTCTATATAGGGCTCAAATCCTTTAAGAACTATACTAAATGATTAATATTCAGACATGTACATAAAATAAACTGCTTAACATCACAGGTCAACCTCACTTTTGCTTATTAGCTGGCACTTAAAGCCCAAGCTTGACTTGCGATGCGCAGGCACTGTCAGTATACCCGCACGATCAGCAACAGAAGATGTGCTTATAACAAAATGCAATTTCTGGTTGCCAATGAAGTCTGTGGGGTTGCCATTGCTTTAAGACCTAAGCAAGGTTTCTAGGTCTGCCAAGGACACACACCTGCTGGGGCATGGAAATAAATATTTTCCCCTGGATCAATATTTATACTCACCCTCCGCGACCCCGATGCTCAGCATGGCTCCCCGATGTCAGCGCGGCTCCTCTTACAGGCTGTTACAGAAGAAAGAAGAGAGGGGCGGAAGAAAGAAGAGGAGCCACGCCGACATCGGTGAGCCGCACTGCGCATCGGGGCCGCCTAAGGGTGAGTATATAAGGTTTTTTTTTTTAAGTGCTGGGCTTGTGTATTGACTCGTTTATAAGCCAAGTTGAGGATTTTCAGCACATTTTTGTGCTGAAAAACTCGGCTAATACACAAATATATACGGTAAGTAATAATTCTATAGAAACCTATAATTAGAAATAGATAGGCGAATCGATTTGAACAAAGAGGAATTCGATACGAATTTCATGGAAAATTCGATTCTTCAAATCGAATTGATTCGTGGGAACAAAGTTTTTTTCCCGCTTTTTTAGGTAAACGCCTTACATGGGATAGAAAACTCTGGGAAGGAGAAAGGAACACCCTCTGTCCAGTCACACCAACTTAAACAAAACGCCGCTTTCTCCTCCATGTTATAAACTGCTCCTCCTGCGCCAGTGTCTGCCTCCACCTTTTCCACCACTACCTCAGCCTCCACAAGTCTAAGTGCTGCTCCAGCATACCACAGTGGTGTCATGCAGTTCTACATCTGGTTTGCCTGGGCGAACAAAGTCACACAGGGGAGGAACTGCTCCGCATCATGCAACAAGAAATCAATCTGTGGCTTTCTCCGCGACAACTGAAAATCAGAACCATGTTGACAGAACATGGTGTCCGCGCTGCACCGAAGAGGGATGGTCCATGCGCCCTGCATGGCGCACATGTTCAATCTGGTTGTCAACGGGTTCCTCAAGTCTTCCACCCTTCTGCAAGACATTCTAAAAATGGCCAGGAAACTGTGTATGCACTTCAGCCATTCTTACATAGCCAAGCACACCCTCCTCGAGTTGCAGCGTCAACCTACCCCAACATAGTCTGATATGCGATGTTTCCACCCGTTGGAATTCCAGCCTCCATGTGTTAGACCACCTGTATGAACAGAGAAAAGCCATTAATGATTTTTTGATGATCCAAGCGGACCGGAGTACTCCCCTGTGTAACTTTGATGTCAGCCACTGGCAGCTCATGCGTAACACCTGCTGTTTGCTCAGACCCTTTGAAGAGGCCACATTATTTGTCAGTCGCCAGTAGAATTCGTCATTCCACTGCTTCATGTTTTGGAACTCATGCTGCAAAATCTGTCTGGTCAGGGCACTGGAGAAGTGGAGACTACATCTCATGGTCACATGAGTCCGGTGGGGGATGAACTGGAGGAGGAGGACATTGGAGCACAAACAGAGTGAAATTAGTGGTTTTTCCACTCAGGTGACAAGAGAGGAGGAGCAGGAGCATCCGGAGGAGGTTGAAGACGAGACAAATGACCCAGAAGCACTGTGGCAGTATACAGTGGAGATGGAGGCCAGGAGTCCCTCAGAGTCGCTTGCGCAGATGGCCCGCGGCATGCACCCTCCACCACTCTATGATGTTGCCCCTATGTTTAGTTTTCCCCTTCATTTCATCTGTCAGAAGGAATGAAAAGCCTCAGGATTGATAGCCAAAAGCAGGAGTGGATACAGAACAGCGGCAGCTGTCATATGCCTGTCATACCAAAACAAAGCATTGTTTGAAGACCAAACCATGCTCCCCATGCATATTTAAGCATGGCACAACCTTCTACAACACCCTACAGGATCTCTGAAGACAGGAAATACCTGTTTTATAACGTGATTCGTCATGATTCTATTCAGGTCATATCAAAAATTTTAAAAAAATTTGGTGAATCGGGTCAAACCGAATTTCAACGAATTCGCCCATCTCTACCTAAAATAGCTAAAAATAACACAAGATGTTTTCCCATTCCAAAAAAAAAAATGTTTTATTTTTTGCACTATATGCCATTTTGCAAATCCCCACCATGTTCTGGTTGACACACATCTTTTAGTCCAACCTGCAAAAAAGCTTTTTCAGTATTATTTGTATACGGTATAACAAGCCTCTATAAAGTGGCTGAGCACCTCAAATTCCCACCAGAACATGCCATCCAATTCACACTGGTAAATATAAAATTAAGCTATAAATGTTTATAAATTAAGTGTTACAAAGAGAAATGACAGAGATAATTGAATCTTTACTGCAATTGATTTAATACTTTATACAAAAAGCCTTTGTTGGTAAAAGAAAATACAGCTGTACAACTTCTGTGTGGAGAAACTAGTTTCTTGTATTGTCTAGGTGTGATTTAAGCCTTCCTTCTATGAACTGTAAGCATTAGTTCCTTCTATATGTTTTCTTTAGATTGAGGACAGGTGATTGGCTGTGTCATTCCCTGACATCAATCGGATATCCTTGGCTGTGTGCTTGAGACCATTGTATTGCTGAAACGTCCTCTCCGTGGCGCCAGCCCTTCCCGACCTCACTTACCACTCCACATTCCTGCTTCCGTCCTGGCTTCCTAGCACACATCCCCACTTCCTAGGGAGCACGAGCACTGGCACTTTAAAGGGCCAGCACACCGCTAATTGGCGCTGACCACTCCCCAGGATTCCTTAAAAGCCAGCTTCTCCCAGCATACCCCGCTAGATCTTTGTGCTAGATACCTCAGAGAAAGCTTTCTTCTGTGATTCTTCCCTGTGTATTGACCTCCCATTGTGAAACCGGACCTGTTCCCTATGCCGCTCCTCCGCTGCCAGCCCTGACCTCCTGCTCCGTCCCTGACCTCACACCGTTGCTGCCTGTATTGACCTACTGCTTGTCCCCGACCATGAGATTGCCTGCCGACTTTGTACCTTGACCTTGGCTGCCACCACGGGCAAGTCGCACCTGTGGAACGACCTAGTGGCACCACGCCGCAGCAAGACCAACCCGCTTTGCAGTGGGCTGTGGTGAAAACCAGGTGACACCTTGTTTCCTCATCCAGGTAGAAAGTAGCATATTTCTGTCAAGATTATCTTGGTACATTTGTCCTTTCATCTTTCCTTCAACCATATGAAGTTTACAAATGTTCTATTCCGTAAAAAACAGCCCCACATCATGATGTTTCCACCTCCCAACAGCTGGTATGTTATCTCTGGGATGATATGCAGTGCATTTTAGCCTCCAAGTTTGGTGTGTATTATTGCATCCAAAGAAATCAGTTTTGTCTCAAACTGACCAAACAATATTCAGAGCATGCCAGTATTTCACAGGCTTGTCTTAAACCCTTAAAAACCTGGGTCCTTTTGGATTTTGCATTTTCATTTTTCTATCCATGCATTTTTATTTTACCTTACACCCAATCCTTGAACATACACCACTCTTTTCTGATATGTGGTAAAAGGTAATGAGGTGGCCAGTAGTGGCAATTGTGCAATTATTTCCTCCTCCAATCAAAAGTTATAGGGTTTAAAGGGGTTTGCCCACGAAAGAAAATTCTCAAATTATAACTGCTTAGTGATGTTTACACAATAAACACAATTTCCTATCACTAAATGGTCAGTGAAAAATTCCAGATTGTGGGCAGGGACTCTCTAAGCAGACACATTGGGGCTCATTTACTATGGGTCCTCAGACCACATTTCCATCGGGTTTCCCGATGATTTCCGTGTTGCGCCACATTTAACAGGGGTTTTTGGGGCACGTGATCGGCTTTCACGTGAAAAAAATCAGGGGGCGGGCCGTTGGACAATCCAACGTATTCGAACAACGCGCGGGAAATAACATCGCAAATTGTGTTGCAAGACATGCACTCACATACATCGGGAAGAAGAAGGTGAGCTTCGGCAGACCTCAGCGGGGAAGCGACAGATGAAGGATCGGCGCACAATGTTGGTGAATCGCGCCAGACTTCATCTTCGTTGGACCATCTGAATTGGGGATCGGGACAGGACCGGGTAAGTAAATGTGCCCCATTATGATCCCTCTGTGCTAACAATCTGGTTAAGTTATGAGGTTCTAGGTTTATCTACACTTTTATTTAGCTTCTGAACATTCACTTGTATCTCACACAGAGAAAAAGAGAGATGAGACAGATCAGAGATAAGAGATGGCAGGAAGTGTAAGAGTCTGTGTGTGTGAGCTACTCTTGGAATGAAGGGTGGAGGGGTGATGCAGAGGCACTGCAGTGTGAGACAGGAGAATCTAATCATGAGACAGATCTGTCCTGCCGACCCTAAAGTCAGAAGATTAACGGTTGCATTTGCGGGCAACCGAAATCGTGTACACCAGGACTGAAGAAGAGAGAAATTATATCTGTTATATTTGTTAATACAGTAAATTAGATGATGTTTTCTCCTGAGTAAATTTAAGAAACTTGTCTTTGTGGGAATACCCTTTAACAAGAAACTTTTAGAAAAAGGTAAGTCACTGAGGGGAGAGGTAACTGGTGAATATTCTCCTCTTAGTGACATCATAGTTAGGGGGACGAAGCAAAAGCCCAATTGGTTTAAATGATCTAATTCAAGAAATCCTCTTTGGCAGTCTCCAGAAGTTCCCTTTTTTAGCTGTTCAGGCTCACCAAAAAATTCTTCAGCCAAACCTCCTGACCTGATAAGTTTTCTACTTTACTATTAAGGTCTATTCAGTTTTATCCCTTTTTTCTACAACTGTGTCTGTATGTATTGTGTGTGCACATTAGTGTTTTACATTTTTAAATCTTAATAAGTTTCTGCTTGTAGTCTTAACCCCTTAACGTTCTGTGTCCGAGTTATCTGACGCTAAACGCTGTAACTCATCAGCTCAGATTCAGAGCTGATGCTGACCCAGCTCGATATCGAAGCTGAGCCGGCATAGGAATACACTAAGTGTCAGTTGTAACTAATAGCTGACATCACAGTGTTATACCGACGTTCAGAGTGGGCTCCACTCGTGGGTGTTTAACCCGTTAAATACCGTGGTCAGCGCGAGTGCAGCATTTAACTTAGCTGAGAGTGGTCTCTCTTCAATGATAGGCCCCCGGAAACCTTGAGGTCCAATCAGGACCCCAAGGCTGTCCGTAGACAGCGTCTGTAAGATCCCATCTGACACGGCTAATACCTTGTAAGATCCCGTCTGACATAGCTGGCACCCTGCAATACCCTGCAATACATCAGTATACATCAGTAATGGAGGGTTTTATTTGGCAAAATTAGTAAAACATAAGAAACGGTAAACACCAAAAAGTTAAAAATCCAGTACAGAATTGATGTTTTTCTACTCCTTCCCTAAAAAAAGTTCAAAACACGATGATTTTGAATATGGCACTTTTTTATAAACACAAAACTTATCAGCCAAAATATACTACTAAACATAAGAAAACATAATCGTATTGACCATAGAATAAATATGACATGTTTATTAGGCTATACGGTGAACACCAAAAAGTTAAAAATCCACTACAGAATTGATGTTTTTCTACTCCTTCCCTAAAAAAAGTTCAAAACACAATGATTTTGAATGTGGCACTTTTTTATAAACACAAAACTTATCAGCCAAAATATACTACTAAAATGAAGTACAACATGTGAGGCAAAAACAAAAAAAGGGTTAAAGAGCTTAAGTTTCCAAAGAGACACAATTACAAAACTTTAAGTAATTGTATAGGTAAGTATGTAATCTGTAACTTGGGGCTTCTAAATTGTTGAGGGGCTGGTAGACAGGTGCCTTCTTATTATATATGAAAAAAAGTAAGAATAGGTGGTGGCAGTGAAGGGTTTGAGTGAGTGCCAAGGCAAAGGGAGTAGAATTTAGTGTAAGGGCGCCACCTTGCATAGGTTGGTTGAGGCTTCATGTACTAAATTGAGAGGTTCTCTAGTGTAAGTGAACCCAGTGACATGACCCAGCATTGGCAGTTCATCAAAGTAATCATCCACGCACATTAGCTGTGCCCAGTAGTCACTGTAAGAGCCTGGCAGTGAAGTACTCCCAGGCCCAACGGCCGCGGTCATTGTAAACACTCATGTTGCCTATTTAGCAATTTAGAAGCCACTCTCAATGCAGGTAGTAGTGCTTAAAAGGTAAGAAGAAGGAGACGGACCCTTTGTGGAATGCTGATAGTTGTGATCACAGCCAATGACCATTGTAAGGGCTTTCATGAACGGATGCCTATTAGAACGTGCCTGAGGCATCACTTAGCATTAACAGCTGATAATGCATTGGTGCATTGAATGTATCAATGCATTACAGAAATGATCAAAAAACTTCACACAAACCATATTATGAACACAAGTAGAAAAAAATATTAAAAGGACTAAATAATTTAGGAGCAAACTTGTAGGTAGGAACCTTCAGACAAATATTTTTGAAGGGCAGCCAAAAATCAGCATTTTTCTTCAAACAAACAACCTTTATGATATAGTTGATTTAGTTTGTTGCTATACTTGGAGGATGAAACCATATGCAACATTGGCAGAAAGAACTTCAGAGTTAACTGACAGAAGAAGAGGCACACAAAGAAGTTGACAATGATTGATGGAGAATGGTGATGCATTAGCAGACTCACTGATTATTATAAGAGAATTCTCCCCAGAGAAGTAGATGTTCCCAGTCATCGTGTTGAAAAGAGAGAAAGTGGTGGAGACACCCTCAAAGATCTAATGACAACTTGCCCATTGGATTGAAAATTATATGTAAATGAGAGATCTTATTGCTTTATCTTTAGCATTTTTTTTATGTTTGTGCACTAAAGGAAGAAGCATCAACCTCCAAGAAGAATTTTTGGGAGACATCAGGGTGGTGAAGAACAGAGGCAGACGTAAAGAAACTTTTTAACACATGGAATATTTCTCTTCCCTTTCTTAGTAAGACAGTAGATGGGGTATTCCCATGAAGACAAAATTCTTAAATATACTTAGGATATCAAAATACACATTCTCTAATTCATTGTTATTAACAAAAATACAGCATTTATAGATATAATTCCAACCTGTATCTATCAGTCCTGGTGTTTATCATTTTGGTTGTCCCTGGATACGATCATAAACTTGTGACTATGGTCAGGCATATTCCACCAGCTTCTCTTCTACTGCAAGGGGAGGGGCAGGAGGCAGAGAGCATTACAGACAGAGGCACTTCCTATCCAGCAGCATGCTTTACTTTTCTCAGGAGAATGAAGAGGGGACAACAGCAGCTCTACAGACAAGATAAGCTCTGGGTTTGAGGAAAGGGGGCATAGCAGTGTTGAATGTGTGTTTTATAGGTAAGGTAAAGCAGAGCTCAGTTTGTCGTTGGGGCACATGTATCAAACTTTTGGCTTGCCATTTTCTTTAATTTTTTAGACTTTTTATGGCGCCTGTGGTCATTTGTTACTTTTTGTGCCTAAAGCAGTCTCCCTTCAAAGTTAGCCATTGTCTAGTTTTGTGCAGTGTTCCCTTAGTTATCACCTGAAAACAGATGTGAAAGTTGAAACTTTTGGAGACATTTTGCAGCCTTTGGGCGATCGTAAGAGAAAGACATCCCAAAGGCACGATAACTGCCACGGTTGTGCTGAGCATGGCATTTAATGGGTTAAACACCCGCAATCAGAGCCCACTCCAACCATGGGTGTTACTCGGGGATGTCAGCAGTAGATTTCCGCTGACACCCCATGACTCCCGATGCGCTTAGGGGTTAAGTCGCCAATAAAATGTTAGTCATGCCCAGGAAGGAACGAGACAGGTCATCAATACTGTTTGTAAACTTCCTGATATGAAAGATCTTGAGGATTTAATTTCCCGATTTGTAGTAGTCCCGATTTAAGTAGTCCCGATTTGTAGATCATTTTAGGCATACTCAAATACCTGGTAAAATTAATTTGATCCTAAGCTATAGTTTGTATAGGCTCATAATAAAAAAATGAATTCACTTTCTGAGAACACAATTGAAGAATACAATAATAAAAACATGTAAAAGGTTGCAAACATTTTGATATCTGTGTTTAGAGTTTCAAAGTGTGGGAGTGGATTTATTTGGGCAGAAGAGTTATTCATTTTTGTATTGGTAATTGTGAAAATAATACCGATTGAAAACAATGTTAAAAGACTAAAGAGTGATAATGTATGGAAATTTCTAATTCTATGTAGATTTCTAATTCTATAATAGGCTGGTGTATCCTAAGAATGGAATAGATAGTTAAGAAGAAAATGTGTATTTGAAGGGTGGAATAAGAGATTCAATTAGGTTAGATAAGGAGCAGGAGAAAAACAAATTGAATGAACAACGTAGGGAGGAAGTTAAGGTAATAAAGCGGAAGGTGAGAAATTTGGGGTGTCAATGGAGATGTTGAAGTCAACCAATATTTCATTAGAAGAAAATGGGGAAGGAAGAGAGTAAACTGATATTGGGAAGGAAGCATAGGAAATATTAGTAATGGCAGTAGGAGGAGGTTGTGGCTCTCAAAGAAGTAAAATATGTATTGGTGTATTGTGGAAAGAACGTGATAATTAAATTGTTGGGAAAAGACAGGCTTAATTCTTCACTCTACATTTTCTCACGTCTGAGATTACAACAAAAGTGCCAAGTCAAGTCAGACTCTAAAATTTGAATGTTTGTGTAAAAGCTACACATCAACAACAGCAGAGTGGTAAAAGAGATTTTACTTGTAGGATACCTGTGTATTATAAGAAGAAAACAGAACATTGCATTGTATTATATATCTGGTGCCGATAATATCTTTTCATTTAATAATGATTCTTCTAAAATGAAAATAACCATTTTCACCAATTATTTATTCCTGGTTTAAAAACGTTTTTAAAAAATCAAATGACATTTAAATATTTCTCAAGATGGTGAATAGTTTTTGTTATAGCCATAGCTTCTTCATTTTTTAGAAATGCCACCTCTAAGATAATTTCAGTAGAATAGGTAGAGTCCATCAATATTGATAACCATGGGTACTGTCAGGATCAGTGGTAGTGGACCCACTGAGCTGCTGCGAGCGATGGCGTAAGCCAACACCTGGGAGCAGAATCTAAGTGGCAGCCGGATTTCACCAGAGCCCACCTCAAAGCGGGTTGGATTTACTGCAGCAGGATACCACCAGGTTGCTCCACAGGCATGACTTGTGGAAATGCCAAGGCGAGGTACAGAAACAGCAGGTAGAATCAGAGTTGTAGTTGGGTAGGAGGTCAGGAAAGGTGGTACAGGATCGAAGTTGAGGACATAGCAGAAGGTCAAGACAGGCGGCAGAGAATTGAGGTCAGGAAACGAGGCAGAAGTCACAATGGGTAATCACAAGAGTCCTAATAACACACTTTCTCAAAGGCAACAAGGCACAAAAATACGGCAGGAAGAGGAAGAGGCAAGCAATATATCAGGGCAGCGATCAGCCTCAGCCAATTAGTGGCATATGGCCCTTTAAACTTTACAGAGCCCACATGAACAATCCCTTAGGGGTGGAAACGCGTGTGCCAGACCATAGGAACTGTCATTTGAGCACTAAGGTGCCAATACACTTAAAAATGAAGACTAAAACCTGCACAGTCTGAGTATAATACCCCCCTGGCAAGTTTTTTGACCGTGAATATTTCTGCAACTGGTCTGTGACTTGCTACTGTTTCAATTTAAAAGTTGAAAACACCAAACCATAAGCCTGATCCCTATGAATTAAAAGTAGCAACTGATTGTGGCCTGCACCCATGTTTGTAATTAGTGAAGAAAGAGGGCAAATTATATATTTCATAGACATCTCAAAATGTTCCCTTGTAAGCAAAAACAGCAATCCTTCAGCTGTAATAGTAAAAAAATAATTCTACTAAATATTTTAAAACAGTTATAGGTGTATCCTTAAGGAGCTAAGATCACAAAAAATAAGTAGATGACAAAGAACAAGTAAAGATTTTGGGGTATTTCAATATAAATGATCCTCTTTCTTGGATATCTAATCATTTATAAAGTGATCCAATGGCAAAAATGACACATTAAACATAAGAATACACTCCGAACAGCTGGTACAATGAATCAGACTGAGATATACAGCTCTAGGGTGCACCACTCATGAGGGGATTTGAGAAAATGCCCTCGGATAGCGTCCCTGCTAGATGATGGGGCCTAGTACTAAGCCCACGCCCCTTCCTAGGCCCTCCAGTGATTAGTGGCAAAAATGCGATGAGGCATGTATATTAGATACACTGCATTTCCCTGCAAGACCTGTGATAACGTCTTTATCGCTTGAACCCCAGAGTGCACAGCCTCAGCCTGATAACTGTTAGGTGAGGGTAAGAGGGAGACACAATGTGGGGTGAAAGAAAACATAAGGGAGGCTCACTGAATGAAGAGAAAATGGGGGACATGAAGGGGGATGAGAACATAATGGTGGATTACTGAAAGAAGAAATGGACATGGAGAGAAAACATAAGAGGGCTCACTACATTTACAGGGGGCTTACTGAAAGAACATGGGGCAAGATAACAGGAAGGGGCAACTGAATAAAAAAAACGGGAGAACATGAGGGGGGCAAAGTGAGTATGGGTGTCTGTGTGAGGAGAGCAGGAAACATGGGGTCTGTGTAGGAAGAGGGGAAAACATGGGGACAGAAGTAGCATGGATTCATTTTATTCCCTTGTTTTACTATGCACCAATCTAACAACACATAACAGAAGCAGAAGAACATCCCTGAAATAATAAACATATTGTTGTCATCATGTCCAAAAGCCAATCTATTCAAATATTTTAATAACTATACCATATGGTGAACTTCCCAACAGGAAAAAAAGATTTACCACTTTTTCACCTTTTTGCCACTCTTTAAAAAATATGATAAAAAGTTATCAAAAGGTCATGTACAGTCTCCTGAATGGTAGCAATATAAAAATGTCAGCTCGCCCCGCATAAAATAATGCCTTACTCGGGTCTTTATACAGAAGTATGAAAAGGATATGATAAAACAGTATTTTTTTAAATGAACATTAAAACATAACAAGCCTAAACAGAATACATAATAAAATGGTAATAGGCATTTTTTGTGAATTCTAATGCATTTGAATTTTTTCCCAGCTTCCAAGTACACGGCATTGAATGTTAAATGGTGCCAGGAGAGCACAACCTGTCCTGCAGATAACAAGCTTCATACAGCTCTTGAAATGGCAAAATAAAAAATTATGGTCCTTGGAAGGTGAGGAGTATAAACAGAAAAGGCTGCAGTATTAAAGGGACACAAGAACTGGGTCAGTTGTATCCTAAATGAATGGAGTGACAGGACGGCTATGCGTGCCGCTCCAGTTATTGTCTTTGGAACAGAGTACAGTGCTGAACTATCTCCCTCAGCACTATAGATCTGAAAAGAGTAGCGGGTACTTTGTTCATTTGCCGTAAAAACGGACCTCTGTTCACCTGATCCGTGCGTACCCCAATTGATTATTTGCAGCAAGCATAGTATACATAACTGTTTGACCTATAGTTTGCCGCAAGCAACGAAGAAGCTAGGATCAACCCTCGTAAGGCTACAGAAAATCTCCCAAAATACCTTAATATCCTTTGAAACACAGTAAGGAAATGTTTAAGACTGAAAATACAACTGATATCCAAGTGTTTAGCATTTCAAGCTTTATATTTGGCAGCCCTTCAACAGTGAATGGAGTCAAAGTGTAAATGCATTGCCTTCTGCTCTTTACATAGGTGATTGTGCCACAGACTAATTTCCTATTTGCATCTTTAAAACTGCAGTGTGGCTAGATGGCCAGTACGACAAAAGGGAGCTTATTTACTAAGGGTACGCAGCTGTACTTTCGACAGATTTTCCGACATTTCGGATTTGCGCCGATTTGACAGGAGATTGTGTCGCATACAATCGGATTGTGGCGTGACTGCGCTGGCTTTCATGCAACAGAAATCGGGGGGCGGGCCATCAGACAATCTGACTGATTCGGACTGAGTGTGGGATTTAACTTTCAAATTGTGTGACAAGATCAAGCACTTACATGCACCAGAAAGAAGAAGGTGAACACCGGCGGACCTGAGTGGGGAAGCGACACATGCAGGATATCGGTCGCACGATTGTAGTGAATCGCGTCAGAGTGCAATCCAGTCAGACGATGCACTTCCAGGGGAACGTGTCAGGGCAGGTAAATAGATGAGCCCCATGATGTGATGTTATTCCACCACCAAATTAGTCTATACTGTAACAGTTGATCAGAAGGGGAGCTGCATGCGGCACCCACAACAATCATCTACTATGTATAGGTTATTATAGGTCATTAGGCTGCAATTTTTACAATGTGGTTTGTTGTGTTATTTCAATAGTTTTAAAATTAACAGTAAAGCCATATGTTTGTAAGGATTATACCACAATTTCACTGCAAAACAGAGAGTGAAAACTATGTATTAAATTCTTCAAAAAATGTTTGAAATGTAAAATATCACCTAAAGTACTATGTCGTTTTTTTAAAACCTGTTTTTCCCAGTTCTGGTTGACCGTATTCTCTCTTATGTGGCATAGCCCTGGGAATGCTTCATTTATCTGTTCTCTTATGTGACCTCCTGTGTTAACAGTCACTCTTCGTGATGCAGCCTTAACTCAGGTAGTTTATTGTGTAGAAAGGAGGCTGAAAATATTTTGCTACTACCACGTACGGAAACCTAGGGCTGCCATCAGGGCAGTAGAAGTGGTTCTCCCATCATGGGCCCCCTTTTCTGAGCTAAGTGAAAGGGGCCCGGCACTGATATCAGTGTCTGTAAAAAATGTATAACCACCATGAGACCTCTGATGGCGGTCCCCTACTTAAGAACACTCAACTTAAAGACAACCCTTAGTTACAAATGGACCAAATGGATGTTGGTAATTTACTGTTCTTTAGTCCTGGGGTACAATATACAGCTAATTGCTTAATGGTATAACAATTAGACAGGAGAGGTATGTATAAGCAAAACTATAACAATCTTTATTAAATTCATGTACAAATGACATGTACGAGAAACAGTAGGTTAAATTCTAAAAAAAAATGTGATAAAACCTAAGAGGTGCTGCAGGGAAAAAAGGATGCCAGGTGTCTATCTGCTGGACATTTTATTAATGGGGCACTCTAGTGGACATTACATTAATGTGGGCACACGTCTGGACATTACATTTTTGGGGGCACTGCTGGACATGACATTAATGGGGGCACTCTAGTGGACATGAAATTAATGGAGGAACTCTGCTGGCCATGACATTAATGGGGGCACTCTTGTGGACATTACATTAATGGGGTCACTCTGCTGGACATTACATTAATGGGGGCACTATGCTAGACATTATATTAATTTGATGGGCTGCTATGGACATTTAATCCATGAGGGGAGACTTCTGGACATTTTATTAGAGAGTAGCGGCTACATTTCCCACCAGGCTTATACATGAGTCAATATGTTTTTCACCATTTTTTAAAGTAAAATCAGGTGCCTTAGCTTATACACGGGTTGTCTTATACTCAATTATACACAGTACTTTTTCTCATATACGTAATTTTTATAGATTAATTCAATAAATATTGTTATAGTTTTGCCTATACACACCTCTCTTGTCTAATTGTCATATCAATTTTGTAATGATATTTTGATTATTTGAATTGTAGATTGGTAGGGCATACCCTCCTTTTTTGTTTCATGCATAATCGTGCTGTATTAGTAGGGTAAGGTCTCTTCCTGCTTCACCACATTATTATCCCTGATTTTTGTAAAGGTGGTAAACATGTTACATAATACTAAATGTATTCCTATATTCCCATTTAGTAATAGTCAAAATTAATTGAACGACTTTGAAAATATCTAAGAAAAAACACATTTAATCAATAAAGGTAATTTAGTATTTGCCTTGTAAGTGACAACACAGCTGTGATTGCCAGACATATATATTACATGGATACAGGCTGAAAATTACACTTACCAAAACATGTTCCTATAATTTGTCGGTAAATGAAGTGATATAGCTATACTAAAAACTAAATGCATGTATGCACTTAAGGGAATCTAAGGGTCTTACAATGTCAAATAAAAAACAATTAATAGTAATTCTTCAAATAGATGCTCAGTTAATCATTGACCAGTAGCAAATGCAACAAATGGTGACTGTCAAAAAGCATATGTATATTAGGTCCCTAGACGGAGTATTGATTTCACCTACAGTCAAAGGAAGATGGCAGCTGGGATACTCATTATGCCCTAGAGGGGGTCTGTGGATGATATATCTGCAGGCTAAGTTCTGTCTGTTATTGCTTTTAAAGTCACCTAGTCTTCAGGCTGTGATTAAGCAGAGTAGAATTGAAGTATGATCATTGGTGGCACAGCAGTTAATCAAAGTAACTCTATAAAGTTAAAAAAATATACTATCCACAAAAAATAAAAGAAAGCAAATTAAAGAGAAGCACACAGTGATTTTATAGTATGCTTATATCTGTTAAACACTATTCTAGAGCAGGATAACATATTAGTCAAAATTGGTCTGAATTAAAAGGAGTGACTTTTTTAAGCCACGTTTTTGTGTTAAACATATTTTTAGGAACTTTTGATGATTGCTCTTAACAACAAAACTTTGTTGTTTTTGTGTTGCCATTTTTCACACCCCACCTTCAAAAATCTATAACTTTTCTAAGAACTGTGTGTGGGCTTTTGTGTAACAAATTGCACTTTAAATTGCATATTAACAGTATTTAAAGGGGTTGTCCACTTTTAGCAAATATTTGAAATTGTTTGTGTGATGAAAAGTTCTACAATTTTCCAATATACTTTCTGTATCAATTCATTACTATTTTCTAGATCAATGCTTGCTCTTCAACTATAAAAGATTCTAGTTTTACTTCCAGTGGATAGAAATCTGTCCATGTGATGTGATGGAGGTGCAGGCGCAGTTATAATCATAGAGCTCCTATTACTCTCTTTGATAATAACGGTTTTTGCACATGTATGTCCATCACATCACATGGACAGATTTCTATTCACTGGAAGTAAACATAGAAGTTTTTATAGCAGGACAGCAAGCAGAGATCTAGAAAACTGTAAGGAATTGATACAGAAAGTTTATTGGAAATTTGGATAACTATTCCTTACGCAAACCATATCAAATATTTGCTAAAAGTGGACCCCTTTAATATTCCATGCAGTGAAATTGGTGTAAAAAACGCATTTGCTGCATTTTCTTGTGGGTTTGGTTTTTATGGCTTTTTCTATGTGCCCAAATGACATGTCTCCTTTATTCTTTGGGTCGGTATGATAATGGGATACTAAAATTATATAGGTTTTATTTAATTTGAATACATTTTTAAAAAAATTAAAATCTTCAGTACACAAATATTTTCGTCATCTTCTGGCGCTAATAACTGTTTCATACAAAGCTGTTTGAGGTGTCATTTTTTGCAGGATGAGCTGATGTTTTCTATGCTATCATTTTGGGGATGGTACAACCTTTTGATGACTTTTTATTAAATTTCTTTATGTGTTGCAAAATGGCGAAAATGCCTCTGATATATAGATAGATGAAAATAACAAGATTACACTGTGCACCTACACAGAAGCTTCTCTCAAACTGGGTGCCTCTAACTGGATAGTTTCAGAGACGATTATCAACACACAACCTTGGGACAGGGGTTTTCATGCCCTTACATTAATGCAGCCCTTACATTATAGTATGTGAATCCCTAAATCTGTGGCGCGGTGCAATGTCTTCTTTAATGATTTATATTATAACATTTCTATATTGTGATACATTATGCAATTTAGTAAATACATATTTGGTTATTAAAAGAGATTATTGTGTGGCAGTTTATATACTTTTTACACTTATTTTATATTTTGACCATAAGACACCAAAGGGTAAGATCTAGCACTCATGTCCTGTCCCTTTTCCAAACCTGATTTATGTATTTCAATGTCTGAATAATAATATTTATACAAATAATAATAACAATAATATCCATTCTATCTTGGTATCATTGTTACTTCAATAGGGATAATCTAGCAAATCCCTCTATACAAGACTGAAATATTTTAAAATAGAAAATGAAAAACAATTGGTTTTAAGGGGGAAATAAAACATTTCTCACAAACATTCCTATGACTACAAAGAAATGTTTCCATAGTACAGAATTGTCGCTCAGAAAACATTTGTTTCGGCCCCAAAAAGAGCAGCGTTAGAACTTGAAAAATAGTTTTAATAAAAATCTGTGTTATAAAATGCTGGAGAACAAATAATAAATGTACTCACATCACAAGGTTTATGTTAAACATAGTATTTTAGCAAGTGCATATTTCTATCAAGCACTTACATATCACACATTCTGGAAATATCTTGATGTAAACTCATTAACATATATAATAGAAGCACAAAACTGTGCATAGAAGCATCCAATAGAAGGCATAATTAGATTAAGAGGGAACAAAGTTGCTGTGCCATTTTATTTATGCTCATTCACTGTCAAATACCATTTCACATTTTCACCTTCTATATAAATGTAATTTAAATATTTGGGTGAAGTAAAGCTCTTTATACATTAGCAATAAATGGGTTCATTGAGGGATTCCATTAGGTTTTCTGATATTTCTGAAAAAAGGAACAGCCCACCATGCAGTGCTATGATCACTAGGGAAAATATAAGAGCCACCATTGAAACTCTTCATTAAGTGCCACTTTAAACAGGTTTTGAAGAAGTAACTTTATTGACAATTGAATGAAAACTTCTTCACACAGTAAGAGTTAAGCTAAGAGTTAAAATTACACCATTATTATTCATATAGAATTTATCACTTTATCACTATCATTATAGCCCTAAATAGTGTGAGTCAAGCCATAACATAATCACAATTCTTGGCGCAAAACTGGGAATTGCGACTATTTTGCTCTATGTATAACAAGGGCAGGCGATGGACACTTCGACCCTGTACAATAGCTATAACCTGCCCCAGGAGAAGGCTATAATGCAATTCTACACCAAGAAGGACCTGGTATAGAACTGTACTGGAGGCTCAAGATATATTAGGGGGAGAATTCTGGCACCTCTCCAACTTTGTGGCACAATTTTTGGTGCACAATTAGAGCATTACAGCAGCTAAAAGCTTTTCTAGGGTCTTCTATTTCAGCTTCATGAATGCGGAGATAGTCCTAAACCTTATTGCTTATAGCACGCTTCATGCACCACTCCGTGTGCATATTAGCAAATGCCCCCCATCCCACATGGCCCAAGGGGTGGGTCCACTCTAAAATGAGCCCACTAAAAAGTACAACTCTTCTTGCAAAAAGAAGCCCCTAGCCAGATTTGTCAGCCGGAAAAAAAAAAATAAGCCTATGAAAAGATGGTAATGCTAAAATGAACAGGATTTTCTCCAAATTAGTTTTTAAATCAGTAACATTGAATAAAATACACAAAACCCCTGCATATTTGGTATCGCTGTGTCCGTAACAATCTGCAAAATACAACAGAATCACTATTAGATCTGCAAAATGAACCCCGTTAAAAAAACGCTCCAATTAATTAATACTCTATAAAAAATGCTAAAAATTGATGTAAAAAATGTTCTGCAATCTAAAATAAGACCACTAAAAAGAACAATCCTTCTCGCAAAAATAAGCCCTTAAGATAATTTATGAGGTGAAAAATTAAAAAAGTTAAGATGGTGAATCACCATTGGTGATGCTAAAATGAACAACATTTTTGCCAAATTACTTTTTATTCAGTTAAAGTGGGAAAAAAATAAAAAATCTATATAAATGAGGTATTTTCGTAATCGTGGCGACCCATAGAATAAAAATAATATACTAATTTTATGGTATGGTAAACAGCCAAAAAAAACACAAAAAAACTTCCTAAAAATTGATGATTTTCATTTCCTCCACCAACAAAGAGTTAATAAAATCTCACCAATTAGCTATAGATGCCCCAAAATTACGTGCCAAAAAAGTGCATCTCATGTGGTAAAACAATAAGCCCCTATAGGTCCACATTAATAAAACAAAAAATATTATAGCCTGTACAATCTGACAATGCAAATCTGCTCGGGATGGAGCCTCCTTTCATTCCCAGCCGTGTGCCCATACAGCAGTTTACCACCACATATAGGGTATTAGTGCACTTGGGAGAAATTGAGTATCAAACTGTGTGGAGCTTTTTTCATTTAATCCATTGTAAATGTTTAATTTTCCACCAAAAATGAGTGTATTGTCAAAAACTGCACCTCCATTTTGTTTTATCCCCTATAAAACACCTAAAGGGTTAACAAACTCCTTAAAAGTGCTTTTTTTGTACGTTGAGGGGTGTAGTTTCCATAATGGGGTAATTTACGAGTCTCACTGTTATTTAGGCCTCTCACAGTCAATTAAAAGTTGAGCAGGTCCATCTAAATACGGGTTTTGGTGATTTTCCCAAATTGAAAAATGGTACCTAAATTCTGAGCCTCATAACATTCTAGTTAAATATGTGGAATCTTAAAAAACCATGCCAACATAAAGCAGACATTTAGGAAATGTAAGTTATGAATTTATTTTGGTGCAATGACTATCTGCTTCAAAAGTAGAGAATTTAGAACTATTTTTAGAAAATAAAGAATTTTACAAAATTTTGGCCAAATATGTTTTTTTTCATCCAAATTTTTAAACCAATTTGAAGTACAATGTGTCACAAGAAAACAATCTCAAAATTCCCTGGATATCTCATAGCGTTCCAAAGCTATAAGCACTTCTAGTGACACTATAAGGGCAGATCTGAAAAATGGGACCGCGTCCTAAAGGCCAAAATAGGGGTATGGGTAAAACAACCACTCGTGTTATTTTACTGGCAAAAGGAAGGCTTAACTTTTTTATGCTATTGAAAGGAACTATTTCTAAATTTGACTGCAGTTGTAGTACATAATGGCTACTGTAGGGTCCTTTGACTATATTGGCTGTTGTAGGGGAACATTTTATCTACTGTGGGGTCACATATATATTTATATTGGTTACTGTGACTTTGTTGGTAGCTATGGGGGCACATACCGATTAGTTTGAGGGCACTTTTACTACACTGGCTGCTGTGGGGGCACAGTTACTATGTTGACTATTGTGGAGGCACTGACTATATTGGCTATTTGGGGGTGCATTTTGGTTACTGTCTGGGCACCATTACTATATTGGCCAAGATGAGGGCATTGTTACTGTATTGGTTAGATTGGGGGAACTCTTAATACCGTATATACCCGTGTAAAAGCCAAGTTTTTCAGCACAAAAAATGTTCTTAAAAAACGTCCCCTCGGCTTATACACGAGTCACTGTAAGTAAAAGTAAAGTAAAAAATAATTTAAAAAGAATAAACTTATATACTCATCCTCCAGTGGCCCCGATGTGCAGCGCTGCTCCCCTGATGTCCGCGCCGCTTGTCTTCAGGCTTCCGCGCCCGTCTTCTTTCTTCCGTCTTCATACTAGGCGCCGGCCAGGAGAGAGCAATGGCGGCGCCCAGCAGAAAAAAGAAGACGGGCGCGGAAGCCTGATGACAAGCGGCACGGACATCGGGGGCGCAGCGCTGCACATCGTGGCCACCATAGGGTGAGTATATAAGTTTATTTTTTTTTAATGCTGGGGGCAGGCTGTATACTACTGGGGGCACGCTGTATACTACTGGGGGCAAGCTGTATACTACTGGGGGCAAGCTGTATTCTACTGCGTGCAGGCTGTATACTACTGGGGGCAGTGCTGTATACTACTGGGGGCAGGCTGTATACTACTGGGGGCAGGCTGTATACTATTCGGGGCAGGCTGAATTCTACTGCGGGCAGGCTGTATACTACTGGGGGCAGGCTGTATACTACTGGGGGAAAGCTGTATTCTACTGCGTGCAGGCTGTATACTACTGGGGGCAGTGCTGTATACTACTGGGGGCAGGCTGTATACTACTGGGGGCAGGCTGTATACTATTCGGGGCAGGCTGAATTCTACTGCGGGCAGGCTGTATACTACTGGGGGCAGGCTGTATACTACTGGGGGCAGGCTGTATACTATTCGGGGCAGGCTGAATTCTAGTGTAGGCAGGCTGTATACTACTGGGGGCAGGCTGTATACTACTGGGGGCAGTGCTGTATACTACTGGGGGCAGTGCTGTATACTACTGGGGGCAGGCTATATACTACTGGGGGCAGGCTGGCTATATACTACTGGGGGCAAGCTGTTTACTACTGGGGGCAAGCAGTATACTACTAGGAGCAGGATGTATACTACGGGGGGCAAACTGGGCAGGCTGTATACTACTGGGGGCAAGCTGTATAATACTGGGGGCAGGCTGTATACTACTGGGGGCAAGCTGTATACTACTGGGGGCACGCTATATACTACTGGGGGCAGGCTGTATACTAATGGGGCAGGCTGACTGTATACTACCGGGGGCAAGCTGTATACTACTGGGGGCAGGCTGGGCTGGCTGTATACTACTGGGGGCAGGCTGTATACTACTGGGGGCAAGTTGTGTACCACTGGGGGCAGGCTGTATACCACTGGGGGCAGGCTGTATACTACTGGGGGCAAACTGTATACTACTGGGGGCAGGCTGTATACTACTGGGGGCAGGCTGTATACTACTGGGGACTGGCTGTATACTACTGGGGGCAGGTTGTATACTACTGGGGGCAAGCTGTATACTACTAAGGGCAGGCTTTATACTACTGGGGGCAAGCTGTATACTACTGGGGGCAGACTGGGCTGGCTGTATACTACAGGGGGATGGTTGGCAATATACTGGGGGGGTCTGTGACCAATGCATTTCCCACCCTCGGCTTATACTCGAGTCAATAGTTTTTCCCAATTTTTGGTGGTAAAATTAGGGGTCTCGGCTTATACTCGGGTCGGCTTATACTCGAGTATATACGGTATATTGTCCTCCATTGGGCAAAATAGTGCTCTCTAGAGGAGCATGATAACATTGTTGAGTTTCTAAGAAAGTTGAGGATATAATATTGAAGGGAGGAACCTAAGATCTTTGTTTTGCAAAATCTACACAGACCTGACTACTTGTATTAACCACATACACAACATGGTGACACTTTTAGATTTTTTTCAAAGATCATTTTATTTTCCTAGTCCACCACTGGTTAAGTATGGTGCTGTTGGTCCTATTCTCTGCATAGTGTTAGGTCCAAGAAAAATGAGTTTATGTCTAGCCTGCCAATTTGGAAAAAATAAGATAAATATCTCCAACTGTGTTTTTCCTATTACTACAAAAAAAAATTTAAACCATATCAAAAAATAGGAAACTTTATTCTACCATTCAACCTTTATTTTAACACTACAATACAGCACACAGAATAGATGGAAGAGTTTGTTTATATAATACAATATTTCACACCCGGCATATTTAACAAAATTCTTAATGAATGTGGAAATCATTTGTATAAACGCTTTGTGACAACTTCACAGAAACTGACTTGCAGCAATTAAAGACTGTGTCTCCCTGTTCTACCTCACCCCCATTGTCTCCAGGAGAAAATTGTTATAAAACAAGGTTATGAGGCAAAGGAATTATCTAATGCCAAATCAGAGAACAGTATAAAATTGATTTTGAAAAGGAATTTGCAAAGTGATGGATATATAATTATCTAAGTTAAAAAAATAAGGTTTACACTAACAAGCAAAATTAACATTCACTTATTTTATTACTGTACATTTTCTCATTCAACATAAGTCTTATTTAAGTAAGCAATACAGAGTCAAAATTAATCATTTTCTCTACTTGGAGATTCACATGTTCATTGTCAAATGCTAGAGGAATTACATCTGGAGCTCATCAGTGACATTCCCCACTGAATTGCAACTAATTTACTAAAATACCCTTACAATAGGTAATGGAAGAGGAGCGCACTTTAGAATCTTCTCTTCATTAATAAGATTCTATCTTATTGAGTCCCACCAGGGCTGTGCCCCTAGTAATGGCCCAGTTGCCAGGCCATAAATAGAAATCATAAAGCTAAACATGAAAGGCGCCTTCTACATTTTTACATTAATCACATTCTTCATGCTTCCTTTGTGTTCAGCACTATTAATACATGTTGACCATGCATGTCAGTGTTCTAATTACTATACAGTCTTCACAGTTTCCCTGAAATATTCTTATTTTAAATGGATAAAACTGTATTCTAATATATTTATACAACTGCATATTTATTTTTCTACTTCAAAATTAGCCTATTTGTCTAACCACATATTAGCCAAAAATGTATTCCAAATTATTCCGACTAAACGTCACTTAAACCTACTGTAAAAAATGCTTGAACAAATCTTTGATAATATGGCTGCAACCTTTTGTTTATTTGCACACAGATGTAGATTCACATGAAAGAGAAGATTCTCCTCTTTCATAGAAAAAAATAAGTGAGTTTCTAGGTGCCACAGAGCCAAAGATACAGTATAGTCCTATGAAATGTGCCCCCCCCCCCCCCAGATTCTTGGCCGGCAGGCTAAAGGGAGAATTTGGATGATGCTGCACACAGGAGCTGCTGACACCTCACAGACAATGTTAATATTGACTTTATATGTTACTACATTTTCATAAGGGACAATATAAATTAATGTTCATGCTTTTAAACCTCTCCAATACAGAATGATCTGAGAACACACTTGCTCTCTGATTGCCTTATATTTTGTGATCATTTTGTTTTACAAAAATTGAACGAAACAATGAATATCCGATCCCCGCCTAATGTGTCTACAAGTTAACACCGCAAAGTTATATGTAACACGAAAATCATGTTCTTGAATAAAGTTTTTATTTTACATCATCCCTACATTATTTATACAGTGATGTGCAAATTAATTGGGACAAAGCAAAAAAACACATGTTTTTGAATATTTAACAATAAAATATTATAATGCACATACATACTAATACGACATATTAGCAGATATGAGATTTTCAATGTGTTTTGGCATTGATTCTTCAATAATTGATCATGGAACCACACTTGTATGGGACAGTTTATCATGCGTTCTTTGGTTGTACAGTCCATTTTGCCAAGGCTTCTCTTCACAATGCTCCACAAATTTTCTTTAGGATTTAAGTTAATTTCCAGGTTAGTCCAGCACTTTTACTTTATTTTCTTTCAGGAATTTCTTCACACACTTGGAATTGTCTCTTGGAGCCTTGTTGGAGTGTCCCTTCAAATTTCCGCATGAATGGCACAAAAAAACGTTTTATGTAAAAAATGTCTATGAATTTATAATTACAGTTTGTTGATTATGATCAACTCGCAATGGTTCATATTTCCATCATTTTGCTCTTGTACTTCCATCATTTGTACCCTTGAACAAAATGATGGGTTTCATCACTGAAAATTACCTTTTTCCACTGGCTAGTTGTCCAAGATTTATATTTTTTTGCCCATGCAAGTCGTTTTGCGTTCACTGAAGATGTCAAAAGTTGTTTCTTTACTGGCCTCCCACCAACTTCCAAAAGCCTGCGCCATACAGTCGAATTGCTAACATCAATAGCATTTGGCATTTTTTGTTTAATAATTTGTGTTTGTCACAAAGTTACATGAGGGTGGTGCAGGCTGTCAGCTGCTGATCAAGGCCAATGCGAGCGCCTGCTTTCAAAAAATATACAGATTTTAGGGGACTTTACTTTTTAAACTGTTGCTGCTGTATTTTGCAGATTGTGACTGTCTTAAAATTTCTAACTAAAAAACTGATTTCAGATATTAGGATGATTTATTCATGTGAACAAATGACTATGAGGTGTCTGTGAACTCTACACATGTTCATCCATTACATTTAGGAGATGTGAAGGTAAATATTTTGTTTTTGTTTGAAGCACATTTTCTGCCATCAAAGTAAAATTTTATGTATTTTTATAAAACTTTACACTTTTAATCAAAATTGCATGAGATTGTCTATGTCTCTAAACTCTTTAATGCACTTTTAATTTAGCTTTCAGAAAATATGTGGTTTGTTAAAGTTTAGTATAATAAATTTTGCTACAATTTCGGTTTTATTTGTAAATGTCAAAATTGTAAAAAATTGCCAATAATGCGACAAAATTTCCGGAAATACCTAGCAGTGAATTAATTGATGAAGCCTAATTTTTTTTTTTTAAGTCTTAAATAGACATGTCATATAGGACACTGCATACAGAATCTTTGTTGGTATGTTTGGTTTATCTGTAGTTTTAATTTAAAAATTGAAAATTTCATTTTTTATGATAAATTTGTTTTTGAATGTGGAGCACAATTTAAATGTCGCCAGGTTAAATTATTTTGCATTAACCATATTGATTTAGAAATACAGTTCTGGTATCATCACATCAGGATCGTGGTTCTGTGAGCTACTGTAGATATATACAGGTAAATTGAAAGTCGGAAATTCAAGGTGCAGAACAAGATCCAATTTCCAAATTTTTTTTAACTGCCTGAATCTCTGGCTCATAGTAATGCAATGCAATTTGACTGATGAAATTCTCCTTAAATTGTATTGTGTTTGGTTCTATGAGTTACAGAACCTGAGATGCAGGATGGTATTTCTCAGTTGCATAGAAGCCCTGAAATAATAGTTTATTGCAAGTATTTGTGGTTATCTCCCCTCTACGAGGCCAGTGGCCGTGCAGGAGCGGGAAGGGGTATGGGGCCAGCTGTGGGGCTTTCCGGTCCCGGCGCCTGCGCACTCACTGCAAATTTTCACGCATGTGCTGCTGTGTTTATTTTGATCGTTAAATTCGTTAGATGCTCAACATGGTTATCATACGCTGACGCACAAGTGTATTTATACTGAGAGCAAAACTATTCTAGTTGCTCATATCAACGAATTAGAGATCAGCTTTTCCCATAGCAGTATAAAATAAAGCTGAGCCTTGATTGTGGCATATGCAAATAGAACAGTTTTGCTCTCAAAAACTTTGGATAAATCTCCACCTATGTTTTTAACTCATTGGGGGGATTTACTAATTCTGGTGCAAGCACGACTGTCGGCATCGGAGATCGGCATCGGAGATCAGTCTCCGGAAAGCACAGCCCGATGTTTTTAACACGGCTGTAAGTAAATAATGGATAGACGGTAATAATCAGTCATGCGCCATAAAAAAACCTCAACTGCGCCTTCATTTTGCTATCTGCCCAATTTTTTCCTGGTCTATTGTGCGCCAAAAATTGTGCCTAAAAATGCCAACAAAATACACATCAATGTGACGGATAATGTGGAAAAGTTAAGCCATGCCCGCTTGCGCCAAAAAAAGACGCAGGAGTCGGAATAGTCGTAAACATCTGTTCTTTCTGGCGCTAACTCATTATAAATGATCCGCAACAATTCTGCGCCAAAATAAAATAAGAGATCCCAGTATTTTTTAGGCGCAGATACGATAATACATGTCCCCCATTGTATCTCAGGTTCTGTAACTCATAGAACGAAACACCAAACATTTTTGATCAATTAGTCTCATATTGTAGAACTGGATCTTTATCTGGAGTGCACATTCCCAACTCTGATTTTAACAGCCCATATCTGAGGTTCTGTAGCTCACACAACCACAAGCAGATGTGGTTTGAAAGATGAGATGCTTTTTTGTGGACCCCAAGATATAGGCATCTAAATCTTTTTCCCCTCAACCTCACAGCCTGACACACATCTGGCAAAATACTTTTTCTGCTTATTTTCACATGACTTTGGAGGAGAGTTTTTCTAGGTAAATGAGAAAACGCTAGAAAGGATTTGTCAACCACTGATTTACCCTTAATAAAATGGAATTCAAAGAAAGTATACCTGCTTTTTCCACATGGCTGCCTATATACTTGCTTATATTCCTTTTTAAATTATTATTTTAAATATTAATAATACTACATCATTATCTTCATATTGAGTCACATTAGTACTTATAACTTCAAGAAAAGATACCTATACCATATTCAGATTCTTTTCATGCTTGATAAAATAGAAATAAGCTTCCAGTAATGTGGAATCCTTGTAAGAGTCTATTTTCATTTAATTCAAAGATTAAAGTGATTCATGCAACTTTGCCCACAGATGGTATAGGTTAATAACAGGACTAATTCAAAAAAGGAACCTTGCTCCCGGAGACGTAGTGGATGTCAATTTCTATCCTAGAGATATAGCAAATTACCTAATAAAAGAATGGAAAAACATTATAAAATTCTAAGAGCAAGAATGATTTATTTTAAATGTATATGCAAAATTGTATCTACTAATGATTTCAGTATTGTAAGTTAAAATAATTAAATAAGGGCCTGAGTATGTGACTCTTGATAACCATCTCAGATAACCATTTCTGTATAGCATAGATGTGTAGGATAAATATTACTGTATGTAATGGTTTAATTCTAGTATGGACACATGGCCACCATGATGTTCTGTTATCTTTGGGATTTGAGAGTCATTTAGAATCAACATTTTGAGCCAATGCTTTGCAGAGTTGTACTGTAGCATATTAAAAGGAGGGAACAATGGAATACTAACACCTTAATAAACCAATTTAAGGCAGTTCCTTTTTAAAGGTCTTTCCAAGATTTTGGAAAACCGCTTGGGGGCTGGTATAGTGGTGGGAAAAAAAACAAGAAAGCATGCTATAGGCTCCAGCTACCAGTTCTCCACTTGGTTGTGATACTTCCAATTTTTCACTTCGGATCTACAGAGGATAAGGTCATTGGACCCACTTCGGCCGATGAGTAGCCCTTTAGACATGGGTACAATAAAGATAGTTACCTTTATGGTCAACAGAATTCACGTTCCATCTATTTGACTCAATCAGGTTCCATAACCCCTTGGAACATCCGGCCCTGTTCAGATTTAAAAACTGAAAAAATTGTAGTGATGTGGTAATTGGAAGCTGACTTTTTTTTCACCCCTATCCTGGCCCCCAAATATTTTCAAGATTTCAGCAATACAGAAAAGCGGTGGAGAACTTTATCAGTGTTTCATTTATCCTTTTCCACTTTTTGTGTAGGTGGTGAAATAACACAAAAGACGCAATGTTACATTTTAAATATGAAAAGTAGTGATAGGAGCTAATTATTAAGGTCTCAATGCTCAAGTGATTACTCTTTTTTTCTTATGTTTCTATGTAAATATTTCTTTGCTGCTTTTCTGTGCTAGTTTTTGTTTAAATATCTGTGAATCCAGCTCCTGTTGTTACATAAATATTCTACATGCTTGACTTTTAGACCCTGGTGTGTTCTCTATAGTTGCTTCTGCCTTCTGAATTTGATTTACCTGTACTAGTCAGCCTCACCCACTGGTTTGTTTATTTGTGGAATCTTGTCAATGTGTATGTTCCACCTCGCCTAGGTTATAAAAATGGTTATATTGATGATATTTATGGAACTGATCTGTTTCCCCTGATGTGTCTGCCTAGGTATCTGTTTGTGATGTTTGAAGTTGGGCTAAGACGCCACAGGTATCACATCTCTCTATTTTATGATTATGATAGATAAAATCTATGATTTTATTCCCAATCTTCCTCAAACCTAGAAAAATGTTAGATGTTATATTGCCAATAATCAGGCAGGATCAATTACTTATTTCTTAATTATTATTAATATTAATAATCAATATCATGCTTCCCTGAAAATATTTGCCCCTTTTCTGCAAAAGCTGCACAGTTTGCACAGTCAAAGTTGAAAAATTTCAAAGTAGCACAAAAAAAGATGTTGTTAAAAGGAGGGATAAAAAAGAAAGGAAATGCTCCATCACAAGAATAACCATACAGTAGATAAGACCTTCAAATCCCTTCAAAAGGGATTACAAGCCGCAATGTAGGGCCTTTCCTTACCTTCTCTTAGGTCTTTATGATGGATAATTACAATGAAGTAGTCCTTCCATTATAAAGCTCCAGGACCTAAATGCAGAAGCTGCATTAAGTTTCCAAACAGTAATGAATTGTTTATAGTACTAGCCTACATATATGAATAAAAATGCCTTGTTGTCCCCATAAGGCTCTTGTGACCCAGTGCACCGACACCCTCTGCATGCCATCAAGTTATGCTTTTAGAGTCAGATTACTTATTGAAAACCCCTATTGAACCAATACATAGTGTAATGGGATTAGCTCTAGGATAGACGGGCACTTTTTGGCACATCACAGACACAGTCCACTCCAGACAAATTGGGTGCAACTGGCCGAAACTAGTTTTATTAGCTTCTTTGAAGCAGGAACAATGGCGAAACAAAACAATACAGATATAAAGTCCTAGGCCGTCTATCACTAACTATACAATACAGTAGTTTCCTCACTACCCAGAAACTGTACCTACTGTACAGCTTCCCAACCACAGCACAGCAATTGACAACTCACATATACTCCTCTTGTGCACCTTCTGACTTTTTAAAGCAAAACCTCAAAGCTGCTAGTGATTAGCCCAAATCACCTCAATCACTTGGAGTGTTTGAGTGGAGTAGGGACCAAGCCCAACTCTCCAAACTTCAGCAGCCAGGTCCTCCAGGCCAGGATTCTTCCCTGATGTGGATGACAGGATGGCACAATGGCACAATGACATCACTGTGTCACTGAGGCCACATATGTATTATACCCCACTTCCAGCGCCGGCTACATAAGTACTCGCATGCGGGTCTTACATGTAGGCAAGTGATTACAGATCGAATGGTGAAGGAGGATGAGAGCTGCAGGAGCCAGACCAATCCGGGGAAGGGAGAGGGGACACAGAGCCCTCCCCGAACAATGAGAGTTGGGAGACATCACCTGTCACCGCACAGTTTGTTCCTGCACAAGTGAAAGGAGGATGGTTTCCTCCTCGGGGCCCCCTGAACACAGTCAAACTGGACACCCCTGATGGCGGCCCTGTTTGGATGCAGCAGTGACATACAACAAACACGTATTACATGTACATAATTTAAACAGATCTTTACTGATTTAATCTGTTATTTAGATGTCTTACTAGTTTAAGCATTGAACAAACACTGGGAATCTAATTAGAATGTTAATTAACTGGTATTTTTTAGTCTAGGCAATTATAATTACAAGTTTACAATAGTGAGGATGAACTGGGTGATGCATAGTCACTAAATAAAATGGTTGCAGTTCGTTAGCAATCAACCATTAACATACTATCTGGTAAGTGCTATATTATAAAACTGGGTTGGACATATAAGCTATGAGATCATATTTTTGCTCCAATATGAAAGTTTTACATTTCAGTATCTAGTTTTATATACTATAGCAGCTATTTGACAAAAACATAAAAGAAATCATTCACTGGCAGATCCAATACAAGAAATTGCTCGTTCAGATATCAACACCATCGTCTGTATGCCTGCTAATTAATTCTGTGCAATGATATACACTGTACGGGTGTCGGAGACGCTTCATAATGCTGTTTGCTGCAAATTAGCAGGTCCTTATGACAGAATAATGCCTGTAAAATGCAGAGATCTCAGTTCAAGCAAGATATCTTCACATGGGCATGTGAAAATCAGGACAGGGTCTAAGAGCCACAACCTCTCAATGCGTTCACAGCCGCTGCCAATTTCTCTTCCCCAGCAGGTGGCTGGGTGCAAAATAGCAAATTCAAAAAGTGTTTCTTTATTTCTTTTCAGCTGAATGCTTGGCTCTGGTTAACATTTTACTTCTCATCCTCTGATCCTCACAGGGAAGACATGAGAAAAATAAACTGCCTAGCAAATGCTTTGCTGAGGTTAGTACTGACATACCAATTACATCTTTCACCATTAGAGGAGCTTGTGTATATCAGTTTGCACATTATTAAGGTTAATTATCTGGGAATATCATTACCTTTATTATTCATAGAAGGCAGATAATGACAACGGAAGTTGCATTTTGTGTTAGAGGTAAAAGATTTTTTTTTTCCTTTGTTCCGTTTGCTGCTGTGATATTAACAAGGATTGTGCATAAAAGAGAAAGATTTAGAGAAATGCTAATTTTCTAGGATCACTTTGGACTGAGGGGCAATACATCTGTAGGTAAAGTTCACACAAAGAAATGCCATTTAAATATCACCAAAGCTTTGTATAACCACAAACCTCATTATGAAAAGAAATAAACCTAAGCCTGTTACTAATAAAAGTATCAATACAGAGAGTGGAAAACTCAATGGTTGCTATGGTGCTATGGCTGTCACCATTTTGGGTCCTTTCTTTTTTTTTACAAAGATAGACCCAACAAATGACCACTTTTTTCTACAGATGGTGCCAGGATAACAAAAACAATTCATTCCTTGCAGATTCTCTCCTCCAATTGCTGATGGTTTACCTGCTTGTAACAAAGGCTATTTGCGTTATAAAAATATATACTGTATTTTTCAGACTATAAGGTGGACAAAAAATCAGTTGATTTTCTCAGAAATCAAAGGTGCGTCTTATAGTCCAGTGTGCCTTATACACTCACCGGCCACTTTATTAGGTACACCATGCTAGTAACGGGTTGGACCCCCTTTTGCCTTCAGAACTGCCTCAATTCTTTGTGGCATAGATTCAACAAGGTGCTGGAAGCATTCCTCAGAGATTTTGGTCCATATTGACATGATGGCATCACACAGTTGCCGCAGATTTGTCGGCTGCACATCCATGATGCGAATCTCCTGTTCCACCACATCCCAAAGATGCTCTATTGGATTGAGATCTCGTGACTGTGGATCCCATTTGAGTACAGTGAACTCATTGTCATGTTCAAGAAACCAGTCTGAGATGATTCTAGCTTTATATCATGGCGCATTATCCTGCTGAAAGTAGCCATCAGATGTTGGGTACATTGTGCTCATAAAGGGATGGACATGGTCAGCAACAATACTCAGGTAGGCTGTGGCGTTGCAACGATGCTCAATTGGTACCAAGGGGCCCAAAGAATGCCAAGAAAATATTCCCCACACCATGACACCACCACCACCAGCCTGAACCGTTGATACAAGGCAGGATGGATCCATGCTTTCATGTTGTTGACGCCAAATTCTGACCCTTCCATCCGAATGTCACAGCAGAAATCGAGACTCATCAGACCAGGCAACTTTTTTCCAATCTTCTACTGTCCAATTTTGATGAGC
The DNA here is from genome assembly GCF_040894005.1 of Engystomops pustulosus. NCBI lineage: Eukaryota > Metazoa > Chordata > Amphibia > Anura > Leptodactylidae > Engystomops > Engystomops pustulosus. The sequence continues at coordinate 55,295,821 of NC_092415.1, forward strand.
TTGTGCAAATTGTAGCCTCAGTTCTGTTCTTAGCTGAAAGGAGTGGCACCCGGTGTGGTCTTCTGCTGCTGTAGCCCATCTGCCTTAAAGTTCGACGTACTGTGCGTTCAGAGATGCTCTTCTGCCTACCTTGGTTGTAACGGGTGGCGATTTGAGTCACTGTTGCCTTTCTATCAGCTCAAACCAGTCTGCCCATTCTCCTCTGACCTCTGGCATCAACAAGTCATTTCCAACCACAGAACTGCCGCTCACTGGATGTTTTTTCTTTTTCGGACCATTCTCTCTAAACCCTAGAGATGGTTGTGCGTGAAAATCCCAGTAGATCAGCAGTTTCTGAAATACTCAGACCAGCCCTTCTGGCACCAACAACCATGCCACGTTCAAAGGCACACAAATCACCTTTCTTCCCCATACTGATGCTCGGTTTGAACTGCAGGAGATTGTCTTGACCATGTCTACATACCTAAATGCACTGAGTTGCCGCCATGTGATTGGCTGATTAGAAATTAAGTGTTAACGAGCAGTTGGACAGGTGTACCTAATAAAGTGGCCGGTGAGTGTATATGAATCATACTTACAGACAACAGCTGCCTTGAATTGTGCACAGGTCTGCCACCTGATGGTCATTCATCCTCATTCATCAGGTGCGCCTTATAATCCGGTGCGCCTTATATATGAATCTAGACGTTTAAGCAGGCATTTATTGATGGTGCGCCTTATAATCCGAAAAATATGGTACTAACAATTTGTTTCCTTAAATACATAGATACGCAGTCTATTTATGTCTATTATCATTTATAATGTTGCTGCCATGTGCCCCGGAGCTGTCCAATCTCCCTGGCAGTCAGACCCCGTCCGGGTCTGACTGTAAACTGTCTGAGCATGCGCCTGCATGCTCAGACAGTTTACACTGCTCTACAATAAAATAGTATTGTAGAGCAGTGTATTGAGCTTGAACCAGCGATCAGAGCATCACTGGTTCAAGTTAAAGTAAGTATAAGTAAAAATTAACACATTAGAATAAATAAAAAATAAATAAATTAAAATGTAAGCCCTTAAAATGTCACTTTCCCATAAAAACACTTAATAAAGTATAAAAAACACACAAAAAACCCACATATTGCCGCGTCCGTAACCTGTATAATAAAACTGAATCGTTACTGGACCCGCATGATAAACGCCAGAGAAAAAAAACACAAAAACGTTCCGAAAAAAGATCATTTTTAATTAATACCCTATAAAAATGCTCTAAGTGATTTAAAAATTTGTGATGCACTCTAAAATAAGCCAACTAAAAAGAACAACTCTTCTCGCAGAATATAAGCCCCTAACCAGATTTGTCAGCCTCCAAATTAGTATTTATTCAGTACAATTGAATAAAATACACAAAACCCCCACATATTTGGTATCCCTGTGTCCATAACAATCTGCATAATAAAACAGAATCGTTATTAGATCCGCAAAGGGAAACCCGTAAAAAAAAAAAAAAAAAGCTCCAAAAAAAGATAATTTTCAATTAATACCCTTTAAAAAATGCTCTAAAAAGTGATTTAAAAAAAAATATACACTCTAAAATAAGACCACAAAAAAGAACAATCCTTCTTGCAAAAAATAAGCCCTTAAACAGATTTGTGAGGCGAAAAATAAAAAAGTTATGCATATGAAAGACAGTGATGCTAAAATTAACAACATTTTTGCCAAATAAAAAATCTATATAAATGAGGTCTTTTCATAATCGTGGCGACCCATAGAATAAAAATAATATACCGTATATACTCGTGTATAAGCCGAGTTTTTCAGCACAAAAAATGTGCTGAAAAACCTCGCCTCGGCTTATACACGAGTCAATGCTAAAAAAATAATAATAATACTCACCCTCCGGTGTCCGCGATGTTCGTCGCGGCTCCCGGTGGCTCCCGATCCCTGTCGCAGCTCCCGGCGGCTCCCCGTGTCTCCTCTTCTGTCTTCTATCTTCTCTATCTGGCAGAGTCGTGTCCATGCGATCTGCCGGCCGTCGCACACTGTAATGCAGCGCTGTCGCTGCACCACAGTGTGCGACGGGCATCGCGATCTCCCGGCCAGAGAAGATAGAAGAGTGAAGAAGCCGCCGGGAGCCGTGATGGCAGGCTGTATGCTGCAAGGGGACAGGCTGTATGCTGCAATGGGGCAGGCTGTATACTACTGGGGACAGTGCTGTATACTACTGGGGACAGGCTGTATACTACTAGGGACAGGCTGTATGCTACATGGGGCCAGGCTGTATGCTACATGGGGCCAGGCTGTATGCTACATGGGGGCAGGCTGTATGCTACATGGGTGCAGGCTGTATGCTACATGGGGGCAGGCTGTATGCTACATGGGGGCAGGCTGTATGCTACATGGGGGCTGGCTGTATGCTACGTGGAGCTGGCTGTATGCTATGTGGGGGCTGGCTGGCTGTATACTACACCCTCGGCTTATACTCGAGTCAATATGTTTTCCAAGTTTTCTGTGGTAAAATTAGTGGTACTCGGGTCGGCTCATACTCGAGTATATACGGTACTATTTTTATGGTATGGTTAACGGCCAAAAAAAACATAAACATTTTCCAAAAAATTGATGATTTTCATTTCCTCCACCAACAAAGAGTTAATAAAATCTCACCAATTAGCTATAGATTCCCCAAAATTACGTACCAGAAAAGTGCATCTCATGTGGCAAAAGAAATAAGCCCCTATAGGTCCACATTAAAAAAAGAAAAAAGATTATAGCCTGTACAATGTGACAATGCAAATCTGATCTGCATGGCGCCTCCTTCCCTCCTATGCCCGGCCATGCGCCCATACAGCAGGTTACCACCACATATAGGGTATCGGTGTACTCGGGAGAAATTGGGTATCAAACTTTGTGGAGCCTTTTTTCATTTAATCCATTGTAAATGTTTAATTTTCCACCCAAAATGAGTGTATTGTGAAAAAAGTGGTTTTTCATACGTTGAGGGTTGTAGTTTGCATAATGGGGTAATTTATGAGTCTCGCAATTATTTAGGCCTCTCAGTGTCAATTAGAATTTGAGCAGGTTCATCTGAATACGGGTTGTGGTAATTTTACAAAAAATGTGAAAAATGATACCTAAATTCTGAGCCTCATAACTTTCTAGTAAAATATGTGGAAAAAAACCATCCAACATAAAGCAGACATTTGGGAAATGTAAGTTATGAATTTATTTGGGTGCTTTGACTATCTACATCAAAAGTAGAGAATTTAGAACGTTGAAAATAAAAAAATTTTACTAATTTTTGCCAAATTTTGTTTTTTTTCATAAAAAAAGATTTCATCCAAATTTTTAAACTAATTTGAAGTACAATGTGTCACGAGAAAACAATTTTAAAATCCTCGGGATATCTCATAGCGTTCCAAAGCTAAAACCACTTACCGTATTTTTCGGACTATAAGACGCACTGGACCATAAGACGCACCTAGGTTTTAGAGGTGGAACAATAAGAAAAAATGTGTTTTTCCCCAAATAGTGTGCTAAAATATTTAATAAAGTAACAGTAAAGTAGCAGCGCCTTACGGGGCGGTGCAGCCATGTTTCTCTTTGGAAAGGGGTAGGGGCGAGCAGCCCTCACCCCCTCCTCCTCTCCCGGGCATCAACGTGTGCCCGCCGTGCTACGTACGGCGGGCACACGTTCATGTGAATGTAGACTAAGGGGACTGTGTATGGGATACTTTTATTAGGGGCCATTGTGTGACATTTGGTGAAGTTTTAATAGTGTACTGTGTTCGGGGAGAATTAATGGGGAGACTTTATTAGGGGACATAGTCAGGGGGTCTCAAGAGTTGCCAGGGCTGTATATGTGACATTGGTCACAAGAGCTTACAATCTATGAGGAGGAGGGGCACTGGCGGTGACAATGCTTGTACAATGGTCACAAGAGCTTACAATCTATGAGGAGGGGACACAGGAGATGACAGTGCTTGTACAATGGTCACAAGAGCTTACAATCTATGAGGAGGAGGGGACAGAGGAGGTGACAATGCTAGTACAATGGCCACAAGAGCTTACACTCTATGAGGAGGAGGAAACAGGAGGTGACAATGCTTGTACAATGAACACAAGAGCTTACAATCTATGAGGAGGAGGGGACACAGGGGGTGACATAGACTGTAAGCTCCTGTGACCTTGTACAAGCACTGTTTGGGAATTGTTCAGTTTCACACACCTGTGAGAAGAGCACAGCAGGCACAGGAGCAGAGACTCCAGGTCCTGTCCCCTCTTTAGTGTTATTTGATGCCCCTGCAGCAGAGCAGCTCAGACTTTGGTAGAAGACAGTGACCTGTCCGGCATCAGTCACAGTGAGAGCTCCGTGCTGAGGGGGCGTGGCTTCTGCTTCCCTTCATCTGATAACCTGGAAGTGGTGTCACAGTCTGTGTGCACTGCACGAGCTCCGCTGCTCATAGAAACTAAGAGGCAGCAGCTGTGTGTGTAGCCGAGCTCAGCACTGCCCCTGCGCTTACTGCCATGTGCCGTCCTCCATTCTCTCCTGCAGTGGAGGGCTGAGACGCCGGCACTCTGTACATTTGGACTATAAGACGCACCACAGTTTTTTCCCCATCTTCTGGGGAAAAAAATGTGCGTCTTATAGTCCAAAAAATACGGTATAGTGACACAGGCCAGATTTGAAAAATGGGGCCACGTCCTTAAGGCCAAAAGAGGCTGAGTCCCATAGGGGTTAATGGTAAAACTGGCTGAATTTAGATTGTAACTGTTTATAGTAGACTAAAATGATCAAGGTATATAATGACTGGAAGGTAAATCTCTAAATATTAAAAATATATTTTTTTAAATCTACGATTCAGCAGAGTGAGAAACAATCGTAATGTCTGAAGTCACTGAATGGATTCTTGCTGCCGTTTTTTAGAGCTTGTAATCCAAACCCAGGGCTGCTCCGCTTGAGGCTGTGATTGACAGTGTACTCTGCAGAATTTGTTCCCTTGGCTGATTTGGGTGTATGTTCTGTGAAAAGCTGAGTGATCTTGTTTCTAAACTGTGGTTTGAGTAATGGATGGCAGAATCTTGGAACTCCAATTCTAATTTTCAGTTCACTCAGAGCTGGTTATACTCATGTCCACCTCTCTGGTCAACTGTCATGTGTTTTAAACACATAATTAGAGAAGGGAACGTCATCCAGTAGGCGCATGTGGTATAGCATAGGGCCTGGGACAGGGTAGGGACAGGGTACTGGTTATGCTCAGGGCTTGCACCTCTTTCCCTGAGCGTTAGCATTTTGTTATTTTATATTCTGCTATATATTGTTAATTTACATAAGATGTATATTATGCTTCCAAACTTACAGATAATTGATATTTATAATTAGTGGTGAAAAAGGGCTGCTGGAAATGAACTATTATTAGCCAGATATGTTATTTCATGAAAACTTAAACTATTGTCCTTCTTTACCTTGGATTAACACATCGTGAGAGCAGGAACATAATTTAGTTATATTCTGTAATGAAGGGTATAACATATGTATGTGAAAGAAAGAATTTCCAGCTCACCTCCCCATTAGGCGTCGAGTCCGGCACGGGCCACCCTTCTGCTGGGGTACAGCAATGGCGAAAGAAAAGGAATACACGGTCCAGCCAGGCTCCAGACACCGGAAGCCTGGCTGGAGCCTGGCTGGACAGTCAGCATTGTGGACCTGTAGTCACTATGGATGGCATGCCAGCACAAATTAAGGAGCTATGCCTATGGAGGATGACCTTATATGAATTTATATTTTACATTAAATAGAGTTTATTGATGGAAAGAAACATGAGCTACATACATATCAATTAGTCAAAATGCATAATTGGAAAACAAATAAACTATACATTGGTACAAAATAGCCAACAACTATACATGAGTGAATGGGATAGCATCCGGTGAGCAAGGTGTAGTAAAATACCAAGCGACATAGTAAACATTAACTCTCTTTATTCCAAGAAGACAACAGATGACAAAGAAAGAAAACTTCTAAGAAGGAAGAGAAGGAGTGTACACACTATAAAGACACACAGAACACTTCCAGAGCCTAGGAATAACAGTTTGTACCTTTACTAGTAGATGACTGAGCAGAGAGCCGGAGGGTTTGCAAATAGGGTAAGGTAGCAAAGATAAAAAAACTATCTCTGGTTCATTAGCCAAGGTGACTCCCAGCAGCTTACAGACAAGGGTAAGAACTCTGTCCCAGAATGCATTTACGGGTGAACATTTCCACTATATATGAATTATTGTACCCCTGGTTTCAGAGCAACGCCAGCATAGATGAGAAGCAGTAGGGAAAATAGATTGTAGTTTGACTGGAACCATATTTCATTGGGATAAGATTTTGTAGATGGTGTAGTTGGTTGGTTGCTTTGTAAGACATTGAAAATTTATTCTGCAAAGAGTTTGTATGTTCTCTCCATGTGGGTTTCCTCCGGTTTCCTCCCACACTCCAAAACATACTGGTAGCTTAATTAGATTGTGAGCCCCATTGGGGACAGGGAAGGTTTGGCAAGCTCTGTGCAGTGCTGCGTAATCTGTGTGTGCCATAAAGAATTTTTTTTTATTATTATTGAAAATTTATGATGCAACTCAAAAAATCTGCCCGAGGCTACAGATAGAAAAGTTTTTCCAAGTTTGCGCTCCCAACTCTGGAGAAAGGGCCAGAAGATTGAGTAGTGTGAAGCAAGAATCAAGCCATAGTTAGCTGACACTCACCCCTTCGATAGGGATGGAGAGGTATCTCCTCAAATGAGATAAGGTTTCTGACTAGTGTAAAAATGTACAAGCTGATGGTATTCCCATTGCAACCTATTAGAGACTTGTTGGCCAGAGAACAAAGCATCAACAGGCTTAATAGAATGTCTCTAAATGTCAAGGGCGTATCCTGCCTGGTTCCCCCCAGGAAAACGCCCTCCTTACAAGGAGGAAAGATAGACTTATCTGTAATGGGGACTAAGAGGCCATCAGGAGAAAGAAGAGTCAGACATCAAGCTTTTGATTGAAGAGTGGCGAGAGTATGGGATATGACAAAAGGAAACTCTGACGTCTGGACAGCAGACAGAGGCAACCAAGGAAGAGCCGAGAGAGGGAATGAAGAGAGATTGTTTTCAAGGCACACCCATAATCTATATTTTGCCAGGTGACTTCCTGAATTTCGACATCAACCTTGCAACCCTACAGGAAGAGGATGTCCACACACATTTGCCTATAAGGGACAAAACCTTTTGGAAAAATGATGCAGGTGAATTGACAGTGATGGTCTGAAATAGGTATAAAAGCCATGGCAGAACATTAATTTTAATACCGTTAATGCACCCTAACCAAGAAACCTCCAACTTACTCAGCGAGGAAAATCTTTTCTTCATAACGAACAGGAAGGGTGTATAATTCACTGAGAACTATGCAAGGAGATGAATGCTCAGATATTTGATCCAAAACTGAGAGCTTAGAATAGCTGCCAACTCCAGACCAGGTCCAGACCAACTCCCATGCTCTTTAAGTCATTATTTTGTAGTTGCTAAAATGGCTATAGGTATAGAGAAACACAATTCTGTTGCTGGTATTAGCAAAAGATCTAAAAGAAGGAGCAACTAATCCAAAGCACAGAAAATCTAGTTGTATGCAATCAATACTCACCACTGAGAATTACAGATGTGCAAGGCTATTGATACATCACCACAGTCCTGTTGGTCAGACAAGTAGCACAGTCCCAATATCAGTTGGTCAGCTACCTGTCTCTGGAGCCATGAGACCAGGTCCCCTGGTGCTGGGGCCTTGGTGACTCCTGGACAACCTAAAGGCCCGTGATACCATGAGGAGTTGTCCTGGCCAGGGGTGGCTAACAGAGTGGACCAGGCTGTTAGATGAATTGTTGGCCCCATCTGTAACCAATATTATGCAACTAAGTTCCGAAAGCAAAAGTTTAAGGGCTGCACCTAGTCTAACGGTACTTCTCAACAAGTACGGATAGATGACTTAGCACCGTCAAAATCTTTGTCGCCAACCTATGTCTCACTTTTGCATAATGTCCTCTTTCAAGGTATAATAGTGAATGCGGCATATCACATCATTTTGCACATGCTCATTTTGGGAGAATATTCAATAAACACGTCACTGTAGGCAAAAAATACAACATCTTCAGGAAGATCTTTGATGCGTAAATGTTTTCCTCGGTTTCTGTTCTAAAGATCATCCAGTTAACTTACAACAGAACAGCGTGCTTGGTTAGAACAAACGGACTCTGCCTGCTGATTTTGTATGGTCTCAGAGAGATTATAAAGACTCTAGAGATTAGATACATGATGCACCTCTGGAGATCAGATACATCATTCTTAACCCTTGTCTCCATGCTCTTGACAAATCAGTAGCCAAAATGTCCATGTCATGCTTTGACAGGAGATGATTGGACAACGTCCACGCTGCTTCCATCTGAATCCACCTATGACCCCCTATATCTAGAACAACAGATAAAAAAGATGAAAGAGAGAAAAGAATGCAATGCAATATTTGCTACAGAAAAAGTTGTGCTCTCACCGGTGGTGCAATCTGGCACAACTCGGGAATCACATGTGTTGTACTCTCAGTTGTCTGCTGCTGTTGGGGGTTAAAACATCAGACTCTCTTGCATGAGTACGTCTATGCAGAGAAGAGTGTTCTGGAGCCCTTCTGGCAAGGATATATAACCCCTTATAACATAGCTGGAGACCATAGAAGATTCTTAGAAATAATTTATTATTAAATATGCCTGACTTACCATAAAACCAAACTGAATTACATGGAATTAAATGAATAAATAAAATGTAGCACTGGACAATAGCTGTTACCGGACTCTTCCTCAGTTGCCGATACAGCAGTCCCTACATGTGGATGTTACTTGTTGTATGGGAACACAGTAAGGTCCAAAAAGGAAGGAGCATCTTGCATCTGTCAGTTTTGTCCTACAGAACTTGGTGGATTTTAGGTTTCTCATTGGCGCCCTTTTGCAGGCTATAATTTTTTTTTTTTTTTTACCATTAGTGGGGCTATTTGAGGACATTTTTTAAGGGATGACAGCAGTTTCCAGTGATACCATTTAGGGATGACTATGCCTAATTATAATTAACCTTTAACTATATTATTAATATATTAACTTTTTTGGGGGGTCAAGGAGTAGAAAAGCATCAATTCTGTAATAGGTTTTTTACTCATTTTTCACCATATAGCCTAATAAGCCAAATACCATACTTATATATATATGGTTACTAAATTTGCAAAATAAAACCTAATATGGGGAAAAATTTATGGGCTTTGCATTGCTGACTTTGTACCAGTTACACCTGGAGTAGATGTTTTTTGATGACTTTTTATTGCTTTTTTTTGTTGGATTAAATAGGTAAAAATCAAAATTTTTGGTGGGTTTTTATCATTTTTTTTACAGCATTCATTGTGTGGATTCAATACTGATTTACTTTTATTTAACAGGTCATTACACACTGATTCTATATGTGTGGGGTTTGTGCTATAATTTTGACTTTTTCACATTATATGTCATTTTATATGTTACAAATATTTTTATTAATTTATAGAATTTTTTAAATTTTTAATAGTTTAACCAAGGGACATGAACAAGTAATCATTCAATTGCTATTTCATGATAATACCCTGCAATACTTACGTCCTTCACTGAGCATCAAGAGGTTAACATTATCCCTTTTCAAAATTTTGCAACAGATAAAGTCAATGGGGCATATTTATCAGGGCCTATGAGCCAAGTCAGTGGCGTAGAAGCCCTGAAATAATCGCAAATGCTTTATGATAAATATCCCCCAATATGTTTGCCCTCCTCAATGCATCCAGATACATGTAGCACACATTTCCTCGCTGAGCACCTTGCCGGCTCTGCTGCTAATTGGGGAAGCAGGAACTCTTGACCTTTATCAGAGTGCAGAGTACAGTTATGGGAAACCCTAGATTACAAATTTTGTATTCTAGGACATTCAGTACAGCTTGACAGGCACTGACATTGTTTTTGAACAAACCAAAGTCATTTTAAAAATGAGTAATATATTACAATTCTCTGGAAAAGAGTCCTGACAAAGAAGCTGAGCCCTTGCTGTGACTAGGCGATGGAAGGGGCTATGACGATGGACGGGGCCAGGATCCTGATAATACTAGCTGCTGCGCTGATAAATATGTGGAGGTGAAGGGGGAGCTGGGGTTGGCGGGCAGAAGACAACCACATCCTGCTGGTGACCATCTCTATTCAAAGCAAACTGAGCGTGATCAAAAACCTTAAACCTTAAACCTTCTACTATCAATTTAACATTTGCATTTACAAAACGCATTCTAAACGTGATGTTAACATGTGTGTAAAGTCACTTTTATATTGCTTTTGTAAATGCAAATGTTAACAGTAATGTAATTAGGCAAATCATCTCTCCTCAGCTGCTGTAATGTGTTTTTTAAAAACACAATTAAAACACAATCAAAACGCAACATGTGACCACACCCTTAGAAGTAACCAATACATTTTTCTGTAAAATGTAAATGCAAAAATTTATGGAGTTTCAAAAGGTTAATGTGCTAAATTTTAAACATTTAAAGCATGTGAAATAATTCCAATGTCCAATGTCCATGAAAAAAATCCTTCCTTTGCACCTGCCCTAGACCAGGTGCAGATTTGCGCCTGAAAAGTCGCAAAAACAAGCAAAAAAAGTGATACATAAGTGAAAAGTCGCACAAAACATCTGGAAAACAAAGATACTTAAAGGACACCTGTCATCAGGTCTCTGTCCCTATTTTTGTCACTACTACATGTTGGGGCAGCTCACAAGGATCCCATCCCAGCCTTTATCTAGTCAATTCATACATTAATCATTATAAAATCATCTATTCCTTATTATGTAAATTAGGCTGGTCACAGGCAGTGATGTCACCCCTGTTACCCCTCCCCTCTCCTCCCCCTGTTCATGTCTGTGTGTAATGTATAGTAAAGCATTGCTAGTGTGTGTGCTGCATCTGCTGACATGCTCTCCCTCCTAATACACATGTGTGATACACAGACACCAGCTACACAAGTACCTGACATGTTCTGCTATAACATGGCTGTTTGGAGCTGTTGTATCTCTCCAATACACACACAGGCCGCCAGCACCAGGAAGCACATCATTATACAGCCTCACATCATTATACAGGCTGTCAGTCAAGCACTGGGGGTGTGGCTGTGCCTCCCACTCATGAATAAGCCGGACAGCTTGAATATGCTAATGACTCATTGGACATTTCACAGGTCATTTGCTTACAGCTTTAGGACCTCATTGCTTAGGTTTACAGGCATGTAGAGAGACAATGAAGGGATAGAGGCAATGCTCTCTAATGGCAGTTTATGAAAATATATTTAGATTAGGGGGGTTATTTTGCCTGACGGGTTCTCTTTAAGGTGCACTGCACAAGGTGCAGACCAAGGTGCACTTGAAAAACCACAGCAAAAGTTGCTGGGAAAAGTTGCAAAAATGTCACAAATACAACAAAAGTTGCAAAAATTAGACAATTTGAATAGCAGAAATAATGATACATGTCCCCCATACAGTTATAAAAGTTATGCAAATTAGCCTGGGGCGCTCAGGTTACATCACTTGAGCGCCTCAGGGAGCCTCATATTTTTATGTATGCACACTCCCCATATCGTTAGTGTCCCATCCATCCCTTATACAGTGGAAATTACATTGCCCCCTATACACGCGATTTTTTCAGCTCAGCAAAAATTGCAAACCGTCAAAAAAAAAGTATGTGTTACCACCCTTCCAAAATTGATAAGCAGGTTCTCTTAGATCACTACTATGTCATTCTTCCTTAACCCCTTAGCGCTCCGCGCCGTAGCTGTACTGCGCAGCTTCCAACGATTAGCGCTCAGCACAGTACAGCTACTGCGCGGAGATGATGCCGGTTCAGCGCTGCATGGCAGCCGAACCGGCATCGTTAGCCGCGGGATTTCAGCGGTAATCTACTGCTGACATCCCCGGCTAACACCCGCGGTCGGAGTTAACCCGTTGACCGCGGCATTTTACATGCCTTCTGGGGGTCTTTACCCCACGATCGCCCCCCCCCGCACCGTTTTCGGGGGGGGGCGATCGCTGTTTTGGCACCTCTGGGGTCCGATCGGGACCCCAGAGAAGTCTGGAGGTATTGAATTTAAGATGGCGTCTGTGACGTCATCTTAAAGGCAAAGTGTCAGCCTATGCATCTGCATAGGCTGGCACTGCTAATACCCTGCAATACATTAGTATTGCAGAGTATTATCAAGAACAAGCAATCAGATGATTGCTTGTTCATATCCCATGGTGGATCATGTAAAAAAATGTAAAAAAAAAATGTTTTTCAATAAAAAATTACTTTATAAATCACTAAAAATGCCCATAAGCCCCAAAACATATAAAAAGACATATAACGCTCAAAAAGTCTAAATCATAACACAAACCCCACATATATAGTATCACCGCGTCCGTAACAATCCATAGAATAAAACTAAATAACTATTGAACCCATATGATGAACGCCGTAAAAAAAAAAAGTTAAAAACCGGCCAAAAATTAGGATTTTTACCTATTATATCCCACTAAAAATGCAATAAAAAGTGATCAACAAAACATATGTACTCCAGAATGATATTGTTGCAAAGAACAACATGTCCTGCAAAAAACAAGCCATCAACCAGCTCTGTAGCCAAAAAGGTAACAATGTTATGCCACTTGGAAGACGGCGATGCAAAAATGATAGATTTTTCCCCACATTAGGGTTTTATTTGGCAAATTTAGTAAAACATAAGAAAAAATATTCATGTCTGGTATCCCCGTAATCGTATCGACCCATAGAATAAAGATAACAGGATTATTAGGCTATACGGTGAACACGAAAAAAAAAAAAGTAAAAAATCCAGTACAGAATTGATGCTTTTCTACTCATGACCTCAAAAAAAGTTCCTAAATTTTCAACAATAGGTGATACCAACCCCAAAATGGTAACACTGGAAAAAGCATCTCATCCCGCAAAAAAAATGCCGTCACATGACCCAAATAACGGAAAAGCGAAAATTTTATAGCCTTCAAAAGGGGGCAATGAGGAAACTAAAATCCTGGCAGCTGCAGGGCCCTCCTTCCCTCCTGCGCCTCGCTGTGCCCCCATAACACAAGTAACGGCCACGTGTGGGGGATCGCTGCACTCAGGAGAAATTATAGAACAAATTTTATGGTGAGTTTTCTCTTTTTATCTTTTGGAAATGTGTAAATTTTAGGGCTAAATGAACGTATAACCGACAAAATTTGACCATTCTAAATTTCACCGCCATTTTGATTCAATTACTATGAAGATCTCAAGGGGTTAACAATCTTTGTAAATGCTGTTTCTGATAGTTTTAGGGGTGCAGATTTGAAAATGGGTTGGTTATATAGGGGGTTTTTGTTGCTAAATATCTAAAATTTGATTTCAAACAGTATTTATCCCCAAAATAGTCAATTCTGAAAATACGGAAAATCGCTATTCGATTTGTAGGCCGCGTGACATCAAAATAAATTATCCAAACATTTCAAAAATTATGAAAATGTAAAGTAGACAAATGGGAAATGTTATTCTGCAAGTTATTTAGGTGGTAAATCGATCTGCCTGAAAACGCGGTGATTTTGAATTTCGAAAATGGCAAATTTTTCTAAAAATTCATCATTTTTTTCTTTTTTTTGTAAATAAACGCAAAACTTATCAGCCAAAATTTACCACTAAAATGAAGTACAACATGTGGGGAAAAAACAATCTCAGAATCGCTTTGATAAGTAACAGTGTTCAAAAGTTATAACCATATAAAGAGACACAGGTCAGAATCTAAAAAATGGGACTGAGCCTTAAGCTGTAAAATGGCTGCGTCCTTAAGGGGTTAACACTGTGTTAAAATGCTGATGAGTTATCATATGGGCGGCACGTCTTTTCCTGGATAAACACTCTATGACTTACAGGTTGGACTTTATGGATCTGCATCTTTTTCCAACCTTACTTTCTATAAAACTATAAATACTCTCTATATCTGCAAACTGACCAAAATACAATGTGACCATGTGACCAAGTGGTCCCACTTGCTGATGATCAATGTATCAGGGAAGGAAGACTCTTACGAAATGCATCTGGCGAGTTACTATTATCTATATATTTTTGAAAGATATTATTATTCTGTCCTTTGTTTTGGTTTTTGTTTGTTACATTAATTTTTTTCTAAAAACAAAATAAAGCAATAATATCATAGATATGTTTAAATTATAATAAATTATATTAAACCTACATTCACTAGAGCTACCTTGGTGTTGTATACAAGCACAAAAGATATTTCCTTATTCTGATTGTGCCTTTTCTTCTTGTGTTTTTGCCTTTCTCTAGATCAGTGATGGTGAACCTTTTGGAGACAGAGTGCCCAAACTACAACCAAAATACACTTATTTACCGTGAAGTGCCAACATGGCATTTTAAGCAGTAATTATTGCTACCTGTTGTTCCACATCTTTCAATCGTATCGTCCCCCTGAGGCGACCAATACAGTTGAAAGGAGGAGGGCACATTCAGACTCTCGTAATAGCTTCTCTCCAGGGTCTCTCTGCAGAGTTAGAATGGTGGGTCCAGAATAAGGACCTCCAAAGGTATTGCAGTTCTGTCAACACCTTCTCACTTTCCCCGCAGTTCCAAACAGCCAAAGAAGTGTCATTTTAAAATAGCATTGAGAGCAGCATCTCTTAAGTTGCTTGAGACTGCAGGAAGATTTGGTGGATTTGGTCCTATTTGGCGAACTCTGTCCAGGGGCAATGGTCTGAGTGCCCACAGAAATGGCTCTGAGTGCCACTTCTGGCACCAGTGCCGTAGGTTCGCCATCACTGCTCTAGATCAACACAAGGGGAAGATTTATCAGAAGAGTCTGAGAGCAGAACTGTTCTAGTAGCCCATGTCAACCAATTACAGCTCAGTTTTCACTTTCCCACACCTGTTTACAAATTAAAGATGTTGAAAAAATGCTTCTGCATTTTAGTGTTTTTAGTGTTTTTTTTTTTAATTAATGACGACATTGTGGAATCTGGTGTGGATTATTTTTCATTTGAGCTTGCATTCAACTCATTCTAAGGTTCCAAGGCACAGATGATTTTTTGTAATGCTCTATAGGATTCAAATAAGTTATGTTTTATATTCCTCTTGACTGTACACTGAGCTTCAGGCAAAAAAAAATCATTTGAGATACATTTGAGCAATAAAAAAGAAGGTTACAGAGGTGGACATAGCCTTTAATGGCAATATGGAGCTTTACTCTCAGTGCCTAGGAATAATACTGGAGTGCGGTGACTATTAAGGAAATAATTTCTTAAGCAACCCCTTACAAATAAAAATGTTCAATAAATATAGATATAAATGGAACGAATATCAGACAGACAATATGATAAATATAACAGATTATGTTAATGGTGGATATATACAAGAAAATCAGCAAAATGTAGTAAATTTGTGTGATATTTCATATCCTGTGTTGGATTATTACTAGGAGAAAGTGGCCCCATGGGGTCATGAGCCAGGCTGTACCACTCAGGGTAATTTTAATAACATGTATCATGCACAGCTAAATGTGAACCACTATTAAATACTTAAGCGGCACGCTATGCTGCCTCTGTGTCTGGAGAAAAGAAGAAATTACACAATCATCTACTATGTCAATTTCTTTGCAGAATTTTCACCAGTTATCATCCCACCTCAAAGCATTTTCCATTTTTATTTCTACATCCTAACATTTAATCTTTTAAGTCACCTAGTGTATGTACAGTATAGCGTATGTATGACTTATATGCTTATAATATGTGATTTCAAATGATAAAACGTTTTCCTATTTTATAGTATGTTTTATGTAACATGAAAACAACTGATTTTATAATCTTTTTACTAAAATAAACCGTTTTCAAACTTCTGGCCCACATGAACTGGAACAAGTGAAGAAGAGAGAGGCCCTTGAAATTAAAAGAATGGGTGGCTCATGAAAAAGGAAATTTGGAGAAAGGACACCTAAATGGTAATTTATTACAATATATACAGGCAGTGTTACATACAAGATAGGGTCTGTAGGTTTGTTCTTAAGTTGAATTTGTATGTAATTCGAAACTGTATATTTTATCATTGTAATCCCAGCCAGAACTTTTCTGCTCTCTATGACAATTAGATTTTAAAAATGTTGGGTTGTCATAAGAATCAGGATTACCAGTAAAGCTTCATTACAGACACCTTTGATGACTGTTACAGCTGCTTATTGTAGCCTAGGGCTAAAGTACAGTAAATTACCAATTTCCAGAGGTCCGTTTGTAACTAGGGGTCGTATGTAAGTAGAGTGTTCTTAAGTAGGGGACCGCCTGTACATATCTGAATGGACAGTACAGAGATCTTTCTAATGATATCTTAAGAGGAGTTCGCAACCTTACTAATAAAAATTGAAAATTATACCCACTAGGGTGGCGGAGCCTGTGCTGCATAGCAAACTCTTAATCCCTGCTTCAGGGACATCCAGCGGCCAATCTACCTCAAAATTGGTAAACCGAGACTATCTGACCAGCCAGCAACCCCTAGAACAAGGAGGGGACAAGGGGACCTTGACAAATATCTGCGCTGACAATATCTTACAAGAAGCTACTTCTCCTTCTGACACAAGCTACTAAAATGGCACCGTTTAACCCACCAAAATCAGACGCACTGGAGGACTCAAATGCTGACAGTTTAAATGAACAAGATAATCCCGGGACATTGGCTGACTCCTATCCTTTGTCTATGTGCGTGCTGAAGAAGGTATTGTCGCAGGTGTTGGCGCCAGTCATGCAGGAGCCATTCATGCAGAGACACATGCCACAAGGCAGAGGGTGGAGGCCTTAGAATTCAACTAGGCTGCCATCGTAGAATAGAAATCGCCTTTTGCTTAGCCACATTAGGGGCTTAATTTATCTCTACTGAAATTTGAAGTCGACATAAGAACATGAGAGTAAAAGGTCTCCCTGACACCATTACACATGACCTCCTGGAAGAAAAGATGAAAGAGCTGTTTTCAGATATATTATTTAAGGAGACGGCATACACCATTAGAATAGTAAGGATACAAGGGCCACCCAATGAAAACTCCATATTTGCTGTAAACACATGGACCAGTCTTTATCTTATTAAATTTGGTCTCCACATTGAAAAGGCTAAGTATCTCAGGCTCTCAGGTGTATATTTAGCCTGAGAATAAGAACATTTAAAAACTACTTTAATTATCATTAAAAAATGGCCCTCTCTGAACACTTTTTACTCTCAACATGCCTTCCAGCCAAATGTGGCTTGATATCAGTCAATAATCGCTCACAATCTTTCATCTCTACTATGTATCTACTGGAATAAAGGAGTGCGTATTGACGACTATATAGAGGATATCATTACTCCAGGTATCCCTATATACACGTCCCCTGGGATAACAGTTGCAATTGCTGTCACACTAGTAACATTAGTATAAGCAAGACTTTGGTCAAAGATCTAAATGACAGGGCTCAACATAAATCAAACATAAGTTAGTAATCACATCGGTGACCCAAACTATCCTAATATATATTTGCCTGACGTGTTTCTACATTGGCCCACTTTGTCAATGTGTCATCAGAGGCAAGCTATCATATCGAGTGAGATTCAAACATGTATGTTATTACATTTATTACATATTTAGTTTACATGCATCAAGTTTCTTTTGTATGTGTCTTGGAGACTCCTGAATCGTTACACAAAGGACTTTTCACATTACTCCCAAGCCCACAAAACCTACCAACAACAAGATTATATCTTCTCACTATAGGCCACTATAGGCCTGACCATGATCTCTGACCATTCACCAGTATCAGTGTCCTTCTCCTCTCACGACTCCCTAAAAAATGTTGTACTTGGTGCCTTAAAGAAATCTTACTAGATGACAATACCCAAGAAGCCAAATTTGCTGAGAAACTGAAACTATTTTTCACCTGAAATAAGCAGGTAGACACTACACAAAAGATCTCATGTGAAGCAAATAAAACACTTATATTTGGATTAAGAAGCAAAGGACCAAAATACTCCATAATCTACTCACAAGTATTTCTGCTTTAGACAGAATAGCTAAAAGAACAAGAGCATAAGCTAATATAAAAAAAGGAATCTATATAAAAAGACCTATGAAAAGAGTTTCATGACATGTTAAATTTTAGATCAGCTAAGCATTGCCAATACGCAGTACAAATATTACTCTCAAAAGTAACAAATTAATGTTACATCTTATAAGAATAGAAGGGAAGTCTGCCTTTATCAAAAGTATTAAAACAGAAAAGGCGGATAAAACCTCCAAGATGAACAAAATAGCAGAAGCTTTTTGAATTTTTTTTAATCAGAACTTGTATAACATAAAAAATGTTTACACTTCCTGAGTGTATATATACCCCCTTGAAACCAATGTTTGCCATGCTTGAAAATAGCTCCATTGAGGGTCTCTAACGTTGCCCCTGCATTTTGGGTGAATAAACACCTTTTCTTCAACTGATGTGCTGCCTCGATTGTTCTTTTTGGGATTACCTTTGTTTTACATACGAGTGAGGTAAACTGAGGCTAGCACCCTCTCTTCCGGCAATAGACCGACTAAAGCTACTGTGCTGCTCCACCTGTAAATTGTTGACAATTCTACACCTGTATGCCGGCTTGCAACGCCTGATTCTCTCTTGGGTTAAAACTTTAATAAAACAGATTTAAACATGAAAATTAAACCCTAAGTGTATTCCTTTATAGATTGTGCATGACTCCCCAGTAGCTAAATAATCCTTAGACGTTATATATAGAGATGAGCGAGCACTAAAATGCTCGGGTACTCGTTATTCGAGACGAACTTTTCCCGATGCTCAAGTGCTCGTCTCGAATAACGAACCCCATTGAAGTCAATGGGAGACTCGAGCATTTTTCAAGGGGACCAAGGCTCTGCACAGGGAAGCTTGGCCAAACACCTGGGAACCTCAGAAAAGGATGGAAACACCACGGAAATGGACAGGAAACAGCAGGGGCAGCATGCATGGATGCCTCTGAGGCTGCTTAATCGCACCATTATGCCAAAATTATGGGCAACAGCATGGCCATGACAGAGTGACAGAATGAAGCTAGATAGCATCTAAAACATGCAATAATTGACCCTGACACTATAGGGGACGGCATGCAGAGGCAGCGGCAGCAGGCTAGAGAGTGGCATGGCGACATACCCTAAATGGACTCAGGCTTCAAACCAATGGGTGGCAGAGAGGAACCAAAGGAGGTGAGCAAGAAGCGCTCAAATAATATCGGTACATGATAAAAGTTTGCCAGTATATTTTGTGGATTACACAGCAGGGTGGCGACAAAGTTAACATGGAAGCCATGAAAACAACCCAAAATTCTGCCTGACACAGCTCGTTTGATAAGGGGACCATGTATGGAGGCAGTGAACTAGTAGTAGATTAAAGGTGCTGCAGTTAAAACTATGTTAGTTGGATCTTGGCATGGAGTTGGCGCTCCGCTGCCAGGCGAGCGTTCGCCAATCCAAGCCCCTGTCTCTAGGCTACTCCCCAAACAGCACTTCTAAGAACCTTTTGTATAAGATCAAGTGTAGTAGCGTTCTTATAAGTTTAGGATATGGCGGGTGAGGGGAATGTAAACAGATGCGCAAGAAGCGCTGAAATAATATTGGTAAATGATAAAAGTTTATTAGTATATTTTGTGGATAACACAGCTGGGTGGCGACAAAGTTAACAACTTTGATGTGGAATCCATGAAAACAACCCAAATTTCTGCCTGACACACCTCGTTTGATAAAGGGACGATGTATGGAGGCAGCTATATGGACGACTTTTGGAGGTAGCAATGGAGACAACATGTGGAGGCTGCTATGGAGACAATTTAATTTGGATAGTGCCTGTATGTGGCAGTCCCAAAAATTTTTCAAACCAGAGGAGCAGGTAGGTGGCCCTCCAGAAAAATAGAATAGATTGAGTGCCTGTATGTGGCAGTCCCAAAAAGTTTTCAAACCAGAGGAGCAGGTAGGTGGCCCTCCAGAAAAATAGAATAGATTGAGTGCCTGTATGTGGCAGTCCCAAAAAGTTTTCAAACCAGAGGAGCAGGTAGGTGGCCCTCCAGAAAAATGGAATCGATTGAGTGCCTGTATGTGGCAGTCCCAAAAAGTTTTCAAACCAGAGGAGCAGGTAGGTGGCCCTCCAGAAAAATAGAATAGATTGAGTGCCTGTATGTGGCACTCCCAAAAATTGTTTAAAACAGAGGAACGGGTCGGTGGCCCTCCAGAAAAATTGAATAGATTGAGTGCCTGTATGTGGCACTCCCAAAAATTGTTTAAAACAGAGGACCGGGTCGGTGGCCCTCCAGAAAAATTAAATGCATAAAGTACTATAGCAAGAGCCAGTGGGCCCTGTCAAAAAATAGCCAGTTTCCTCTGCTTTACTGTACAAAGAGGAGGAGAAGGAGGAAAATGAGGAGGAGGAGGAGTGGATCAATTATTCAGGTTGAGCTTCCTTCACCTGGTGGAGATTGGAAATTATGAGAAATCCAGGCTTTATTCATCTTAATAAGCGTCAGCCTGTCAGCGCTGTCAGTCGACAGGCGTGTACGCTTATCGGTGATGATGCCACCAGCTGCACTGAAAACCCGCTCGGACAAGACGCTAGCGGCAGGGCAGGCAAGAACCTCCAAGGCGTACAGCGCCAGTTCGTGCCACATGTCCAGCTTTGAAACCCAGTAGTTGTAGGGAGCTGTGTGATCATTTAGGACGATGGTATGGTCAGCTACGTACTCCCTCACCATCTTTCTGTAAAGATCAGCCCTACTCTGCCGAGACTGGGGACAGGTGACAGTGTCTTGCTGGGGTGACATAAAGCTGGCAAAAGCCTTGTAAAGCGTACCCTTGCCAGTGCTGGACAAGCTGCCTGCTCGCCTACTCTCCCTCGCTACTTGTCTCGCAGAACTACGCACTCTGCCGCTAGCGCTGTCAGAAGGGAAATACTGTTTCAGCTTGTGAACCAGGGCCTGCTGGTATTCATGCATTCTCACACTCCTTTCCTCTGCAGGGATGAGAGTGGAAAGATTTTGCTTGTACCGTGGGTCCAGGAGAGTGAACACCCAGTAATCGGTGCTGGAATAAATTCTTTGAACGCGAGGGTCACGGGATAGGCAGCCTAGCATGAAATCTGCCATATGCGCCAGAGTACCAACGCGTAAGAATTCACTCCCCTCACTGGCCTGACTGTCCATTTCCTCCTCCTCCAACTCCTCCAACTCCTCTTCTTCTGCCCATACACGCTGAACAGTAAAGGACTCAACAATGGTCCCCTCTTGTGTCTCGCCAACATTCTCCTCCTCTTCCTCCTCATCCTCCTCCACCTCCACCTCCTCCGATATGCGCTGAGAAACAGACCTAAGGGTGCTTTGGCTATCAACAAGGGAATCTTCTTCCCCCGTCTCTTGTGACGAGCGCAAAGCTTCCGACTTCATGCTGATCAGAGAGTTTTTCAACAGGCCAAGCAGCGGGATGGTGAGGCTGATGATGGCGGCATCGCCACTGACCATCTGTGTTGACTCCTCAAAGTTACTCAGCACCTGACAGATATCAGACATCCACGTCCACTCCTCATTGTAGACTTGAGGAAGCTGACTGACCTGACTACCAGTTCTGGTGGAAGTTGACATCTGGCAGTCTACAATGGCTCGGCGCTGCTGGTAAACTCTGGATAACATGGTCAGTGTTGAATTCCACCTCGTGGGCACGTCGCACAACAGTCGGTGAGCGGGCAGTTGGAGGCGGCGCTGCGCTGCCCTGAGAGTGGCAGCATCTGTGCTGGACTTCCTGAAATGCGCACAGATGCGGCGCACCTTCGTGAGCAAATCTGACAGATTGGGGTATGTCTTGAGGAAACGCTGAACTATCAGATTTAACACATGGGCCAGGCATGGCACATGTGTCAGTCTGCCGAGTTGCAGAGCCGCCACCAGGTTACGGCCGTTGTCACACACAACCATGCCTGGCTTCAGGTTCAGCGGTGCCAGCCACAGATCAGTCTGCGCCGTGATGCCCTGTAATAGCTCTTGGGCGGTGTGCCTTTTATCGCCTAGGCTCAGCAGTTTGAGCACCGCCTGCTGTCGCTTAGCAACGGCACTGCTGCTGTGCCTAGAGCTACCGACTGATGGCGCCGTGCCCACGGATGGTAGTTCGGAGGAGGAGGTGGAGGAGGGGTGGGAGGAGGAGGAGGCATAGTAGGCCTGAAACACCTGGACCGAGGTAGGCCCCGCAATCCTCGGCGTCGGCAGTATATGACCAGCCCCAGGGTCAGACTCGGTCCCAGCCTCCACCAAGTTAACCCAATGTGCCGTCAGCGATATATAGTGGCCCTGCCCGGCAGCACTCGTCCACGTGTCCGTGGTCAGGTGGACCTTGTCAGAAACGGCGTTGGTCAGGGCACGGGTGATGTTGTCTGACACGTGCTGGTGCAGGGCTGGGACGGCACATCGGGAAAAGTAGTGGCGGCTGGGGACCGAATACCGAGGGGCGGCCGCCGCCATGAGGTTGCGAAAGGCCTCGGTCTCTACTAGCCTATAGGGCAGCATCTCCAGGCTAAGCAATCTGGAGATGTGCACATTAAGGGCTTGGGCGTGCGGGTGGGTTGCACTATATTTGCGTTTCCGCTCCAGCGTCTGGGGTATGGAGAGCTGAACGCTGGTGGATGCTGTGGAGGATCGTGGAGGCGACGATGGGGTTTTTGTGGCAGGGTCCTGGGCAGGGGGCTGACTATCAGCTGACACAGGGGAAGGAGCAGTGGTGTGCACGGCCGGAGGTGAACGGGCTTGTTGCCACTGAGTGGGGTGTTTAGCATTCATATGCCTGCGCATACTGGTGGTAGTTAAGCTAGTAGTGGTGGAACCCCTGCTGAGCCTGGTTTGGCAAATGTTGCACACCACAGTCCGTCGGTCATCCGGTGTTTCCTTAAAGAACCTCCAGACTTCTGAAGATCTAGCCCTCGCCGCAAGAGCCCTCGCCACGGGAGCTTCACTAGTTGACACATTTGGCGCTGATGCACCAGCTCTGGCCCTGCCTCTCCGTCTGGCCCCACCACTGCCTCTTCCAACCTGTTCTGGTCGAGGACTCTCCTCCGTCTCAGAAGCACTGTGTTCACCCGGCCTCTCAACCCAGCTTGGGTCTGTCACCTCATCATCCTCCGATCCCTCAGTCTGCTCCCCCCTCGGACTTCCTGCCCTGACAACAACTTCCCCACTGTCTGACAACCGTGTCTCCTCATCGTCGGACACCTCTTTACACACTTCCACTACGTCAAGAAGGTCATCATCACCCACAGACTGTGACTGGTGGAAAACCTGGGCATCGGAAAATTGCTCAGCAGCAACCGGACAAGTGGTTTGTGACTGTGGGAAGGGTCCAGAAAACAGTTCCTCAGAGTATGCCGGTTCAAATGCCAAATTTTCCTGGGAGGGGGCAGACTGGGGGGGAGGAGGCTGAGGTGCAGGAGCTGGAGGAGTGGCGATTTCGGTGACATGGGTGGACTGCGTGGAAGACTGACTGGTGGACAAATTGCTCGAAGCATTGTCAGCAATCCACGACATCACCTGTTCGCACTGTTCTGGCCTCAACAGTGCTCTACCACGAGTCCCAGTAACTTCAGACATGAACCTAGGGAGTGTAGCTCTGCGGCGTTCCCCTGCTCCCTCATAAGCAGGTGGTGTCTCACCCCGGCCAGGACCACGGCCTCTGACCCCTGCAGTAGTTGGACGCCCACGTCCCCGCCCTCGTCCTCTACCCCTAGCCCTCGGGTTAAACATTTTTAAAATGAGAGTTATAGCTTTAATTTTTTTAACTTTTTTTTGTGTTTTTTTTTTTTTTTTGTGTTTTTGAGTTTTTAAAACCAAACAATGCTATCCTATTGCTATGGCTATTTTCTAGCCAAGTATGAAAGCACACTACTATGCCAGATGAGATGACACCGAGTTATTAAACAAAATAAACGTAAAATAAAAAAGGACAAATGGCAGACTGTGCCTAATTGAAATCCAACCCCTACTAAATTTTCCCACTTCGGTCTTTGCAATGGATATGTGCGTCACTAAGCGCAAAACACAGCGGTCGCAAGTCTCACTACAAATTGCTCACAATTGGCTAGTAGATGCACTGCAGCAAGTACAGCCACCAGCAGATCAACCAGAAATCAAATATATAACGCTACTGTAGGCGTAAGCCGTTTGGATTCTCCTATGGCTATTTTCTAGCCAAGTATGAAAGCACACTACTATGCCAGATGAGATGACGCTGAGTTATTAAACAAAATAAACGTAAAATAAAAAAGGACAAATGGCAGACTGTGCCTAATTGAAATCCAACCCCTACTAAATTTTCCCACTTCGGTCTTTGCAATGGATATGTGCGTCACTAAGTGCAAAACACAGCGGTCGCAAGTCTCACTACAAATTGCTGACAATTGGCTAATAGATGCACTGCAGCAAGTACAGCCACCAGCAGATCAACCAGAAATCAAATATATAACGCTACTGTAGGCGTAAGCCGTTTGGATTCTCCTATGGCTATTTTCTAGCCAAGTATGAAAGCACACTACTATGCCAGATGAGATGACGCTGAGTTATTAAACAAAATAAACGTAAAATAAAAAAGGACAAATGGCAGACTGTGCCTAATTGAAATCCAACCCCTACTAAATTTTCCCACTTCGGTCTTTGCAATGGATATGTGCGTCACTAAGCGCAAAACACAGCGGTCGCAAGTCTCACTACAAATTGCTCACAATTGGCTAGTAGATGCACTGCAGCAAGTACAGCCACCAGCAGATCAACCAGAAATCAAATATATAACGCTACTGTAGGCGTAAGCCGTTTGGATTCTCCTATGGCTATTTTCTAGCCAAGTATGAAAGCACACTACTATGCCAGATGAGATGACGCTGAGTTATTAAACAAAATAAACGTAAAATAAAAAAGGAAAAATGGCAGACTGTGCCTAATTGAAATCCAACCCCTACTAAATTTTCCCACTTTGGTGTTTGAGGTGGATATGTGTGCCACTAAGAGCTAAACACAACGGTAGCAAGTCCCCCTGCTAATTCCTCACAAAATGGTACTAGATGCAAATAAAAAATAAAAAAAGTAGAACGTTATTGTAGCCCTAAGAAGGGCTGTTGGGTTCTTGGAGAATCACTCCTGCCTAACAGTAAGCTAATAGAACACCCTAACGCTTTCCCTGACCAGCAGCAGCTCTCTCCCTAGCGGCATCCAGACACAGAATGATCCGAGCAGCGCGGGCAGCGGCTAGTCTATCCCAGGGTCACCTGATCTGGCCAGCCAACCACTGCTATCGACGTGTAAGGGTACCACGTCATGCTGGGTGGAGTGCAGAGTCTCCTGGCTTGTGATTGGCTCTGTTTCTGGCCGCCAAAAAGCAAAACGGCGGGAGCTGCCATTTTCTCGAGCGGGCGAAGTATTCGTCCGAGCAACGAGCAGTTTCGAGTACGCTAATGCTCGAACGAGCATCAAGCTCGGACGAGCATGTTCGCTCATCTCTAGTTATATATTAATTCCAAAATTATTGAACAGGATTCATGGAAACGAGAAAATATTTTTAACCTATGAATTTTTGTAATATTGTTTGTACACCACCGTATGTTCTTTTTGTTTGACCTTTCCCCCCAACCTCCCTATTCACCTCTTTCAACATCTGTGCATATTACTTATTCATAACTGACAACTAAACCATTAATTACAAGTATGCACAAATAAATAAAAATACCCAAGAGCATCTATATTACACTAAGAGTAAAGAACTATTAATGTGTGGCCAGTAAAGTTTACTTTCATGTCAACACTTGCTTGTACATTGCGATAGCGATAACTATCATGCTCGCCATTTTGTTGGAGACTAGCTCTCTGTAATTTAATTTCATGGCGCACGGACTTATGTGCATGCACAATAACATATTTTGGCACCATTTTCTGAGGGCCCTTTCCTGGTTAACGCATCCTGGCCAAAAAGTTAGTAAGCAAGCTTTTTAATGCTATTAATGCAGATTTTAAATATTCTATTTTTGAAACAAGTTACACTTAGTTGATTACTCAATTTCAGAATGTATATGGGCTGGGTGGGAGGAGCGGTTGGGGGAAGTCTATATATAAGGAAGTCCGGTGGTCACATGATTACTCACAAGCCGGAAGAAGCGCCATGGGCGCTCGCTTATACCTTACAGTGACAGCATCACTTCCTCTCCCCTGGTATGTAACAATCTTGTATTATTAAAGAAACATATCTGAAGAAACTGCATGACTGTCATGTGGTGAGTGCCCTCCCAAACTTCTAACATTGTATAAGCCGAGAATACGTTATCACTATGTTGTCCTTGACAGGCAGAAGAAATCAGTCACTGCACCATCCTTCAGCTGCTGTGTATGAGTCATCCACCTCAGGTTGATTAGTGCTGTCTGGACAGTTCAGGCAACTCTTTTATGAAGTGAAGGCTACATTTAAGGCTACATTCATATCTATTTTTTTCCCTCTGTTGAAAGAATACTGGCCTACATTTATCAAAAAAAATCAAACAGTTTGCCTGTGAAATGTTCACCAGATTCATGAATTGTGATGGATGTTCTGCATGAATCTGGCACACCCTGCACTGCTCCGACACAGTGCACCATTTTTATTTTTAGGTGCATCTTTGACATTTTGCATACAACATAATTCTGTTGAACGATGAACAATAAATGTGGCACACGGTCCATTTGTGCTCTGGAACATCCCTTTCAGTTAAGAATTTTGTGTTGTGTTGGGTATAAATACATGTGCAAGCAGTTTGCACTGAAAAGTACATGTAAAGTCAGATAAAAAACTGCTGCAGTGGATTTAATAAAGGTGAACCACTTTTTGTCAAAAATATTCCCTAACCATTCTTACAACAGAGGGCAGCAGGGTATCCTAAAGTATATTCATACAGTCGGATACGTACTTTGGTTTAGCACTTGCCCCATTAAAGCTCATGCTGAGACAGTTACATCACTGGGGAATACTCGCAGAATACTAGGCCCAATGTATACTAAGTAGACAGAGGATGCCTCCGCCTGCCTGTATAATTTTATGAAGACATTTAGCATGTACATCGGGAGCTTTCCTGGCATTTATGCTGAACATGTGCAGAAAACATGATTTCAATGTAGCCTGATATCAGTGTTTTTATAGACTGATATCACTATATTCATTACTCCTGCTCTGTGACTTCACTGTAGTTATTATTATAGTATTTCTATGTGGTGAAATCAATGTTTTCATCACCACTGTAGTGTGACATCACTGTGTGTATCTATGGAATCCCTATGTGCAAAAGTCTTTTTGAAGTGTTCTGTGACAAGTGTCATGTGACAGTGGGGACGCCATGATTACTACTTACACCTTTGAGTAAAATTAAGAATTACAAAATTGTGTATGTCTATTGTATTTGTCAGGGAGTTCTCCTTAGGGAGACTTGTAGGTAGCCATTGATGATGCCCAACTAGAGGGATTCTGGGAAATATGCAAAAATGTTTTCCAAGATTGAACATGGAAAACCATGCCTCTTTTGCTACCTTGTAGGCAGCCCCCTGATCATTAAGCATGACTTTCAGGAAGGCTAATGGCATAATATGGGATTAACCCTTTACAGACCTGTCCCATTTTTTGTTTTTTTCATTTCCATTTTTCACTCCCCACAATCAAAAATCTATATCTTTTTTTTGACAGCTCCTTTTCTGCGTAACAAATTGCACTTCATAGTGATGGTATTTATTCTTCCATGCCGTGTACTGGGAAGTGGGAAAAAAAAATCCAAAAGCATTTGCACCGTTTCCTTGTGGGCTTGGATTTTATGGCTTTCACTGTGCGCCACAAATAACCTGTCTACTTTATTCTTTGCGATTACGAGGATACCAAATTTGTATAGGTTTTATAATGTTTTCATACATTTCCAAAAATGAAAACCTCCTGTACAAATTTTTTTTTTGATTTTGCCATCTTCTGGCACTAATAACTTTTTCATACTTTGGTGTAGGAGCTGTGGCTGGTGTCATTTTTTTTACAACTTTTGATGAAGTTTTCAATGCTAGCATTTTAGGGCTGACCCCTTTTTTTGAATTTTTTATACTTTTCAAAATGGCAAAAAAGTGTAATTTGCATATTCGGGCGCTATTTTCCATTACAGTGTTAAACACGGTGAAAAAACGTTATCTAATTTCTAGAATGTCACGGGGAGCGATGATCTCCAAC
The DNA here is from genome assembly GCF_040894005.1 of Engystomops pustulosus. NCBI lineage: Eukaryota > Metazoa > Chordata > Amphibia > Anura > Leptodactylidae > Engystomops > Engystomops pustulosus. The sequence continues at coordinate 55,324,181 of NC_092415.1, forward strand.
AAGATGGCAGCTTTGCCGGCGGTGATGTGTGGGCTAGCACCGATCATGGGTGTTACCAGTAAGTCTTTGCTGTGATATGCAGCAAAGACTTACTGGCTATGGAGAGGGCTCAGCCCGTGAGCCCTCTCCGTGCATCCGCAGCCGACCTGTGACGTTCTATAACCTCACTATTACCTTGTTAAAGGGTTACATCACACCAGTATATTTATTCCAGAAGAAACAGATTCACTACTGTACACAGTTTTGACATCTTCATGTCTCTTCAGTACAGTGTAGGGAACTGGTTTAGCTGAGTGAGAGGCTTTTGACTAGGTTCAGGGAGTAAGGGTTCTCTTTATGGAGCAATCATATGTATGTCTTAGTCAACCCTTAAATATGCAAAAGAGTGATTCTGCTTCTAATCACTGTTCTTATTCAGAAAATTGCACTATGCAGGCTGCAAATGTGACATTGAGGATAAGGATAAGCAATGCAATGCAATCCAATGCTCTACGTGAATCAGTACACCCCTCTTGCTACTGATAGCTGGTCATACAAAGTCACGGCCATTTAAAACACCCCACATAAAGGTTCAGGTAGTGGATATGAGTTTATTGGTCATAAATCGCTCATCTTATAGCCTAAACATTTCCTCAAAAAATACAACTATGTGTCTCTTAAATGTCCATTTGGAGACTAATTGCAAATCTATGCATTGTATGTCTATTTGTTACCTTATGTGATGTTATAGTTGTGACTTCTATGCAGTTAAATATATTATGCTCAGGTCTAAACATATCTATGTTGTTTTATTTTTGGCACATGAACCATACAACACACTGGATAGCTGACAAACCATGATCAAATAAATAGTTGGACAGCTCCCCCTAGGATGAATGTTTTTATCACATCCATTGTCCGACATTTATCAAAAAATAGTGCAAACTGCATTATGTACAGTGTGAAGTGTGTGACAGATTCATGAAATGTGTCACATGTTCTTCATGAATCTGGCGCCCCCTGTACTTCTCCGGCGGATTGCACCCTTTTTTTCTGGTGCACTTTCTTAATGGTTTAGAATTGTGGCGCATGATCCAACTGTGCACCAGAACGCCCCTATCAGTGCACATTTTTTCTCTCTTGTCGGACACAGTGAAGCTGTGAAACAAAACTGGTGCAAACCCCTTTAAATACATGTGCAAGCAGTTCTTTATAGTCCAAAATCAGACAGAAAACTGGTGCACATGCTTCAGTAAATATTGGTAATTATCTCTACCTTGATCATAGAGGTCCCTACCTGATAGTTTAGCCTATCCAGCTTGTAGGCTCATCTATAGGATACTCCTAGTGGTAATTGAACATTATATGAAGCAAATATTCAGTAGTTATTAGGGAGATATATACCCGTCGATTAGATCTAGCCTAGAAGAGGTTGTAAGTTTACATCTTGTAGTAGCCGCAACCAATAGAATCCTTCCAGTTAATAGGCTGGTATTACACTTTCACTACATGAGATGTAAATTAAATATACCCAATAAGGGTTTGGTGGTGAATTACAGACACTTCATTAGTACCTCAATACCACAGTTATATTTTGGACCTATAGCTATCCAGGTTAGAAACAGAAAATAGAAAAAAAAAGAAAAAAACAGCAGCACAGTAGGCAATCACAGCAAGGAGTAATCCAGAAATCCACTGTAGTATAGCAGAAAGCAGGCAGCACTCCAATAGACATATGGTGACGCAAAGTGGCTTTATTCACCCAATATAATGCTCTGGAATCAGCTGACATTTTATTTACACTAATGGTGCCTTTTTTACGTATGTGTATGTATGTGCAGCTGTTCTGTATGTGTATGTATGTGCAGCAGTTCTGTAAGTGTATGTATGTGCAGCAGTTCTGTATGTGTATGTATGTGCAGCAGTTCTGTATTTATGGGCAGCATTTCTGGATGTATGGGCAGCAGTTCTGGATGTGTATGTATTTTCAGCTTTTCTGTATGTGAATGTATGTGCATCCGTTCTGTTTGTATATATATGGACAGCTGTTCTGTATGTGTATGTATGTGCAGCTGTTCTGTATGTGTATGTATGTGCAGCAGTTCTGTAAGTGTATGTATGTGCAGCAGTTCTGTATGTGTATGTATGTGCAGCAGCTCTGTATGTGGATGAATGTGCAGCAGTTCTGTATTTATGGGCAGCATTTCTGGATGTATGTGCAGCTGTTCTGTATGTGTATGTATGTGCAGCTGTTCTGTATGTGTATGTATGTGCAGCAGCTCTGTATGTGGATGAATGTGCAGCAGTTCTGTATTTATGGGCAGCATTTCTGGATGTATGGGCAGCAGTTCTGGATGTGTATGTATTTTCAGCTTTTCTGTATGTGAATGTATGTGCATCCGTTCTGTTTGTATATATATGGACAGCTGTTCTGTATGTGTATGTATGTGCAGCTGTTCTGTATGTGTATGTATGTGCAGCTGTTTTGTATGTGCGTGTTTAGCAACAATGCTGTAAGTGTATATACTGTATGTGCAGCAGTTCTGCATGTGTACGTTAGTGCTGTATGTGTATTTATGTGCAGTGTTTAATATGTATTTTTGTGCAGCAGTGCTGTATGTGTATGCATGTGCAGCTGTTCTGTATGTGTGTGTTTGTGCAGCAATGCTGTATGTGCATTTATGTGTTTATATGTGTAGCGGTGCTGTGTGTGTATATACAGTATGTGCAGCAGTTCTGCATCTGTATGTTAGTGCTGTATGTGTATTTATGTGCAGTGCTGTATATGTATTTTTGTGAAGTAGTGATGTATGTGTATGTATGTGCAGTAATGCTATATCTTGATGTATGTGCAACAGTACTGTGTGTGTACAGGCAGTCCCCTACTTAAGAACACTCGACTTACAGACAACCCCTAGTTACAAACGGACCTCTGGATATTGGTAATTTATTTTACTTTAGTCCTAGGCTACAATAAACAGCTGTAACAGTTATCAAATGTGTCTGTAATGAATCTATAGTGTTAATCCTGGTTCTTATGACAACCCAACATTTTTAAAATCCAATTGTCACAGAGACCAAAAAAGTTCTGGCTGGGATTACAATGATAAAATATACAGTTCCGACTTACATACAAATTCAACTTGAAAACAAACCTACAGACCCTATCTTGTATGTAACCCGGGGACTGCCTGTATGTATGCGCAGCAGTGCATTTGTGTATGTGCAACAGTGCTGTGTGTCTGTGCCTATAGTAACACAGCCAATAATAATAATAATAATAATAATAGTAATCTTTATTTATATAGCACCATCATTCCGTAGCGCTTTACAGATTCTGGGGAAACATACAAATAAAATAAGACCTTACAGAGTAACAACAGTCATGTGAAACAATAGGAGTGAAGGCCCTGCTCGCAAGAGCTTACAATCTATGAGCATGTAGTGGGTGACACAAGAGGTATAAGAGCTTGTAAAATGTTCCAGCCATTTTTAAAGGAGAAGAAATTAAAATAATTTCATAAATAAAAAATGACGCTGCTTGAACCAGTCATCAGCCACATCTTATATATATACAAAGTCCAAGTTAGTGGGACTGCAGAGAAGCATTTTCCGGATAAAAGACAGGAGGAGTACTCAGAATTGGTTAATAAAGAGTTAAAGTTGCATGCGGTTAGTGAGTGTGATAGGCCTGTCTAAATAAATGAGTTTTAAGAAAACGTTTGAAGCATTGGGGGTAAGGTATGATCGACTGGGGTAGGGCATTCCAGAGAATTGGTGCAGCTCTGCCAAATCTCTACACTCCTAAGGAAATACCACAGGAGGTAAAATGTTTTCTGATTTATTCAATTTTTTGGAGTAGTAACTATTTCATATTGTAAAACCTTCCGTATTGTAATAAGCTATTTCTGTATGTACATCTTTTTTGGAAAGACCTTAGCAGAACAAAATTAAGATGAATGTACACATTAAGCAGAAGTAGGTTAATAGTTGTGGAACTGGTGAAAGAATCATATTCTGATGACCGATCACCGGCAATAGAAATTTTAGATCATATAATTGTTCATTATAGATTTTCAACATGGTGGACTTTAAAGAAAAGTGTTCATAGCCTAAGGACTAGATACATAACATGATCAACTTTTATTCCAGACTCTTCTAGTTTGTTGTTAACAGACCCATTTCTCCCACACGGCGGGGTGGGCACTGGCCCAGTACATTAAAAAAACATGTGTACGCTCCCTGCAATTACTCTTTTCCCCTCTTCTTGCGTCTGTCCGCTCTACTGGTATAGAAGAGGGGAGAAGAGGAGCTGCAAGGTGCGCTGCAAGGTGAGTACTGAGATTATTTTTCTTTAAGTTCTGGGGGCAGTGTGCTGGCTACCTATATACTGCGAGGGGGGCAGTGTGCTGGCTATCTATATACTGGGCGGGCAGTGTGCTGGGCTACAAATTAGTTGCAAAATAGAATAAAACATATAGTACAGACATTGCAAGGTTTGAAGTATTTTTTTCATTTGAAATAATCATTTTCTCCTCCAAACTTTGCTTTCATTAAAGAATGTTCCCTACAGCAATTACAGCATTGCAAACCTTTGGCATTCTAGCTGTTAATTTGCTGAGGTAATCTGCAGAAATTTCACCCCATGCTTCCAGATGATCCTCCCAAGTTGAATTGACTTGATGGGCACTTTCTACATACCACATGGTCAATTTGCTCTGACAACAGCTAAAGCAGTTGAGATCTGGTGACTGGACTGGCCACTCCATAACAGATATAGTGGCTTATTTACTAAGGGTCCCGCGGCCGCAACTCCGTCGGGTTTTCGGGGATCACGCCGTTGGGACAGCTATTTAGTAGGCAATTGTGTCGCACGTGATCGGATGTAGTTGCAATCGTGCTGACTTACATGCGACACAAATCGGGGGGAGGGCCATCGGATGATCTGACGGAGTCGGACAAACCACAGGATTTAACTCCGTGAACTCCAGCGGATCTGAGCAGGTAAGCGACACATGCAGGATAACCGGCGCACAATCTTCTTCATCGGGATAAGTAAATGTGCCCCATAATGTCAGATGCCTGCTTCTTCCCAAAATATGTCATGCATAATTTGGAGGTGTGCTTTGGGTCATTGTCCTGTTGTAGGATGAAATTGGCTCCAATCAAGTGCTGTCCACAGGGTATGGTAGGGTAGGGTATAGTGTTGCAAAATGGAGTGATAACCTTCCTTATTCAAAATCCACTTGACCGTGTACAAATCTCCCACTTTACCAGCACCAAAGTAACCCCAAAGTAGACCATCACATGACCTCCACCATGACAGATGGCGTTGGGCATCTTCCAGCATTTTTTTTAAGTTTCAAAGAACAAAAAATGTGATGCTCCTGATTCTCAACCAGCTCAAAGGAAAGCCAGTTTTATAGCTTCTCTAATCAGCCAAACTGTTTTTAGTTGTGCTAGCATACTTGAACAAGGAGGCAGATTTATCAAGCTGCCTAATAGTAATAATGTACTTACTTGCCCATGGCAACCAATCACAGCTCAGCTTTCATTTTACCAGTGTTCATGAATATTTTAAAGGGGAGCTGTAATTGGTTGCCATGGGCAACTAAACACATTCTTACTCTTAGGTAGCTTGCTTAATCTGCCCCATTGTACCATTAAACCACTGGAGTGGTGGTTGTTGGAAATGAGCCTACATAAAGCTAAGTAGATATTGCATTAAAAAGCAGATGTTTGAAGCTACAATAGTTATTTACTACATTAACAATGTATACAGTGTATTTGTAATTCATTACATAAGCTTCATTGAAAGAAAATGTGCTTTTCTTTCAAAAATAAGGAAATTTCTAAGTGACCGCAAACTTTTGCAAGGTAGTGTATATAAGGGGAGGGCCCAGCGCCGGACTGGCCACCGGAAGACCAGGAAACCCTCCGGTGGGCCCCAATGCCACTGGTCATGTGTCTGCCGTGTCAGGGGGCAACCACCTTATCAGGTATTACCCCTGAGCTCTGGCGCGGAGTGCCGGCGCGATCATAGTATCATAGTATATAAGGCTGGAAGGAGACGCAAGTCCATCAAGTCCAACCTTTAAGAATTAAATAAATGTTTTATCCCCATAACCCATGATATTTTTTCTCTCCAGAAAGTCATCCAGGCCTCTCTTGAACATGTACATAGAGTCCGCCATAACAACCTCCTGCGGCAGAGAGTTCCACAGTCTCACTGCTCTTACAGTAAAGCACCTTTGTCTATGGTGATGGTAAAATCGCCTCTCCTCTAGGCGTAGAGGATGCCCCCTTGTCCTGGTCACAGGCCGAGGTATAAAAAGATCTTTGGAGAGATCCTTGTACTGTCCGTTCAGGTATTTGTACAATGTAATGAGGTCTCCCCTCAGTCGTCTTTTTTCTAAGCTGAATAATCCCAAATTTTTTAATCTGTGTATTCTAGTGTATTCTAATTCCCCCATTCCCCTAATAATCCTGGTTGCTCTCCTCTGCACCCGTTCCAGCTCTACTATATCCTTTTTATACACTGGTGCCCAAAACTGTACACAATATTCCATGTGTGGTCTGACCAGGGATTTGTATAAGGGCAAAACTATGTCTTTATCATGAGAATCTATTCCTCTCTTGATACATCCCATTATTTTATTTGCTTTAGCAGCAGCCGCCTGGCTCTGGTCACTAAAATTAAGTTTACCATCCACCAATACCCCCAAGTCCTTTTCAGCTTCAGTTTTACTAAGTAATTGACCGTTTAGAACATAATTATTGTCACGGTTACACCCGCGATCCTCGGTACGGATTGAGGGTGTACCCGTGCCTGCTGCCGCGGTCCCCGCTCCCCCAGCTCTCACTTACCTCTCCAGGCTCCGGCCTGCACTCTTGCTCCCAGCGTGTAGGCCGCATGCTGCTTCCATGCAGTCGCATGCTCCTGCCACTAGAGGGAGCGCGCGCGGACTTCTCCCAGCCTTAAAGGGCCAGCGTCCTCCTTATTGGCTCTGGCATTCCAGGCTCGGCTATATAGCCTGGCGACGCCCAGCATCCCCTGCCGGATCTTCAGCTCATTCTACTGAGGAGAAAGCCTTCTTGAGCGTTTCCAGACGCCTCTGAGTTCCCGTGTTCCCGAGCGTTTCCAGACGCCTCTGTGTATTCTGCGATTCCCGGTTTCCTGTGTTCCGTGTTGTTCCCCTGTTCTGTGGCATCCCGTGGTCCTGCCTGCCTGCCTTCCCGTGGTCCTGCCTGCCTGCCTTCCCGTGGTCCTGCCTGCCTGCCTTCCCGTGGTCCTGCCTGCCTGCCTTCCCGTGGTCCTGCCTGCCTTCCCGTGGTCCTGCCTGCCTGCCTTCCCGTGGTCCTGCCTGCCTTCCCGTGGTCCTGCCTGCCTGCCTTCCCGTGGTCCTGCCTGCCTGCCTTCCCGTGGTCCTGCCTGCCTGCCTTCCCGTGGTCCTGCCTGCCTGCCTTCCCGTGGTCCTGCCTGCCTGCCTTCCCGTGGTCCTGCCTGCCTGCCTTCCCGTGGTCCTGCCTGCCTGCCTTCCCGTGGTCCTGCCTGCCTGCCTTCCCGTGGTCCTGCCTGCCTTCCCGTGGTCCTGCCTGCCTGCTTTCCTGTGGTCCTGCCTGCCTTCCCATGGTCCCCGTGTCCCTACCTTGGCTGCCACCGTGGGCCTAGTCGCACCCGTGGAGCGACCTGGTGACTCCCCGCCGCAGCAAGTCCATCCCGCTTTGCGGCGGGCTCTGGCGAAGACCAGGAGTTCACTTAGACTCCGCTCCCGGGTGTGGCTAAGGTGGTTATCCCCCCCGGTGGTCCAGGGAGTCCACTTACTTAGTCCTAAGGGACTAATCCCCATAGACTGTGACAGTAAGATCCGGCCATGGACTCCGCCAAGGTCATGATCTCTGCCAAAGCCATGAACAGTGTCAAGGATCCGTACCAGCTTCTGGGTGACTTTCCCAGCACTATTGCCCAGCAGGCCCAAGAGATTGCTGCGCAAAAAGAACTCTTGGATAAACTTGCTGCCACCCTGCGGATTATTGCCTCCCAGCAGCAGGCTCCTGTGACTCCTCCTGTTGTTTCTGTCCCCCAGCCATGTTTTTCAGTAGCAAACTCTGGATCAGATTTTTTGATGCCAAACAAATTTGATGGCAACCCCAATTTTTGCAGGAGTTTTGTCATCCAGTGCTCGTTGTACATCAAGCTGACGTCCTCCCAGTCCACCCCCGAACGCACTAAGTTGGCATGTGTTTTTTCTTTGCTCACTGGTGAGGCGCTGAACTGGGCTACTCCTCTATGGGATAGTGGTCACCCGGACATGGTTACCCATACCAAGTTCCTGGCAAAAATCAAGTCCAAGTTTGAACCACCTCAAGTTCTACCACCTCATCTGTCCTGCGTGGTTCCGGTGGCCCCAGTGTCTCCGCAGCTTCCCATAGCTGCTCCCGTGGCTCCGCAGCTTCCCAGAGTTGCTCCAGTGGCTCCGCAGCTTCCCATAGCTGCTCCGGTGGCTCCGCAGCTTCCCATAGCTGCTCCGGTGGCTCCGCAGCTTCCCAGAGCTGCTCCCGTGGCTCCGCAGCTTCCCAGAGCTGCTCCCGTGGCTCCGCAGCTTCCCAGAGCTGCTCCCGTGGCTCCACAGCTTCCCAGAGCTGCTCCTGTGGCTCCGCAGCTTCCCAGAGCTGCTCCCGTGGCTCCGCAGCTCCCCGCAGCTGCTCCCGTGGCTCTGCAGCTTCCCAGAGCTGCTCCCGTGGCTCCGCAGCTTCCCATAGCTGCTCCCGTGGCTCCGCAGCTTCCCAAAGCTGCTCCCGTGGCTCTGCAGCTCCCCGCAGCTGCTCCCGTGGCTCTGCAGCTCCCCGCAGCTGCTCCCGTGGCTCTGCAGCTCCCCGCAGCTGCTCCCGTGGCTCTGCAGCTCCCCGCAGCTGCTCCCGTGGCTCCGCAGCTCCCCGCAGCTGCTCCCGTGGCTCCGCAGCTCCCCGCAGCTGCTCCAGTGGCTCCGCAGCTCCCCGCAGCTGCTCCAGTGGCTCTCCAGCCTCCGCAGCTCCCCACAGCTGCTCCAGAGACTCTCCAGCCTCCGCAGCTTGCCAATGCTGCTCCAGAGACTCTCCAGCCTCCGCAGCTTGCCAATGCTGCTCCAGAGACTCTCCAGCCTCCGCAGCTTGCCACGGCTGCTCCAGTGGCGCCCCAGACTCTGCAGCTTGCCACGGCTGCTCCAGTGGCGCCCCAGACTCTGCAGCTTGCCACGGCTGCTCCAGTGGCGCCCCAGACTCTGCAGCTTGCCACGGCTGCTCCAGTGGCGCCCCAGACTCTGCAGCTTGCCACGGCTGCTCCAGTGGCGCCCCAGACTCTGCAGCTTGCCACGGCTGCTCCAGTGGCGCCCCAGACTCTGCAGCTTGCCACGGCTGCTCCAGTGGCACCCCAGACTCTGCAGCTTGCCACGGCTGCTCCAGTGGCGCCCCAGACTCTGCAGCTTGCCACGGCTGCTCCAGTGGCGCCCCAGACTCTGCAGCTTGCCACGGCTGCTCCAGTGGCGCCCCAGACTCTGCAGCTTGCCACGGCTGCTCCAGTGGCGCCCCAGACTCTGCAGCTTGCCATGGCTGCTCCAGTGGCGCCCCAGACTCTGCAGCTTGCCACGGCTGCTCCAGAGACTCTGCAGCTTGCCAGTGCTGCCCAAGTGGCGCCCCAGACTCCGCAGCTTGCCACGGCTGCTCCAGAGACTCCGCAGCTTGCCACGGCTGCTCCAGAGACTCCGCAGCTTGCCACGGCTGCTCTGGCCACCCCTGAGGCTGCTCCGGTGTGCATAGAGCCGACCCAGCCTGCTTCCCAAGTCTTTCCGGTGCCTTCTCTCCTCCTAAGGTGTCTCACCACCAAGAAGAATTGGAGGAGGCGAAGAAAGAAGGACAGCGGGCTGAAGAAGAGAAGAGGGGCCCTAAGGGGAGGGGTACTGTCACGGTTACACCCGCGATCCTCGGTACGGATTGAGGGTGTACCCGTGCCTGCTGCCGCGGTCCCTGCTCCCCCAGCTCTCACTTACCTCTCCAGGCTCCGGCCTGCACTCTTGCTCCCAGCGTGTAGGCCGCATGCTGCTTCCATGCAGTCGCATGCTCCTGCCACTAGAGGGAGCGCGCGCGGACTTCTCCCAGCCTTAAAGGGCCAGCGTCCTCCTTATTGGCTCTGGCATTCCAGGCTCAGCTATATAGCCTGGCGACGCCCAGCATCCCCTGCCGGATCTTCAGCTCATTCTACTGAGGAGAAAGCCTTCTTGAGCGTTTCCAGACGCCTCTGAGTTCCCGTGTTCCCGAGCGTTTCCAGACGCCTCTGTGTATTCTGCGATTCCCGGTTTCCTGTGTTCCGTGTTGTTCCCCTGTTCTGTGGCATCCCGTGGTCCTGCCTGCCTGCCTTCCCGTGGTCCTGCCTGCCTGCCTTCCCGTGGTCCTGCCTGCCTGCCTTCCCGTGGTCCTGCCTGCCTTCCCGTGGTCCTGCCTGCCTGCCTTCCCGTGGTCCTGCCTGCCTTCCCGTGGTCCTGCCTGCCTGCCTTCCCGTGGTCCTGCCTGCCTGCCTTCCCGTGGTCCTGCCTGCCTGCCTTCCCGTGGTCCTGCCTGCCTGCCTTCCCGTGGTCCTGCCTGCCTGCCTTCCCGTGGTCCTGCCTGCCTGCCTTCCCGTGGTCCTGCCTGCCTGCCTTCCCGTGGTCCTGCCTGCCTTCCTGTGGTCCTGCCTGCCTTCCCATGGTCCCCGTGTCCCTACCTTGGCTGCCACCGTGGGCCTAGTCGCACCCGTGGAGCGACCTGGTGACTCCCCACCGCAGCAAGTCCATCCCGCTTTGCGGCGGGCTCTGGCGAAGACCAGGAGTTCACTTAGCCTCCGCTCCCGGGTGTGGCTAAGGTGGTTATCTCCCGCGGTGGTCCAGGGAGTCCACTTACTTAGTCCTAAGGGACTAATCCCCATAGACTGTGACAATTATACTTTTTGTTTCCATGGCCCAAGTGCATAACTTTACATTTATCTACATTAAACCTCATCAACCATTTCTCTGCCCATCCCTCAAGCTTCCACAAATCCCTCTGTAATGCTAAACTATCGACCTCAGTATTTATTACTTTACACAGCTTAGTATCATCTGCAAATATTGAAACTTGACTGTGTAAACCCACTACAAGGTCATTAATAAAAATATGATGATTGAGTTCCGGTGCGGATGCTATTTCCTCTGCTGCCGGAACTCATAATTAGCTCTCCCATACCGCTCCATCGCCGAGTTCCACAGAGTGCTGGCACGGGTACCATGACTTGCGACGTGTGCACGATTTCCTCTGCTGCCGGAGATGCTGCTTGCATCTGCCTGCACACCTCGGCCTCTGCACACCTTGGCCTTCGTTCCGGAGGAAAGTATAATTATTTATTTTTATGGACCGGGACCATACTGAGCTGCTGGACTCTGGACTCTGCTGGAGGAGGGGGGTCATATGAGCTGTCGGAGGTCTAAGACTATACTGGCTGCTAGGAGGTGGGGAGGTTAGAGGGACTGTGACTGTACTGGCTAATGATGTGGGCCCTGTGACTATAATGGCTAATAATGGGTGCCCTGTGACTATACTGGCTAATTATGGGGGCCCTGTGACTGTATTGGCTAATGGTGGGGGACCTGTGACTATATTAGCTAATAATGGGGGTCCTGTGACTGTACTGGCTAATTATGGGGGCCCTGTGACTATACTGGCTAATTATGGGGGGCCTGTGACTATACTGGATAATGATGGGGGCCCTGTGATCATACTGGATAATTTTGGGGGCCATACTGACTAATTATGGGGGCCCTGTGACTATTCTGGCTAATTATGGAGGCCCTGTGACTATACTGGCTAATTATGGGAAGCCTAAGACTATACTGGCTAATTATGCAGGCCCTGTGACTACACTGGCTAATGATGGGGGCCTTGTGACTATACTGGCTAATTATGGGGGCCATGTGACGGTACTGGCTAATTATAGAGGGCCAATGACTATACTGGCTAATGATGGGGGCTCTGTGACTATACTGGATAATGGTGGGGGTCCATTGACTATACTAGCTAATGGTGGGGATCCTGTGACTATAATAGCTAATGGTGGGGGCCTTGTGACTATAGTGGCTATTGGTGGGGCCATGTGACTATAGTGGCTAGTTGGCGGCTTTGACTATACTGGGGGTGCTTTGACTATACTGGCTACTGAGGGGGCTGGTACTATACTGGGGGGTGGGCTGTGAGTATACTGGTTACTTTGGCTACTGGGGGTGGGCTGTGACTATAGTGGCTACTGGGGGGTGGGCTGTGACTATACTCGCTACTGGGGGGGAGCTGTGACTATAATGGCCACTGGGGGTGGGCTGTGACTAAATAATGGGTACTGGGCTAATGGTAGGTCCCTGTGACTATAGTGGTTGCTGCATAGCTGTGACTATACTGTATGTTGGGGGTTGAATGTACTGCCTGCTGGGGGGCCCTGTGACTATGTTGGCAACTGTGGGGGCCCTGTGATTATAATGGCTTCTGGGGGGGGGGGTCATGTGACTGTACTGGGCTGCTGTGATCCTTTGCAATAACGGCTGCTGTGGAGCACCTTGTCTAACTAATGCCTACGACTAAAGTTATAGTAGTGGCTACTGTAGGGGCACTATGCCTAATTGAGTACTGAGTGGGCATAGTGATTAAATTGGCTTCTGTGGGGGCACTGTTAATGTTTCAACTACTGTTTATATAGAATGGAACCTAAAATGTTTGCATTGCAGAGAGAAGTTGTGGCGACTTCAATATGCTAACAATTAAAGTATATGCTGGTATTTCCCCAACACTCACAATGCTGCAGCATCTCCCTGTGCTGTGACTGCTATTTTCTCCTATGAGGAGAAGATAAGTCTGTTACTTACAGAGCTACAGCAGCAGTACATAATACATGGAGCTACAGTGGCAGTACACAGCCATACACAGAACTACAGCCACAGTCAACAGTCATACATTGAACTACGGCAGCAGTACACAGCTATACACAGAGCTACAGTCACAGTACACAGCCATACACAGAACTACAGCCACAGTACACAGCCATACATGGAACTACAGTCACAGTACACAGCCATACATGGAACTACAGCCACAGTACACAGCCATACATGGAGCTACAGCTGCAGTACAAAGCCATAAACAGAACTACAGTCACACTACACAGCCATAAACAGAGCTACAGTCACAGTTCACAGCCATACATGGAACTACAGCAGCAGTACAAAGCCATAAACAGAGTTACAATCACACTACACAGGCATACACAGAGCCACAGTCACAGTACACTGCCATACAAGGAACTACAGCCACAGTACACAGCCATACATGGAACTACAGCAGCAGTACGCAGCCATACACAGAGCTACAGTCACACTACACAGCCATACATGGAACTACAGTCACAGTACACAGTCATACATGGAGCTACAGCAGCAGTACACAGCCATACCTGGAGCTACAGCCACAGTACACAGCCATACATGGAGCCTCAGTACACAGACATACATAAAGCTACAGCCGCAGTACATAGCCATATATGGAGTTACAGCCTCAGTACACAGCCATACATAGAGCCACAGCCTCAGTACACAGCCATACATGGAACTACAGCAGCAGTACAGAGCCATACACAGAGCTACAGTCACAGTAGACGGCCATACATGGCGCTACAGAGGCAGTACACACCCACACATGGTGCTGCAGCCACAGTCATACATGGCGCTACAGCCACAGTACACAGCCATACATGGAGCTACAGCAGCAGTACACAGTCATACATGGTGCTACAGCCGCAGTGCACAGCCATACATGGAACTACAGCCACAGTACACAGCCATACATGGAGCTACAGCCACAGTACGCAGCCATAAACAGAGCCAGAGTCACAGTACACAGCCATACCGGGTGCTACAGTCACAGTACACAGCCATACTGGATGCTACAGTCACAGTACACAGCCATAAACAGAGCTAGAGTTACAGTACACTGCCATACCAGGTGCTATAGTCACAGTACACAGCCATACCGGGTGCTACAGTCACAGTACACAGCCATAACGGGTGCTACAGTCACAGTACACAGCCATACATGGAACTACAGCTACAGTCACAGTACACAGCCATACTGGGTGCCACAGTCACAGTACACAGTCATACAGGGTGCTACAGCAGCAGTACACAGTCATATATGGAGCTACAGTCACAGTACACAGTCATACATGGGGCTACAGCAGCAGTACACAGCCATACATGGAGCTACAGCCTCAGTAAACAGTCATCCATGGAGCTACAGCCGCAGTACATAGTCATACGTGGAGTTACAGCCACAGTCTAGAGACAGCCGGGGTCCAGAATACCGGAGTGGCTGGCAGTTGCGGCCTAGGCACGCTGTGGTCACGGTGCTTGGTATGGGGACCAGAGGGCTGTCCTACAGCCTGGCAGGTCTCCAGCAGGTGGTGTGTGCAAAAAATATGGAGGGAGAGGCTGATGTACTTGATCTCCTTGGGGCAACCCCTTAATGTCTCTAATATATGTCCCTGGGTAATTGATGGGGAGCCCTTTGTGGTACAGCCATATCCAGGGAACAGACGGAGGCAACATTGTGCAAAATAACTCATGGTTCTTTATTAGAACAACTGCGGGCCAAACGATCTTGTAACACATGCCGGATTGTGGGATATTCCGGATTACTGGAGTGGTCATGGAAAGTGATCCTCAGGAGAAGTTCACTAGCCTGGTGGGAGATGCAGACTGGGATGTAGCTGTGTTCAATTGTGGAAGCTGCAGCTTGTGTCCTGGGTGTTGCTGAGTTCTTTGTACAGAGCTAAATGTGTGCTACACACTATCTCTCTGGTCACTGTCTCTGATGACAGACCTGTGCTCTCTAGGGAGAGCTGGTGGTAAAGAGCTGAGGGCTAAGACAGACTCTCTGCTCTGTAGAAACACCTGGGGCCTAAGAGAACTAGTCCCTCCCTGTCCAGGGGTTTTGTGAGTTCCTGAATGACAGTAAAGGGGGATTCTAAAATTCCAGAACCATATTGTCACAACCTGAAAGTTTTGAGCAATGTCGGTGGATTATGTTGGCAATGTTAAGGCTCTGTGAGTTGTAAGTAATAACCAAAGGGATTCTGTCAAATTGTTTTGTTTCCTTCTTAGAGGTCAATAATTCTGATCTATCCATCCTATCTACTTTGTGTAAATTATTGTCAATAATTTTTTTAGGGTAACCTTGTTGTGTGAACTTATTTGCCATTGCTGTCACATTTTTCTGTAATTTTTGTGGCTGGCTGGTTATTCTTTTAACCCTTAATAATCGACTGTAAGGTAATGATTTAATGGTCGTATGTGGATGGCTGCTCTCAACACCAATGTGTTCCTGTCTATTGTTTTTGAAAATATGTCTGTTTCAATGAGACCCCCAAGTATCATGACTGAAACTTCTAGAAATTGTAACTCAGTGTTTGAAGATACCACAGTGAGATTAATGGTATCATCGACCGTGTTAAAAAAATTGTTTGGTGCCAGTCCACAGGAGGAAGACGTCATCTATGTACTTTCAACCCCTCAGACAATGGGGCACATGTACTAAGGGTACGCGGACCGAATATTTCCGTTTTGCGCCGAATTGCCCCGGGTTTGTGACGCATCGACGCCGGTTTGCATGCATCAAAAGAGGGGACTGCATGTATTAATCCTTTATGGAGGTATTGTATACATGTATACATATGTTAAAGGGGTTGTCCGAGTTTTGAAAAAAAACTATATGTGGCCGGGAGCGGGCTGCCTAAAACAATAAAGATGTATCCAGCGCTGCTGTCACTCCGGTCCGGGCGCCATGTAAACAAACATGGCCGCCGGAGCAGCGCTGCATTCAGCTTCCGGCCGGACCCGACAACCTTCCGGCCCCCATACACAATGCTGTGTATAGGGACGGATAGGCGTACCCGGCCACGGCCGGCCGGAAGCTGCATGCAGCTGGATACCAGAGGGCACCGGAAGGTAAGTACATCTTTATTGTTTTAAGCAGCCCACTCCCAGCCACCTATAGTTTTTTTTTCAAAACTCGGACAACCCCTTTAAATCATTTGGGATACTGTATATATGGACTGGAACTGTTTCTGTATGAAACTTGGTTCTAGTACTGTACTTATGTATTCAATACACACGTACCAAAAATACTTTATCATACTTCACATACTGACCTTTTTAAGAAAATATATTTTTTCAATTTAAAAACTAATCTCCCCATGATTAGAAATCTCCAATCAATAATCATGGTATTTTAAGTTTTGGGGAGAGACATTCCTGCGTCTGTTCTGTCCCCTCTATATTATTATGACACAATGAGAAGAAGCTCTTTTCCTGAAAACTTTGCTGTGTTCATTGACGTCATATTTCAAATCAATCATGTCACATATTTTCCATGTTTATTTACTAGTGTGATTTGAGGAGGGTTGTTGGTGGTTCTGGCATAAAGACTATGGCGGCACAGTGGCTGAGTGAGTAGCACTTCTGCCTTGCAGCGCTAGGGTCCTGGGTTCAAATCCCACCCAGGTCAACATGTTCATGTTCTCTCTGTGTTTTCTTGGGCTTCCTCCATGTCCTCCGGTGTCCTCCCACACTCCAAAACATACTGGTAGGTCGATAAGATTGTGAGCCTCATTGGGGACAGGGACCAATTTGACATTCTTTGTGTAATCTGTGTGCGCTATATAAATAATTATTATTAAAGTCTAGGGGGATGGAGCATGAAGTAGAGAAGTCTGAGGAGGATCATTTGTGACAAGGACGAAGTATTGAGGTGGCAAACTTTTGTTCTACACTTTTCTTGTTTTTGTTAAAATTGTATCAGACAGATGTTGAGTTTGGATAAAATCTGCTATTTTTATGAACTTTATGCTAATGGTCACAGCCACTTTTACTGTGAATACTTTATGATACTATATGAAACGGCACAGATTGACATTTTTAGGAAAATAAATGATTAATTTAAAAAATGTCCTCCATTCAAAAGGCACAATATCCGTATAATATTTCATAAGAATCATGTATTGATAGCAGTTCCACGGCCACCATGTTTATTAGTATGAGGAGGGCAATTTCTTATAAAGTCTGTAGGATGGATTAGAGGGGTGTAAGGAGGATTGCTATGTGAGGAGCAGGATATGTTGAGTTTGGCCAAGTCCTATAGTTTTTTTTTTTTATATTGCATCCGACAAATGTAAGTTTTGGATAAAATCTGCCAATTTTACAAACTTTAGACTAATGGACATCTTTATGAATCTGTCACATACTGAGATCTTTAGGAAAAGAATAATTAAGAACCAATCTCCTCCTGATAATCCATCCACTAAGATATTTATAGGGTAAGACCTGTGTGCACCTGTTCTGTCCTCACTATATTACTAGGAGAGATTCTCCTGGTGCGGTCATTGCCGCCATATTTCATATTAATCCTATATTGATGGCAGGAGCCCAGCCACCATGTTTATTGATCGGTGTGGTAGCGCCTGTCGGTGGGGGATGGAACATGTAGTAGAGGGGTGTGAGGAGGACGAGCACCTCACTGACTTGTATGTGACGAGACGGTGACAGGGGGGAGGAGGAGCCGCCGCCCGGGACTCCTGCAGCCAGCGCCTTGTATTGTTATCAGTGTGTGAGGAGCAGGAGGAGGAGGAGGGAGAAGGAGTGCTCCTCCGTGTGATGCTCTAGCGGGAGAGCAGCCTCGGCCGCGGACTGACTGCCTGCCATCTCTGCACAGCACAAGTGCAGCCATCCTGCTGGAGGACAGACAATAGGCAGAGCATCTCTCTCCAGCGGACTCCTCCCGGGATCTGCAGGATTGTCTGGGAATCAGCCAGTGTGTGTGTGTGCTGGGCACAGGGTGCACGGATCAGCAGCACCTCCTCTGCCTGCTCTACATCTCTGAAGCCATCACCTCCCCGGTCCTCATACACCATGTGCCGAAGAGTGTGCTCCCTGCTGGCGGCCCTGCTACTGCTGCTGCACCAGGTAATGGGCTGCCCCCTGCTGCTGCGGCTCCTACAGGCCTCCTGGGGTGGGTGACTGGTCCCCATGGGATTGGGATGCACCTCCCATGCACCTGTGTGTACTGGGCTGTCTATGGCATGGACCTGACACTGGGTATCATGTGTCCTGCCAGTCTCTCTCTGCTGTACACCAGATTTCCATGATCCCTAACTACCCACATGGCACTTGTAGTCATTGCGGTGCCCACCACATGTGTTATACCCATGGGGGTAGCCACACACCAGAAGTGCCCTTGTGTCACCATGGCGAATGAAAGGATTACAAGACAATCTGGTGCCGCTGCCCCCCGGGGATACATGTGCCTGCAGCTACTTTACAAGCTCCTTCCTTCATGGGCGCCTTTGGACTGTTACATTACAAGTAGCAGAGGAGGATAAGCTGGTACCTCTGCTAAAACGCATGAAAAGGGGGCAAAAACGCTGGCTGTTGGCGACTGCAGCACAGATGGTGCAGATCATCATTGCTTAATACTATTTGTAAGGAGTAAGGGGGCAGATCCTCAGTCCCTATGACTCTTGTGCATCTTTCCAATGTGCACCTATTGCTTGGGGTATTATGCAGCGAGAAGTTCTCATGATAGCGGTGGCCTTTCCCATTTCTATGGGGCGGAGGTCTTAAGGCTAAATGACTAGCTCTTTGTGTGGCAGGCATGTTTAGCGTTTCTTTGTGTGATTTTACATGGTGACAATAAGGTGGTGGGAGTGGTGTCTACTTACCCCCTCCCATCCATTATTTAGTAATGCCCATAATAAGCTTTATTTCTATACTTGCTGCATTATTTTCTTGCCTTTTTGTGTGCGGTGGTTCTTTTCGCCTTTGTTTTCTATCAGCCGAGCTCCGGCTTCTGTGCTGAGTACTGTCCATGGTGTTTAAACTGGAGCCAGCCGAGCCGTGGGGATTACTTACAGTCTGCCTCCAGGTTTTACAGTCTATAAGCCATAATGTGCTGACTGGCTTCCTGCTTTTATGCTCTCTCCACGCTGGGCTTCTGCAAAATGAGAATGATAGGGAAAGTCACTAAAGTCACTGGTGTCTCTCCAAGGAGACACCATAACTCAGCGGCTACCCTTGGAGGTGCACACTAGTCCCCAAATGAGAAGTGATTAAAAGCAACCACTCTAGCCACAGAGTAGTCACTCGTCTAACCCACTAACCCCGACTATTTCCCACATGAGGAGGGAATAAACTTCTTTACTCCTGACTGTCGCAGCCAGCGTGATAAATGTGCTCAGCGTTGTGTGCGCTCCAATCCGTTACATGAACTTTTCTCTGGTTTATGTAATATTACATCCACACTGATCGCTCTTATCTCATTCAGATCCCTCATAGACAGTAATCACCCCATAACAAATCAGAAACTTATTCAGGTCCTATAGGCGTCTCACTGGACACAGGCTGGACATGTTCTTAGGCCCCACTCGTCAAAGCAAGGCAGATTTTTCTTTACTTACTATGAGAAAATGTCCAATTGGATTATAGTAATCTCCTAGACTCCATAGAATCGTCCTTTCCCTGATGAGTGAGGAATAGGGCTGCAACGTTCAAGATTTTACTCTAATTCCATTTTTTCTGCACCAGAATTAGTTTGTGTCTGATAAGGAATGATGTCTATTTGTCTTCAATAAGAAAGGACGTGCACTCCTGAGCATGTGACATTTTATTTCTGGGGATTTAATGTGAGAAGGTGACAGCTTGTTGGGAGATTGTAGATAAGCTCTTATGCAGGGTAAGTTTAACATTTGAAGCCGAGCAAACAGGAAATGGACTTGTGTTTCATCAGTATCAGGGGCATCAGGACGGCTACAGCTCTGGAATTTCATTTCCCCTTAGTGGTTTCGCTCCACATCATATTGGCATGTGTCATGTAACCATTTTATTTCCCCCTATACACTATATATGTTTATTAGGTCTTTTTATTACAACACATTTCCTAAATAAATGTCATAAGTCAAGTTTATCGACAAGGACACGATAAATCCTAAAATATTTGCCCTTTTATAAATTGATGCATTTTACAGTCTGGGGCCTTCAGTTTATTCACATGAGGTTGGAGGAAATACATTGTAGGTTTTTTTTTAGCTTTCTTTTTGGCAATGTGCTAGAATTGAAATACATGCACTGCAAGATTTCCCTGGAAATAGTCCACAGTTGACGTGCAGGGATTTCTGTTCAGAGCTAAAGAAATGAATTATTTTAGTATCGGGGAGAAAAAAAATAAGCATGGAAATAATAGTATTATTAATAATAATGAAACAATTTTAGTAGCAGAAAACCGTAATGAAATTTTAGTAATCACAAAAATAACGAATCATATAATAAATGTTAATTATTAAAATAATCATTAAAAATATGTATATAAGACAAGAATAAAAATAGTAGAGGTGCAGCAGTGCGTGTGATTATGGGTGGATTACTTGCAATTGGGCATTGAGGTCATACAGGGAATATGTATGTAGTATGTAGGTATCACTTACAGTCATTGTACCCTGTCACAGACAGGTTTTGGGTTGCAAATATGGTCTACTTGATATGGAAATAGAAAATAGGAAATGTTTATAATAAGTTTCTATTATGTGCTAAATAAATAGTATGGGTAATACAACACTGCAAGATATGGATTAACCCTCCAGCGAAGAATCATGATAATCATAAACTTTAGCAAATCATAAATTTACTGCTAAACCGATGACTGGATTATATAAGAAAAACAAGTAAGTATTCTAAGTATTAGTAAAACATAAAATAGGATATGGCCAGACAATAATTCTTCCTTCAGTACTTGTGCAGCAGATGGCAGGGGCTAGCAGCAAGCACAGAAAGGGATTATTGATCCATATGGAGTATTGGTCATTGTGTGTACACTGGTTTCCTGGCGAATGACATTACTTACGAGCGCAAAGAGAAGACATTTCTTCTTCTATTTCTTCTATTTAGCTACAGACGTGCAGTTTATTAACTTTTCTTACCTAAATTGTGGGTTTCTTGATACACAACCACCAATTGTTCCTGACAGTAGGACACAATGCATGCTGGTAACTCCAGTGCTCAGAGACTAATCATTGTTACAGAAGCCATGTTTCATTCATCAACAATGGGTAAAACATCTATTTTTTTTATGGATAACAGCTTTTTCCATCAGAAAGTTTGGTAAAGCAGATAAAATTTACTAACATTACACATAAGTGGATCAAAGTAATCCATACGATGTACCACAACTTGGCAGAGCCCCATAGTAAAGATGTTCTTCTCTGTAGCCAGACTCTCTTGTAGCTATCACACATTTTTGTTAACAAAAGTATAGAAATGTATTTGAGGCAGAATGTTTTAATTTACTTTTTGTTTTTTATTTAAAGAATAACTGTCACCCATGTACACACCCTTCCCCCGCAAACCACTACCAGTATGTTTTAGATGTCTTTATAAATGTTCCATTTATGTCTCTATCCATTGGCTTAGAGCCACCATTCTTCTAAAAAAGACTTTATTGATGTCCTCTTTTCCAGTCCCAGGGGCAGAAAAGTGCAGTATACAGTCAAGCTTCCTTGCCTCCTCACTGATGCTGACATTGCTTTCCTGGCTGAAGAGAATTCCTGATGGTGGGGGAGCAGGGAGCTTAGTGTTAGTAGGCTCTGCTCCTCACTTCTCCCTAAGGAATTCTCTTTAGCTGGGTTAGCAGTGTCAGTGAGGAGATGTGCAGATCCCCTGGAACAGAGGACATTAATGAAGTTTGCTGGTGACAGGTGCGCTTGAAATTGAGTCTATAAAACATACAGGATATGTTTTGTATATTTTTTTATTCCTAACCGATCCTTGTCCTATCTTTTCTCGGCATACGGCGTCGTGCAGAACTCACCGCCTTTTCCCGGCGCCGCCGTGCTACGGTGCGGCGGGCAACGGCAATGTTAATGTAGCCTTAGACTTTTATATTCAAGTCATTCTAGCTGATCTCTATGGGTCAGACTACCTGCACATGAACAGGATCGACAGTGGCCATTGTGTCATTAGCATGTGAGGTCCAGCCATGTACCATTGACAATAGTAAAAGACTTCCCAAGTTACTAACCCGGACAGGAATAGGACCTGCTTCAAATGTGCAGCTCTCACACGGTGCCACGGAAACCCACGGCACAATATTCGTTGCTGTGCAGAAAGCTGCAGGATTGATTATATTATTGCATTTTGGTGAATCAAAGGAATGACTGTCTATGTAATACATTCACAGGCGGAGTCAGCCAAAGAGACAGCCACTGTTACATCTATCTACATGGATGGCTAACAAGTACAGATAAGGGAAATAGTCTATATTATTGAGCATGCCTAATAGAGGCACAGAATGAAGAATGCCTAAGAGCAAGAAAACCGCCTGCAAATGTTCTAGTTCTATGTTGGATGCCATGAGCTGCACTGTAAGGTCTGATAATCCAAAATTGGACTCAACCTTTGTGCACCTTTTGCCTCTGAGTGATTTGTAGAAGTGTAGGTGACAATGTCTGGTCGGATACCTAGAGTAAGACACTTTACAGATAAACAGTCTGTAACTAGATTGAATATATAGGAACATGGCTCATTTACTGGTGGCAGTGATTGTGAGGGGGTCCATTCTTGTGTTCAACCCCCTCCCCCCCTTATACATTATTGTTTTGCATCATATCCCCACATACTAATTTGTAATTCTTATGGCAGCAGTTTTATTGTTATTTTGATCGCCCAGTTCCCGTACTCTGGGCAAGGATTGTGGTGGTCATCTCTCAAGGTGACGGGTCCATATTGGCCAGATCAGACAATAGTTAGCCAAGGACGACCCATTGATGTATCAGAGATGTATTGCGGTTCCATGTACTAGACAGATATTACTCCTAAAGAACAGAATACGACATTTCTGAGCAGGATTTTGCTGGTTGATGAAGCTCTTTTTCAGGTGGGTGTCTCCCTTTCCGCAACAGTCTAAAATATTTTGTCATATAATAAAAAAATTATATGAATCCTTCCACTATATTCCATAATTTAACAAGTGTAGGAGAAAAGACTTTGCCTTTCTTGTCATGAAAGGATGTGAGGCATGGAGATTGCAGGCGTCCCTTTGTCATCCTAAGTACTTGGGGGAAAGTAAATGTAAGTGAAAAGCCATTGTAAGGTTGCTGCTTTCTGGATTCAGGTCTTGCTCTGGAGATTTCCATGGTGATGTTAGCAGGGGAGGAGAACTGCACCTTTTACTTTCTGTGGCATGGAGAACAATGCATTCCAGCAGCTAAGCTGTATTATTACCTCTTTGTATCATGTGCCACAATCTACATTGCTTTGTGTTTGCTTAAACAGGATCTTTGAGAATAGGACAACTTTTTTTCTGTACAGTAAAGCACTTTCTATTTTAAAGATGTGAACAAAACCTCAGGGGGGCTGGGGCCAGGGTTAGAAGAAGAAAAAGAAGGCATATTTCCCCACTATGGCTCCTGATTCCCGAATCTCTGATACTTTCTGGCCCTATGACACAGCTCTTGTGACTCACTGGAACTTTTGTTCAGACCCCGGGCCCAGATTCCAGAACTACCACAGCAACGCAGGAACCAGGAGTCAGAGCAGGGAAAATACGTATTCTTTCTTTCTCACTCCTGGCACCTGGAAAACCCCTTTAGGAAAAAGTTTTGTGGGACACAAGAAGTATATTAACATTTAGTTTTTATAAACCGCACCACCGCTGTCCATAGGTAACTGAGTCCAGCCATATTCAAGTGCGGCTAGCTTAGATTTAATACAAGCACAGCCTGTAAAGAAGAATAGCACTCTTATTTATTATTTATAATTTCTTATAAAATATTATTGTAAAGACTTTTCCTTAATTATAAGGTCAAAAGTCGACATAAACATCTACTTTCTAGCACAATTCATTCAATCTGAAGACTCAAAACCAGAGGCCTGCACTGGGACTAGCAGTCACAAGACCCATGTGATCTTGGGAGAGGTCTTGGTGGCCCTATACTGTATCTTTACATGTAAAATCCAAATAATCCTCTGTTCGTGCCTCATAGTTAAAACTTTATCTATCGTTGATGATTTTCTATCAATGAAAATATTGTAAAATATTAATTGATTCCATTTCATATTGATGGTGTCTTTTAATTGATAAAATGGGTGGCTCTAGTTCTCAGCCGCTCTTGCCTTTGCCCAAATTTGATTATTTTAAGCATTATAGAGTATATCAGGATTTTTAGGAAAATTGGAATGGGGGGTTATTTTGGCTAGTACTGGTGTGCCCTGAAAAAGTCACAATCCCTGGTGCAAGCCTAGGAATTGAAACCGAGGGGTGTGGAGTGGCCCTTGCCAGGCTGTGGAACGGGCCCGTGGTGGCGCATTTGCTAAATCCTGTTCCTGATGTGGGCCATAGTGCAATTCTACACCAGGCAGGACCTATTTTTTTACATTTACTTCAAATATAGAAAATAGATAAATTAGATTCAAGTTGCTTTGGAACACAAACACAACAGGTAATCACCTCAATCACATCAAGACATAATGGGAAAACACCTGACAAAGGTACCAGAAGTAAATTCCTAGTTGCATTTACTACTTCACTGATGGGGTTTTATGTAACTCGTGTTTAATAGTGATAAGAGGAAACAAAATAATAATCATTATATCCATTCTTTAGTTTATCTTCTGTACTCATCAAATGCCTGAATTCACTTTAGGGATTCCCATGCAGTGAATGAAATAAGTATATGTATTATCAGTAGGTACAGCGCTGTGCCCACCAGCCCCTAGTCATTCATTCTTTGCAGGAGTTGTATTATAGGGTAAAGGCTGACTTGTATTTATCACACTAACTGCGTAGGACCATCTTTCATCCTCACATGAATTTAATAAGTGATTTCTGTAGCAGCTGTCACGCTAGTATATGACAGCAGGGAGAAGCAAAGGCAATCTTGGTGCAACAAAATGGCTTATACTAGACAGCAACAGTTGTCAATGTTTCATATAGAAGTTCTTGTGCGATAAATTCTTATTTCTTTGTATGAATATAATATTGTAGCAAGCATTCTAGAAGAATGAATTAGTTTCCCCCCCCCCCCATTTGGATTAGTTAAAAAGAGTTTTTATGTTTTTGCAATAAAACTTTTTAACTTTAAAGGCTCTGGTTACGTCCTAGGTTTACTGCGCGCACCTCCACTTCCACATTGTTTGTGTTACATCATTTCATAAAACATTCTCTGGGTAAGTTGCCAGGACAGCGATTTCTAAATGAAGAGTACATGGAACTCATTTTTTGGATTTTTTTCTCTGCAGCGTCTTGTGACAATGTCAAAACTGCATTTGGCTGTGTCCACATATCAGTCTGCGTCACTCCAGTTGTTTTATGCCCAGGCTGGACATAACTGATTACGTTTTCATGAACTCTGTGCACCAATCTGGCATCCGTGGATCGGCAGGAAAACAGTGTATGCTGCATTTTTCTTTCCATTTTCTTGCCAAACATTCGGCATAAAGACTGATGATGCCAAAACAATCTAATAGGAAACTATTGGATCAGCTCTGGCATCAGGTTCCTTCTCGTGTTTCACAATATTGCTGGAGATGGTTGGATTGGTAATAGATTGTCTAGTCAAATCTATGTATCCATCTATTCTTCTGTCTATCAAAAAATGAAAAAGCATGTACTGTACTGAAATAAGGCAGTCCCTGGGTTACGTACAAGATAGGTTCTGTAAGTTTGTTCTTAAATTTGTATGTAAGTCGGAACCGTATATTTTATAATTGTAACTCCAGCTCTTTGTGACAACTGGATTTTAAAAATGCTGGATTGTAATAAGAACCAGGATTAACAATAAGGCTTAGTTGCAGAGACCTTTGATAACTATTACAGACGACTAGGGGTCGTCTGTAAGTCGGGTGTTCTTAAGTAGGCGACCACCTATACTAAAATATTGCATCTGCAGACAGAATAAGCTTCACTTTTTCATAGATTGTGAATACTGCCTTTTCAGTTTTTATACACTCTATCTATTTATCTATATTTCATAAATAATTTAGCTGCACTAGTTAAGTGGGTGCCCAGTCAAGGATTGATCAGTCCCTTGAATTATATAAAAGAATAAAAAGGTGGCGCTCCAAAATTTTTTTGCTGTAATCCCAGCAAGAACTTTTTTGGTCTCTGTGACAATTGGATTTTAAAAATGAATCAGGATTAACACTAAAGC
Organism: Engystomops pustulosus; assembly: GCF_040894005.1. NCBI lineage: Eukaryota > Metazoa > Chordata > Amphibia > Anura > Leptodactylidae > Engystomops > Engystomops pustulosus. The sequence goes on from NC_092415.1 coordinate 55,350,432, forward strand.
TTCATTACAGACACCTGTGATAACTGTTACAGCTGATCATTGTAGCCTAGGACTAAAGTACAATAAATTACCAATATCCAGTGGTCCGTTCGTAACTAGGGGTCGTATGTAAGTAGAGTGTTCTTAAGTAGGGGACCGCTTGTATATAAAATTCCATTATTTAACTTGATCTTGGATCTGGAGTGGTGCCTTTTTCTTTGGATCTAGCCATCTAGCTAGTCAAAGGAATGGGCAGCATACGAGTGCGGAAAAAAATCCCATAAAATTATTTACTTACAGAGATGACTTGATGTCTAGGTTATTCAAATTGAGCCTTTCTCAAACCTTTTTTTAGTGAATCTACCTATATGTATCTATGGTTCTGTCCATCTGTCACTTGCCAGGTGCAATGTACAGTGGCCAAATTTAGTTTCTTGGAGTTTCATGGAGCATCTGTTAGCATTCACTTTCCTAAACCTTTCTGGTTGTTATAGAGCTGCCTTTTTAGAGTGCCTGTGTCCCATGACATTCTTGCTTAACAATGTGGAGCTTAATTGGATTGATATTTGGCCTTTTTAAGCAGATAGGTCTAAAAAAAAAGTGAATTTGAAGTTTGTGCGATAAGACACGGTGTGTGTGTCTGCAAATGTTTCTCAGCTATGACATCGTTCCCGCTATTACTAGGGCAGGGGTAAAGATGTCACAATTAGAACTTGCTATTAATTACGGTCTTCTTAAAGTTAACATGAATGTTCTGTACTATGGAAACTTCTGTTTCTTCATCTACATCACAATTTTCTGTTAATTGGTTCCGTGGGGAGAATTTGGTTTCTATTCCATATGTTGGACTTAGTTTAGAAATTTTACGTAGAAAACTGTCATTAGTTTAAATAATGTTCTCTAAATTCTATTATTTAATTTTTTTTAATATCATATTCTGATTGATACTTCAAAATTGAAAATTGTTCAGAATTAATACTCTGCCTTTAGTTTTAGTTATGGCCCCTTAAAGGACTACTGATACGTACTTAGTTGCCATCAATGTATTTTAACATTTTTTACCTTTATTATATAAAGGATTTTTAAGGCTTTAGATATTGATAACCTATTTTTATTGTGCATTGCTGGGGGCCATACTAGGTTACTAGTATCTGATCTGATATTGGTGATCTATCTTAAAGTTAGGTCCTCAATTTCTGAAGCCTGAAAACTCCTTAAAGGACATCTACCACCAGGCACACTGACATACTGGTGTGTATGCCCCTTCTGGGAAGGCTAAAATTATGCAAATGAGACTGAGGGGCTCCATTAACACATATGGTGCCCCGAGCCCCTCAGGCTCATTTGCATCATTTTGTAAATTTTTTTTTTTTTTGTAAAACAAGGGCATTAGAAGCTAAAAGAAGGGCAGATCCTGCCAGAGGGGGCACACACCAGTATGTCAGTGTGCTTGGTTTACAGACCTTGTTCCTGGGGATCCTGGTGGTAGATGTCTTTTAACCTCTTAACGCTCAAGGATGTATATTCCTCATGGTGTGCTACTTAAATATGCGGAGGGCTAGCATTAATCAATTAATGTTAACCCTTTGATTACCGCCAGCAAAGCCGCCATCAGCATTCAAAAGCTGGGCGCCCCCATCTTTGTTTTGACATCATGGGGAGCAACAATCTGTTGCTTACTTTGTAAAACCTGAGGCTGGCTTGTTTTAACACATCTATTACAATGTGCGATTTGCAAATTGGAATAGATGATGTGGAAAATCCTCATATGCTGCTATAGTGTAATATGGCAGTATATGGTAGGATCAATCAGACAACCTAGAGTTAATGTATCCTAGGGGGTCTGAAAAAATAGTAAAAAATAGATTAATAAAACAAGTAAAAATAAACAAGTAAAATCATCAACATGTTAGGTATCACTGGGTCCCAAAATGTCAGATCTATCAAAATTTAATAATGGTTATTCTCAGCGTTGAACCCAGTAACGGAAAATAGCGCCCAAATGTGCGAAACAACACTTTTTTACCATTTGGCAACATGTAAAACATTTACAAAAGTGATCAAGTGGTTGCACAGTCTTCAATGAAATGAAAGGCAGCAAAAAAAAGTCAGCTCATTTCGCAGAAAATTACACCTTACACAGCTACGTACACCAAAGTATGAAAAAGTAATTAGCGTCAGAAGATGGCGAAACTTACATTTTTTTCATACACAAGGTTTTCATTTTTTTAAAGGTATTAAAACACTATAAAACCTATATAAATTTAGTGTGCCCTTGATTGTAAACCAAAGAATAAAGTAGAGGTGTTATTTGGTGCGCACAATGAAAGTCATAAAAACTGAGTCCTCAAATGCATTTTTTTTTCACTGATTTCAGTGCATTTGGAATGTTTTCCAGCTACAATGTATGGGATAATAAATATCATCACCATGAAGTACAATAAGCCCTCATACAGCTCTGTACATGGCAAAATGAAAAAGTTATAGATCTTTGAAGGTGGGGAGCGAAAATGAACAAAAATACTGCCCCTTGAGGGGTTAAGGCCAACCACCTTGGTAAAAATGGAAGAAAAAAATTAGCTCTTTCAGGTTGAGCTAAAAATGTCATTTTCTGGTGCACTGTGGGATTTGCCAACATAAATGTTTTGCACATAAATGAACGTGCAACAAGTTTGCATATGTATTTATGTGCATAGACGGGCAGAAAACTGGCGCAAGCCATTAAGTATAGTATTTGAGCTCTTGACAAGAAGGCGGGGCTTAATGAAAAAGTTGTGTGGATTATTAAAAAAGTTTTGTGCATCAAGTTGCGCCAAGCTTGCAATAAATTGTTAGTGTCACCTTTAAAGATGCTCTAAGTGTATTACTGCATGAGCTACTTTGATGATCTTTGTACCTTTTTGGACTTATGGTTAGGCTTCTAAATATTAGTCAGGAACTCTACTTTTGCCTTTTTTAAATTTTTATATGAAAATGGCAGCCATGCATCATAATTCTTATCTCTGAAAATAGGTAGAGTAATATATCCATTCCTTGGTCTTGGTTATGCACAGTATAATAGTATTATATAAGACGGGCTTCTGGGTAGCTCACTAATGTTGTTGCTATGAATTATCATTTATATTTTCCCTTGTTTGTTTATGCATTTTTGTGTTATTAATAGTTTTTGCAGTTTCAGTTTAGTGAACAAGTGATGTCTATCACATGTGAACAATTTTTTTTTGATTTCTACTCTCTACTCCTATAAATTATGCATCAGAAAAAGTGCTTATCTTTCCAGAGCTTTTCTGGTTCCATGAAGAATCCTAGTGGCGCCTCTTCTTGACTTACTACTTCCTTAATGGACCAAGGCTCTTTTTCCTTGTGCAATAAGCCATGGAAGAACCACAGAGATGTCACTGGATTCTAATGAATTCATGACTTAAGTAATGAATGGCTCATCCAACAATATGGCTCCTTCTCTGTATTGAAGACCCTTAGCATGCATCTGTATTCCCCTAGAACATAGCAAAACACAACAGAACAGAAATTGTCTTATTGCTATATTTAATTTTCAGTTGTTAATGTGGATTTGAAGGAAAGCAGATGTTGTTTGTGCATTTACAGTGCATTGGCTGGCTTCACGCGTTTTACTTTATCTACATATGTGAGTGATTCTGGTAATATCAGTGGAAGGAACCTGTTCTGTAAATGTCTGTGTCAGGCGTGTTGAAACACTTGGAGGCGATGCAGTTTTTAAGTAAAGTAACAGACAGTGTGATAGACAGACCTCACAAAGTAGCTGGCCTCAAGAGCTTCTCAAAGGCTGTTATCAACAAGCAAGTCTGGAATAAAGCCAACGTCTCCGATCCTTCGTTTATAAACTTGAGACGTGGGATGTGAACATTGATGGCCACTTTATATCATGTTTTTTGTAATGTGTGTGTGGGGGGCAGGATATTAGCTAATTTACAATTATACCATATTTTTCGGACTATAAGGCGCACCGGATTATAAGGCGCCATCAATAAATGCCTGATAAAACATCTAGGTTCATACATAAGGTGCACTGGATTATAAGGTGCACCTGATTATAAGGATGAATGGCCAGCAGGTGGCAGACCTGTGCACAGTTCAAGGCAGCTGTTGTCTGTCAGTACGGTTCATATATAAGGTGCACTGGACTATAAGGCGCACCTTTGATTTCTGAGAAAATAAAAAAAATTGTGTGCGCCTTATAGTCCAAAAAATATGGTACATCTATTAATAGTTCTGCTCTGCTTTCTTCATATGTAAAGTGAAGCCTCCTATTTTTTACCTTAACAGCCAGACATCTCTGACCATAAAATGGCTGCAGATAGAGGGTCATGTGATCTCTTATTCTCAAGTATATACGATATATATATATATATATATACACACACACACATACCGTATATACTCGAGTATAAGCCGACCCGAGTATAAGCCGAGACCCCTAATTTTACCATCAAAAACTGGGAAAACCTATTGACTCGAGTATAAGCTGAGGGTGGGAAATGCATTGGTCACAGACCCCCCCAGTATGAAGCCAGCCTGCCCCCAGTGGTATACAGCCTGCCCCCAGTAGTATATAGCCTGCCCCCAGTAGTATACAGCCAGTCCCCAGTAGTATACAGCCAGTCCCCAGTAGTATACAACCTGCCCCCAGTAGTATACAGCCTGCATCCAGTAGTATACAGCACTGCCCCCAGTAATATACAGCCAGCCCAGCATTAAAAGAAAATAATAAACTTATATACTCACCCTCCGGTGGCCCTGACGCGCAGCGCTGCTCCCCTGATGTCCGCGCGGGTCCTCTTCCGGCTTCCACACCCTCTTATGTCTTCTCTAACTTCGTGCAGGGCGCCGCCATTGTTCTGCCCCGGACGGCACCTAGTATGACGCGCCGCTGCTGATGTCATACTAGGCGCCGCCTGGGAGAAAAACAATGGCGGCGTCCAGCACGAACTTAGAGAAGACAGAAGACGGCGCGGAAGCCGGAAGAGGACCCACGTGGACATCGGGGGAGCAGCGCTGCACGTCGGGGCCACCGGAGGGTGAGTATATAAGTTTATTATTTTTTAAATATTTTTTAAGTTTAAGTATATGTATATTGACTCGTGTATAAGCCGAGGGGACGTTTTTCAGCACATTTTTTGTGCTGAAAAACTCATCTTATACACGAGTATATACGGTAATACTTGGGGAATTTGTTATTACATTGTGTGGTTTCTTTTATTACTCTTTAATACTGCAACTGCAACAAAAAGTCTCCAAAAGTAGCACAAGAAACCAGGCAACGTGGTGATAAATAGGATTTAGGACTATAGGATTTAGGATGTAGTAATAGTTTTAAGTAATAGGATTTATATAGAAAACAAAATATGGTACAAAAGCATATTGGGCCTTTAGAGTTGATGTTCTCTGTAATCATTTCATGTGGGTTGGCCATCTCCAAGCACATGTATACGGGAAGTCCCTGGGTTCCGTACAGGATAGGTTCTTTAAGTTTGTTCTTGAGTTAAATTTTTAAGTCGGAATTGTATATTTTACAATTGTAGCTCCAGACAAAAAAATTTTTTTTCTCCCAGTGACAATTGGATTTTCAACATTTTTATGTGTAATAGGACCAAGGATTATCAATAAAATGTCATTATAGACATCTTACAGTGGGCCAGTGCAGCCTGGGCCTTAGTGAAAGCATCCAGAGAGCTTCCCCAGAGGTCACAGGTGGCAGAGAGGTCCATATGTAACTAGGGGTCGTCTGTAAGTTAGCTGTCCTTAAGTAGGGGACCGCCTGCATTTTGTAGGACACTTTATAAGGTTTCCAGACATTCCTTTCCTGTTGGCCAGCAATCTGTAATTTTTACACAAAATGCAGTTTTTATTCATATTTTATATGCAAATGACCTTCTTGGTGCAAAAGACCTGGGCTGTGTCTGGTGGCGCACAATTTTTCTTCTTTCTCCCCTATTTTTCTGCAGCGGTATCCATCATTATGCAAACGGAAGGTGTTGCTTTCTCTAAAACAACCAATCCCAAGGATCCAGGAAAGTTATCTCTGGGAGGCTTATAAAGTGCCATACACAATCCTGCTTTTACCGAACGATGAGTGCAGAGGTCATAGACTTCTGTAGCCAACTACAGGCGGTCCCCTACTTAAGGACAACCAACTTACAAATGGCCCCTAGTTAAAGACAGACCCCTCTGCCCACTGTGACCTCTGGTGAAGCTCTTTGGATGTTACTATAGTCCCAGGCAGCAATGATCAGCTGTAAGGTGTCTGTAATGAAGTTTTATTGATAATCCTTGGTCCCATTATAGGAAAAAATTTTAAAACTCCAATTGTCACTGGGGCAAAGAATTTTTTTGTCTGGAACTACAATTATAAAATATACAGTTTCGACTAACATACACATCCAACTTAAGAACAAACCCATGGGACCTTGTAACCTGGGGACTACCTGTGTCAGCTGTAGAAGTGTCTTTGGTTTTGTTGAGAGGTCGTCATTCACCCCAATAGTCTGGAAATAGTCCTGGTGGGATTACTAGGAGCAGAAGCCTCTGAGTAAGACAACTCCCTTAATAACCCCCCCCCCCTCCTGCCCAAAGTAATTAGTGTTTTGTAGTAACATGTAAAAATATTACAAAATGTAGGTTTTAACAAAAATGCTAACTTGCTATATTCAGCTATCATAAAATATAGCTTTACTGGTGGAATTTTTCACTTTGGTGGTTAACGTTTTCTGACTATGAGGAACCCATGAGTAAGGGATATGGTGATAGTCCAAGGTCTGGTGTACAAATTGAGATCTTTTAAAGCCCTGTATAGGTATGACTTCTGAAATGGTATTAAAGCAACATAACGTTATGGTAAAGGTATGGGGGTCCACGTCATGGATGCATTTATAAGTTGTACATGTTTTTGTGTGCTCCCATGACATATTTGATGGAGTTATTTTAATTTGAGAAAAATGTGTGAAAATGAGGCTTAAACCTCAGGGGGCTGGAGCTAAGGTAACAGGATTTATCCATGAATTAGTGTTAAATAGCACAGTAGGATTTGCTGCTGGATAAAATGAAAAGCAGCCTTCCACCTACATATTAGTTACTACAAAACGCTCCTAATGAACGTACTGCACAAATTATTAAAGATAAGGGGCATTTGCGGCTCTGCTTTAAAACCCCTTTGATTTATTTTAAATCTGTTTTCATTGCACTTATTTAGATAATGAATGAACAGCGTGAGCAGAGGTCTGCAGTCAGTGCCTTTAATTATATAAGATCTTGTGCTGCCTCAGCTTCCTCTCAGTCTCACAAACACACTCATCATTTTAGAAAGGTTCTCAGTGTGGATGTTACTCTTTACCAGCAATATTCCGGCCTCTGAAATCAGTAAACTAAACGTAGCCTGGGTTCACATCATGTCTTTTTGAGATGCTCAACATATATGCCAGGAACATATACAGGGCCTTATACTGACAAACAGAAGCATCTTTTTTACCTTTGTCTCTACAGTATACGTATTTTGTGCAAAACACAGGAAAAACCCAACAAACTACGTCTTTCCGTCCTGCTGAGGCCATTGGAGGCAAAGGGGGACGGATGCAAAGTATTGCTTCCACCCCAGCCTCCGCTGAGCATATATATCACTGAAAGAAACAGCCTGAAAATTAGCAGCAACAATAAAGCCCCTTCTACACTGGCGTTTTTCACGCGCGAGTTCTGCGCGTGCATTTGACGCGCAGAACTTGCATTGCACTCTGTCCCATTGTATTCAATGGCTCTTTCTCCATTAGCGTTGTTTTTGATGCGCGTGCTTGCGTTCGTTTGCACGCGCGTCAATATCGCAGCATGCTCTATTTTTGCGAGTCACGCGCAATTTTCACGCCCCATTCAAGTCTATGGAGATGCATCAAGAACGCATTGCACTCGCAATCATTGCAAGTGCAATGCGAGTGCAATGCGTTTTAAACGTAAGGGTTGCTAGGTGACCAGAATAACAGTATTTCCCCTGCTCGCGAACGATCATTTAATTAAAAAAACACAGTGAAGAACAGTGAAGAATAGAATAAAACCAGTGAACACAGTGAAAACAGTGACCACAGGATCATTTAAGAGAAAAACACAGTGCAGAACACAGTGCAGAATAGATTACAGATGTTCGGCACATCTGCTTACTTGTCAGGAGATACGCGCGGAACGGTGCGGCCAAAATAGCATGTGAAGAACAATATATATGTGTGAAGAACACATTGCAGATGTATTTAAACATCTGCAATGTGTTCTTTACACACATATATTGTTCTTCACATGCTATTTTGGCCACAACGTTCCGCGCGTATCTCCCGACAAGTAAGCAGATGTGCCGAACATCTGTAATCTATTCTGCACTGTGTTCTGCACTGTGTTTTTCTCTTAAATGATCCTGTGGTCACTGTTTTCACTGTGTTCACTGGTTTTATTCTATTCTTCACTGTTCTTCACATCTGCTAACTTGTCGGGAGATAATATACACGGGGAACAGTGAAGAATAGATCGCAGATGTTTGCAACTTATCAGAAGACATTATTTTTTAATTAAATAACCCATTTTAATCCCAAACCATGGTCCCTTTGAAAAATGCTCGATTCTCCCATTGACTCGCGCGTGAAAAATGCGCCGAAAACGCAAAAAAAACGCTAACAACACGCGCGTGAAAAACGCAAAAACGCTAATTACTCCAAGGAAAAATGGAACAAAAACGCAGCCAAAAACGTCAGTTTTTCACGCATTGCACCCTGACGTGAAACGCAACGCTAGTGTGGAAGAGGCCTAACTGGTTAGTGTTTGCTGCTCCTCCTGCCTTTAGGGGCTGAAACAGGACGATGTACCGCACTGTAAGGGCACATTGGGAGTACGACCAATGTATCCTCATAACAGAGGACACAGTGGGGCACATTTACTTACCCGTCCCTGTTGCGTTCCCCGATGTGCATTGTCCGATTGGAATGCACTGTGCCACAATTCACTAAGATCGTGTGCCCGATATGCTGCATGTGTCACTTACCCGCTCAGGTCCGTCAGAGTTCACCTTCTTCTTCCTGGTGCATGTAAGTGCTTGTTCTTGTGACACAATTTAAATGTTAAATACCGCGCTCGTCCAAATCAGTCGTCCCCCAATTTCTGTCACATGAAAGCCGGCGTTGCTGCGCCAAAATCCAATTACGTGCGACACAATCCCCTTCTACATTCCTGTCCCAGTGGTGCAAATCCCGAAAACTTTGGAAATGCGACCCCCGTACCCTTAGTAAATAAGCCCCAATGTGAATGCAGCCTTACAATTCCTTTACTTTCCTTATTTCTTCATAAACTGGTCCTGAATAATGATTAGTCTCTGAAAATTTACTACCCAGTTCCAAGTCCACAAATTCTGCTTTCCGGCACTTTCATGTTCCTGAACAAGACAAAATCTTGTTCATATCTATAGTTATCATGTGGCCATTCCCGCTCCAGTTACTATATTTAGGAACACAATCTCTTCCCTTTTGCCTTGTACTTGTTGTTAGCTCCACACTGAGATGTGATGTAAATGATGTTTATGCTTTTATTTTTATAAAGTCTGTTAATGGAACATTTCTCTGGGATTTGTAATGCGTTGGGTTTGTAATGTGTCGTTACATATTTAGTTGATGTAAAATACTTGTCATGTTCATCCTTCCTCGGGTCTGGCTGCTTTGTTTTTGCCATCTGCTTATATTTATTTTTGTTGGTTTTTTTTTCTTATGAAAAAGTACATTTATTTTAGTATCAGTTGTTATCATTTTAGCTAGAACGAAGGATAACAAAAAAAAACAATAATTTTCCAATTAAATTGGCAGCTAATAATTGCTTATAATGGATCCATGTTATTCTTTTGTATATTTTAGTGTTATATTATACTATACTATACATTTTGCATAGTATTCTGTAGTATTTACTAGAACTGAATTATGTCTCCATCTGCAATGGAGTTTTTGTTCCTGATGTTTCCTGATCACAACATTTTTTATTTTTTTGATGGGTTTTCTAAACATTATACTCTATTATGCAGGTGTTTTTATTCCTTCCAGGTTACAAAAAAGGGTGTGACCTTATCCATTTTAGGCTTTTCTTACATTACAGTGTCATCTGATCCTTTTTTTCTGTAATATATAATTTTATAGAATAGATATTATTCTGAACCTACTGAACAATGCAGTATGTGGTTACCAAGGATGACTCAAAAGTGGTGAAAAGCATTCCATTACCCATAATGCGATCCATTGTCAAATGACATAAGTATGTTTTTTTTTATGGAAGAGGACTAAGTACAGCAATAGAGACTCGGAGAGAACTGATTGGATGATGAAAGAGCAGAACTAAAAAAAAACTTTCCAGGAATAACATTTCTCTAACAATATTGTATAATGTCATAGACATGTATTAATCTACTTACTGTAGGATATTGTAGTTTTCTCCTACACCCAACAGATTGAATTGGTGCCACGTAAAATTATCTATAAAATTATTTCTATACAGTAATTATGATTTTCAGTCTGTTTCTGTGTACCAAAGGAATATATAAAAATAATATGTTAATGGAGAGCAGTTTTAGAGAAGAACAGAAATCCCTCTCTTTCTTAGAGGACACAAAATTGTCGAACCATTTTTCCATCTTTATGTTTTTCTCGACTATTCTGTAGAAGTGAGTGTAAGTCATGACCATGGGGCTTGGACCACTTATCTCCATAGTGCTGCTCATGTCCATTCTACAAAGTGCACTTCCAGCTCGCTATGTTTCTGCCCACTAATGCAGAGATGCTGTAGTCGAAATGGCTTTCTGTACACTTCTTCCAGATGTCCTGCAGAGTTTTTCAATGTAATGAGAGACTCCTAAAGTTTTAAGTACAATAGAAAAGAAAATAGAAGTAAGAAAGTTGGTAGTATTGATTTATGCGTGGTCACTCCACTGTGGTCAGGATGCAATCGCAGTTGCCTTCGGATCTTTTTCATCATTTTCCAGTGCAGAAATCTTTTTTCGTTTTCCGCTTCTTACTGATGAAAGTCTGTGAATGCAACTGTTGAGAAAGTTGCAATCGATACTTTAGCTCGAAGCAGCTGATTTTCTTGCACCCCCTTTTCTGAGTACTGTTCTGTTCTGCTGTGTCCCCCAGAAACCCAGACTCTTATCCGGGATATTTCCTTTTTTATTTCATTTTTAAGTGAAGTTGACATTTCCAGAATGACATCCTTCTAGTCGGTATTGTAGATACAGTTTTTACAAAAGGAGAAAATCTTCCATTTAAAGATCTTTTTTTTTATATTGTATTCTTTTTAAAATTGACCCTTCTTGAGGTAAAGATGAAGCAGGACACTTAATATTCATTATTGAAGAAAATCGAAAAGACGTTTTTTGAAAACTGCTCGTTCACTTGTTTGGAAGAATGAATAGACACAATTTATATTGTTGATCGGTCTTTGGCAGTCCTGGTTGCTGTCAATTTCCTTTTAGCCTCTGACTGTATGGGTAAATGTCAAATCTATTTTCCCTTTATTTGTGTTTATTACATTTTCTATGCTGTTTTGCAACCTTCAAATAAAGTCTTTCGTATTGTGCTTGTTTACCTTAATTTCCTCTCGTTTTCTAAGACTTGCGGCCAGGAAATGGGAAATTCTTTCTAGACTCTTATCTTTTGAAAGTTTTTTTTCCCCCTCCATGAAGTCTTAATGAGGGATTGTATAAGGACATAGTGAGGTCTTTTGTTTTGTGGAGACTGGAAGCGGAGCAAGTGAAAAGAATTGAGTGAGATTTTTATTTATGCCCATGAGCCTTTGTTTTTGTGAACATTGTGTGAATTGACAATGGCAGTGGTTAGTCATTTGCAAATTCTGTTAAAATGAAAAAAAAAAAAGACAGAATAAAGAAAATAAATGGCTATACACCATATATATTTATATAAGCCAGAGTTGTGTCTATTGTAGTTATGCAATGAACAATGATTTCAATTCATCAAAATATTTTAAAGGAAAAATTCAGAAAGAGAGATGTTAGAACAATTTACTCCGTGAATAATGCCCCTGTTTTTTTCTTATTGTAAAACTTCTGGTAAAATAAAAAGATATTTTTGTTTTAGAAGTTTCTTGCAAGATATTCTTCCTTTTACATGTAGGACGTCCATGCCTTTATCTTGGAACCCAATGGGATGTTATGTGTCATAATACACACTGTACACATCATAATGCATATGACATTTTCTAACGGAAACTTTCTGAGTTACTGCTGCTTACTTAACCATTCCACTGTTGACATTGGAAGATTTTGGAATATGTTTTTCAAAATCTTCAAAAACCAGAACATTTCCCAAATAAAAACAAAAATGTAATGGGAACAAGGTTAAAAAGTTTGTTGTTTTGGCTTTTGATTTTTGCTGTGTAAGTTTTTGAGTTAAAATCTTCTTTCCGATGATAGTGGCACTTGGGCTAAATCTCTCCAAATACCAAGTTCTCTCAACAGTCTTTTTGTCTGACACAAATACCTACCGTATATACTCGAGTATAAGCCGACCCAAGTATAAGCCGAGACCCCTAATTTTACCACAAAAACCTGGTAAAACCTATATTTTGTTTACTCAAGTATAAACCGAGTTTGGGGTTTCAGCACATATTTTTGTGCTGAAAAACTAGGCTTATACTCGAGTATATAAGGTAACTGTTCCTTTGTTATTCATGCTTTTTGAAGGTAAAATATTTGGATTGGGGCCTCATGCACATGAGTATCTGCATCAGGACCACATCAGGGCTTCAAACAACGGGCCATGTGCAATGTTTACGGCCTGTATAAAATCGGTGGTTGACGCCTACTCACACCACGGGCATCCATCAAAAGTGCATGCACTGAGCCTTACCGCACCATGACCATTGGGGTCTGTGCGGCTAGCCGCTATTTATCTGAAAAATGTGTACATGAAGTCTAACATCTAATCTTACACTTTTTTGGGTCAAATTAAGCTTCCTCATTCCACAAAAACCTTTATTTTCAGTTTGACTTTTTTTTATACCCAATGTTAGCAATTACATAGACCTTGGGATTTGTCAGAACAAATAATACTGCAATATATGTTCCTATCTTATACCATTGTATTCCATAGAGCCTTATATAAACTTCCAGAATATTATGTAGCTGGTGGTGTAGATCTTACAATCAAAAAGATATAACCCCTGTAGGTGTTGCTGACAAGATGTAATATAAAAGTAATTACTTTTTAGAAGTATTTACTTACTGAAGAATGTATTTCTAATCATCTTATATCTGGCTTTCCCGTGCTTCTCCAAGCTCCTCTTATTGTTCATGGAAATTGCTTTCACATTAATTTAATATCATCATTGGCTCAGCCAGCTTCTGTCTAGATTTGGAAATCTTTTGTCTTATTGTTAGCATTTGCTCTCTGTAGAAGGGCCTCCAATTCCTCTCAGGTGGAATTTAATCACCATGATCCCAGTTCTTTGAAGCATTCCCAGTGGGGAAGCAAACCACTAGAGCTTCTCAAATCCACTTTGGCAGTGAGAAGGCGAAGCCAGTCTGCATTAAGCTCAGCTTGCTCCTACTAACTAATTCTTTGGCTTTTTGTACTTTAACCTGTTAGACGAGGGCATAAACTATTGTGATATTTTTTTTCCAGACATTTTTTTATATAGAGTCTTATTTCCTTGTTTTGAAACTCTGAGTATTTAGTAACAAGCAACGCGTCCTCGGCCTTCAAACGTTGAAAGAAATGTATTCTTCCTAATGGTTTCGTTGCTATAGATGTGCACGTAGTCTGATTCCTGGTATGTATGAAAGGAAGAAACTTTATTAGAAACATTATTAGGGAGTTGGAGACTCGGTGTAACTGCAGCAAAGTGATTTGTGTGGAAGATAGAAGAGTAGTAGCTCAAGGCATAGGGTTGTGCTCCATTATGTTGCTTTGTACTAAATAAAGAAATACACAAGGTTTGAGAAGCTTCTCTCTGCTAATAGCTTATAGTGGCCCAGAGGCATGAATTTACAGAATAATATAATGCTGGTTTCTGTGGGGCTCCAATGCAAAGTGAGAAAATATGTCTAGGTATCAGGTGAGGTCAGTCTCATTAAAGTTACATAGTCGGGAGGATCAGGATGAACCTCTTTCATCAACCTTCATTTTTCTCTTCTATTAAAGGGAAATAACTGATTTCTCTTTCTATACATAAAACCGAGAATAATATGATAATAAACACAGCCCCTCCCAGCACATACATGGTAAATAATACTTGTATAATGTCATTTAGAGCTCTGCTAATTACTGCAGACATTGCAGTAGGAGATATCTAGGTATTGTCCTGCCAGGACCTTTTCTTATTATTGACACTTAAGAAGTGCTGTTCTCTGCTGTCCTCGCCGAGCTCTGTAACCATTGATTTACAATGTGGGATCTTCTGGTTCATGAATAAGTTGCAAATGTCTTGTTGTATCCATTATGAAGCAGAAGCGAAGAGCGATGTGAACCAAGAAAACGTATTTAATCGCCTCTTAGTAATGTGAGAAAGGCAAACCCTCATAAGCCCCTCCAAAGAATAAAGAAGACGCATGGCTCTTCTGACGTGTCTGCTCTACAACATAATTGTATTACCTATAATAGTAGAATCGTTGAGCATCTTTTTATTAGAACGTTGTGTTGCTCCCCATTTATTCTTCATAGTGTGACCATTGGGGGGTGTCTATCACATTTCCAATCAGAGCTGGAAATCTGCTGAAAATAGAATAAAAAACTGCAACGGAGACTAAATATTTAGCAGGAGGATAATAAGATATAAAACATGAGAGGTAAATAGAACTTTGCAGAATGCTGCAGATTTTATGCTATACTGGGCATGTGGTCGGACTAACTATTATTTAATGCCAAGTTAAATGTAGGAATAGAGTAAGTATGTATTCCAAGAGAAATCACTATAGCACATTGCTTGCAGCTTTATTGCGCTCTTCCATCTGGATAGTCTCTTTTTTAAAAAAGAGGACCTGCAGCCAGTCATTTGATCACCACGGGTTCGGCAGCCGGACCCTGGACTGTTGGCTGCTTTTGCCAGGGCCAAACGATGGGTGACTGCACATTTGTGCTGTAGGAGAAATGTGAAAATTCATAGAAGCCATTTAGATGAATCAGACATAATCTGATAAAGATTACCTAAAATAGATCACATTGATGAAATATCAATTAACTATCAGAAGAGTGAAATGCCTTGTCTTCTTCAGAGCTCGGGTATTTACAGCTAGGGTATATTTTGTAGCAGCTGTTTGTGCATTTCCCTCTCACATGGATGGAGCCTGCAGTACTGGACACAGCCACTATAGATGTCTAACACTATGCCTGCGCCTTTTAGATGTTTCTATTTACTTGTGTTTTAATAGTATTATGATCATTTTTAGCTCTCTCTTCATTTGTTATGTGCCATCTGTTGAAGCCTTCATGTGTAATAAGAAAAGTCCTTTGATGTAAAACCCAGAGCTTTGGCATATAAATATTGGCTTAAGGGACTTGGATTTTTACCCAAAAGTTGGCCACAATCATTGATGCCAGTTCCAGAATAACGGTGCCATTCCAGTTAAATGTAAGGAATTGCCAGCTATTCATAGTTTGTGATGAAAGCGTTAAAACATTTACTATAAACTATACCGGATTGAGTGACCATCATCAATTGTTCATGTGCCCATACCGATGATAGCGCCATGTACAGTATATTGAAGCAAAAGAGCGTCAACTTAATGTATCATTGACTGGTTCTTATTATGGGCATGACAGGACCCTTACATCGAGGAAGCCTTTATAGCAATGGCTCAGCACTAAGGTGGTTGGAAAAACTATTCAGAGATGAATCTTGTGAATTAATGTAAACCTACCAATTGATTTGATACATTATGAAGCAAACGTAGCTTGAGACTGCTGTAGCTACACTGATTCAGGAACATATCTGAGTGGTTTTGCTGATAAAACAGATATAACATTATAATAATGAACCTCTGTCTCTTCTATGGCTGGTTCACCGCTTCTCCTAGCAAGTGAGTTATTCACTGCAGGAGAGGATGATGTAATCCCTGGGTTTTGCCTGAAGGCAGAATAATCAGTTGCTGCACCATCCCCCAGCTGCTGTGTATGAGTCATCCAGCTCAGGTTGATAAGTTATGTCTTGACTAACCTCCATTTGTGATTACAAGCTCAGTGTCTAATGTGTTTATATAGGCAGCCAGCCTGACCCAGCTGTACCAAGGTCCTGAATGATATAACAGTTTTTTCAGCAAAACCACTCAGCTCAGGAATCCAACCAGGACATAATGGTGCTGCATCAATCTAGCTACAGCATTCTCAAGGTATCCCCGAGCAGGTATCATTTCCACATTTCAATGCCACTGTTATGTAATGCTCCTGTGCTGGTGACAACAGCAAAAGACTGTTTGGGCTGCAAACTCAGTCATGTCAAGTTTTTAGTGGGAACAACAGTTGACAGTCTGGCTTGTCAGTTGACAGTCTGGTCAGAAATGGTTATTGGTAGGAATTCTATTGGTAGAATTATCATAGGCCATTGTCATTTATGCTCCAAAAATGCTGATAACATATACAGGAAGCTCATAGGAAGTTTGTAATTAGGGTCATTGGTCAAGTTCCAGTATTTTGTCATGCTGGAAATGAAGTGACAGTGTGCAGCGATTATAGTCATTGTCAAAACAGACTTCTTCCCGCGAGAGACTCCAGACTGTCCTGTCTAGAGTCCGGTCACTGGAAAGTCTCAGGCCCATCACCTGCATTCCTCCAGTGACAAAGAGCAGGCAGGACCAGACTCCCAGAGAGAGCGCAAAGCTGTCACTTTTCTGTCTCATCTCGCTGACAAATTGCACAGAATTCTTTAAATATTCAGCATTTTGTTCCTCAATAAGCAAGGACATACTGATTTATTTTTTTATATACATCAAATCTTCTCCGGTAAATTGCCGTTCCCGTGCTGCATGGGTGTCATCTACTGAATTACATTTTTATTGACAAAGCCCGCAGCTAGGTTTCGATAGATTTTAAGCTCTTTTCGTGCCCACACATAACCTTTTTTGTGCTTTATTGTTTATCCAATGACAGAATAACCATTAAAAGCTTTTGCTTTCTTAGCTGTTTTCGAAACCCCTATTCCAAGGCCAATCTTCTTTTAGATGTTTTCTCATGTATTGTGCTTCTGAAAGGTATGAGTGTCAATGCCAGAGATTTTTGAGCATTAACAACACAAAAGTCCCTAAACCACTCTTTTTCACTGTGTTGAAAAAACATGGTTAGAGATAACCCCAAAAGAGTTTAATGCCATTTCGCCTTGAAATTAAGTAGAACTGAGGTAAAATGGTAAAAGTTCTATGTTGGCTGGGTAGCACGTTTCAGGCAATTATCGGGTTTCCTTCTGTCTCTTGTTCATTACCTTTTTGAGAACATTTTAAGATGCTTGTCCGGAGTCTTTGGCTCTGGCTTGACATTTAGAGCATCCTTGTCTGATAATAAGTTTGTAATGGTGAAATGGTTTCTGCTAGCTATATCTCCTCCGGAAGAATGTTTTTGCTCTCCCCTATGATTCCACTTAAGGCTCAACAACTGCTAAGTTCAATTGTTAAAAGAAGCAAGATTGTTTAGAGTTTAGATCTTACCAGACATGTGGGATTTGTTTCTTCCATTCCAGTTATCAAAAAGTTTAACCCTTTGCCCCCACATTTCTAATTGTGAACCTTTTAGAACCTAAACGAGCCGTTTATTCGGAGCCGAAGCGAAAAAAGGTTTTTTTTGTGGAGTGAAATGTCTGTTGATAATGGTGCGTGTGTTTAACAGACGCTTTCTGTTACATTTCAGGGACCAGCAGAAGCACTCGTGGGATCCAGAATATGCAAGACAGGATTTCTTGAGGATGTTTATCACGCTAGTGTGTTCAGGAGCGTACGTGAAGGGCAGCCTCTCCTAAATGGTAAGGTCACCTGGAAGAACATCTTTATATTTTTACAGTTCTACATTATATTACAGGGAAACTAACATTCCCCTACTGTAAGTACAATCGCTATATATACAGGCAGTCCCCTACTTAAGAACACCCAACTTACAGACAACCTCTAGTTACAAGCGGACCTCTGGATGCTGGTAATTTACAGTACGTTAGCCTTTGACTACAGTAAAGAACTATAATAGTTATTAAATTTGTCTTCCATGAAGCTTTATTGTTAATCCCCGTTCTTATAACAATCCAACATTTTTAAAATCCATTTGTTACAAAGACCAAAAAACATTTGGCTGTGGTTAAAATGATAAAATATATAGTTTTGACAAACCTACAGAACCTATCTTGTATGTAAACCAGGGACTGCCTGTAGTCAGAATTACAGAATATTTTGGAGGAGTAGATGCTTTAGACCACTGTCCTATCCTTAAATTTTTATACAGGGGGTAGGGTCAAGTCGATTGTTGCTACCAAAATGTAGTTAAACCTTTTGGGTTTATTCACCAACAATTGTCTCCCATGGGTTTACACTTTATTGAGTCTGATTGGACAACTTTTTAAAGGCTGGTTACAACGTGGCGCATGATCTGCCACAGTCACCCAACCCTCTCAACCCTACACATTGTGGTTTTATCTGTTTGGTGGACACAGAACCCATAATGACCAATTACCTTTTGCTAGATGTTGGACTTCCGTCATTGGACACACATTTAAAATGATCTAAATATTATAGATGTTTGTCTTTAATTTTCAGTATTGACTCCTGTCTCTCCATGGTCGTAGTCCTGGCTAAATCAAAAAATTCAGAGCAGAACCTATTCCTTCCCATGTGTGTGGCTCAGGCCCTCTTTTTTACTGTCATGGGTTTGTGAGTGGACCTCAACCCCCATAACACATGGGCCGCAAACAACAGACCGGAGGACTTTTTTTGGCCCAAGTGCAGCCTATGGTCGTGGGCATGTACACTTACCACAAGTTACCTACACTAACTAAAGGTCTGAAAATATTTCATTGTCATTTTGATGATGAAGGGCTCAGACAGACTATTGTGTATGATCAATACAATGCTTGGGTAATTGTTACCATGCTGAGACTTTATAAGGTTGAAGATTGTTCATTCTTTAAATGGTGGTTAAATACTGTAAATATTTCTACCTCCATAAACACAATTAAATAAACAATAGTTGTTCCATTGTCTCAAGTACACACATAATTCAGTCTTATTGAAAGTATTTCAGGATTCTCCATGTACACAAACACATGTAGAGCAGTTCACTATAGGAATCTACACCTGTAGCTCTTTCTTTGTTTATGGATTTTCCTGTAACAAATGAGTAAAGGAATCGCTGAATGTTTTGCATAGCATTTCCTTGTCATAACCATGAACTGTATTATCTGACACATCTAGAGTGTCTGCAGAGCTCAATTTGTTCATGTTGTCATATTAGTATTTTTTTTTACTATCTTGTTTGCAAAAATAACATTTTGCCGGTATGGGAGTGTAGTTAGGATATACATCTTGTATCTAAGATTGTATAGAGCATATATGTATAAGTATAACATGCATCTTAAAGCGTAACCGTCATTTGAAATCATTTTTTTATATAGTGTCTGGGAGGATGTAGTGAACATTTTTCTAATGGACTTTATTAACAAATTTTGATTTGTTTGTAAGAAAAACAGGCTACTCTTTCCTATAGAGTTGTGTATTCCAGCCTGTATATTGTGTGTCTATGGAGGCTGCATGGGCTCACATCAAATCTCCCTGTGTTTGGTTAAACAGCTCTGGTAGTGAGGATTAACCCCTTCTCTTTCAGCTTGATGTTTAAAAATTATGCTCATAGTATATTGCAGATAGGGAAAGAGATGAAAGGGTTTACACTCACAGAGATCAGTCCTGTAGACAGATTTTCCCTAGCAACGTAAAAGTAACATTGTAACTAGGTGGCACTTTGCAGCCTGTTACTTTACAAACTAAGGAGAGTTTGTTAATGAAGTATATTAGAAAAATGTTCACAACTATCCCTTCCCCACAGTATCAAAAATCATAAGAAATGACGGTTACTCTTTAAAGATTGAAATGGGTATTTTGTGGCCCAATTACAGTTATTTTATGATTACTTTGGCTAATAGCTATGAATGATTTAATTGCCTTTAAACTACTTACCTATGTGTATTCTAGAACATGTTAAATTTCAATGCAGTTCTGTGTCTGGATCCATCTGGAATGTGCTAAATCTTTGTATCCAAGGGTTTTTAAGATGCCATTTACATCTGATGAAAAATTGTGTAAGAATCTCCGGTGGAACATAACTTATTTTGCTTAAAAATTAAGTTCTATCTATTATATTAAGTGTAGCAAAGTTGATGCTCTAGCGAAAAATCCATAGCAGAAAACACTGGGTAGACCTTGGATAGCCTCAGTGTTCAGACCTAGTGATCAGAAGCACAAGGTACCATTGAACTGAACTGTCCGTCCATCACCAGAAGCCATTTTTCAGATTATCTTTTGATTTTTTGGACTATGTCGGTTTACTCTTTAGTTTGATTATGCAAACACGTCTTATGGTTATTTCTGTTATGTCTGTGAGATTGTTGCTGCTTAGTTCATTTAGATGTGGTGGTGCTGATAAAAAGGTTCAGTTTCCTGCGCTTTGAAGTAGATTATAAGGACCAATCTCTCTTCCTTTAGCTTCCTATCTTGCATATAAATCTTGCTAGATGGATTGAGAAGGTGCCAGAGGAATGGATTCTTGAAACAAAAAGCTATAGACTTGATTTACCTTGACTGTGTATAGCTATATCTCACAGTAATGATATTTTCACGTAGCATTTTGCATTTTTCAACTGTAATTGAAACTTAAATGCAGGAGGAAATGATGAACGGAGATGTTTTCTGAATTAAGGTACTCAGTTCCTCCACTGCTTTAATCGCTTAATGCATACATTTATAAAGGGTGATCTGTTTGGAAAAAGAAGTGAATTTCCTATGAGACCGGATCTGTCAGGTTTTTAGGGAATTAAGGATAGATAATTCTATCCTAATGCAACAGTCTATCCTAATTTAGTTTTTACTTTGTCCATATTAGAAGATAGAACTCAGGTCTTTTTTGTCAATTACCAATTCTTTTTAATTAGGCAATAGCATGCAAGTGCACTTCTTGGTAATAAGCTCCATTAATGGCCCAGAAAAGCATTTTGTTTCATGACCACAAGTGACATAGCCCTCCATTATAAGGCTCGCATTAATGAAACACAACTTTCATTTAAAGGGCACTAATCTAACCACTACACTCGTGATGTCAGGGAGTTTTTTTCTTGTGCAGCCCCTTTTACAACCCAACAAACAAGTGGTTTTTTATGTGGTAAAGACCAGATGTGATATCAGAATATAAAATAAAAATTGTATTGTTCCACACACAAGTGTCATCTCATGTTATAAAAATGTGAATGTTAATATTCCGTGTTAAATTGTCCTGCACTACTTAATGCCCAACTGAAATCTTTTTTTAATATAGGTGGGAACTTAACATTTATCAAATTTATAAATGAATATTAAATCGGTGTCCTCTAAATAAATCAAAATCAGGTAGTCAAAAGCTAACCATACATTTTAATAGCTTTTATAGTGGACTCCCCCATATACATTTTTGGCTCGGTAGCAGCTTTCTCCCATAGTCATGCATGCCTGAGATCATGTGTCTTGAAAAGGGAGAGGTAAAAAAGCTTATCCACCTGAGAACTAAGAGATTAAATGGTTGAATCCCAATTGTCCAATCCTCATTCCAATATACATCAACATTCAGGCAGTGTCCAAGTACATAAGAAACCCTCTTTTTACTTGGATACTGCCCGAAAGTAGATGTATTTGCCAACCCAGAAAATCCTTTGAACATTAATGGCTAATTGACTGCCAATACACATCTAATATGTTTGATCATCTTAAAGGAGTTATCATGGATCAGCGGTATCTAAATACAGGGTTCAGAAGATATACAATTGGCAAACACCCTATATTTACTCCTTTCAAGGGTAGACGTCACTTCGACAGGCTGCAACTGCTGCAGGAGCAGATACGTGGCTTTTACAAAATGACACCTCGTAAAAAGATAGATCGGCACTCACTTTATCCGGTTAAAATCTGGTAAAGTTTTACTCATCCAATGAAGAAGGACAGCACAGGCACCATACAGTCATAAAGATTAGGATGACATCGGATGTGTTTCAGACCTCAACAGGTCTTAAGTCATAGATACCATAGAAGAAAATAGTGCAGGCTGATATGCCGGTGAGGGACGATGCAACTCTGAAGCAGAGATGGGGGGGGGGACTGTATAGGTACTAAAAGTAGGAGGCCCATAGTGGTATTTCTGCTCACCACAAAATTTAAGATGGCATGTGATTGAATGTAGCGTGAGCCGCTGCTGCAATCCTTACTGCGAGGGGAGGGTATAATCAGAAAGTTGCAAGCATCAGGAGCGCTGCTGCCACATTGATTTATAAATAGAAAGTACATGAACACAGGCAGCTGAATGCAGAAGAGAATAATAAAAAACTGATAGTAGTTCTTATGGCAGGACAACATCACTAAAGTCATGGAGAATGGGTGGTCTGCACATCTTCATGCTTCAAACTTCCCTGTGTGTTGCTAAAATTATACTTTGTAAGTTGTCAATCAGCTTAGTTAATGAAAAAGTAGACCTGGTAAGCCAGTAATGGAAAGCCGGGTCTAGCAACAAGAATATACAGCTAATTTATTGGAGCTGCAAGTCGAGTTTAATCCCAGCCTGCCTGCCTGAATTGTCAGTAATCTTCATTGGTGCTTGGAAACAGCGCTGAGCAGCAGATAACCAACTAATTAATTCATTTCTAAAATAGAATTGCCATCAGCAAGTGAATTTAAATAAAGAAAGAAGAGTTTAAGTTATGTGCCGGCAAAACATACCTTCTACAAGCGAGCAGCCATTATATATCTGCACACAGGAACATTTCTTCCATTAACAGGAAAAAATGACTATTCTAACACTACTTTTTATTAGTCTTGCAGGATATTGAAAGAACTCATCAGTTTCCACCTTTAGGGATATTGGATAGTTCAGCTCTGTATGAAAATGATAGCCCAGTATTTATGCCACTATATCAAAGAGACCTACCTGTTGAGTTCTTTTAAGAAGATAATCATCTACAAGTCTTTTATCTGGAATATGCTGGGGAGTTGCACCACTGGGATGCTGCCATATCCATATGTCGTTTACATAGTTTAGATCTGCTACGAATGAAAATGTACCTAGTTATTAGGCTGTACTTTAGAGTTTTCCCTTTCCTTATATTTTATGCAGCATCTAGATCTGCACAAGCCTTTGTTTAGGAACAGGTGTAGACTGATGCAGGCAATGCTGCTTTAGTTCTCTGCCATTCCCACCCAAAACGCCTTAGAAATTGCTGATCAGAATTATGTCCTTACAGATACTAATTACCACAAGATCCTTGGACAGAGGGCAACAAATCACAATAATATATAGCAATTTTAAATAAATATATAATTTAGAGAAGTTGACCACCCTTGTCATTCTGAGAGGCCCATCACCACTTTCTTCTGATACAGCTACTTTAGTCTTTGAAGTGGTCATTAGCCCATGAGATAAGGAATTTAAAATTCCCTATCTGATACAAGACGCTTTTATATTGGAACATTTGAATTGTGTAGGTATCAGACTAGTTACAATATATGAAGTAACTAGCAACAAGGAAGATGGTAACCTTTCTAAACATGGTGTCCTACTGTCACTGTGCCCCCATGCAGACAGCCACTAACTAGATGCCATTGTGACAATAACCACTATAGAGATGACCTTATGAAGACAACCACTAACTAGATGCCATCATGAAAACAACCCATGTCCAGATGCCCTCATTAAGACAGCCATTATCCATTGGCGGTTATACACTTTTCATGTGACCTTCAGAAAGACAACTTGTCTTATTGAACCTGGTGGTCTCTTGGATAGCCAGTCACCAGTTAAAGGGGTTTTCCCAGAAGACAAGTTTCTTATATGTACTCAGGATAACAAAAAACACATTCTCTAATTTACTGTAACTTCAGACTTAGGGTTGGGCGCCATCTTGGATTTTTAAGTAAGATCGTGCAGATGAGATTTCTGTGTCTTGTGCATGTATCCATGCAATCTAATGGATCTCATGCATCTCTGATCTGTCTCATCTCTCTCTATGTGTCAGTGTGTTAGTACAATCTCAGAAGCCAGATAAAAGTGTTTATACACCTGTAGTCTGATAATCTAACCGCATTTTCACCTCACAGAACTAGATGGATCATAATGTGTCTGCTTAGAGAGGCCCCTCCCACGCCCTGGGATTTTGCACTGACCAGCATAGAGAGGAATAGGAGCTAAAACAGCAATAACACTGAGTAACATTGTAAAGTTAAAGTTATCCGGGTTTAAAAAATTTTTTATGGCCGGGCTGGGGAGGGCTAGTTAAACATAATAAACATGGACTTACCTCCTCCGGCGCCGCTGATGTCCCGCGCCGCGGTCCCTTCGATCCGTGCCCCTGTTTGTTTACAGGGGCACAGAAGCCGCGCACAGGGAGCTTCCGGTCCGCGATGTGGACGGCTCCTCCCATCCGTCCCTATCTCTCAGCGTTGTAAGCGCTGGGAGATGGTGCGCATGGGAGCATCCGGCCGGCCGGAAGCTCCCTGTGCGCCGGTGTAATGAAACCGGCGCACAGAGAAGACCGGCCGCGGCGCAGGACATTGGCAGCACCGGAGGAGGTAAGTACATGTTTATTATGTTTAAATAGCCCATCCCAGCCCGGCCAGAAGAAATTTTTTAAACCCGGATAACCCCTTTAAAGTTAAAATGCTCTTTATTGTGTTAACATCACCAGGGGGTTTTGAGATGTGAGAATTTTCTTTCGTGGGGAAACCCCTTTAATGGCCACCATGTGAAGCTACATTTACCGTGTGAGCTACCATGAGAGGCTCCTGTTGGGGCTCCTGCTTCGCTGTCCTGATAAGACAACCCCTTTAATATCTTATGATGCTGAAATCTTACCATATTACTATCATTGTATAATCATCCCCTGCGGCAGTGACGAACGATAACACTATAACTAGTAAATGTGAGGGAGATCTAAAGAACTTACAAAGGTAATTATTATGCATAGTATATGCAGATGAGCAATCCATCACCGAGCAGTTTTTCCAACCTATATTTAATTAAACCGTCATTACAGAACATTATCTTTGCCAGCAAAATATTTTTTGCTTATTCATCATGTGAATACCAATGACACAAGACAATGGCAGCCTCTTTCTTGGCACTTGCTTCTCTGCCGTGAAGAAAATGAAGGGCAAAGCTTTCCCTTGAACTTCCTGTTGTAAAAGCTGTATGATTTGTGTGAGAGGAGATTCTTGTGAGAACGTAGTGTGCCGTGCACCGCTGCCGGACTGACTGCTTAGTAGCCTTTTCTTTTACCCAGCGTTCTCCAGTCATGATCTGAATGTAATGAATGAGCCTTATGTGTAACGTGCAATGACTTCCTATAATCTAGCGGGTAAATATGCCTGTGTTATCTGCTGTGGCATCATGGCTTCCGCTCATAACACAGCCTTGATAGCTATGCCCCATCTGCTTTCTAATGGCTCACGACACACACTGATGGATACCTTTGATTTATAATGAGGTCTGTCAGGGTTTCATTGTTTCCAGGTATTTTTGATGGCAAGAATAGCTACAGCGTATACTGTTATTACCATCATAAAGTGAAGGCATATTGCTAGGATATTCCATTACTTTATGATCAGTAGAGGTCTGTCCGCTGGGACCCGTGCTGATTCTGAACTTGAAGGGGCTACAGTATTAGTATATCATTGCATCCCGCTTTAAAGTTTGTTAGGCAGCGGTCTGGACACCTTGCCTTGTGCCGCTTGACAAATAGAGGCAATGAAAAAATACAAAAGTGGCTTTTATGAGTCCAGTGTATTCATGGGGGATGTGCTCACTCTGCCTTCACTTGGCCCCGGCTGCTGTGTATATAGCAGTCACTAAAAATTCAGGTCAGGATCAATGTTAGCTAGGGCTTTCTTCTCTTTGGCCCTCCTATAAACTGCATGTGCTGCTTTTACACATCATTGCCTGTGAGCAACCAAAGCAGCGTTTTCAAGCCACTGAAATTTCTTATGTTATCTTCCCATGCTTGTATCTTACAGAGAGAAATAAATTCTTTCTGTAATGTCTACCTCCTGTAGGCACACACTGATTATTAATAGACTATTCTGTTACCAAAGTGGAAAAAAAATTATCTGAATTGTTTTATTCTATTTCCAGTTGCATAACCTTGTGGTATAGTGATTTACTGTATTTCTTAATTTTTATCATTTTTGTATCACATTTGCTTGAAATATATGAACAGATTTTGCATCAATTTACAATTAGCAACTTCATAGCTTATATTTACATACAATGTAGGTGGACCTTGCCAGAATGCTCACTTGAGTCACATGGTGTCTCCTGTCTTCAGTGAGTCACTGAGTTACTCAGCCAATGTCTCCAGTAGCTACCTCTTCCACCCCCCCCCCCCATTCCCCTTTCCCATCTTTAACACTCACTTCAGTCACAGGGAGGTCTCCTATCTTCATTGAGTCACTGAGTTACTCAGCCAACGTCTCCAGTAGCTAACTCTTCCACCCCCCATTTCCCCTATCCTCTCTGAAACACTCACTTGAGTCACATGGGGTCTCCTATCTTCAGTGAGTCACTGAGTTACATGCTCAACGTCTCCAGTAGCTCCCTCTTCCACCCATTCCCCTATCCCCCCTGGAACACTAACTTGAGTCACGGGGGTCTCCTATCTTCAGTGAGTCACTGAGTTACATGGTCAACGTCTCCGGTAGCTACCTCTTAAACCCCCCATTCCCCTATCCCCCCTGGAACACTCACCTGAGTCACATGGGGGTCTCCTATCTTCAGTCAGTCACTGAGTTACATGGCCAATGTCTCCAGTAGCTCCCTCTTCCACCCCCCCCCCCCCCATTCCCCTATCCCCCCTGGAACACTCACTTAAGTCACATGGGGGTTTCCTATCTTCAGTGAGTCACTGAGTTGCACAACCATCATCTCCAGTAGCTCCTTCTTCCCCTCTCCCTTCTCCATTGTGCAGAGAGCAGAAATCTGTCACTAGTGATTTGAAAGAGGATGACCTAAGGAGAAAGGAATTGGCAATGGTGGAGCTGATGGAGACGTTGGCCCATTCACTTGCAGAAGATAGAAGACGTCCCCTGTGACTCGAGTGAGTGTTCTGGCAAGGTTCCAGCTATTTTTTAAAACTACATTTTATGTGAATATAAGGAAAGCAACTCTTTAAACCATTTGATGACTTTCTGCAGGAACCTGTCATTAGGTTTAAATGTGATAAGTTCCCTTAAAGAGTTCCATATAATCTGTCTCTTGTGAAATCTGATGATTGTCCAAAATTATTATTAGTCATTTCCTACATCTTTGTCCCACAACCATGATTCATCATTCTCTCAGCATATCTGATTGTAACCCTTATGTGGGTTATGTTCACACACTGTGCTTATTCTATTGCCTTCTATTGTTTATTTAAAGCATCTTAAATCTGCATGCGTTTCTATTCATTGTAATGACTCGCTTGTTTTTACTATGCACTTTGTGTGAGAACGGACAATACATTGAACATGTCAGGTTTTCAGAACTAGAAGTTCCAAAATTAGAAACTTCCCCTTCTCTACATTTTGGCTGACTAATATTTATCTAGTGTATAACTCATGTATTATGATGCATGTTCTTTTTCAGTTCTTTTCTTGCTGCGCTGTCACAATTGACAGGGGATCAGAACATAATGTTTTTGCTATTATAAACTATTTTGTTTCGTGGTGGTGGGGCTGAATCCCCACTTCCCGAAGGAACAAGAGTGGATTTATATTAACCAAAGTTTATTCACATGGCGTATAGTGAAGCAACAACAGAGTATTCACAGGGAATATTGTGACAAGACAACAATTACAGCCAATTATCATGGTTAATTGCTGTAATTAAAAAATCATTATATTGTATAATAAATTGGGTCTACAGCAACTATAACGCATACCACTATAACAAATCCTACCTGCCAGATTTTGTAACAAAACACTACAAAGTCATGTTGCTACTGGCAAAAACACATCGCAGTGGTGTATCTGATGCCATTCCTTCAAGGCCTTAAGGTACTATCCAAGTGCTGGAGGACCACATGTCAAAGCTTACAGTTTTACAGTTCAAAATTTGGCTTTTGTATTTATTTTACTGTCATTTTTGTTGCTATCATTAGTAAGGTCTAATATGTTGTTTGCAAAACAACCCAGTGGGAATAAACACCATTAGCTGATCGGCTCCAAAGTCAGCTCAATATAGAATTGTCTTCTATTGGACTGTACTTGTTGGCTTACGGTAGTTTAATCCAGGTAAATATGGCTAAATTCTCTGGAATTGTATAATTTTTTCTCCATGTCCATTTTTCCCCAATAAATCGCCTCTCTTTTATTACACCACACACCTTTTGCTATACTAGTCAAAACTATCTTGATAAATCCAGCACAAGGCATTTTAAAAAATTTTCTCAGGCCTATGAGCTGAGTGGCCGCACTGCTCTGCTTTGTCTCTCACTGTGTCTCACCGCACTGAGACCTCTATGGGTGCCATGAGCTGGCCACAATTTGTGCCTGCCGGCAGATTACAACCCCCAATAGGGGTGCATGAATGGAGCCGTAACCTGACAATGTCATAAGTTAGGTCAGATGCACAGAACAGTGGAATAGAATGGACGGCACACGCTATTTTACTGGACCATGTGACCAATCCGTTAAGGCGTGTTCTAGTCAAAAATGTGTTTCAAGGATCAATCATAGACTATACGACATGAGGATCCGTGAAAAATAAATGCCAGACAGATGCAAACTGGCTGTAAAAACGGCAGGTAGCCCTACATATCATATAATGGACAGGACATTATAACCTGTATACAGCGAGTGTAACAATGTACAATGTATTGGCTATGTTTTTGCAGTAAAAGGTAAAATCAAATTCCAGTTTTTTTTTCTAGCGTACAGATTTTTGCAAAACTAAATGCAAATCCAGCATCATTGAAATGTTAATTTAGCCAGGTCTTTCCCAGTCCTTAGAACACTCTTGCGTATTTCTAGTGCTTTCATTTATTCTACAATCTGTCAGTGTGATATTTGCATACAGCCTGTCAGGTGAATTTTGTTTGCATGTATAATCAATAGATACTGAAATCCTGGTGTCAAGAAATGTTAGGAAAGAGACGCAAATCAAATGAAGTGCTTGTGCTAAATATAGAGCGGGCTATCTTTTCATATTGTTTACCTAGTCATCCATGTTCTGCGATTGTTTTGAACATGTTGTAGAAAATAATACACCTTTTAGCTGTTACGGGATTTGTAGGGTGCATACATGAAAGAGGAATCCCTATAAACGCATAAACAGAGCATTGGTTCAGTAAACATCTATTTAGGGTGATGACAATATTATCAGGATGCTGATCATTAGACTGGTTAGAGGACCTTGTGTCCTACAAGCCACATAAAGAAATTACATAATCATTTCAATTAATTTGACATAACTGTAAGTTGTTGTAAATTTTGTTGTAAATCAGTACGTATAAGGCCGATGTGTCCTTAAATCATACGGCACATACGTATCCCATTGTATGCTTATACGGGACACGAGGGGTGGAGTAAACAATGGCAGCAGCTGGTGATTGGCTGCTGCTGTTGTACAGGGTGTGTCCCACCATCCTTATATGGGCAGTGACATCATTGAAGTCCTCCCTCCTGCTCAGTGGCATATTTAATGAAGCTGGAGGAGCAATGAAATGCGCTACATCCGCTCCCCATAAGCTTCTATTGCCTCTGCTAAGCGTATACCTTGCTCAGCAGGGGGGAGCTGGATGGAAAGATGTAGCTTGCAGCATCTTTCCATTCTGTGTTTTTAGTGGACCTTTAGTGGTCAGATGGAGGAAACAACTGTGCCTCTGTCTACCTGTATGTCAATGTCAATGTGTACGCTCAATGTTTTTCAGTTTTTCCTTTCTCTTTTACTTGCTACCTAAATATGGATATTTCCTATTTGAAGGATCACAAAGGTTACTTAGGGTAAGGTGACACATTCTGTTTTTATGCCAAAACAGGGAGTAGATTGAAAATGAATGGAAGTATGAAAAATTGCACCAATTCCAATATTCTGCTCATTTGGAGCCGCAGGCCACAAAATTGGAAGCCCCTGGTGCATGGTATAAGAGCCCACAAAGGTTGCCTAGAGCATGCACAAAAACTTGCTCTACCTGTACATATACCTAACAGGTTTTATATTATAATTAAATGTGAATGCAGAGAGTTTGTGGTAGATACACTGGGGCACATATATTCATGTGTTTTGCCTGTTTTTGTTGGGCAATCCCAGGGTTTTTTTCTTTTGCACCTGTTTCTTTTACCCTAAAAATATTTTTCAACACTGGCACCTTTTAGATTCCCCCTACTGTCTTTAGCCTGCCTTCCAAATATAGCTGTCACAGGCATCCCCCTTCACGGAGGCTGGTCAAGGTGAAAATGATGCATGGTCTGTTTTGACACACTGATCTATAGGTGATGGTCAGCTGTGGTCTCCTGTGACATCAGGTCGTGAATACCATAGAAATCAGTGATCCTTGTAAAATTGACATTTTGTTCATGTGGAGAGCACAGAAGGGTTGTGCTCCTCTTACAAATATGCTCTTCTAAAACCGTCCTAAACCTTTCCAGGCAATCCCCAATCTACAGCAAATCTCTGCCATACATGTGCCATCTCCGGAATCTATAACTCTCTGTGTTCTGTCTATACTCAGATCTAAACCTGTATGTATGACTTCATATCTAAGACTCTGCCTCCTGGAAGATAAAGTCATAAAAACCTAGAAACAACAGTAAGAGTAAGATGACCCTAAGCAACCCTTACAACTCTTACTGTACTTTATCATTAATGAACATATGCATGTAAAGATACAGACAGATGATGCCTTCCTTTTCCTAGCACTGTATAAAGACCGCCGTAGCCTCTAAAGGAGCACTTAGCTATCTGCCTGTGTATATCTGCGCTAGAAGCCAAATCATAGCCTCCATTTAGGTAGTTATTAGGCCCAGAACTGCTGTGGTGTGCGGATGAACAAAGCCCTCTTTGGTGGAAAATCCTGTCGAAGTTTGCATTTTATAGCAGCTGAAAGTGTTATTTCACTGTTTTTATTCTGGTTCTCTGCAGCTGACTCTGCTATAAAAGCTATTTACAAGGTAAACAGGTCAGGAGGGGAACAAGTCTCACATTAGTTAACTGATAGGGAAGGGAATGCAGCAGACGAATCAAGACTTTCTTCTTGGCCGGAATATTCCGTCTTCTAATAGGCAAATCCGTGCGGTAAATAAGCCAGATTTATCAACACTGTCGCTAGGGACAGATTCCAGAGCGTTGTAAGATTTCCCATTGATTTGAGCCTTGCTTATCACATATTCCATACTGCTAACCAATTTCTAATGTGACAGATGCAAACATTGACTAGCTATGACCTTTTGTCCAGGCCATTTGCATAGGACACACCTTTAACTACAAGAATTACACCCATTTGACATTTTTTTTCTCAGGTTTAAAAAGGCCAATTTCATACCTGCATTTGGCAGGTTCCTTTAGACATATCCTTACCAATAGCGGAAAACAAGCTCCTGAAGCTCTATTTTTCATAGGTTAAAATACAAGGTGCATAGTATTACAGCGAAGTGTTATGGGTGCAGTGCACTCTTCATCTAGACCTGGATCTACATATCGCTGCACTCAAAACGTGTTACTGCACCTTGTATTTTAACCTATGGAAAAGTTTTAGAGAAAAAGCTGGATTCCATAATAAATTGTTTGGAAAAGGAATGAGGACCCTGCCCGCAAGAGCTTACAATTTAATCCAATCCTTTGTGCATTTACACGACCACTCAACATAAATGTCTCAGTAGTTATGTTTTTCCTCTCCTTCTATGTCCTGAAATAGAGAATGAGGGTCAACCCATTCTCCGTGGACTGCCTCTACGTTACATGTATCTATCTGCAAATAGTTTACAGATAGTAGATGTGTCCCACAAAGAGGTCCCAGTGATTGCGGAAATATAGAGTTCTCAGGTCACGTCACCCAAGCATCTCAGGGAGCCTCGTATTTTAATTTATGTAGCGGTCCATCCGGTCACCTGCTCTATGCGTCCTGGGAGGGTGGGAACGCTAGCGCTACAGGGGGAGTACCTCCGGGTAAGTAGCATAACCCTAATAACTCTATACTTTTTTTCCTGGCATATAGGTTCTTATTGGGACACATCACTAGACTGATGGTAGATGTCCTTTAAAGATAATGTCCCCTTTTACAATACCTGACAGCATGATATTTTTAATGTATTTCTCAGTGATAGAGGTGCAGTTACTGTACTGTAGGGGGTGAGTTTCTGGTGCACTTCAGGGATCCTGGATACTGGATTCCTGGGTATAGGAAGACTTATGACCTCTGCCTACTGCTGTCCAGGGGGTCAGCTTTTGTCTTTTTGTTTCTTTTTTGGTTAATTCCCAAAAGTTAAACTGTAGGGAAATCTTGGTTGGGGATATGTCTACCTTGCCTGTATTGCACATTCCCTAGGAGCTGTTTAGTAGTATAATAAAGGCTCCTTTGCTGCTATTATGAAGCAGACGCCTGCTGACTAGGAAATGAGTGTCTTTAGTCTTTCAAAACAATCGCAAGGAAAGGGGATAGATCACAAAAAGAGGTAGGGAGCCGCAGCCATAGCGGGGTGTGTGATGGCTGCATATACTTCCTTATTATTTCTAATCTATGTAGGTTAAAATTGTCACACACATAATAGTCATTCTAGGGCATTTTTTTAGTGAAATCCTTTATTTCCAGATACTTGCTCGTAGACACTTTAATGGTGTCTGACAGAATAAAAGTTCAGCGAAATGTCAAAATACTATTACAGTAGATGAACTTTCTGTCTCAAGGTTGTGACATGTAGGCACAGAACTTTCTATTAATACCTTGTATGCGTTTGGAGCTACACGAAATCTTCAATGATTTATTGTGTTATCCTATCGCAGATAATGGGCCACAGAGCTTACTACATTACAAGGAAATTGTTGTCTTCAATGTTGTCCCCTCATTCATTCGATTACATTCACATATATACAGCACAGGTTGGAAGACAGATTCTTTACAGTTCATTTTTTAAAAACTTTTTTCTTTTTTCTGCATCCTGATGCTACTTTAAGGCAGTTTCTTGGACAAAAAATGATGACCTTTGCTTATAGGTCATCAATATCAGATCAGTAGGGGATCTGACAACTAGCTGCCAGATAATCGCTTGTAGTTTTCAGATAATCTCAATGTACTCCAAGGCCGGCTACACATGACGGTAGTCAGTCTGTCATAATGGACTTAGTGCTGATCAGATTTCACGGACCGTGTCCAGGACAGGATGTGATTTACGATGCAAGGATCCCCACAAAGCAGCAACACCAGTGGCATTTTTCAGTCAGTGTAATTTCTGCTTTACAATGTCGCTTGTTGCGGGTATCACATTTTTCTAGAAGGCTAGTTTAAGCCGTCCGGAGCAACAATTGTACAAACTTTTACTAAATTTACAAAAACAACATTTCCTATGTTACATTTTAAAACACCAATCTATGATACTTAGTTAAGGAGCCTTTACACTGTGTTCACACATGTTTTTTTTAACCTCATAACCACAATGTGTGAACAAAACCCGCAAACACACGGCATCGGAGAGACAATGCAGGGTAGTCTGCTTTCTCACCGCTGCAGAACGCCGCCTGATTGAACCTGTTTTCACAGCAAATAAGGGGATGTTATATCTGAAAATACCTCTCAGGCAATATGTCTTGTGATATGTTCTCACGTATATAGCGTGTTGTCAAGAATCCTGTTTGCATGGATTTTTTTTTTTTGCCGTAAAAGTAGGAAACAACAAATATGTTGGCCTTTAAATCCTCCGGAGAGAATTGTTATCTTCCCATTTGTGACTGCTGGCATCTAACTCTTTGGTGGCTGTTTTATCTGTTGAAGTAATAAGATCTTCCCTGGGCAGAATTAGAATGTAAATAGCTTTTATACGATGTAATGTGATAGCAGTGAACTCTGCAGCCATTGTGTAAGTGGGGACAAAGGAGTAGAATATCTGAGATGGCCATACCGGGGCTGGAGATAGAACGTAGCATCTGCATTGTTTGTGGAAGTTCAGAAAAGATCTAGGAGAACAGTGCTTTCATAGTGTCCAGGGGGCCCTGAAATTCAGTGATGTTTTAGAGGTTTGACATGTTCATGTTATTATGTTATTATTGTCATCTTATTTTCCATTTGTTCAAATCCATTTTGCTTTTCTGTCGCTGT
This sequence comes from Engystomops pustulosus, assembly GCF_040894005.1. NCBI lineage: Eukaryota > Metazoa > Chordata > Amphibia > Anura > Leptodactylidae > Engystomops > Engystomops pustulosus. The sequence continues at coordinate 55,384,935 of NC_092415.1, forward strand.
TCCTGACTTGGGACTCTTTTATAAAGTGTCTCTATGCCCTAGGATTCTCAATAGAAAATAAGTCAAATTTGAAGGGTTTGTCCAAGGTATCAGGAAAGGTGTAGTCTCTTCTTCCCCATCCACACAGGAAATGTCACAGCTCAGGGCACTCAGGGTTCTTCTTATAGAGGACATGTCACCTATAAAAACGGCACTAGCAACTGCTTACTAAAGAAAGCAGCTCCTAGTGCTAAAACAGACGCAGCAGTGTTATACTGCTAGCATTATCGGAAAAACCTCCGATAACGCTAGCAGACGCTGCCCGATGTCCATCGTGCGTCAGTCACCGCCCCTTAACCCACCCCCAGTGTACATCACAGCAGTGTCTGCTAGCGTTATTGGAGGTTTCTGATAGGTGTAACACTGCTGCGTCTGTTTTAGCACTAGCAGCTGCTTACTTTAGTAAGTAGCTCCTAGTGACGTTTTTATAGGTGACAGGTCCTCTTTAAAAGACCAGGAGCATCACTCGGATATCACTTGATTAAAGATCACTCCTTTTGTTTATTTATGTCATTCCCAACTTTTCAAAAATTCTAATAAATATACTCCCCGGACATCCCCTTTAAAAGCTAAATTGTTGACTTTCTTGATAATTTCACATATTTTAATACAATGCACATACCACATTATGGATGATGGATGATGGATTCTGGGCATGGCTTCCCTTACATATACCAGGAGCTGGATAACTAATAAATATGCAGGACGCAGCTTGGTTTTTACCGTGTTGGGTTTCATGGTCCTGAGCACGACAGAACATACTGCATTTTCTTTGTTTTTGCTTCTGACGTGTGAGACTGAACAGGCCGCTCTGCATACATGGCTGCTTTCTTTAATGCACTTCTTATCAGCACATATGTTTTATTGTAGGTCATTACGTGCTCTGGACAATTTAGTAGGATAGCAGCGCTCATTTTCCAGGCACCACTGATTTCAGTCATCCACAAAACATTTTTTTTTTGCCTTTTTACAAATTAGAGCTCATTGACCTGGCCTTAGGGGACTGGTAGAGATCAGTGCTCTGCTTGTTGGATCAGTCTCTGGCTTGTTCCGGCTTTAGTGCCTCAGTATGTTCGCTTTTGTTTCTGAGGTCAATATGTTCATGTAAATCATGAGAAAAGCCTCCTACCCAGAACCCTTGCTCAGTGAAATCTGAAATTGCTACATATTTTTTTTTCAACCACACAGTCTCACATGGGAATTCTTTGTTCCACTGAGGAATGTTTATTCTCCATTGATATGAAGGATACAATGTGTTTTCCTAACCCAGTGGTTTTCAAAGACTGTGTACTGGAATATAAATTATTCCTTGGTAGTGACATGGGTTGGTATCCCCTTAATATATAAATATGTGTAGTATATACAGGATCTCAGTGGTCATTTACCATTGGAAGTTATATAAGTAGTTACTCGCTTTGTCAGAACCATGGAAATGACTTACAATTTTAATGGCAGATAGATACGCTATTTTGTTTTTTGAAAAACCGGCCTTTTTCTTTGTGTAAAACAAAGTAACATCAGTACAAGTGCTTCAGTCTACTGCTGCCTTCTTAAAGGGGTTTATCCAGCACAGCAGTTAAATATCATGACTTCTTTCTTCCAAAAACATTGCCACACTTGGCCATGGTTTATGCTGCAATTGCAACTCAGCTATATTGAATTTAATGAAGATTAGTTGTAATACTATCCATGGTCCTGTGTGAAGCTAGTTTTGGGAAAAAGCAGCCATGTTTTTCAACCCCCTTGAACAAGCCCTTTTTCTCGTTCATGTTAACATTCTTCTCCTTCTCTGTGACTAATAGATCATAGACATAAACGCCTCTATTTCATGTTCAGTTTCTGCAGAACCTCTTTTTCATTGGTCACTTATTTATGTAACAAAAAAGAGTTAATTCCGATAACTAGCGTAAAAAAAACATAAAAATAATAAAAATATATTTCCTTGTAATGTCCCGCTCAGCACCACTGCCCCATCCCTTCTACTTCCTTTTCCAATGTCTTCTTGGTGACAGTGTTACTTTCACAAATCATGTGACCATGTAGCCAATCAGTGGCCTTTATACTTCTGCTGAGGCCAATGATTGGCTGCAGCTCTCACTAGAATGATGCAGGTTAGATGATGGGACCTGAGGAAGGGGGGGGGGCGTGAGACCAGCAGGGTATTTAATAGATGAGTATTTTGTAAACTAAATTATTTATTGATTTTTACATATGAATTGGAAGATAAAACATTACATAGAAATGTACAAATTAATTGTTGTCAATGAAAGAAGTATATAAAATAAAGGAGGAACGAGTACAGGTATATAGTACACACCAATGACATTACAATTCATTAATCACAAGCTTTTTACAATTGTACACATATTGAGAAGGAATCTGCAACTAAATATAGCAGCACATCATGTGACCCATGTCCAAGATGATAGGGGATAAGGAGAACAGGGAGTGGAGGACAAAATCTGAAATATTGGTATGGAATGGGAGGTAGGCTCGTTCAAGCTGCTGGATAATTTTTCATGATCTGATATTATTCTTGCTCGTAGAGACTTTAGTATACTTCTATATTGTAGTGTATGAGTCAGGGAGGTACTGCTAAGCAAGACTCAGTATGAATACATTGCCACACATTGGCACTAGTCCCAATATCACGACGTCCCCAAAACCTGCTGTGCTCAGGAAATAGAACAGATCCGTCTGCATTCCTGTAAATTAAGTTACATCTGAAAATTACACTCCAAATGACTCCAGATTCAGTTTTAATTGTTTGTGTGGTGTAATAATAATATCTGTAAATTTTATGTAAATAGCTAATTATCTATCTAAAATAAGGATGCAAGCCATTAGCATCGCGCTACGTTTACAAAGCATTATCATACTTTGATTTCCCACCGGCAAACGTTCAGAGGACAGACACATTACCTAGAAACACAAAGATAATTATTTAAGAGATTGAGAGATGTCCAAGCTAAGTGCTATAATCTAGGTATTACGATAAGGGTTTAACATAGTTGTCATGATTACAAGGTCTGTTGTATTAATATTGTGTGGCTTTAAGTTCTCCCTCAGCCTCCCCAGCCAGCTGCTTCTTACTCCCCCTCACTACACATTTCTCCGCAATGACAGGATGTGGAAATGTGGTTTGGTCACACACTGTACACACTGGCATTTGCACTCATTTTATCTCGCAGACTGTCTTCCAGAATGTGTTTAGCACCCTGACTAGAAGAAGCTACGTTATCAGCCACATTCCAAGGCTTCTTAGCATTCAACTTTTGACTTCCATTTCTCATTCCTCGCTCATGTTCCTTAGATTAACTGGGAAGGAATATTAAAGGAGTATGTATAGACGAATAGATAAATGATACAAAATAAAGAGATATCTGTAAATATGGCATGTGTACGGCCATGCACAATATATAGGAATAACCTATAGATATTCTGGTCAGTAATGGCTGCACAGATGCTCAGTGCTTAGTCTTGTTGTCTCTTAGGGCTGGAGCCCGGTGCTGGATCTGACCAAGGACTCTTTCTGTATGGTGTTTTTATGTTGTCTGTGTCATGTCAGCTTGGATTTATTTTGGATGCTTCACATACTCCCATGCTCCAATATTATACTAAAATTGATATAAGTGGGCATTGGGCACAAGCATTCTCTCTGAGCTTGTCCCTGGCATCAGTGTATTACTTTACTATGTCCATTGCATTTTGTGTTACATCTCTCTCTACATGTAGATCATGCCTCTGCATGTCTATTCATCAACTTTATTAGCTGTTTAGCTTTTTGGGGAAAGTTATATAAAGGTGGTCATAATCAGTAGACTTTTGAGCGGCAGGTTGAGCATGCATCCTATCGGCTATCTCCGACCCTCCCATTTATGAGCTAAGTGAACCAGGTTCTGATATGTTTTTCCAAAATGTAATGATCTCGATTTGATCTTTAAGGAGATTCATTAAAATGCGATCATAGGCATCTGGCAACCTCTCATTTCCCCCATAGTTGGCAGGGAGTGGGGATAAGAAGATGTTTGGTTCCTAGCTACCTTGTGCCGTGGCTTTAAGCCAGAATTGGTCTTTTCCATAACGTTTTCACCAGTTACAGTAGGTTAGTTACATTTACAATGTGAACAATGTAAAAACAATGTAGAAACAACGCCAAGATGTTTAGGTCATACAGTTAATGAAGTGTCATGTGGACTGATATTCCTGATGACATAAGTGCCTAACATGGAAAATGTGCAGATAACACTTATCAGCATATCGCAAATCCGTAAGCTAAACCTCAAACACTGTGTGAGGTGATAATTGGGTAGGTTAGTACAATGAATACTGTGACATCTCTTGCAAGTGAAACATATATTAATTTGTTGATCTGGGTATCATAAACCCTTTCTTCATTGAGCGTTGAGGTGAGTGTAACAGTTTGTCTCACTTCTTCCAGAAAATCTAACACAAAAATGATCCCACTACTTCACGATTCTTCCTCAGGTTCTTAGAGTAAACAATTATAATGTTTTGCTATAGACAATCGGTGAATAAACTCTAATTTTTACTAAAAAAGAGTCAAAGGAGGAAACACAAGAATCCCAGCAATCTCAAATAACAAATCTCCCTCTTCATTCTATATAGGTTGACGGTAACAAAAATATGTGAAGAAACACCAATATTGTTAAGTATTTACCCAATGTACTGTAGAGGTCGGAGTGTCCTTCACCTTAGTCTAAAAGCCTCTATACTATTAGTAATGTGCAGTTGCCTGTCTGCCTTGGCTTTTCATGGGCTTTTCAGTGATAACATTCCCGTGCCATACTCAAAACGAAATCCTGTTTTCCGATCAATTTTTTGTTGCCGTCTTGATAGTCATACAATAACAGCCCTTCTGATGGTGATTGCAGATCTAAAACAGCAAACTGAAGGGATGGAAAGCTTCATGTGGTCATTTTTTAAAATCTGAATTAGGCTCAAAAAATTGGTGTTTGCTACAATAAACAGTTATTTTCAATACAGATTATTCTATGAGAAACCTTCCACCTTCTAATGTTCCCCTGTCTTTTTTAGTTAGTTGGATGTCAGTGTTTTGTTTGTATCTTTGCGTCTTTGTGTCACATTAGTGTTTTTCCTTGTATTTCGCCTTCTTCCAGATGTTGGCGCTTAATTTACTATTTGCTTGCACCTAAATGGTTGTCAAATATTGCACAAAAACTGCAATCCCCACCAGACTTAGGAAAGACATGGGTTTTGCAAAAATTTTCCCCCAATAATTAGCAATATCATTACATACCTCATAAACCCAATGTTTCAAGCAGTCTAAGCCACTATGGTACATCTGACGGGCTGTGGAGCTCTCAGGATGGTCTCAGAACTGTGGCAGCCCCCCATAGCTTTTACACTATCTAATGTATACATTGTTTAGATTTTTGCTCATATTGTGTATGCAAAGAAACATTTACAAATATAAGCTGTTCCCCAATGCTACCTAATGGCATTTGTCCATCGCTAATATGCAGAAATCTATTATCTTTATACATAATCACAGAACTCCCCAGATACAGAACAAGTACAGCATATTGTATCTTGTGGTAGGATAAGGATTCATATTTCACGTGCCATATTTAACTCCCTGCTGACCCATGTGTGGTTCCCTCCATCCCCAGCTGACACTTTCCAGACCCACTAGCTACATTGTATTTGTGTCTTATCTGTATGCGTTCTCTCATAAATACACTGTTATGTGACACAAAAGACGTCTGTTCGGCACCATTTGCTTTTTAATATACTGCCGTTGGCATTTCAGTTTTGTCCCTGCAAATACTAGTAAATACTACTACTAATACTAGTAATGACATATAACGTGGAAAGTTACCATCTGACATTTATCTGCGGTGCATCAACAATCTTAGAGAATTATGCCTGACTTGGCAAAAAGGGCATCTGTGTGAAGTGATCAATAAAATGGGAGCCCTTTGTTTGCGAGATCAATACTCTGTAATGAAGTATGCGCTCTATTTCTCTGGTGTGGATCAGTGCAAGAGACAATAGTATATCCTCTGTCTCTCTGATCATATAACAAAGGGATATCTACAGTATCCCTACTTCTTCTTTATTTCAATCTACAGATGTACGCTATCTATATGTCTATCTATCATCCATCTATCTATCTATGGTTATGTATTAGAAAAAAAAAATAATATATATATATATATACCCATCTTTGCTAAAACATTACCAGTGACTAATGTCATCATTTGCACATTTGCTATTTAGTAGTTGTATCCCGGTTTCCACATCCAGTATCCACCTTGCTTTCTGTATGACAGGTCATTCATCTTAAATCAAGTTAATTGCATAAATTCAGCGATTTAGTGTTAAAGCGGATCTAAATCTGCAAGATTGTAGTATGAATATCGCAGGTATGAGGCGTAATGAATATTGATGCGGATATATGGCATTCTTCATTTCATTTCAGACAAAGCTATAAAACATTCTTCTGCCACGACCATGACATCTAGAACAGAGGACTGTTATATACCTTTGTATTCAATCAGAAGTCCAATATATTCTTAGTTATTTTACCTTTGCCATAGCCGCAGGGCTATAACTTGTGGGGTAAAGGTGTTGAGGTTGATTCATAAGGTTTATTTTTCTCTTATAACACCAGTGTTTGGGGGTCTGGTACAGATTTTGCAATGATTTTGCAAGCTTCATTAGGTCTCTGTATAGCAGAAATGTTTTGTATGAAGCATACAGTACATAATCATGGACTAAAGGAAATTCAGGACATAATGTTACCCAGTATATGGGTTTCTTTTTTTGACTGCAATTGATATAATTTCAGGGTCTCCATTTTAATTGTTGTGATTGGCTGCAGTGGTGACCTGAGCACAAAGTGTCATCTCTGCGATGTGTGGACCCGAGAATGGAACTTGAATTCTGTGCTGTTCCAATTTGAAACTGTGCTGCCCGAAACTGCCCACCAATAGGGCCTGTGACTGTTGCTGGCACTGATCATGGGTGTTAACCCATTAAATCGGTTTCAGGGCATTTAAATCCCAGCGACATGTGGACAACGCTATTTTGGGGAGTATAATAGCTCCCTGTAATTTCATCGGTGAGTTATGATCCTTGCTAAAATGGCGAAGCTGCTATATGCCGATGGCGGATGTTATTGACAGGGAGGTTGAGATGGATCTGAACCCAAACTTCTGACTGAGGAAACAAACCTGCAACGTTCCGCCCGGGCCTAAACTTTGTGCAACACTGAGCATGATTTCTAAGGTTAAGGGAACATGTACGTTTTATGTTCGCGAGGGATGTCAGATTTAGACCTTTTTATTACAACAATGAGCGGTTTTTTGGTATGACAGTGAGGCAGACGTGATCATGTGGTATTTGGTCAATGTTCTTCTTACCACACAAATGATCCACATCCCTTCAGTGGAAATACACAGGGAGCAGACATTATTACTCAACTTATGGTATTGACATGAAAAATGTCACCTTCTGCAGACCAACCGTGTATAATTATAATTCATACATGTCTAAAGTACTGTGAGATTTATACAAACTTTATACAGTCTTCATTTTGTAGTTATCTTATCAAAAATGTTATCAAGCAGTAGTTGGGTATTCACCAAATCCACATGAACCCCTATGAAGTCAGACACAACGAGCAATTCCAGTCCTGTGGTTTATTTTCTCTGTATAACAAGATCCTCTGGTCTAGCATTTAGGAGTATGGGGCCGTATAGCTGGGAAGTGTTAGCATGAGATCATTAAAGGCGCACCAGATTGTTGGTGTGAATAATGTTGAGGTGCTGGGAATGTATAGGTCTCTTGTCTGATCTGCCTTGTTTCCCACTGTAATTTCAGTGTGAAACAAAATGCACCAGAGCTTTCCTGGCTTGTCTGCTCCGCTCAGAGATGATCCGTTACGAGTCAGCTATTGTTTCCAAATCTCCTGATGAATGGTCTGTGCCTGCTTTTTAGCATTATGCCTGGAATGCTCTGATTTGCCTCAGCTCTTTGTAAAAACCAGGTCATGTGAAAAACAAAAAGAATGACAAATCTGAGTGAATTCTCTTATGTTGTTTGGGCATTAGTGACGTCATGGAACTTTGTGTTTAACAGGTCTGATGTTTTGCTGAATGTCCAAAGTAATTGGCATAAAAGAAACGTGTTGTGGGGTGAACAGATCTGTTCACAATTTAAAAGGGGGCGTCCTATTCTGCTTGTGAATGAAAAATATTGTTCACAAATCTTTGTGTGTACCAGGAACTTTTTAGAACTGAACCTACCGTATATGATTGTTGTCATCAAGGGGACAGTTTTTTCAGACATTCCAATTACTGAATGACCGTTATTTTGACCTGGCTGATTACAGAGAACAATAGATCACATATAACCGTCAGTAACACACATAAGATAGACTATAGTCTATAAGATATAGGGCGAGAATTAGAGTCTCAAATGCCTGAAAAGTTACTAAAATTAGGAATACATTTTCAAAAGTCAAAAGGTGTGCTTATAAAAAAATAACGTAAAATATCATTGGAAAAAAATCAAAAAGAAAAAAAAATATATATATTGAAAATATTTTTTTTTTTAGTACCATGAATAAAAAGAAGATACATTATGAATGGCAATATGTTTGTTCTTAGAACCAGGACTACAATACAGTTGTGGTAGAAGTTTTTAACAGCGGATATTTGTTTATTTTAAATTTTTTTATAACATTATCCTGGCATCATCATTTTATCATCGTGCCCGATGAATACCTCCAATCATAGACCTGATGTTTTGTAGCTTAAACACTACATGTTTAACACTAGTGGCCTAGTCAGGAAAAATGTACTTTCCTTTAAACTTTAAACTTTGTTTCCCGAGTAAGAATTTCATTGAACAGACGTTGTGATATATTGCATGGAATCTAAATCGATTTTTCTCATACGCTAAGAGAATAGGAGTATTCATATTTCTTGTACTACCATTAAGTAGCTACAGAATTGTGAAATTGCAACAAATTACTGATAAAAGCAGCAAATGTATTCCATGGAGTCTGCAGCACTAAAACTTTATTTATTAACTTTCATAGGAGAAACGAAATGTAACTAATATGCATTTTAAAAGTACTCGCAGCAAAACCCTACTTATGGAATCAATAAAGCATTTTAAAGAGACGCGGACAGTACAAAACGCTCGAAAAGAAATGTACAAATTACTTTCCATCAAGTTCAATGATATTGATGGGAAACAGGCGCTGATCGCTGATGAAGGAGAAGGGGCTTTAGAATACTTGTGTTTGAACTTTACTAGACATAACATTCTGTTTCATTGATCATTTCCACCCCGTGTGATCCGCTGAAGGTCAATGTTAATTGCATGTTGCAGTTATTGGAAATGTTAATATGGTCACTAAGTTTCTAATCATAAACACATTTGATAGTTGCTTTTTTTCTCCCATTTCTCTTGTGTGGGCAGAGGCTGGTAAAATGTCTCTATATTATACTGTCATTATAATGACACTTGTCTTGGATTTTGGATTTTTATACTGGCATTAGAAGGAATTTAATAACAGCTTTATGTCACTTTTTTGGTGCAGAAAAGTTGCACGTTATGGCTCATAACGGCTTTTATGAAAAATCATGAGAATGTACCGTGTGTAGGGTTTAGCTGTTACAAATATCACCCGATCCTGTCGGTCCAGAGTGCATAGATTAGGTGATGGCAGGACTGAGGCTTGTATCGGAACAGGGAAGAGGGGGGAGTGAATAAATTAAAAGACAAAGCACTCTGAGGAGCTCTAGCCGATGTACCCCAGACTAATTAGCATAATTTTTATACCTTTACATTGACACAATCGAGTTATAATAAAAGAAGTTCCTGAGGAACTTTTTGGTAGGACACGTCTACCGTCAGATGTCTTTTAATCGTAACGCTATAGTGTTTGTAACATATCAAACTATTATGCAATACTTGGGTCCTTCTATGGTGGGGAGTCTATTCAAGGTGGACCATTATTATTCAAGTCATGTAAACCTTCCTCAATTTCCTTACACATTGTTATACTCTTCTTCTCTTTTTCTGATTAATAATCAAGGCAACAGAAATAAATGAATTACAAAAGCGCTACTGCCTATAATAGTGTGTAAAAGGGGAACATATAAGCTAGGTTTGCCCTTTGGGACATTTATAAAACATAACTTTTTAGAAGTCCTCTGTGGACAAGTTGGGAAACTAATGATTTAGAGTACATAAGCAGTGGAAGTATACACCAGAGCTCGTCTTCTGCGCCGCCTTGTATTCTGTTGATTAGGTAAATCATTTCATAGCGCCAGAGGGCATTTCTCCATTCCAATTGAATAAACTAACTGTAGCAGCCGCAGGGGCCTTTAAAAGGCAGAGTATTAGCAATAAATGTAATTACTAGATGCAATACAGTATCACCATTATGAGTATAGCCAAAAAAGAAAGTTAGAATTTTGGGTAATTTTTCTCATGTAAAGTACATCTTTTCATGGATTTGAATCAATGTAAAATCTTTATTTGTTTTAAACACATTAAGAAGACCTGCCAATCTCACAGTACCTTGTACTCTATATGTAAATAAAAGATTTCTAGTTTGTTCATCCTCATGAATACAGTCACAATACCACTTGCTGAATTCATTTTTACTCAAAGATATTCCCTTTTCAGAAATATGATCATGGTTTAAAAGTCCTGGCCCATGTTTGGCCTGAATTTTACAGTTTTGGAACCATAGATGTTTCAGCATGTTGTGAAAAGTACCAGATTGAAATACAGTGCATAATGGACAGTATTTTTATTAGATTTTTTAGCCCATTAGCACCATTTTAGCTTGCAGTTCCTGATCTTTCCTTAAACATACTGGAATGGGAAGAGGTAGAATGGGAAAAGGGGAATTAATTGATTGCCGACACTGATGGTGTTAGTCTCTCTTGAGAAAATGTTTGGGCACAAAGTAATTCTCCTCCTCATAGGCTGGTGAATAGCTCTGACACACATTAGAGTAGGCTGGTACTTCCAAAATCAAGAGGTTTGCTTGGCACAGGCAATAAAACAGGTCATTACTATTATATATATTAAAAGAATAATAATTTGTGACCTATTTGTAGGACAAGCCATCAATAATTGATGGGAGTTTACTCCTGGTCCCCACATTTGGCTCTGTACTCTCTGTTGTGGCTAAAAGATTTTACTACAGCTTTGGCTCCAGTAGAAGTGGATGGGAGCGATTGCTGTTCTTACAGATTTTGGCCACTACATAAGGCATGGAGCCAACTGGTTTCAGTCCCATGCTATTAGTTTATGATGGTCAACTCTATGTCCTGTGTTCAAAGGGAGTGGGGAGCCATTGTCTGCCCCCACCTCATCAGAAATGATGACCTATTGTGTGGATCAGGAAGGGGTTTACCACATCTTTTTAAAATGAAAGCAAATTTTCTAATTTTTGAAACCAATATAAACAAGATTATCCCGTTTTTGTATGTAGGCACATAGTAAATCCTTTCAAACTAAATCAAAGCTCAATTTATCTGGGCATGAGCCTTTGCCTATTTTACTATTTGTTGTCAATGGTTATTTTAAGATAAAACATTATGCTACATTTGTGGAGTAGTGGGCAGCATTCGGGTGTCTCTGGATATTCCATGTAAATTTTTTATGGATGCATTATGGATCGTGTTGCCAACAAGAAGGAGAGAAGAAAAGATTAAAATGTAAATCTGTAAAAAGGTTACCATTTGCGGATCTAATGGTTAGGATGATGTATGGGTAGGTTTTATGCGTTAGTAAATCATACGTCGTAAATCTAAGCTGACACTTCCACTTTAAATAATATCCTTGAAAATAGAAGTAGCATTTACTGAACGCAGCTCCATCATCTCCATATATATACTGTAAATATGGCCACCTTTCTCTAACTCAGCAATTTTGCAGATTTTCCAAAAGCTTATGTATGCCTCAACGACTACAACAGATAGAAAGCTTTCCCTTTCGACTTCCCAGTGGTAAATGACTCACTTTAGACCATAAGGAAGGGACATCAAGAGTGAGAGCTTTCGTTTACAATCTCGAATTCGGGTTTTCAAATGCGTCTTTGGTCAAGCAGTTAACAAATGTATTTTAAGGCAAGTGTTAAGAGTTACTGAGCTCTGACCTAAGTGATCGTTGTCTTGGAAACTGAATAAGTTCTGGAAACGCCATAATAACTGGTTTTCAGTTTATTGTAGCGTATTAAACAACTATATTAACCATGTGTTAAAAGTAATTATGAGCTGTTAAAGAGACATTTTCTGCTTTCATGTAACCTTTCTGTTTTAAGTCACTGCACACTTCATTTTCTATGAATCAGACCATGTGGGTCATCTTGTGAGGCTGTTGTATTTATATCCATATACATACAGTATATATCTGCTTTTATAATTAACATTACTGGTTCCACTTTTATAATTAATATTACTGGTGTCACTAAAAGTTCAGAAAAGTATACCTGGCTCCCTGCAAGCCAACTGCATCGAGTCATGAGGCGTTGGAGTCCCTAGTGTCATCATCATTATCTCCTCTACGTTCTACTATCTCTCCCTCCCCTCTTCCGTCATGCAGATGTGAGCTGACAGAGATTTGCTTGGAGCACTGGGTCAGCTACTGGCTGCATGAGTGAGGGGAAGGTGAGTGGAAGGAGGGAGTAAAGAGGAAGATCCAAGAGAGCAGATGATGATGATAATAATTACAGCCTTGTAACAAACACCTCCATGACAGGTTTGGTTCAAAGAAAATCTGTCATCATGGAGGTCATTTTTACCTGAAGACATGCTCCAATAGCCGTCGGCATGTAAATTTTAACTATGCCTTTGTCTGAAATATGACTAAATTCAGTGCGTTTTAATCAATTATCTTTACCTGCCTTCCTGCCAGCAGCATGTGGGAAGTCCCGGGGAAAGAGATGGGGTGGGGCAGTTCAAATGGCACAAGTCATCTTTTCCTCAATCCCTCCTCCCCTCTTCCCCACTCAGTGAACAGGAGAGAGGCCCATGAGTGAGGAGGAGGGCTTGAGGAGAAGACAGTTTGTGCCATTTGAACTCCTCCCACCCCCCCAGGGCTAAAGGCATTTTTGAAAAGAAAATACCATAGGCTACGGGAACTTGTCTACCTCCCTGATGACAGGTTCCCTTTAAATCTCTTCATTCTGGGTGGTCCTATTCCATAATTGACAGAATTCCCTGAATAAGTATGTATACAAATATAGTTGTCAATAACTGAAGAAGATACCTATTGGACTTTTAAAGGGGTTGGCCACTTTATCTCATGTTTTTGTAATGTGTATGTAAATGTGGGGGGCAGGCTATATAGCAATATACATCTATTAATAGTTCTGCACTTCTTTCTTCCTATGTAAAGTGAAGTCTCTGGTCTTGTACCTCATCCAGATGGAGGGTCATGTGATCTCTGTCCATGAACAATCACATGACCCTCCTTCTGCGGCCATTTTATGGTCAGGAATATTTGGCTGATGAGGTAAAAGACAGGAGGCTTCACTTTACATATCAAGAAAGCGGAGCAGAACTATTAATAGATGTATATTGCAAAGTGGCCAATTCCTTTAATCTCAGATTGAAAAGATATAAATGCATAAAGGTTATAGTTACAGTAATACTGAATGTTTCCCCGCCAAATGTATATTTCAGATGTTATCATTGCAGACACTGGTTATCATTGGTATTTCTGATGGCATGAAAACCGCAGCCTGCAGTACTGATCATCAAATGGCTGAACTCCAATTGACTCCATAAAGAGTCCATTTGATTCCTCAGGATTCAGTAGCATCAAAGTGAAAATGGGTCATCAGAGCTGTGGCGGTTGCCATATAAATGTAACCCATAGTGGTAGTGTGAACAGTATGTAAGATCCTTTATCCATTCATTTTTTGAAATGTTTTGTGTGAAAAGTATGGAGCAGATTGTTGGTAAACACTAAATGTAGCAGAGAATTGTAAGCGGCCTGGTAAGCTCTCCAAGTGACTAAATAGATATTGATTGTCATCCTAGTGTCTATTATAGCTCTGACTGCTTATTATCAGATGAATTATTGGTGTTTCTGTGTCCACCACATGGCCGCTGGAAAGTATGTACATCTGTGCTATCACATCTATGTTCCAGCTATATATTCCTAAATATAGACAGATTGATTTGGTTATTGTTGTACTCTACATTCAGTGTTATCCTTCATAGTGCTTTAAAAATGAAATCATAACATACTTTTTATTACGTGTTTTGTTTTCTAAAAAAATTTTTTAATATGAAGTTCATTGTATGTCACAGAACTGCAGGGTAATCTAAAGTTTCATGATTGGTAACAAAAGACTTTAGGGCCCCCATACAAACTAGAGCGAAATCAGACCAAATCCTCCAATCTTGACAGGACTATGGTGCTGTGGCTGGACTGATTTCTGTTGAATGTGTTTGTCCTGGTTTACTAGAGTTACACATTTAAGGCTCATTCATACTGGCGTTCATGGGGACGTACATGCGGCCGCAAATTTGAGGCCGCATATAAGTCCCCATAGACGGCGGTGGCGGTACTGTGGCACCGATCCGCGCCGTACACTGCAAAAAGATAGAGCAAGCTTTATGTTTCTGCGAGTGTGCGGCTGTGCGACGCTGTTTCCATTGGAGGGAGGAGGGGTCACCTCCTCCTCACCTCCAGCACACGGCGGTATGCCCACACGGCAGGCATACCGCGTGTGAATGAGCCCTTTCCAGGTTAGAAAACAAACTGATAATGCCAATAACTATGTACAGTAAATATGTTCTATGTGTTATTGTTTTTTTTGGAAAATCTTTTAAGTAAGTTTTATATATCTTTTATGACCTCCAATTGAGCTTCAAATCCATAAATTTTAACATGGCGAACATAATTTTCCTTCTAGAAATACACTATAAACTAAGTACGTATATAACCTTTGTGGATTGTCCTGCGCTCTTTTCTTTACATTAGGGGTGCCCTTGTGCTGGTTATGTAAACCTCTCTGATACTTTTACACTGAAATCCATAGTACTTCTCATGGTATTAATTGTTTAATGTCACAGTTAAACTCATCAGTACATTATGGGGTTGTTTTTATTTTTATTTATTTATTTATACTTTTTATTATTATTATTATTATAACCTCTGGGACCAATTGGAAAAAAAATATAATGAAACTGTACAACCAAAACCAAAAAGAGCAGTGATAGTATCCTTTATTCCAAGTTATTATAGTTGATGGTACATGAATGATGCAAGTGACTGGCTGCTGTAGAGGGGAAGGGGGATTACTAAGGTAAGCACTGTTCCTTTTTTTGTCTCTCTACCCTGTATATAGAATATATTTCTTAAATCCAAATAATCCCATACACATTCCAACATGGAAACAGCTCTGCTTTTGTCACATGTCTAGTTTTACTGTAGACTGTAGTCATATGTTATGCTCATAGTATTCATGGATATAGATTTTCATCAGTGGCCATTGTTCAGTTTCTCTTTTACCATTTTTAGTGATTGGAAGTTTACTACAAGGTCTTGGCAACGAGGAGCCAATAAAATCCAGGTTGGATTGTGATCCATAATAACACAATACATCAGTAACTATTAGATTATGGAGAGCTCAGATTTCATTAGGTACACTGTTTTGGTTTCCATTTTTCAGATTGTAGACACAGCAGAAATTGGCAAGAGATCATTACTTCAGCCATCCTGCAGTCAGCACAAAAACATATTATCAAAGTTGCGGAGTATATTCCAATGATAAGAGATGCATTGTAATAGTGAAGATAAGCCGGAGCTCACAGGCCGTACAGGAAGAGTCTGGATACATTCATACCCTCACATGTTCGGAAAAGCTCTATGACAAGTCAAAAAAAAAAACCCACATCATTATGGCCGTCTTATAATTACCGGTGACAGCCGAGCTGTCTGTCCCTAATCACACATCACTCAATGTAAAGAGCCGCTGCAAAACAATGGCTATGTGATGATAATGTAAACCACTTGCAATTATGTTATCTTTCCTTTGCCTTTCTGCAAACCTGGTCATGCATTGCAGAATCATTTCTACGTGCGGCAATAGTACATTCTCAGATACCGCACACAAATCTTCCCTTTGTACTGGAGTAAGTACAATGTGCCGTCAACGCCATTCAGATTGTCACACTTAATTTCCTTTGCTTGCAAAGAACAGCAAGGAATCGAGAAAATTTCTTGGTAAATTATACCCAGAAAAACACACATGCATAGATTTGTATGTATAGGGCAGATAGCAGTGCGCTGCTATTACTGTTCTTACAAAGAGGGTGAAGGTGGCAACAAGGATTCTCGACAGATCGGAGTATTTTGGTGGTTTAATAAACCGTTTATTGTTAGGAGGACAATTATTTTGCAGGCACATTTATACAGATTTCCCAGTCATTCAGACTGGATATAAATATTCAGTGACAGCAGGCGAAAGAAGAATGATCCTTTTAGGAAGATTGGGTATATATTGAGGCCACTTTTTGGCTGGCAATTACATGCATTATGCATGGTGAGTGTACCGTGTGCCACTGCACCGTGACGGAGCCGGGCGGCCAGGCCACGCAGGATATACCCCTCCCATCTTCACCTGGCCGGAAACTTCCCCTGGTTTTCAGCCAGTGAGAAGCACATGGTAAAGATAAGATAAGATAAGATAATCCTTTATTAGTCCCACAGTGGGGAAATTCACACTGTGTTAAAATAAAGTTAGATAGGATAGTTTTGGGCTCTATCAGGTTTGTTGGTGTCTAATGCTGGATGAAAAATCCAACATATGATTAGACTGTGTGGTGTTCTAAAATATCTAAAACTCATTTTGACATGTTTATTAAAGTGTAATTAAACCTTTGATGCTGTTATTCATTTATTTCAGTAGTGAATTGAGCAGTAAATGTCATATGTTTTCTGGGATGGGCTTAGGAAAACTGTGCCTTTAAGTTACCTTTAAGGCAGCCTCCTTAACATCAGATATAACTTTCAAGAAGCCTAGTGACATCATCTGGGGTAAAGAAAATCTACCATTTCATTTCATGCATTATGAACCAAACATACCTTGAGAATGCTGTAGCTGATGCCACTGATGTAGGCACATATCTTGTTTAATGACTGAATTGAGTGGTTTTGCTGAAAAAACAATTATAACATTCAGGATAATTAAGCTCTGTCGCTCCTGTGCCTGCTCCTCCCTTTTCCTCTCACATTAGTTATGCACTGCACCAGAGGATGATGCAATTACTGTATTGTGCCTGACAGGCAGAGGTAATCAATCGCTACACCATCCCCTTGTTGCTATGTATGAGTGACCCAGCTCTGGTTGATTACTCCTGTCTGTACAGTTAAGCAAGCTCCATGTGTAATGTGTTTATGTATGGCATCCAGCAGCACCCACCGTTCCCAGAGTCCTGAAGGTTATAATTGTTTTTTAAGCAAAACCACTCAAATCAGGGATTAAACAAGATATGATTCTACATCAATGTAGCTACAGCATTCTCAAGGTATGTTTGGTTCATAATGCATAAAATCAGATGGAAGATTTCCTTTAATAACTAAACCAGTGTATCTATTCCAAAGAGAACAGACTCCCAACTGTGGACCTCTCTGTCTTAAATGTTTTTGCATCTAAAATCCTGTGCACAGCACAAACCTAAGGAGAGGAGTCTTATAGTTAACCTTTTCCATACCTACAGAATATTTCCCTTGATTCATCTAGATGAATAGAATAGTTTTTAGACACGTTTTTGATGTTATTATAATTTGTGTAAAAATGGGCTCGTCTTGCTATTAGACAGTATTAGTACATCTGCTCCTCTTTGTCTTTAGCTATTGTAGCACATGTATCTAGGAGTCCAGGTTCCCTACTCAGGTCATTCATTCCGAAGCTAAAATGAAGAAGTAGATCTAGAACTATAGGACAGCAAGATCTGTGGATTTTCTAAATCATTGTTCTGTCATTCAGAAAACTGTTGAGTGGTGCTTTTCCGGTGGCAATGCACCATAGATCAGTGCTACAATACAAAGTTCCATGTTTAGCTTAGTCTTGGCCCTGTTTATTTCCTGGATCAGGCAACATAAACCATCTAACATGTAGTTTTCAGTGTTTATCTTTGAAGATTAAGTTCTCCATGTACCATGTTTTATGTTTTTTGTCCTTTTTTCTTTTTTTTTTACTTCAAAGGAGATGCTAGTCCTTAATAAGTAAGAAGAGTAATCATAGCCCTGGGTTGTCAACAGAAAAAGGAAAGCAGTGTGTTGCCATCACTTTGTCAAAGAAATTTTTTTTAACGCCACAAAGCAGACAGTATAACAACGCAATGGCTTTATGAATAATAATGACATGTAAAGAGCGAGAACAATGGCAAATGAAGAAAATATATGCAGATGGCAGACTCAATCACTCCCATCGTATTCAGATGGTCACATTGTAGACTTCTTATACTCATCTTCTATCCAGACCTGAGCACTGGACGTCATCTTTCATTCTTTGTCTTGGGGGTAAATATGAAACTGCTGTAGCTTCTACCATCAAGAAACCTCTCCTAGGCTTGAAATGTGTAATAACAATGTGACCCTACCTGCATTATCGGGCTGTAAACATTGTATGTCACCCATGTATCATTGGTCCATGTCTGACTGCAAACTGCGGCAGGGATAGGACCTGCTCTGAGTTTCGGCTCTTGGACTGCTGGCTCACCCAAGGAACTGTGGAAGCTATAAATTAGCACAGACACAAATGTATTTCTATGGGCTCACACACATGGCTCCACTGAACATGTATGTGAGCCCAGTGCTAGAGCTGCAAAACGGAGAGCAGGTCCTTACAGGTGATGAGATACGGTCTGCAAACGCAAGTCCTTGTGTCTTGCTTGTGGGCGCCATTTTAATTTTTCTTACAAGCACCATGTAAAATCCCCCAGTGCTGCCTCTTTAAATAACGCTTCCCCTTCCTGTGACATTGCAAAAAATAGCTGAAAATCCGGAATCTAGAATTTTACTGTGTATCATTTTAGTGTTTTGACATTGTGATACTAAATTACTGAATGACTTTAAATTTTATTAGAATATTCATCCACTTAACCAATTTATTTAGTCCTGCCAGGGTGTCATATAAATACATTGCTTGTAAAATAACGTAGAGAAAAAAGTGGGGCAGCTGTCTATTTATCAGGAAAATGATTTACTTGCTTCTAGTCTTTAGAAGGAAAGACTTCGAATTAGAGAACTTGAAGGTCGAGCAATGCTTCCATCTAAGAGGGAGTGGGAAGAAGAGAGCTTCAGTAAACAATGGCTGTTTCCATGAGAACCAGGGATGATGGATTAGCAAATCTTACATTACAAATAGTCACATTTGCAACATAGAATACTGGAACATTTAGCGATAATTTATGAAGATAGCATCTTGCAGATTCATCCGTTATGTACATTTCAAGGTGAATGTTTTTTACTAGATGCATTTAATATTTAAGTTGCTTTAACATTGTGTTTAAATGAATTTTAGTTGGTATTAAAAATAGTCAATGGAATAGCTACATGTGCTTATTTGCTTTGATATTAGTTATAATCAGAGATATTTGTGTGTTACATTTGGTCTGTAAATAAATGAGAGGAAATTAAAGACTATTGACCCGATAAGCCGCCATTGGTGCAGTGCCCTAAAATGGCCACCGTATATAATTAAAAAAAGGAATTTACAATATGTGCTGGAGTTGCAAGAGTTAGGAATACTTGCCTCTAGCTGCTTATTTAGATGATAGGGAAAATCCTAGGTCTACTTAGAAAGTCAGAGTAGATATCAGGCACATTTATCAGGACTCTTATGTCTGAAATCTGGCGTACAAGTCCTGAAGTAGGCGCGCGGCCATGAATTGTGCCTATTTCCCCGATATGTGGGCATGACGGGGCACAGCTGAAGTGGGCCGGGATCCTACCCTGCTCCTTTGCACCAGTTATAAGTGCAGGCTATGGTGCAGTGTTATGTCAGCCGGGGAGAACATCTTATGCTGGTGCACTTAGTGCCAGTGTATGATAAAAGTGCCCCATAATGTTGTCACCCAACATGTTGAGACATATTTTGTTTTTCTTTTGTTCACAAAATTTATTACATTGAATAACTCATTTTGAAGGAATCATCAGCAACGCTCCCCATGTGCTAAATCTGGTTGTGACATTGTGTTTTTTGGATAAGATGACAACCCTGTTTTGTATAAAACATATAGAAACATTTTAAGGAACACAAAAGTGTTGGAGGCGTAACATAATTCAACAACAGGAGATGGTATAGTCTTTATAGCACACAAATAAAAAGGCCTGGTGTGGGTTCTGCAATGTAATGCTAATGATATGTTTTCTCAAAATAGTATCTGTTCTCTAATAATTTCTACCTCTAAACAAAACATGTTACCTGCTGAAAAGATCAGAAAGTTAACGTGACTTAAAGAAGAGATTGCTTCAATGAAAGCATTTATATAAAAAGTAATGTGGAAAAACGTATACAGTCCATTGTTTATGGAGACGTATAATCTCTTAAAGAAATAGTCACCTCACCGATCCCTTACCACTCTACTGCTGGCCCTTACTATTTGGTCCTTCTCGATACAATGGATATGGATTCTCATCCGATGAGTGACCTCCGATCCATGGCATCTACTGATTGGCAGCATTTCCTGTCTCTCAAGTCGGAACAGGAAGTAGAGACCCAAAAGGCAGTGGTGCTGGATTTTCCCATCAGTACTGAAGCATAGATCATCCACTGCATTTTTCATAGATATTTCTGCATTTTTCCACCCATGTAAGTGGAAATCCTGTCTAGTTGACATTCCCTTCTCCCTGTCTCCAGTTTAATGTAACAGCCATGTTAATGAGAGGAATTAGATGGGTAAATGACCTGGAAAGGGATATTTTGCGTACAAATGGTGGTGTAAGCCGTGCAGGGTTTTTATACAGGGGTTTAGCAGTGCAGAAAATGTACTATAGGAATATATTAGTTATTATGGCATTCTCTATTTAGCTTTTAGTATTTGCGAGAATCTATTAAAAGTATGTGAACTTGTAAAACAAATGTTAGACGTGGTAAAGAGGCTTTTGTGTAATGAAGAGCTTTCGCTTTTTTCCAGGTCTAGCTTGTTGTTAAGTAGCGCCCTTAATGATAATTGTTTTGTGGGCTGCTAAGTGGCACTTGTGCTGGAAATGAATGCTCCACTTTATACTTATGTTAGTGAGCCATGTAGAAGGGAAGGTCAGTGAACCATAATCAATTGATCCTGCAAACAAAGTTCAGAGACCCATAATGTGGTTTGATTCTGTTATTTAACAGATATCTTTTCAGATTTGTGGCTGAGGTCATGGAGATGAATCGGATGAAGTTAGCAGCGCTGCGTTGCTAATGTAATTTTATTACATCACACACATGACTAAAATATCCGAGGGCAACAAAGTTATGCCAACGAGCGGGCTAAAAAAAAACCACACACAACAAAACTATTGCTTTAATATTAACATTCTTCCTTGGCAAATTGGAAAGCTGTCTCTTCACAGATGCTCGGAGTAAAGATTATTGCCAATGTAGTCAGAAATTCTGGGTAACACTATGCAAATGAACACTCACAGCTTATTACTTTATTTCTCCTAGTCACCATTAATCTCTGGCTTTTATGCATGCCATGCTGATACAGCTTAGAATACAGCTAAAGGAAATTTGCATTTGCTAGAAAGCTTAATATACATTTCTAATCACTACTTCTTCCTGACAAGAGCGACCTTGGGGTCCCGATGACTGGAACGGGCTGAGGTTCCTTTTAATTCATATAAAAAAAACAAAAAAAAAAATAATTTTTGTAAAGCAATTCACAAGCAAAGAGACAAATCCTGTGCAATTACAGCAACATCAAATAATCATATATCAGGGATAATTGGTATATGTGTTAAGTCGAGTCTAAAGAGAAGCCTAAGCTAAGTCTAAGCTCATTTAGTAGCATTTTGTCTTATGTAATAGTATTTGGACATCAAAATCAGGTATATTGTAGCCTCGTAGTTTCATGCCATGGGGAGAGGAAGCCGCTTCCAGACAGTGGCTTATCTCTCAGAGAACAAAGGGATCGGGCAGAAAAACCCAGCTGCCCCATCCTTATCTCCATGGAGGCATATATATATAGTTCTTTCCGCACCAGCCACTTATTAGAAGATTAGCTTTACTACAATTTGCATATTGCTCCTTCATAAAACAAACATGACGAAATTCTTGACTTTTCCAGCTATACTTAGTTCTACACCTGTACTGCAGGAGGCGGAATCCTCTCTTATGGGCAGTTGTTGTGTTCTCCATGCTCTCCATTCCCATAGGGCATGGTAATACACTATGCTGTACACTTTTAATACAGTAGATTTAATGCTAAATAGTGTTATTTTCTCATTAACAAATAAACATGTAGGAAATACATCCTACGGGTGGACAATGAAGCGTTGTGATCTAATCTTCATATCGTCAGGAGGTATTACACATACATGTTTCTAGAGGGTACTCAGCGCTCTTTATGGCTGCAGCTGTATCATTTAACAGACTGCTCTCACCAAACAGGGGCTATAAAACTCAAGTTTACTTTCTTTGTTGGCTTTTTGCACCTAAGTGATATCCCCCCAATTCACTGTAAAGCTTGAATGCATCCTTAATTCTCTTTGATAGCACTCGCCGCAATAAACTATGCTACACGAAGGTTCAGGGCTGTAATTGAAATGAACTTTTATTATACACATTAGTTTCTATGTGCATGTAGATGTGTGGCATTACACAGGCTTCTCGTCTGTTACAGCTGCCCCTTTAAGAGCAGCTCCATGAATCTACAGTCCTTTTCCAGTAGACGATGCATTTATATAGTGTGTTGAAATTGTTTCCTTTAGTGGAGAGAATTACAAGTGGACATAAGGTTTAAGAATAGCTGAAGATCCTAGATTTTGGATGCACTTTATGTTGTGTTGGGTATAGCATGAAATTACCACAATTTTGGAATAAAAAATGGCGCAATCTTTTACAAAATCCTATTGCCCTCAGCTGTCTCTGGCACACTCATAGGGGGGCATTTATCTTATCTCTGTATGTTTTTCTGTCTGCTTCTTTGGTAATTTATCAATCTCACTTTTTCCTTTTGTTTTTTTTTTCCCTCAGATCTCTTTTTGAGACTTGTGTTACAAACGTCGCAAAAATGTCACACAAATGTCGCAATTCATTTCTTTCCATTTTCTAAGTTTTCCTTAAGTATGCTTTTTTGCGCCAAAAAAAGTTGCAAATATTAGGCAATTTGAAATGATAAATGTCATCTGCGACATTTAACACATCTGGAATAGAAGATAAATGTGTGTTACTGATGAAAAACAAATGTCCGGATGACATTTCAAAATGTCCCCAAAAAGGTGCAAAAATTGCAAAGTGCCCAAAAAAATCTCATAAAAAAGGAAAAACAGGAAGAACAGGAGTGAATGGGAGCGCCAGAGATACCTTAGTACTGTGCTCTACAATTTCCCAAACTCCCATACTATTGAATGAAGCGGAAAGACACAATGGGGCACATTTACTTACATTCCTGAAGGAGTTTCTAACGATAACGCCCTGTGCCGCTATTCACTAAGATCATGCACCCGATATCCTGCATGTGTCGCTTCCCCGCTCAGGTCTGCCGGAGTTCACCTTCTTCTTCCTGGTGCATATAAGTACATTGTCTTACGACACAATTTAAAAGTTAAATCCTGTGCTCAGTCCAAATTAGTCGGATTGTCCGACGGCCTGCCAATTTGTGTCACAATCCCAGCACAGATATCTGTTAAATACCTGTCCAAGCTGTGCAATCCCCGAAAAAGGTGCACAGTCTGACAAAAGTGAGTAGCGCGACCCTTAGTAAATGAGCCCCATTCTCTACCTGCTGTAAGTGAAAACTGAGGATTTTTTGGATCGCTTCTAATGATCTTAGGGGTCCTAGTTGGTCCATCAGATTGTTACCCCCAACCTTGTTGATATGGAATAACATGCAGCCTCCCAAAAATTCGAAACCATTAGTAGTAAACGAAAGCTTTTGGAAACGTGGATGATGGCGTAGTCTTATCCTGCATTACCTCTGCCAGTGTTATTATTTTGGATCATTGAATAACAATATACATGTGTTTATTTAGCAAGAATATAACTTTATTTTAGAATTGGTCTACATAGATGACTGTGAGCAGTAAATAGTAAACTACACATGATCGCCACCTACTAGTCTGATGCCCGGTAGATTACAAGTAGTGTATACACACTGGCAATTCTTCCCTGTGCTGCAGCGTTTGTACATGTGCAACTTTTGTCTCGTATAAGAGCAGACAGCAGACGCTTTGCTCCAGGCTGATAAAAGCCATCACTAGTATTTTACATTTTTATACTCTGGATTCCTATTTTCATAAATATGTATTAGTGAGTATATGTGAATTGAACATGATTTTTATGAATATCCTGGTTGCCGCACTTGAATTTCCTGCCCGAGACTTTAATCTCTTGCAGCAGAAGCCATTGAAATGTCACATGATGAATGGCACAAATACATATCAGCGTGTTTCTGACTCCTGGCGTAGACATCCCTTTACTGATCGGCTCGTTTTATCTATATTTGATCTTAAGTATATTTATTAGAGTTTAGATTTACCTTAATATGGCGTTCTATGGGAAGAGGCATGTATGATGAGATTTATGGACTAATGTATCAGCAGTAAAAGCAAAAAATTCTCCACACTCATCTTAAAGATTGTAAAGATAGAGAATGAGACAGAAAAAAGGTTGTTAACCCTAAATATGGTCAGACACTCACCAGAGATGGAAAAAGCGAGTTTGGAGGATTAGACGTAATGCTTGAGGTATTTAGCATTGTGGAGACAGATTTGTCGCTTAGGTGTTTAAGATGCCGGAGAATGTGCACGCGGTGCGTATTAATATGACCATCATGCCTCAGTGCAGAGGTCAGCCGGGCCGGGCCCCTTCTACGCTGAATGGTACCTCCATGTGAAATTCCTTGCACTCTTATCATGAGCCCTGGCCTCCAGACAATACGAGTAGACAGTGAGTGGGCACTTTAATCTTGAGTTTTACCAGAAACCTCATAGTTAAGCTCTGAAATCATCAGCCATTGTACAAGTGGAGCCGGTTGACACCGTTATCGGTGTGACAGGATTTTACAAATACTTGAATGTATAGATAGTGAATCACCCTGATATGGTTCTAAGTTTATCCCGGGGCTTAGAGGTGTCACATATTTCATGTATACTACACAGAAGTTCAAGTTGAGCTTTAATGCTATTTTCTATTTGCCGTTATGTCTAATCTAAGGCATCTCTGAGCTACAGAACAAAATGAATAATAGTCAAAAGATTCAGTGTTGTAGTAAATTTGGCGGGTTTTTTTTGGGTTACGAGGAACATTCTGCATTTTACTGCTGAGCCAAACCAAAAGGCTGATTTACAATGACCTTGAAGTAGAGATTGTGCCATAATGAATCTGTAGACTTGGATGTCACCGACTATATTGTAGTAAAGTATGGCTATCGTTTCTAAACATGTCTAATACATTTTGTACACAATCATTTTGTTACCCCAGACGTCTGTGTCATCAGTCTATCTATAGGCAGTACTCCTAAGCAGAAATCAGGTGAAAAGAGGTGGTTTTACTTCCTTACACTACACAAAGATCACATCTTTTCACCTGTTTGGCGGGCTACTTACCTCTCTTCATATAGGTCTGTTTCTCCGGCCCTATTGTAACTTGCACCCACTTTTTCCATTTTGACCTTCCAGTGCTGCTTTCTTATTTGTATGTATCTATCTTTATTGTATAAATAATGATGATATATTTATTGAATAGGTGATCACTTTCTAGTGGTGGTCATCGGTCATTGAGACCTGATCTGACCCAAGAACTGAGCATTTCCTCCAACTCTGTTGCTTTAAGGGAAACCTTGTTCATGATTGATTCGGGATCTTGGTGTCATCAAATAAAGCTGGTTTATCAGAAGAATTCATTTAAGTGTCATAGACCTAATACACAAGGTAATTCATAGAGAAAATTTATTTATAAATACTTGTTTAAATGGGATGAGAATAATTAAAAAAAACAAACATGGCAGCTTTCTTCTATAAACAGCCCCTGTCCTGTCCATGTGTTGTGTGTGGGGTATTCCATCTTTGCTCCATTCATTTTGACAGAGCTGAGCTGCAATATTACACACAACCAATTAACAGGGGTCTTTCTGTTTATAACAAAAAGGCGGCCATGTTTTTATTATCCTTTGTAACCAATATTAATGCAAATCCCCATGTATGCCTTCTTATGCAGGATTTCTTTTGGTTTTGTACCTTTGTAATAAAATATAATGTAACAAAAAACAGTATTGGTACCATGTTATGTATTTGTGGGCCTCCGGACTCCCCTGGCAGTGGATGTTGGAGGACATAAGTGCTGAGTATGCTGCCAAACACCTGCCGCTTCCTCTTGCTCCTGTTTGGCTGCAGATCTTCTCAATTTATCTGTGCTGAGCCTGAATTTATGTAGGGGGTAAAGGCTTGGAGAGATAACAGTCACCCAAAAAAGTGTCCATCTGACAGCTTTCTAATATTACGTAAATTATATGACCTATTCCTTCTCTTTTTCTATCACCACCATCAAAATAAAAGAAAAACACATGTAAAAATAGAAACTGTGTTTTATTAACATGTGGTACACCAATGATGTTCACTGCAGACTGCAGTACTTATGTGTTTGCTGCCACAATGCTGTAGAAACAAGGTTATAGGGCATTGTTTTCTGCATCTGCTCATGACTTTACCTTCACCCTACCTGACCCATGAACTGATTGACCTTATGTGTAGTATAGTGTACATGCACCTTGCGCTTGACATATGGAGGAGTAAGATCTTTGTTATGTCGTCTTTAAGCATATCCTTATTTGCCCTGAGGTTCTTCACATTTGTATGGCTCTGGATAAACAAGCCCTGGCTGGGAGATCTCCCGTCCCATGGATTCTTGCTTGTTCAGCAGTGCAGCTTCATGGCAACATGTGACTGCGTTAGCTGACTGCCTATTAAAGTGATACTGATTGATGTGACACGGCCATCCCTGGGGCTGCAGAGTGCAGCAATGCAGAGACAAAAGGAGCAAAATAGTGCCTGTTCTTCTTGTGCTCAACACCACTGTTGGACAGATTGAAGAAGACAATAAGAGCTTTGAGTTCAAATAAACTGGCCATGATATATGTGCACATGTTATGCACCGAGCTAAGGTGCACTGCGGCTTTATATTTCCACATCAATTCTCATTGATGGTAGAAGGCGGATGTCCTAATTCCTTTCCTGTCAGATAAATCCCACAGAACAGAATGCGCATTGATGACTACTCTCAATATTAACAGAGTCAAAGGCTTCCCAATGCTGGGGGACGTGGGGGGGAGAGATAAAGTTTGACATGACCGATACACATTATCGTTGTGTTGTGAGCGTCTTAGCAATTAGCAGTGAAGGATCCTGTTTAGAAGGCGCATCAATATTGTCTAGTCAGTATGGCAAGCGCTAGTGCCAGGGAATATCTTAAAATGCACGATAATGTGTTTAGCGGGGGGAACCATTGCGAATTAACGCTATGAAAGATACATTCTCTGCAATGTTGATGTCTTGTTAGTCTCCATAGCAACACATTGCACAATTTTGCGTTTGCCTAATCCAATGTAAAGGTTATTCTGTCTGTGATCTTAATCCCTTTGAAATAGAGTTCATATATGCTGCAGAAGAGGGAAATGTTAATGCATGTGTAGTATTTATATATACAGATCTAAGAAACAGGTGAAGAGGTAGAAAATTGGATAATACCTGGATTTATGCACCAATATTTGTATATATAGAGGCGCCACCATTGACTCATGGATGACATCACTACAGTATACGGATCCTCTTTGCGCTTATGATGAAGTTTTACTCTGGATTTGTAAATCTTTATTTTCTAAAGATGTATACATCCCCTTACACTGGAGGGTAGGACGTATCCCGCTGTAGGCACATACTGTAGGTTACGTTTTCTGTTCCTCCCCATGAAAGAGGCAGCTCACGATGTTCAGTGTGGACATTTATATCATTGGGGTCCTCCCAGAGTGTACTCATATAGGTCCTCCCAGAGTGTACTCATATAGGTCGCTCAGCAGGAATGAGCATGATGAAAAGATGTAGCCTGCTGCGCCTTTCCATCCAGTATTTCCTGCAGTTTACGACAAGTACTACTCAGACCGTGGCACAGAAGATGTGGAAGTCATGCATGAAGAAAACATGGTGGAAATGTAGTCTGCGTTTGTCTGGATGGTGCTATCCCTCTAGCACCACCTTTTGGAAGGGTTGTTGTTTGACTTTTAAAGGAAATCTACCATTAAAATCAAGCCTGATAAACCAGGAACAGTTACTCATAGATCCAGCACTGTGACTGTGGTGATCTTCTGATATGTGTTATCCATGGCTTCCTTGCTTCTAAAATCAACTTTTATAATTATGCTAATGAGTCTGCAAAGCTATTGGGGGGATGCTCCCAGAGCCCCACCATGCTTCAGATTTACAGGCTGTTACAGTGTGCAGGAGCCCCTTTCACTGTGTGCTGGAACTTCCTCTGCTGCAGTGAGATTACATCAGACAGCGGGAAGGGAGGAAGTGCTGAGGGGGTAGGGAGGGATTGTGAAACAGTTTAACAGTCTGTGAATCTGCAGGATGGAGGGGTTCTGGGAACCGCCCCATAGTCTTTCAAACCATTAGAATAATTTTAAAAGATGATTTTAGAAGGAATGAGGCCATGGATAACAAATACAAGAAGATTATCACTGACCTGGGATCTATGACTTAGTGTCCCTGGTTTATCCGTGCTTTATTTTGATTTCCTCTAAAGAACCTTGTGAATCGGGATTGAGCCAAACCAATTCTAGAGAGCAAATGATCCACATTTTTTAGGTGTTTTGTTGCTTCTTGAGGGAATTGATAAGTGCGAGGGCAAGGATTTGGATCAAAACTGAAATGAATATGAGTTCAAGCAATCCCTTGAAACCATTTTTTTGGAGAAATACACATTTATTTTACTCCTCCATTATATGTCTCAGAGCTATGTATTAAGTGTCAAAAATGGGATATGATCATATCAAAGCATAAATGCCTTCCTCAATTATTGTATAGAATAGGCCTTGGGTTAGGTTAGAATGGTTAGTGCAATATCTACATTTGTACGTTAGTAAAATCATATTTGATGCTGTCTAGATAAAAAAAGTACTAGGAAATTCAGAAATACACAGACTGTTTACCAGCCAGGGAAATCCGAACATTAACAAACACATCAGAAGTGTCTGCACTGTGATATGTGCGGTGACTGGCAGCACTAGACACAGGATAAGTTGTTAAAATGTTTTTACATACAGCAGTTTCTGCCTACAACAGCCATTTACTTGTAGTTAGAAATTCAGAACCTGGGGATTGATTTGTGAAAGTCTGAACATTTCACCAGCCTGTAAAGCCTGTGCTAGCTCCACGCTTTTTAACACGATGCAGTGGAAACAAGAAGGAACCACATAAAAAATAAGAAGAATGTTCTATTGTAGAATCAGAAATTGGACATATCATGTGAATTATAAATTATGCTAAACAATTGCAAAAAAAATAAATAAAACATTTCTATGTGTGTGTCAAAGCTGTCCATATCATTGCAATTATTTTTCCAGTTGGAATATTTAAAGGGAGCCTGTCACCAATATTTCCCCATTCCCCACAAACCATGCACAGTACTTTTTAGATGTCCGTATACATGTTTCACTGATACTTCTATTACTGTTCTAAAAAAGACTATTATTGGTGTCTACAGTCAAGCTACCATGCCTTGTAACTGAGGCTACTGCTACACTGCTACCCATGTCCCCCTAAGGCAGTGGTGGCGAACCTATGGCACAGGTGCCAGAGGTGGCACTCGGAGTCCATTGTGTGGGCACTCAGGCCATCCTCCCAATTTCACCAAACAGGACCAAATCCACCAAATCTTCCTGCAGTCCCAAGCAACTTAAGAGATGCTGCTCTCAGCGCTATTTTAAAGCGACAATTCATTGGCTGTTTGAAACTGCAGGAAAAGTGAGAAGGTGTTGAAAGAATTGCATTCTCTTTGGAGGTTATCCTGCTGGACCCACCATCATTTCCCCACCTTCTTTCAACTGTAATGGTGGCCTTAGGAGAGCCAATACAATTGAATGATTTTTAAGAACTTGTAGCAATAAATAAGTGGATTTAGGTTGTAGTATGGGCACTCAGTCTCTAAAAGGAATGAGGGAGTAGAGCAAGAAATTGGCTGTTGGCTCACTGAAGAGAATTCCTAAGGTAGGAGGGAATGAAGGAACTGATTTCTCTTCAGCGAGTCACACACAGCCATCATTTTTCTCAACTCCTCATTCCTTCGGGGGTCAAGTATTGCGGTGTCAGCCTCAGTTAAAATGCAGGGTAGCTTGACTGTATGCTGCAGCTCCCCCGTCTCCATGACTGGGTCTTTAGTAACAGAGGGCATCAATGTCAAGACATCTAGGTACTGTATGCGAACTATGCCTAATCTAATGACACCCCCCCCCCATATTATTCTATCATTACATAAATATCCATGCTTATAAGTTTATTTACTATGTTTTGCTAATTATAGCAATAATTCGAGTTGGCATGTTGTTATCGGCCATTACATAAGCACTTGTAGAGGTCAGGCTCAAAGTTGTAATTGAGCGTGCAGGTGGATCTGTTTCATTGCACGGGGCAGGTTTAATTTGGATAACCCATATCTGGCCATACTGCTCCAATTAATGAGCTTTGGGCATGTCCTGAAGCAGCTGTGCTCCCAAATAAATAAATAAAGCTCCAGTCTATCATGAGGCATCCATGTTGGCACCGCACCAAATGTGTGTAATTGCATTTCATCTGTTCCTTACCTCGACAGCTGGACCTGTGAAGTTGGACACTTGCACAGTTTGTCCTTCAGCATCGGCTGAACAATTCCAGTGGCTTAGATTGCAATTAGTGGATACAGTTAATGAGGACATATGCTGTGAACAAATAAACACCCTAAAAGGAGTTAATATTTACAGACCTGATGAGTCTCTGGCTGGTTGCTCTGACTTTATTGGTGGGTAGCATTGTCTCAATTCTTAGAACTTAAGAAAGTCACCTACATGGTCACCTGCTAAAGTGGCCAATGCTTTTAGCTGAAAATAGTATTTTTCTTCAATGGCCTACTAGGCGGAGAACAACTAGTTAGAGGGCTTACTATATCAAGCTGAGATATTTCATGCTGTTTCTCTACTAATTGTCCATGTCTGGGAAGACATTCGACTGAAAAAAGAAACTTTCTTTGAAGACAAATGTAATATGGACTATGCTGGAAAGTGAATGAAAGGTGCTATTTTTATTTCCCTCTTGGAAGAAACAGGAGAATGGTCTTCCGAGCGCGTAAGAGGAATATTAAACAAAGAAAATAAAAAAGCATCCTAACCCTTCCTTCCTTTATCTTCTCCATCTTTTCCATAGGTTCTATTTTGTCCTAGATTTAGGACTGAGAAATATTAAATTAACCCATCTTTGTGTGGCTCAGGAGATTACAAATAAAGGCTGTAAGACAACTGGCTGGAGCCAAAGTCTTTCTGTTATGCTTTGTATGTAGAAGGGTAAAACAATTGTTCCCTCTCCCTTTGCTAAGCCCTAACTCGACTAGAAGAATAGATGAGCTATCCCTTGCGCATACATAATTGCCGAGGGCATGTGAATGTGTGATGTATGAAGAGAAGTGCTTCTAGAGTCTTCTGGCAGTGACTTATATCGATTGAACAAAACATTTGGGGAGTTAATTTCTAACTGACCTTATCTTGTTCTCCCTCGATATCTGCCATTGTAGGAGAGTTGGGGGAAGTCAGTAGGCATAATACACATTAGATAATTGCCTAAATCCCGGTTTTCATCCGTATGTGTACGTATGACAATGTATCTGTACCGTGTCCATATAAATTATGTTGGGCTGGAAAATTATGAAAAATTAACTCCTCCCTCCTCTGTGGGATTTTTACAAGGTCATTTATGTTTGGATTGTGCATAAAATACTATCATAAACTATATGGGCAATTATTTTCATGTATAATTTTAGTATTTATTTTAGATTTTGTCTTCTTTTTAATATACCTGCTTCCTTCCCCAATATATTAGTCTCACAAGTGCTCGGCACAATTCTGGGTGCACTCAGTAAATGGGATAGTACGGAGACTTGGAACCAATTTAAATGCAGGGAGATAAACCTGTATGAATATTGCTCGCACCTATATGACATCCTTACATTGGCTGCTCCTTATGAACATTTTATCCTCTTTACATCTATAAAATCACACTTTAATTCATAAAGCTCCCAGGTTTCCCAGTAGTGTGCAATATTTTTTCCTACAAGAATTATGCTGATATAATTTACATTTGCTTCACATGTGCCCAGAGAGAAGGCGCCCTGATGCACGCTCACCCAAAGTAATACCCTCCATCATATGCATATTATCTTTCCTGATGTATTGAGCCAAACATAATAAGTGAAACCAATTGTATGATTAATATAACATGGATTAATCAATGAATGTATACAACATCGAATTCTTAATAGGCGCTAAATATTCAGACATGGAAAGTATTAATGGATTGCACAATAAAACGTGCTAATTCTTCGCCACCATCATCCATCATATTATTGACCGGCGTCTTCCTTTAAGTCTCTTTGGAGCTATTTCTATAATATGAACTCATGCTACATTTCCGCTGAATATACTCTAGGCCTCATGAGATGAACATTTGTAATATGTTTCCTCTTTTATTAAGGAAGATTTAGTCTGTTCTTCAGAAGCTTCCCATGATGCCTGAATGTTAAACTGCATGACTGGTGAGCCTGGAGATGGACATTCTCATCATATGTCGCATATGAAGCACATGCTAATAATAACTACTATAGTTGCCACATAAAAAAAACATCTAAGACTTTCCTCCCCTCAGGAAGAATAGGGAGTGCTACTGTTAACTCCTAGTAACTGGCAAATGCTTTGCAGACAAGTACATTGAATACCTCTTTAGTATTAAGATTAATCTTGTGGAGCTGACACTGATCATCTACTAATCTATGAAGATTGATAACGCTGGTGTAGTTCCCAGAACACATAATAGATAAAGTTTTGAGATAATCTATGAAGTAATAGCAGAACGAGTAATTTCATCTTATAAAAGCAATGATGGGTAGCAGAGCTTGTAGCTGTGGAGGAGCTTAGGACTTGGCTATAGCTGCCCTTTACTACACTGACTGATTTTTACAAAATATACCCTTATATAACATACAATAGTTGCACAACAATTTTTTGAAAGTGGTAAATCAACTAATATGTATCAGGGACTCTTTAGCCCCATGAAAGATTGTGCCGATGGATTGAGATATGCCCATTCCTTTGGGCATAGTCTACCCAACTCTACTGAGGATGTATCACTGAAGTATCTCCTCACTTTTAGACTTCTCTACATCCCTTATCTACTAGTATCCTTTCCACATTCCGTTGACGTTTTGATTCTGAAATATGAGGTTTTCCCCATCTTTTCAGCACAGTCACTTGCATAAGCCCCTATGGCAGTGGTGGTGAACCCATGGTATGGGAGCCAAAGGTGGGACTCAGAGCCATCTCCTTGCCCAACCAGGCAGTCACCCAAGCACATAGTTTGCCACACAGGTTGAGTGCCTAAAGGCATCATCATGCTCTACTGGCCATTCCAGCATGTGCTGCATTCAGCACTATTTTAAAGCAAAAAATCCTGGGTTGCATGAGGAACAAGGGGGTATGGACAGGTCTGGATTATCATTGAAGATCCTGCCTGGAGGTACCCTGGAGGGAAGATACAATGATAATCTGTATTTCCACTCCTTCTTTCAACCGTATGGATGTCCTCAAGACACCAATACAATTGAAAGCCATGGCAGAGCAGGGAGCAATATGTTGCTGATTTAATAGTTGTGTAGTCACTTTGTGATAAATAAAGTGTTTTGGGCATGTAGTTTGGGCACCTGGCCTCTAAAAGGTTTGCCATCATTTCTCTAGGGCAATAAACACATACAATGTCGGAGATTGATCAAGTGAACAGCTTTTTTTTAAGTCACATTCACTGTATTCTTTATAGCTGTAATTTGCTAACTTTTACAAAAATAGGAATTTTGTTTACTCTTATCTTGCCATGGAATGTTATTCCCAATTATGTCTAATGCGTAATTCTAAAGATATGGAAAAAAAATATGCGAGGACACGGACAATGTGTACAGCTAAAATAAAGTGTTTCTTAAGATCAGAATGGTTAACTTCTATAAAACTTCTACATCCCAGAATGCTTAGTGGCACCCTAAAAATAGCCTAGAAGAGGTCATTAGGAAAGTTTATAAATCTGAGGCAGTAACTCAATTTCAAACTCTAAAGCATCTAAAGCTGTGTACAACGATAAAGTAAGAAATGTGACGCGTGTTGACATTACTGCTATACAGCTTATCTTCTTATTTACTAAACACAGCACCACGAACGGGAGAGGGAGTTTGCTTCCTTATGGAAGATGGGAAAATAAGCTTTTTCTGGGAAAGGAAATGAAAGGTGAAAGTGTCACAGATACACTCTTGGGGTCCGAGTGTTGAATTGCTCCCTTTCCCATCAATCTGATGTGATAAATCCCAAGAGAATTCAAGTGGAAGTGAAACTGTTCTTATGTAAATGGGTGTAGAGGGACTATAGCACAGTATGACTGCACGGGAATGACCTTTCAGGCTGTAGCTGAGATACACGCTGCATACTGTGAATTTAGAAGATGTTATTTTTTACGTTGATGTTAACAACTGTTATGTTGCGAAACAAGCAGCAATATCTAATATACTACCTTCAAGGAAAGGTCATGTTATCTTATACATCCAGTAAACACTTCATGTACATGTAGAAGTAAAAAGTTGTAAGAATGCTCGGGAAGATATAAAGCTAGTCTGAATTTAGATGAAGGTCAGTTCTAGTAGGTTGTTTGCTTCTGAAATAAACAGAGAGGGAAAACCCAGCAGGAGTTCCCTTTAAATTAAAGATTAGGTTTTAGATTAAGTTTTTTTTGGTTTTGAAGGCTTAGTGCAGGGGTAGGGAACCTATGGCTCGGGAGCCAGATATGGCTCCTTTGTTGGCTGCATCTGGCTCTCAGACAAATCTTTAATACATAGTGATGGCTGCTGTGTGTCTCTTAGACTGATCACTGGACACAAGCAGCGATGTTACTGCTGCCTACGTCCTTTGCACAACCCAGGTGCCATCGCCGCCATCGTTTAAGCTTGGGTCAAAGAGAAGACCGTGGGAGCGATGATGAGCTGGCTGCAGGGAGCACTGGTAAGTGAATATTCTTTTTTTTTTTTTTTGCTGTGACTACCTGTCTACTGGGGGGCCATGTGCTCTGGCTACCTATCTACTGGGAGTATGCACGGTGGCTATCTATCTAATGGGAGGCATGTCTACTGGGGGTATGTGCTCTGGCTACCTATATACTGGGGGCATGTGCTGTGGCTACCTATCTACTTGGGGGCATGTACTGTGGCTAACTAACTACTGGGAGTATGCGAGTACCGGCGCACACGCGCTGGCCAGCCGGGTCGAGAAACCGGTAAGTGGTGAGTGGAGAGGGGCACTGGTGGGGCACGGGTGTGCCTGCTATCCAAGATATAGATCGCAGAGGCACCACTGACACTGGGACTACCTATCTACTAGGGTTATTTGCCTATGGTACAGCTCATACGGAATAACATCTTAAAATATGTGGTGTTCACGGCTCTATCAGGCAAAAAGCTTCCTGACCTCAGGTTTAGTGCCTTAATCTCACATAACTTTCAGCAGACACTAGTGCTCTGTCCATATCCAGTAATAGACACGAGGAAAAATCAGGTGATACCTTTTTGAGACTGAGTATATCCGATGGTGAAGGTTTTATGTTTTTTTTTATATTTTAATTTGCCTATTGTGTATATAACTAGCTAAAAATAAAGCTCAACAGCTTCCATTACAACTTTTTGTTCCACATTCAGAATTTAAAAAGTGTTAAAAAAAACTTTAGTGTTTTGGGTGATAATTAGGGCGATATTTAATTAATATTCCTATCATGAATTGACAGCTGGTTGTAACATTCCTTACATATACTTTAGGTACTGAGTAGATAGGAGTATATAGAGATGAGCCGGGGTAGGTGGGGTCATCAACTTACACCCATTTGTCAATTTATTGTTTTCTATGAATGACAAATTAACCTAGTAATGTAAAGTACTTTAACCCTTTGTTGGGGGATACAGAGCTTTGTGTGAGGAAAATGCATTTGCAAAAGGACATTGAGTTTGGTCACTTAGTGATGCAGTTGTTATGAAGACACATAGTAGGTAGCACAACATGCCCTTTACGTCCAGATTGAAGGAAAACCTCAAGGGATGGCATTGTGAGGCACAGGAACGTTAGTCTGATTATGGAGCCAGAATTGCTAATTATTGTTGTTTTAACCCACAGTAATCATTTGACCTTCACAAGTAAATAAAAAGGGATAAACACATTAGTGATGTTTATTCTAACAATATCAGCTTAATGTTCAGTCCAATTCTGAAAATCAGAAAGCAATGTGCCTAGCGCTTTATGGTTTCCAAACACAAGGTTACAAAAACATAGTTATTTCAATGCCGTCAATTAGACGTCTTCTATTGAGTTTGCACATTAAGAGCAGTGTGGGGTCTGGGGACGTGATCTGTTTAATGTACGCACTTGTGCCAGACAGCTTTTTCCTTGGAAACAAAACGGTGTCATTTTCTATGTAGTTTGGTCCAATTAGAAAATTTTGGGTTTTAATGTGGTTGTTTACAAGAATCTTACCATAAGGCAAAAGTAACATCTAGTTAAGTAGGGTTACCCAACATGATTGAAATCAGATTATAAACCTCATACACACACTTAAAGTAAATATTATTTCAAAGAGCGATGCTTTACTTGCCAAATGTGGTCCAACTGTGTATCTAGTGATTAACTATTTCTGTCAGCAATGATGGTGGATCAGCAAAAGTTTTGTGTGGAATGTGTGGGCTATCTGCAATGCATGAGAGATATAGTCCCTCAGTGAATTTGCCAAGCGTTGTTGTTTTGTCCATGGAAAGGCTAGAAACTGCCTCATCATGTGGTCTGAATTTGGGATCCCTGACACTAGACTAAAGTATTGGCTGTACTTTCCTTTATAAAACTAATTATGCAGCTGATCCTATCCGTGTTTGCAGATCACGCAGTCTTTTCTGCGTGAGCAGATCTCACATGCCGATGACACACGGGCCACAGACAACGGACCCCAAGTCTTTTGTTTGTGGCTCAATATTGTACATACAATTCTCCATCTGTTCCAAATATGGAATAAATGGCACTCACCACCGCTGATATCTTCTTATCTTTATTTCATAATCTTGGTGCTGTACACTGAGGGATACATAAAGTGATGGCTGTCGCATCCCTCCCTAACCCTGTACAGCACCAAGATTACAAAATAAAGTTAAGAAGATATCAGCAGTGGTGAGTGCCATTCTTTGCTACCAAGTTATATGATAACAACATAACCCACAAAAAAGTTGTTACACTCCGGTGTAGTGAGCAGTACTAGCAGTGACCACCCTTACTATTTTAATTTTGTTGTATTAACCTACAGTAAGTGTACCAGAGGATAGCCCCATGCATGCTCAGTGACCTCTTTACCTACATGTAGGGTCACCACTTTGGCTTTGGATTTTTCCGGTGGATGCACTGTGGGACAGGCCATAAAGACAGGCACCACTAGCTCAGGGGGACCGTAGCAAGTGGGTATTACCAGTTCAGAATATAGTAAGTCACATTTTTCTTTTAGTATGAGTTTAAAGAATGGTAGACAACTCATTAAGTTGAACTAGCGACCCCACCTCAAACTGTATCTCCGGTAAAAGGAATGTAATATATGCTGTATTTATTTTTTTCAAAAAGCCAACTTATTATTTCAGCACAAGTAACATTCATAGGCAAGAAATTTCCAGTATTGCCACAAAGCCCGGCCTAAATGAATTAGTTGTGTTCAGTCGATTACTCGGCAGGGTAATAGTTGGTTCTTGCAGTAGTCATTTTCATAACTACATTATATATGGATAATTTGATTTGAGTCAAAATGTGAAAGCAGAGTCCAGCTCTCCCCTTCAGTACGGTTACAGCTCGGCTCTTGCTTTGAACTTGAACGCTGCAAATACAACTTTCCTATCATAAAATTCAAGGGCAGCTAATCCAAGGAAGAATCCCAGGCAAGGGCGCAGCCATAAGAAGGACTCGTTCTGCTATAATCACACATACAAACAAAGGCTGGGAATTAATTTCACTGCATGACAGGAATAAGAAACCTCCATATATAGGCAAGGCAATCTCACCTTTTTGGAGTGCTGCCTGCCTTGTGTTCTCTAATCCCTAATACAAGAATAATAATGAAGACCAATATGTCATGTTTATTAGGTACAGGGCTGCAGATCAGTATTGGCTCCAGTACAATTGGCTCCGGCTAGCGGTGTGAGGGCGTTTCTTAGTTTTGTTACAGTAATTTATCGTGCTATATTCTAACAAGACAGAGAAAGTGATTCATAGAACAATGCTTGTGTTTTATGAAATGGAAATGCTAGTGCGACACAGTTATCTTTACTTTCAAGCATGGGAGGGGAAGTTTACATCTCCATTTGTTATGCTGATATAGCACACTCAATTAGAGAAGGGCTTAACCAGGGCTTTATATTTCACAGTGCAGAAGTATAGATAATTCACTTGTTTTTCCTCTGGGATGGCTAGTGATACATGTTCTGTCACCTGACACATAAAGATTGAGCAAGACATCTCCTAGTACGGGAAAAAAAGACCAATAAATTAAAATATTAAACCGTGTTGATGTGAGGAGGACCTGTCGTCACTTCTGATTAAATAAATGTATTTGCTGTAACAATTCTGTGGCATATCTCTGAGTTGACAATAAGGGGATGGGGATGGGGACAATAAGACTATAAGGCACATTTACCGTATATACTCGAGTATAAGCCGACCCAAGTATAAGCCGAGGCCCCTAATTTTACCACAAAAACCCGGTAAAACCTATATTTTTTTTACTTGATTATAAGCCGAGTTTTGGTTTTCACCCCTTTTTTTGTGCTGAAAAACTAGGCTTATACTTGAGTATATATGGTGCTTACCTTGTCCGGAGGAGTTCACAGCAGCGCAAATCCGAAAACATCAGAATGTCCGACGAAAATGCGGTCTGCGGGATCCTTAGTAAATGAGCCCCTATGGGTCAGCTCACCCAATGACTAGTGGAATGGTAACAACCCATTTTTCAAATTATTCATTTTTTTTTTGGGAGGACTAACACAGGGAAGACACAGCATAGGGTTCTAGGAAATTATTCTCCAGAGCTCATATTACATGTTTGATATGTACAAACATGGCAGAAGTGGTCACAAGTCACCCTTATTGGCCAATATTGAATTCTATAGGGATTTTCGGGGGCTATAAATATAACAAATGTACTACACTCACCATCCAAATCCATCTGGATCTACTAATAATTGTTTAACAGCTTTGGTCCTTAGCACTAAATGTGAACACCATAAAATTGGCTATGCAGTTGAATATTATAGCACAGAATCTTCCTTGAAGGATAAGAGACCATTTTATGCCATGGATATGTTG
The DNA here is from genome assembly GCF_040894005.1 of Engystomops pustulosus. Classification (NCBI taxonomy): domain Eukaryota; kingdom Metazoa; phylum Chordata; class Amphibia; order Anura; family Leptodactylidae; genus Engystomops; species Engystomops pustulosus. Next base: position 55,424,855 of record NC_092415.1, read on the forward strand.
GGAGGGAAGGCTGGAATCCATGCGCCTACCCTGCTTATACTGCTGTAAGTGCTGTTCTGGTCTCCTCATTTACAGGTATCGAGTTTTGCCTCCTCTGCCAAGACAAGGTTAAAACATGTGTTTTTAATATCATTCCATAGTTCTGTTAGGTGCATATCATTTTAACCTGCATAATAATATTTCTCTAATCTCCCTATTGAGAAATGCTGCATTGTACACAGGTGCGGGCGTGCAAGGCTTTTTCTCTGCTTCCTAGATGTGGAGAAAAGAGGAACAGTGTTTTCAAGGTCAAAATGTTCTTTGGAAGCTTTCCAAAGTAGAAAATATACTGGAAAGTGATAGGACAGATAGAGAGGTATTCCCATTAAGTGTTATGGAAAATACTGCTCCAGCTTTGTTATAAAAAGTTCATTTATTACCAATAGTACCTGGTTTAATCTCACAAGGGATTTGTGTTATCTTTTTGATATCTGCTTATGTAGCTTTATTGTCGCTATACAGTTTATTTAGTTTGACCATTACTAGATATAAGAGATTTTTAAAGAAATGTCATCCAGGACCCTCTCAAACATGTACAAAGTATCCGCCATAGCCACCTTCTGGGGTGAGAGAGTTCCAAAGTCTCACTGCTCTTACAATAAAGAATTCCTGTCTATGGCGATGGTAGAACCTCCTCTCCTCTAGGTGTAGAGGATGCCCCCTGTCTATGGTGATAGTAGAACCTTCTCTCCTCTAGGTGTAGAGGAGCCCCCTGTCTATGGCGATGGTAGAACCACCTCTCCTCTAGGTGTAGAGGAGCCCCCTGTCTATGGCGATGGTAGAACTGCCTCTCCTCTAGGTGTAGAGGATGTGTTAGGATTGGTACACAAAAGACAGGGGATAGTGTGCCCTGAGCTTGCCCCAACCTCTGTCCCTTCCTATAGCCCCCCCACGCTAAACCGTGGGGCGACTACTTGAAGACTCGAAATATTCTGGGTAAGTGTGGGAAGGGGAACACAAACAGACTGACAAACATAAAACATAAAAGAATCGTAAACAAGCCGGAGTCACAACTAGAGGGTACGTCAAAAGCAGAATCAGTAAGCAAGAGTCAAAGTCCAAAACTAGCCGAGTTAGCAACAATATAGATACAGATACAGAGCAATACAAACTAGCAGCAACCAGGTGGAGAAAGGGATTTTCAAACACTGGCACTGGTGACTAGTGAAGCTGCAATTTATGCAGCCAGAACTCCACCTCCAGAACCTGATAGGTGCTGGACAGCATCTGGGAATTAACCCCTCATGGTGCAGAAACAACCAAGCACCAAGCAGAGGTTCAAAGTCCCAGCCACTCCTAGACAGCGCGAGATCTTAGCAGCCGCTGCCCAGGACGAGAGGTGGAGTTTGCGCGGATACGCGCCGGGGTTCGGAGAACGCTGCTGGTACCACCAGAAGAACCAGAAGTCCCAGCAATCTCCCTAGCGAACCTGACAGTACCCCCCCCCTGACGGGGGGCCTTCGGACCCCTAGATCTTAAAGATGGCTTCTGAGGGTAGGTCTGATGAAATAACCTGAGTAACCGTGGAGCATGAACATCTCTAGCCGGAACCCAAGACCTATCCTCAGGACCAAAACCTTTCCAATGGACCAGGTACTGCAGGGAGTTACCTACCCATCTGGAATTCACCACCTTTTCCACCTCAAATTCCAGATTCCCCTCCACAATAGATGGAGAAGGAGGGTCAGAAAGAGGCAAAACAGGCTCAACATAGCGCTTCAGAAGACTCTTATGGAAGGTGTTATGGACCCGCCACCCTGCTGGAAGTGTAATCTTGAAGGAAACCGGGTTAACAATATGAGTAACAACAAACGGACCCACAAACCTGGGCGCAAACTTCAAAGAGGGGACCTTCAATTTAAGGTTTTTTGTTGATAACCACACTTTATCCCCCACCACAAACGTATCAGATTTAGTGCGCCTTCTTTCAGTTTGTTGGACCATAGAATTTTGTGCCCTCTGAATATTCTCCCGAACTTGTGACCAGAGCGAGCGCAACTTGGATGTAATGGCTTCCGCTCGAGGAATATTAGAGACAGGCACAGATGAAAAAGAGAAACGTGGATGAAAACCATAATTGCAGAAAAACGGAGATACCTGTGTGGACGAACTACAGTGGTTATTAATAGCAAATTCTGCCAACGGAAGGAATTTCACCCACTGGTCCTGACTGTCCGAGACAAAGAGTCGCAGATATTGAATCATCTCCTGATTCATTCTCTCGGACTGACCATTAGACTCAGGATGAAACGCTGAGGAGAACGACAGATTAACTTCCAGTCTAGAACAAAATGCTCGCCAAAATTTGGAAACAAATTGTACGCCCCTATCAGACACAATATCATCTGGTATACCATGGAGGCGTACAATGTTCTGTATAAACAAATCAGCCAATTCTTCAGCTGAAGGTAACTTTTTTAATGGAACAAAGTGTCCCATCTTGGAGAAACGGTCCACTACCACCCAAATCACTGTATAGCCTTGAGATGCTGGCAGATCAGTGACAAAATCCATTGACACTTTAGACCATGGCCTGGTGGGAACTGGAAGCGGAAGAAGAGGCCCCTCAGGACGTCTCCTGGGAGTCTTTCCTCGCGCACAGACCTGACAGGCTTGGACAAATGCGTGCACATCATTAGTCATGTGAGGCCACCAGTAACTTCTCTTTAAGAGATCCAAGGTACTCCGCATTCCCGGATGACCTGCCAATACTGAGCAATGCGTCTCCTCCAACACTCTCAAACGACAAGAAAGAGGAACAAATAATTTGCCTTCCGGAAGGTCTTTGGGTGCAGATTTTTGTCCTGCTAAAATTTGAGAGGAGAGGTGGGAGGAGACAGCTGCCAACACAACACCTGGAGACAAAATATTACTGTCCGTAGTCGCTGGAAGCTCAGGAGTCCCGAAGCTACGGGACAAGGCATCAGCCTTCACATTTTTTGACCCAGGTCGGTAGGTGACCACAAAATTAAAGCGAGAGAAAAACAAGGCCCACCTAGCCTGACGTGAGTTCAAACGCTTAGCAGTATCCAAATATACTAAGTTCTTATGATCTGTGAGCACAGTTATCGGATGAAGAGCTCCTTCCAAAAAGTGTCGCCAGACTTCAAATGCCCACTTAATGGCAAGGAGCTCTCGATTACCAATATCATAATTCCTCTCACAAGAGGAAAACTTTCTAGAGAAATATGCACAGGGCCTAAGTCTGGTGAGAGTGGAGGACCCCTGAGACAACACTGCACCTACTCCTACCTCGGAGGCATCAACCTCCACAACAAACGGTAGAGAGAGGTCAGGTTGAACCAAAACTGGGGCTGACGAGAATGCCGCTTTTAAAGTTTCAAACGCTGAGCAAGCGGCAGGGGACCAGTTGTTTGGATCAGCACCCTTACGGGTTAGATCCGTGAGGGGTTTGGCGATCACAGAAAAGTTCTTTATAAAGTTCCGATAATAGTTAGCGAAACCTAAAAATCGTTGTAGGGCCTTAAGATTGGTAGGCCGAACCCAGTCCGTGAGCGCCTGAACCTTACTCGGATCCATCTGTACATCAGAGGGAGTCACAACATAACCTAAGAAGGAAACCTTCTGGACGCAAAAAACACACTTTTCCAGCTTAGCGAAGAGGTGGTTTTTGCGCAACCTGGTAAGTACTTGGCGGAGATGTTGCTGGTGAGAAACCATATCAGGAGAAAAAATCAAAATATCGTCTAGATACACCACCATAAACACACCGATGTAATCATGAAAAATGGAGTTCATAAAGCCTTGAAAAACCGCTGGGGCATTACTCAAACCAAAGGGCATAACCAGGTATTCAAAGTGCCCCAAAGGTGTATTAAATGCGGTTTTCCACTCATCCCCTTCTCGGACCCGAATCAGGTTATAAGCCCCTCTGAGATCTAATTTAGAGAAAACTTGGGCCCCAGAAACCTGATTTAAGAGATCCGGGATCAAGGGGAGGGGACCTGAGTTTTTTACCGTTATCTTATTTAATTCTCGATAGTCAATACACGGCCGTAAACCACCATCTTTTTTCTCAACAAAAAAGAACCCGGCCCCAGTGGGCGACTCAGAGGGACGAATATGTCCGATTGCCAAACTCTCATCAATATAACTCTTCAGTGCCTCCCGTTCTGGTACCGACAAGTTATATATACGACCCTTTGGCAATCTAGCATCAGGAAGAAGGTCAATTTTACAATCAAACTCCCTGTGAGGAGGAAGGACTTGGGACAAGGGTTTTGAAAACACATCTGAGTAGTCCGAGAGAAAACCTGGAAGACCCTGATCTTCCGTCACTACTGTACATAGTGAAACTCTGGTCAGGTGCTCCTTACAGAGAGGACCCCAATGAACCAGCTCCAGAGTTTCCCAATTAATTACCGGATTATGGATCCGGAGCCAGGGTAGACCAAGAATGACATTTTCAGACAGGTTTTCCATAACTAGAAAAGAACACCATTCTTCATGCATAGCTCCTACCATAAGCTTTATCTGCGGGGTTCGGAATTTGATCAACCCTGCCTGTAGAGGGGTCAAATCCGCACCCGACATCTGGATAGGAGTGGACAATGGAATCAATGACATGCAAAACTGAGAGACAAAATTATAATCGATTAAATTAGTCGCAGCACCTGAATCCAAAAAGGCGCGACCAGTGCAGGAAACAGACTGAAACTTAACCGTACAAGGTAAATACATTCTAGACACAATAGGGAGTACCTGAGCTCCTAAGCAGTCCCCCCGACTACTGCTTAGGAGCGGAAGTTTTCCTGCTGCTGCCTTTTGGAACAGGTGTTGATCTGATGATCAGGACTTCCACAGTAGAAACAAAGATGGCGTCTTATTCGATGTTGCTTCCGCTGTGCAGGAGAGTCAGGTGGGAGAGAAAAAGCCCAATTTTGCGGATCCCCACGCAACAGGGAAATTACCACGCCCACCCTTTGAATCTCTGTGCCCGATGAACGAGGGCGTAAAGAAAAGTAAAGTTTACAGCCCTCCCGAAATGAAAAAAATTTCTTACGGTCACCAAAAAACACGTCAGGGAGAGGAACCTTAGGTTCAGGCGTGGGTGGCAGTGGATCCTGCGGTGATGTCTGCCGTGGAACCTGCATAGATTCCTGAATTTGGAGACGGGAAGCTAGATCCTGAACAAGCTGAGTTAGGGTCTGGACCTGAGCGACCACAGCTGACAAAGGCTCCATGGAAGGAGAGAATGTAGCAGGTCGGATACAGGATGCAGACCTATGTGTGGCCAGTGTTTCTGTTAGGATTGGTACACAAAAGACAGGGGATAGTGTGCCCTGAGCTTGCCCCAACCTCTGTCCCTTCCTATAGCCCCCCCACGCTAAACCGTGGGGCGACTACTTGAAGACTCGAAATATTCTGGGTAAGTGTGGGAAGGGGAACACAAACAGACTGACAAACATAAAACATAAAAGAATCGTAAACAAGCCGGAGTCACAACTAGAGGGTACGTCAAAAGCAGAATCAGTAAGCAAGAGTCAAAGTCCAAAACTAGCCGAGTTAGCAACAATATAGATACAGATACAGAGCAATACAAACTAGCAGCAACCAGGTGGAGAAAGGGATTTTCAAACACTGGCACTGGTGACTAGTGAAGCTGCAATTTATGCAGCCAGAACTCCACCTCCAGAACCTGATAGGTGCTGGACAGCATCTGGGAATTAACCCCTCATGGTGCAGAAACAACCAAGCACCAAGCAGAGGTTCAAAGTCCCAGCCACTCCTAGACAGCGCGAGATCTTAGCAGCCGCTGCCCAGGACGAGAGGTGGAGTTTGCGCGGATACGCGCCGGGGTTCGGAGAACGCTGCTGGTACCACCAGAAGAACCAGAAGTCCCAGCAATCTCCCTAGCGAACCTGACAGGATGCCCCCTGTCTATGGTAATAGTAGAACCTTCTCTCCTGTAGGTGTAGAGGATGCCCCCTGTCTATGGTGATAGTAGAACCTTCTCTCCTGTAGGTGTAGAGGATGCCCCCTGTCTATGGCGATGGTAGAACCACCTCTCCTCTAGGTGTAGAGGAGCCCCCTGTCTATGGCGATGGTAGAACCGCCTCTCCTCTAGGTGTAGAGGATGCCCCCTGTCTATGGTGATAGTAGAACCTTCTCTCCTGTAGGTGTAGAGGATGCCCCCTGTCTATGGTGATGGTAGAACTGCCTCTCATCAAGGTGTAGAGGAGCCCCCTGTCTATGTCGATGGTAGAACCTTCTCTCTTGTAGGCGTAGACCATGCCCTCTTGTCCTGGCCACAGGCCTAGGTATAAAAAGATCCTTGGAGAGATCCTTGTTCTGCCTATTCGGGTATTTGTACATTGTAATGAGGTCTCCTCTCAGTCGTCTTTTAAACCCAACTTTTGTAATCTGTCATATGAGTACATTTGGACTTGGTTATACATTATAGTTCAGTTGTACCATGCTGTAAACAAAGGTGAATGGCGGATGGAAAGCTTTTGGATTCCAATTTGTAATAATAGTACTGCAATTGTAGGGGCCGGTAGGATTAGTCTGTCCGTTGTGACATAGAATCAAGCAGAAGCTACTTTTCGGTAAAAAAGATCACTAATTACACGGCTAGGGCTGCTCAATGTTATATAAAGACGCTTTATCGCTTTTACCCAGTGCGGAAACTAGATCTGTCATGTCACTCTGACACCAGGGACTTGCTTCTTACCATTAATAAGGGCATTGTAGGGAGCATGGGAAAATAAGTATTAAGATCGAAGAAGTCAAGTAGTAGATTTCATTAATGCTATAAACACAAGCTCCGCAGTATGTAGTGAGAGTTGTATCTGACTTATAGCAAATTAACTTGAGAATAGCGCAGCAGGGGCTTTCATTTTCTGTTACCTCTATGTCCCTTTCTAGCTAAGAGTCATTTATCTTGGAGGTAAACGTGTGTACAGGGTAACAGTGTGTCTTCAGGGACATTGAATGAAGGAGCCACACATAGAGGGTTGTGCCTGGCATCCAGCTGTGCTGGAAACCACAGCTGGTCCCATTTACTGGACTGAAGGTATATTGCAGCTCTCTGTGTAGCAGGTTGTGGATATGTTGATGTGAACCATAGAAGGGTGTTGTCGTAATGTCTTTCCTTGATGACCATTACATAAGTATGTTAGATCTGTGTGGCTGCCAGAGTTTATTTATCTTGTATTTATTCCATAAATGTATCATAAAATCATCTTTTATTCCTAGGATTGCTAGATGTCTCAGAGGTGAGAATCCCACCAATCACAAAGTACGAGAGATATTCCATTCCATTGTGTGATGCAAAGAACCGTTAGACGGGCAACTGGAACTGGGATTTATACAGTGCTCAAATTCCCAGATTCATTACTGGTGACCATTAGCTACTAGACCAGCACTTCAAGAAGGTGACCACATTTGTCTCTACACAAGAGTAGAAGTGGGGCTTGTTGCTTGACAGCCTCCCTCATTTAAAGTCTACAGAGACTAATGATTAGTGAGTCCAGCTTTCATTAGTTCTATATCTTTTCCCTTCCTTGTATCTGCCCAATCACCCCTATCTGTTTCAGCAATTATTATGAGCACACCCTTTGACACATATCCTATTGAGGTCAGCAAACACAGTCCCCTACAGGTTACCAAGACGGAGGAGGCAGTGTGGCATCAACCTTTTCGCTCCTGGTTATTTCTGCTCTTTTACACAGTAGGTCCTTATCTGTATGTTATCATAAGGGTTATACAGATATTTTTTTCAACGTCCATGGTGTGTTGGCAAAACATAGCTTTTGACAAAATGGGGCACATTTACTTACCCGTCCCTGTGCATTCCCCGAGGTGCGCTGTCTGACGAGAATGCACAGCACGTAAATCAGCGGAATATCCGACAATAGTGTGTTCCGCTGACCCTTAGTAAATGCGCCCCAATGTGTGTACTACAAGGAATTTCAAAATACATTTTGGCATGGTTTTCTGGTTTGCAGAAGAATTCTGAAATCATAGAAGTAGCCAGAAGTCTTGGTAGTGCTCAGGCAACCACTTGTGAACAATTTTGGTAGCATCTCGTTGTCCATTCCATGGGCCTAGTGAAGACAGTCAGTATGTCTGAGTGCACTTTGTCTCCAGAGATGGATGAATACCACAATTAAATGAGAGTCTCTTCAAGGGGTATCAGTGGACCTAGAGAATACTAAAAAAAACCTTTATCATAATGCTGCTGCAAATAACTGGTGTACATCTAAATATGGTGGTTGAGTGTCAGAGATTTAAAGTCTGATAAGCAACACCCATCCAGTCGTGGAAGCTCACAATATGATGCTTTGGATAAGTTAAACCTTTGTCTCAATGGCAGATGATGCCCCATAGATACCACGACAAGTAGTTGAAATGGTTTAGTTTGTCCATTTATGGGAGAACATCAATGACAGAAGCCTATATGAACTGTGCTGCGTCCAAAGCACTGCCACCCTTGGCTGATATCCGATGATCATACCTTATTAAATCTTTTCCTCTTGACTCAACTGTTGATATATGTGCATTTTGCTGACATCCTACCTTGTAACTCATGCAATTTGCATATGACATGTGGATTTGCTCATTGGCTCCGAGTGCCTGACATGGACCCTGTATTTATATATATATTTATAAAAATATATATAATCTTCTGTTGATTCATCCGTATAAAGAAATTCAGATCCCATTGTCCCGCAACCTTTTACTCGACAGGATTATTGATTGATAGCTCAGGCCTGTATTATAATTTGTATGTTTTCCACCACTCGGAGGCATATTAGTCGGCTCTCCGGATTTCTCCAGCACAGATATACCAAAGGAAGTTGATAGAAAAGGCTTGTTTTGATTAAACAGAATAGTATGTGAAAGGATGTAATTTCATACCGGTATGCCACATTTAATGGGAAAAAAAAAGTCTGCTATATAAAGAGATTGTATCCTGCTGAAAAGGAAGGTCTGCCCACTTACAAGACCTCTTGCACAAATCAGTATGAGGCAACCTTTTATACAATGAGAAGCACATTCTGGCCAACCTGCTAATTTGAATAATGTGTAGTTTCACCTTTCTGACTACTGACTTGTAAGTGCCACGTACCGGAATAGGAAGAAAACGTCCCCACTCATTCCACCATCATTAACTTAGCAAAATGTTGTGTTTTATTTATCTGCAGATTGCAAATCTTGTGCTTTTGTTGCCTGCTGATTTTGATTTTTTTTTGTTTTGCTCAGGGTTTCAGGAAATTCTAGAAATTTTGGATGCACGTTTCATCCTTTAGAGAGAAAGGTTCCATTCTGCCCGCTGGTGCAACTAAGCTCAAATTATGCAAGCTGGCTAGCACTGATCGATTTGACACAGTTTAAGGGCTTGATGATTAAAGTACGGGGGATGGGCACAGCTTTGTCGAAACTCACGGGACGCTATACTGCAGAATCTCACCTTAAGTGTATTTTATTGGATGAGATTGTCTTACAGCAATTTCTTTTCCTGCAGAATGTTAAAGAAAACACGTCCTGTAATAAGATCTCATTCTAGTGCAAGTGTTTGCTGAGTGGAGAGGAGGTTATTGTTGATTTAGGCTCGGCAAGGATTGTTTTATTTTTATGCTGGTGTTAACATAGTGGCAGTAGGCTTTTACTGTCAGCTATTAATGATTTGTAAATGAATGTCTTTGTTTATGTGGGAAATTTATTATACAGTCATTTAATTTGTAGAATGGAGACCTGCCTTGGCAGCCATCACAACACACAAATGCAAAATGCCAACGCGTCTTGTAAGAGTTTATTTTCCTGTTAGCACATATTACCATATTGATGGGTTATGAATATTTAGTGGGAACTCGATTGCCCTCAAATTCCTAAAGCCATTCTCACGATTGGAGGTCAGGGGAGGACTGGTATAAGAGGGCAGGGTGACAATTATGTTATGGGGCACAGAGATATTGTAGACATATACCACTATGAGGGTGGGGCTTCTACTACATATATATATATATATATATATATATATATATATGTGTGTGTGTATATGTAGTATGTATACAAAATATCTACTACAGATATTTTAAATAAGGAACCTGTGTCGTTGAGTCTCAGATATGAGAGGCACATTATTACTAGAGGTATGGGCACTTTATCACTAAAGGTATAGGCACATTATTACTAACATTTTAGGCATATGAGTAAAGGTATAGGCACATGAGAAGAGGTAGAGGCACATTATTACTAAAAGTATAGGCACATGAGTAGAGGTATAGGCATATTGTTACTAGAGGGATAGGAAGATGAATTGCGGTATAGGCACATTATTACTAACATTTTAGGCATATGAGTAGAGGTATAGGCACATGAGAAGAGGTAGAGGCACATTATTACTAAAAGTATAGGCACATGAGTAGAGGTATAGGCACATATGTAGAGTTACAGGCACATGAGTAGAGGTATAGGCACATTGCTAGAGGTATAGGCACATCGCTATTAGAACTATAGGGGCATGAGTGGAGATATAAGCACATTATTACTAGAGGTATAGACACATCACTAGAGGTATAGGCATATTGTTACTAGAGGGATAGGAAGATGAATTGCGGTATATGCACATTATTACTAGCACATCACTAGAGGTATAGGCACATTAAGGCCTGGTGCCAGCACTGGGCATACCTGGGCAAGTGCTGGAGCCCAGAGCTGCTTGGGTGGCCCACATAAGGCTGTACATAAGGAAACCATGGGGTTATGGAAGCTGTATCTAATGAATCCATAGGACGTGAGGGGGAAGGGCTTATATAAAATAACCATGAGGGGACTGTTTGGTCTGATAAACGAGGGAATATTTTAGGACAGGAGACTGTTTTAGTTTCTGAATTTTGAATGCTGCCACGTAAGTTCAATTCAAAGGGGCCCAATGAGTCTCTCTCGCCCAGGGGCCTTCTAAAACCTTGAGCCAACCTTAGTCACATTACCACTATAGGTATAGGCACATTACCACTATAGGTATAGGCACATTACCACTACAGGTATAAAAACATCACTAAAAGTATAGGCACATTATTACTATAGGTATAGGCACATTACCACTATAGGTATAGGCACATTACCACTACAGGTATAAACACATCACTAAAAGTATAGGCACATTATTACTAGAGGTATGGGCACATTATTACTAGAGGTATAAGCACATTATTACTAGAGTTATAGACATATGACTACAGTTATGGGCACATTATTACTAGAGTTATAGGAACATTATTACTAGAGGTATAAGCACATCCCTGTGTTATACGTGTCTGCTTTAAATAAAAAATGAGCAAGGATGACAGGGAAGAAGAAATATAGTCCCAGCTGAGAGCATCCTCTTTCTTTTCCATTCCTAAGTTATGGCACAATAGGGCACTAACATTGATTTTCCTGATTTTGGCTTTCTACTAATGTGTGTTAATGGATAGTGGCAACAAGCAGGGGGTCTAACTCAACCGGGCTTGACATTTGTAAAAATAAAGTAAATTACATTCAAAAAAGATTTGTACACATTGATGTTATGGCTATTGTATACAACATAACCCCAAACATCTATTATTGATTCAGTTCCAAAAGGACAACAAATGCTTAGAGTAAAATGAGGATTGGAAGAGTTCTGATTGGTTGACGACAAGAATATGTTTGTAGATTACTCTAATTATGTTATCAAAAATGCCAAAGAGTAGTGACGGAAAACAATGCAAGCATAAATAGAAAATAAAGTATACGGCATACCCCTGGGCTGCAACACCTTTTCTTGCTAAATCCATGCAGTTCACCAGGTCTGGTAACAAGGTTGTAAAATTTGCCAGATAGAAAGTAGCTTTAGAACCTTCAAGATCCTTCTATGTGCTTCTCACTCCACCCAACATTATACTCAATAAAAAGTAATGACTTGGATGACAGAGGATCAAAAAACCACATAGACCATTGTAAATATTTATTATACTCACAAGATAAACATGTAGTATGAAAGGCACCTTGAATAAAACATACTCACAACCAACCCCACAAATGGCTTCTATGCATGTCATCAAAGCCTAAAAGATTACTGAACTCCCCAACTATGCTTATAATTTAAGGGCCTTCTTTGGTATGAAAAATTGGAAAAAAAACTTTTGCTAAGAGCAGGAAGGTTTGAAAAAAAAAACCCTTTCCTATTCAGCCCCAGTGCGTCACTTTGTCCACCTACCTGCATTGATAAGAAAATGTACTGTACACACACACAAGCACAGTAGCCCACCACTAGGATATTGGCTCCACTGGTTACGTGCATGGATGGCATGTGAGACTTGCCTGCCTCTAGAACTCTGTTGGTCAGAGAACAATAACTCTCGGACACCCCTTTGACTGTTTTAAAATATTTAAAAAATATTCAGATCCAGTAGTTTATTGGTTTTGTGCCTAAGTGTTTTAATTCATTGAAAGCCAGTGATGCTTACTCCCTAATTCCGTTGCCGTAATGATATCTGACTTACTACTGTCACCCTTCGTGTTTTTGTAGCAGTAACCAATTTCCTTAATTATGTGTCAGGTTCACTTTGCATTTTGACAGATCCCTTACATCTACTTCTTAGCCCTTATTGTGTGCAATCTAGCCAATCAGGCATGTAGATATTCCTGGCTCTCTATGTGTTGCTTTGTCTCGCACCTTCGCAGCTGTCACTCTGTCCTTTGCTGACTCTACACAAGCCTAATTCAAGTGTCTCAAGTTAACAACTGGATGTGCCAATAAATGTGCTCTGTGTGAAGAAAGAGGTTTAACTTTTTGTAAACACGTTAAATTGAGGAATAAGGAAATTAAAGGGGACCTTTCACTGCTTTACTGACTTTATTACAATATTTGTAATGTGTTTTCTTTTATTCAGCTACATTATGACTAGATTCTAGAACTACAATTTTTTAAAATAGACATTTAATATTTGTTATGTTCCACATAATAGGGGAGATTTATCATACGCTGACATTCCTGCTCCGGTGTATGACAAAGTCTCTGGAGCCACTGGATATATCAAGAAGCTCCAGCTTTTTGAGGTATCTGGCAGCCGAGCTGCCCAGCGTGTATTTCTATACCAGGTCCAACCTGGCATAGAAGTGCATAATTAATTATCGACCCTCCAGCTTGCATGCCCTGCGCCGGGCCACTCCACCGCTGCCCACAACCTCTTCACACCATCGCTTTGTGGTTCCCTAGCAATTGTGATTATTTCAGGACATCTTAATTTCTGACAAAGAAGCCCTGATAAATGTCCCCCAATGTCTTCATCTGTGAGCCCGTTTTGTGGAATACACCACATGAAAAAGTTGCAAATCTGGTCGCAAGCCATGGGTTTTTTGACTTCTTGTCCCTATGCTCACTTTTTAAAAAGTGGGCAAAGTGGGCCCAGATTTCAATTCTGGCACACAAGTTCTGCGACAGAATTACTAAGAGGAAACTCTTGGTAATTCCGGGGTCTTACACACCAGGAGCATGATGATTACAACTGGCGCAAAATGCTTCATTATTAGTACATGGACCCAATTTGTTTGCCTTCTTTGACAAGAGTGGGGGAAGTGAGGGAAAATCCAAGGACTGTAGATTATGATGTCACAAAAGTCTCTTGAAAAAAATCTACAAATCGTCCAAAAACAACTAAAAGATGTATAATCTAAGACTCAAAACAAACTCTGCTCCTATTTTGGACTATCATAAAATTTAGGATTATGTTTTAGGATAGCCCAAGATACATAGCCCAAGTACTGTGCAAGGACGCTATATGATAGGTTATGTAATGTATTTCTACTTGACAATAAAGCTGATAATCCCCATATTAAGATTCCTTTAAGTAGCACTTGTTCTGTGGTCAACCCAATAACTATTCCCAGTATGTAAAATTCATGTATCCACTCAGTAACTCTTGTAGTCCTTAGTAATCCCGGACACCGGTATACACTTTGTGCCCAACGAAAAGTCTCCGGCTCATGAATCTGACTTGCATGTAACAAAGCATTCAGTTACCGGAGTGATTTACGCAGAGATAAAACCACCGGGCAGCCGCTGCCTCACACATGTAATCATTTAGTTTGACATTTTCCTGTAATGGTGAAATTAACTGATATCCATCATGAAATGAGTTGTTTGCCAGATATTAAAGATAAGGCAAAGCTTGATATATTATTTGTTTGACCACATCTGAGTTCTGTGCTGCTTATTAAAAACTCTTTGATCTAAGAGCTTTGCAGCGTGTGCCGTATTGTAGAAGCTTCTGTAAAATTGAAATCCAAATGCTGTACATTACTATGGTGCACAGTGTGAACCTGCATCTCTTGGCTTTACATCAAGTCTGTGGTTTGGGCAAATATGTGGAAATCACTTGTAATTTTCTGCCTTTATCTTTCATTGTAACGGTCTCTCGCTGACTTCTTTGTAACAGAAACTTCATGTTGGGAATGTCTGAACCCATGCAGGCTAAAATAGTCAGTTTAAGCGTTTTACCCCCAATCATGAGTATACATTGTGGAATATTACAGCCGCAAACAAATTCACCTTTAATAATGTATAACTATGGCTGTGGAATTAAGAGAGCGCACTAAACTCAAAGAAGTGCTATTAAAGTTGGCCACAAATGTAACAATATGAATTGAGAGTCTTTCGACACCAAACTCCACATTGTTGGGTCCCAGTGTGATTCTGATTCTGTTCCCTATTTTTACTCTAGGTGCTTGGTCATTTTGTAGGAGGACAGTACATCCAGAGAAGCTATATTTTTGGACAACTATTTTTTTAGTGGTTACCTATGAGTGTGGTGTATCTTTCACATTACTATACGTCTATGCTGTCTTTTTTAGAAACACATTCAGAAAGCCCAGTACGATTGCTGCATTCTTCACAATATAAAATTTCCCTGAGGGAGCAATTTCAAGAATGTCAAAGTGGCACTACTTTCATTGGTACACATGGCACCAGACATATTTCAAATGTCTAAGAGTTCTAGGATAAAACGTCTTTCTGTGACAATTCAAAGCTGCCATATTAAAATAACAGGATTGTCTCTGTGAAGCGCAGCAGAAACTGCACTGAATTATCCTTTGGGGTACCTGAATCTTCTTAAAGGCATCAAACAACCTACAAAAAAGTATATGTCTTAGCTCTTCTCCACAAGAAAGAAAATGTACTCTATAAATGAAATCTACCATCAAAATCCATCATAATAACCCAGGGACACTTACTCATAGATCCAGGCACTGTGACCGCGGTAATCATCTTCCATTTGTTATCCATGGCCTCCTTCCTACTAAAAGCAACTTTTCAAATTATGCTAATGAGATTGTAGGGCTACTGTGGCGGTTCTCAGAGCCCCTCAGTGCTGTAGACTCAAAGGCTGTTACACTCTCTCACCTCTCCCTCTGCCCGATGTAATCTCATTGCAGCACAGGATGTTTCAGCACAGAGCGAGAGGGGAAGTGCTTCTGCACACTGTCACAGCCTGTGAATCTGCAGCACGTAGGGGCTCTGGTAACCGCCCAAGTAGCCTGTTAGGCTCATTAGCATAAGTTTAAAAGTTGTTTTTACAAGAAAGGGGGCCATGGATAACAAATATAAGATTAACACAGTCATGGTGCCTGGATGTATGAGTAATTTTCCCTGATTTATCTGGCATGATTTTGATGGTAGATTTCTTTTAAGAAGTTACCCTACTAGTCATTTATTTTCTGTATCATGAAAGGTTTTCAGAAATGTTTCCAGGCTCTTCATTTAGTTGAAAGTTTCCTTGAAAGGTTGCTTCCTGTACAGTAGATGGAAATAGAGAGATGTTTTTCTTCCTTGTGGAGGAGAGCTAATTTATAAATTTTTACTTTTGAATCATCCATGGACATTGTTACTGCCAGCTATACATTATATTGGGGCGGGGGGAGTCTATCACTTCCCCCAAGCATTCTTAATGGTTGGTAGCATGTGAAATTCCCATTTTAATCATTATGCTAATGAGGCAGTTGGTGTACCAAGGTCAAGTCCTCAGCACAACGAGCACTGTTATTCCCACCCGGACCACTCTCCTCTCCATCAGATAAGCAGGAGATTTGTCTTGTGAGAAGCATAGGAAGAGTCAATAGCAGGATATAATGTATATGATGTGGATCTTCTAGGTGTTGCTGGTGGGACAATACTTCCAGGACCACCAGGAACAGTCTCTGGGAGTCTGAGAAGTATTATGGTCATTAATATTGTCTTATACTTATTATTAAACTGGTTTTGCTGTAAATGTCTGATCGTTAGGGTGGTCTCCCCCATGGTTGTCAGAATGGAGGAACGCTGTCCTGTGGATGGGGGATAAATGTCATTAATATCTTGTCTATGTCAGGTTCTTTCTTATTCCTACTTTCTGGTCTGCTCATTTTTGTATATCTGAGGCATGCAAACTTAAAATAGACCTTCACAGTGCTGTGAAGAATCCCACGCTTATCATGCATGGGTTTCTCACATTTGTATCCTCATTTCCTTTCTTATTGAAATGGAGTAAGACATTCACAGACCAAATCATTTTCTCTCTTTCCTCTAAATATTTGAGTCCTTTCTACTTATCTGATCCTTGTGCGTTTTATCATTACATGCTCATTCTCCACATCACATCAGCAGCAGATCTGCTTTATCATGCTTTTCCTTACGTGGCTGCACATCCTTTGTATGCAACGCTTTGCCTCTCCTTTCATCCTGGTCTTTGTCTCTGCTGCATGGAAATTGATCCCTCATAAAGCACAATATCAAATTCAGCAACCGGCAAAGGGATAACATTTCAAAGGTACGGTGCAGGCTGGAGAGAGGGCTGCAGGATGAGAAAGTTGTCTTGCTGACTTAAACATGGATGTTTAGCTAAAATATGAAAGCTGACGACACGCTGTTAAATCCCATTGTTCATCCCATCTAAAGAATTTCACATTGTGGATAACCTCCAGACCTCTGACTGTATGCAAAGCAGGAGGCTTCAATGCCGCCATTGTGCTGCCAAAGTCTGGGATGAACAAGAGCAAAAGCCCAATCTTACTGGTTGTGTCAGACATTCAAATGGAGTCCGGGAGAGAAAGGCTCTTTGTGACTCAGTTCCGTTAATTAGACCTAAATTACCATCTTTAGTGGGTAAATACAAAAGATAGTAACTGGACCTCTGCAAAGCCACCGAAATTAAGAATTCTGATGTGATGAGAACATGTGCTGAGGAACTGAAACTAAATACTGCTAACACTGCCAAAATGCCAGCACTGGAGGGTTTTTTTTTTCTTTTTGCTAAGTGGTATACTATTTCTTTTTGTCTCAAGAAAAGAGAAAAAAAAGTTTGCTTCTTTTTTTAGAGCGGTGCTGTACGGCAGAACTGAGCCTCTTCATTTTTCATGTAGAGTTACTCTTGCTGCATTTTTTACTTTAATTGCAATCACAAGGGTATTCGCTGTCTGGGAGTGTGTGACAAATGTGCTAGTCTGCTTTATATAAGAACACGCGTGCGGACGGCAGCGTGCGCCGACGCAGTCAGCTCTTTATTCTGCCACATACATTTTCACATGCCTTTATTTGTTTAGGTGAAAACTAAGTGCAACATCCCCCACCGGGGCCTAGCCCTTGAGGTGAGGCCTGGAGACAGCCGGGGCTCGCGGTACCGGAGTGGCTGGCGGTTGCGGCCTAAGCACGCTATTGTCACGGTGCTTGGTACGGGGGAACCGGAGGGCTGTCCTACAGCCTGGCAGGTCTCCAGCAGGGTGGTGTTGGCAAGAAAAGATGAGGGAGCGGCTGCTATAGCGGATCTCCCTGGGGCAACCCCTTAATGTCCCGAGTGTGAGTCTCTGGGTGATGGACAGGGTGCCGGTGATGAGGGTAGTTGTAGTAGCAGGGACCAGACGGAGACAGAAGTTGAAGAAAACAACTTACAGTTCGTTTATTGCAACCGGCAGGAACTGCAGAAAACGTGTCTTTAACAGGTGGAGTACTGGAGAGGTATTTGGAGGGAGCCACAGGATGTATTTCACCAGCCTGGATGTAAGAGCAGGCTGGGAGGCAGCTGTGTCCTTAGAGGAGGCTTCAGCTCGGTCCTGGATCTCTTCAGGTATCACCCTTGAAGGTAGGATGATACCCCTTTTCCTCACTACACTAGCTCTAGTCTTATCTTCCACTTCAGGCAGGGGCTAGGCTCTTCCTGCACTGGTCTGGTATGCTAGAGACTCTGAGCTGCTGCTCAGCTAACTACTCTCTGCTTGCGTCCTGCAGACCCAGAGGGCCTGACTAGGACCGGTCTCTCTCCTGAGAGAGATTTCTCTCTTTCTCCTCAGAGAGATTTCTCTCTTTCTCCTCTAGAACATTCCAGGCTAGGGGGTTTTATTACCTCCCTTTGGTCAGGTGGTGGCTGCTCCTCCAATTACCTCTCAGTGCACAGAGACAGGATGCAACACATATCATTGGATAATAGAAATTACATCACATATTAACATCTGCCTTGCCAGGCAGGATTAACCACTGCAATTTCCCCTTTGATCCTATAAGGACCATGTAGTGCAATGTGGTGTTACCCACAGGTGGGACGTATTCGCAAGCACTACCTCGCCATTGCATCGGCGAGGGTGTTGCATACCCCGGGGGCAATTGAAAGAGCCGCCCTCGGCTCGACTACAGATGTTTTGGGGCACAGAGGGGGCTAAGGGCACTTCTGGGAAGTGCAGGCTGTGTGAGGTGTAGGGACAAACCGCCCATGGTCCTGGAGACAGGCACCTGGGTTGGTGTCGGACTAAGACAAAAAAAACATGTAGCTGTATGACAGTTGGTCGCTGACGCCATTAAACCGAACTGTACAGTAGGAAAGGTGTGGTGTCATGTCCTGTAATCCACTCCTTGCACCAAGGCCTGTATATTTGTTTGATCAACGCTTCTTCCCTGGCGGCAATTATATGGTGTCTATCTGCATACATTGGCATATGCGACACGAGTACCTCCTGACTGGCATCCTTACCCATGTATGGGTGGCATCCAGGTGCTATCGGTGTAACACCCCCGGTCCCCTAAAGACCCGCAGTTTACGGACTACCCCCACGTGCAAACCTCAGTTTGAGGGATCAGGTAGCGGTCAGTGTTTTACACAAAAAGACGGTCCGACACAGCCACACTACAACCTGAAAAGCCTATAAAAGGGTTAATGCAAACTACTGGCATATATGACAGTGTGCAACAGGTTAGCAAAATCACATTGGCTTAGCAGCCCAATGGGTACACGTCTTATAACATAACGTTACAGAGGTAGATAGGCTACTCAGGGTAGCAAGATAGCAAATGTCTCTTTTCCTGCAAAGAAAAGGCATGGAAGTGCAAGCAGAATGTCCGTACCTAAAAAGGAAGGCATTAAGTGCAATATAGTAGTCAATAGCAATAGCAACTTTTCCCTGGAGTATCTGGCGAAAGTCTCTCAGAAGGTCTCTAGTGACAAAGTCCATCTTCTGGGTACAGCCCTTGATGTGGGGGAAAAGTGCAATGAAGAAGCAAAGGGTCTCCTCTATGTGTAGAGGGACAGAGTCCTTTGAAGAAACTCTCTGCTGTGGCAGAGGAAGGGGTGCTATCATAGCACATGACAGTGTATAATCTCTTGACTGAGATAAATAAGGGTAAGAGTCTCAGGACAGTCTCTGGCTCTTTGGGGAAAATGGAGATAAATACACATATATTTACAATGGACAAAGTACCTGGAGAGGGCTACAGCCCTTCAGGGATTAGTCAGTATCACTGGGTTCGGCAAAGGCAGGATCCAGCTCCTGCAGGGAATCCTGTACATCCTCAGCGGGAGTAGGTACCGGCTGGGGACACCCGGTGGCAGCAGTGGGTACTGCAGGTGCAGCAACATCCTCCGGACCTTCAGGGGAAGGAGCGCTGTCGCCCGGGGTGTCGGCTGTTCCAGCCGGGGGCTCAACTGAGCCAGGGACCACAGAGGGGTCCAGGAAAAAATAAACGGAGTCCAGCGGCCGCGCCGCGGCTCCTTCCAGCTCCGGTTCTTCCGGGGCCGGGTCATCACCCCATTGGTAACCAGCCAGGGGAGATGCGGGCCTAGATGGAACCTCCGGACAAGGTTCGCTAGCTGGGATGTCTTCTCCCACAGAAGAGCCGTGGGACCTGGCAATGCTCCCGGCAGGGGAAACGGTGGGGGTGGCGCCCTGTATCATGCCCGGCCCATGGATGGCAATGGGACCCGTACTCACAATTACTGTGGATGGGGCATTCACGTGGGTCACCGCCCGGGGACTTGCAGCCGAGGAGGAAGAGGTGTTCGGAGACTCCGGCCACTCGTCGTCCTCATACCAGTCGTCCTGCGGGAAGTAGCGGTCCTCGTCGGAATCGGGGATCCGGATCACGCCAGCCGCCCAGGGTCCTCGAGGTCCTTCCTGCAGGGAGAACTCGATGCACTCTCCCGGCTTCAGGTTGTGCAGGCTCTCCGGCAGATCAGGTCTCTTGACGGACCGGCGGGGTATAAATACTTCCCGTCCGGTGTAGTCCTGGGTGGCGAAGCCATAGCCCTTCCGCTTGTCGAAGAACCGGACCATGCCGGTGGTGCGGTTCTTCTCGACCCAAGCTCCAGCTGTAGATCGACCGGCCATGTACCGCTGGGCCTCCTTCTCTCGGCGTCGCTGGTCCGAGACAGCGTCTCGGAGTCGCCGGCGGGCGGCCTCACCTCGGCCTTGAGGCTGCGGAGGTTTCGGTGCTGGGGCTCGTGGCTCCGGTTCAGGTTCGGATCTCCTTGGACGACAGGTAGGTGCCGGAACAGGAGCAGGAACCACCGGAGGGTCAGGAACCACTACAGCGGGGCTAGCAGGCCGCGCAGCAGGAGTAGTAGGCCTCGGAGCAGGTGGAGCGGCCACACTAGGCCCAGGCGTTGGCTCAGCAGGAGTCGGGGCCTCCCCACGTGGCGCCTCCACGTGGACCCGCGGTACCGGGATGGTAGCCGGGATAGGGACGAGGAACCGCCCGGGTGGGATTTGGTACTGCGTCACCGTTTGGTAGCATGTCCTGGTGACGAAGGCCCGAGTCAATCCTCGGTGCAGCCGATGTCCAGCGGAGGGTCTTCGGACGGGCTGCGCAGAGACCACCACCATAGTCTCTAAGACCTCATAAAACTCCGGACGCTCCACAGGAGGGAAAGGCGGAGGACCCCACATGGCGTTGTCCTCTCTGTCCAAAGTCCACTCCAGTTCTGGCGCTTCTCTGAGGCAGGGCAGGAAGTCCGCCTCGAGCCAGTGGGAGGAGTCCGAGTCCTTCCCGCCAAGAGCTGTGGCGGGCTCTAATTTTTCCTGCGCCACAGGAGGCGGGGTTCGCGCGCTTCGCGCGTGGGTGGAGCTTGATGCGTCATCTGGGTTTCCCGCCAGTGAAGGTTTTGGCGGGCTGGAATTATTTGCTGCGCCACAGTTTCTGAGGTAAAAATCTTCGGGCGCGGCAGCGCCGGATGTAGCAGAGCTGGTACAGTTCTTGCCAGGATTAACCTCTGGAGTGCGGGAGCGGCGCTCGACCGCACGTGGCAGCAGTATAACACAGTTCATTCCAGAAACGTACAAGTCCTTAGGCCTAAACCCGGAAGGCAGCAGGGTTAGGCAGCACAGTCTTTTAATAAAGGAAAGTCTTTAATGCCGTAATAAGGCACAGAAGTCTATATCCTGTTCGTGACGCCACTTGCAACATCCCCCACCGGGGCCTAGCCCTTGAGGTGAGGCCTAGAGACAGTCGGGGCCCACGGTACCGGAGTGGCTGGCGGTTGCGGCCTGAGCACGCTATTGTCACGGTGCTTGGTACGGGGGAACCGGAGGGCTGTCCTACAGCCTGGCAGGTCTCCAGCAGGGTGGTGTTGGCAAGAAAAGATGAGGGAGCGGCTGCTATAGCGGATCTCCCTGGGGCAACCCCTTAATGTCCCGAGTGTGAGTCTCTGGGTGATGGGCAGGGTGCCGGTGATGAGGGTAGTTGTAGTAGCAGGGACCAGACGGAGACAGAAGTTGAAGAAAACAACTTACAGTTCGTTTATTGCAACCGGCAGGAACTGCAGAAAACGTGTCTTTAACAGGTGGAGTACTGGAGAGGTATTTGGAGGGAGCCACAGGATGTATTTCACCAGCCTGGATGTAAGAGCAGGCTGGGAGGCAGCTGTGTCCTTAGAGGAGGCTTCAGCTCGGTCCTGGATCTCTTCAGGTATCACCCTTGAAGGTAGGATGATACCCCTTTTCCTCACTACACTAGCTCTAGTCTTATCTTCCACTTCAGGCAGGGGCTAGGCTCTTCCTGCACTGGTCTGGTATGCTAGAGACTCTGAGCTGCTGCTCAGCTAACTACTCTCTGCTTGCGTCCTGCAGACCCAGAGGGCCTGACTAGGACCGGTCTCTCTCCTGAGAGAGATTTCTCTCTTTCTCCTCAGAGAGATTTCTCTCTTTCTCCTCTAGAACATTCCAGGCTAGGGGGTTTTATTACCTCCCTTTGGTCAGGTGGTGGCTGCTCCTCCAATTACCTCTCAGTGCACAGAGACAGGATGCAACACATATCATTGGATAATAGAAATTACATCACATATTAACATCTGCCTTGCCAGGCAGGATTAACCACTGCAATTTCCCCTTTGATCCTATAAGGACCATGTAGTGCAATGTGGTGTTACCTACAGGTGGGACGTATTCGCAAGCACTACCTCGCCATTGCATCGGCGAGGGTGTTGCATAAGAAATGTAAGTTCTGTTTTGTAGACAGTAGGGAAAAAATGCAATAGTGGGAACAGGAGGGCAGAAATGCTGCAGTACTCTTGAAGACTCCATGCCAAGGCCATTACATGGAACCTGTATCAGGTTTTGACCTTTTTCTATCTGATGATAGGTTCCTATAGCTTACAACACCCAGAAACCAAACATATACCGTGCTGTTGAGTACAAAATAAAGTTTGACATTGTACCTTGCTCATTGTCAAAGAAGAAGGGTGGCCCACAAAGCATCCGAGTCATCAAGAAGGGGGGCGCATTGTGCACCAGCGTATGATGAAAACTCCACCAATGTATCTGGCAAGCGGCTGCGCTGGAAGACAACTCTACACCAAACTATGCTTGGCATAGACATGCGCTATAAACCTTTGTCGGAAGAGGTGGCAGAGCCCTCTTTACACCAGGGGTGTAAGGGGGAAATAGCAAGGAATTGCAACTATTTCAAGGCTTGTATATAAAAAAACTGGTGTACAAGCCTAGATAGATGTCACCTATCCTGTAAATTCTTCCATACATATCCCTCCTCTCCCCCTTCCTTCAAGTAACATAATTGACTGAGCTGTTCATATCTGCCTCCGGTGCATGTGCATCAGGTAGTGGAGTACACAACTAGGCCTATATGTATAGAGACAGTGAAACCGAGGTTTAGACTCCATTGCTCATTGCACATGCCCTACAATGTATGACTCTATTCACACTTGCTCTAAGGTTTCAGTTTTTCATCATGATGGAGCCATCATACATGTAAAAGGGTTTGTGAGGTAATGAATACTGCTGGAAGCTCAGCTGTCAAAAAGATAATATGCAGTTGTGAACAGAGCTACAAACATACTGGGCAGATTTATCATTAGGCAGGATTATACTACAGTATTTGGAGCTTTTTAGAAGCCTTTTGCTCATCAGTTTTATCAAAGAAGCTTAGACAGTATGAGGTGTGTCTGCAGTGGATGTGTGACTTTTTGGTTAAAAAGTAGCAAATTTATTGCGACAAGTACTCATGTTTTTCCTATTCCGATGAGTGATTGGAGTGGATTTGGGGGTAAATCAGTGTAGTCACACATCTGTCTAGAACATCTGTATTCACTGGATAAATCTGAAGTATAAAGTTGAGTGAGGTGGAAAATTTGGAGCAAATCAGAACAATCAGACAATTGTGAGAGATTCTGAAGACAGAAAACTGAAGTGCAATGATATATTACAGCCCCCCCCCCCCTCACCACCACCACCACCGACAAGTCCATTTATCCGCGCAGCATAAGCACAAGGCCGGCACACTCTCACTTGGAAGTCTCTGCATGCTGGCATTATATATATTACAGCAAAGATGTAATGATTAGAAGCTACAAGTAACAAAACCATCAGTGAGAAGAAGATTATCATGTAATTGCCACACGAATACGAAGCCAAATGAGCTTCAGGAAGTGGGAGCCCGGGGGTCGCATACTCGGCAGCAGGTTAATGAGGCTTTTAATATAAAGAGTTAAATGATGTTTTTGTTTCACGAAATTTAAAGTAACTGTGGATGCATTTTAGTTTTGAAATCCTTATATATATATTTATACTTTCTCCATTCTGTATCTTGGTCAGACTTTGTTATCAGAGCTAAATGTTCAGTCTGTTGTGCTTGTGCGGGTGACATTATTCTTCTGCCAGGGAGACGCCCTTCTGTTATAGTTCCTTGTCATTGACAGAAAGCAGCGATTAGTACTTAGTACGAGACAAGTATGCTTCCTTATAAGAATTTTTTTAGCGTGAGACGTATTATAAGCCAAGTTAATATTGATGAATGAGCCCTTTTGATGTAACGTTTTCATATATCTCTTAATAACCTCACTTAACAGACCTTCTGATGAAGCATTAGTAGAGTCACGCTGCTACATTAAGCCGTGATATCCTCTGAAGCCATCCCGTCTTCCTTATCTCCAACATCTTCAGCGTGCACACATTGGTAGAAGGAATATGTGCGTTTCTGTTGGCCAGCATAGCAAGTAGAACCTCAATTGTTGCCGGAATCTCTTTGGAGGCTGGCTGTCACTTACCACTCGGCTTCCAGCAGGCAATCCAAATTATGGGGTGTGAGTTAATGAAGTAGAACAGCGATTTGTAGCTTTGCTTCCCAAGAGGCTCTGCTGGAGAAACATTCCTTTTACTGCACGACCTCCCATGGTGGTCCAGCTTATTACAATCTCTCCAGGTCATTCTGGCCCGGCTGTTAAACTGCTTATATAGAAGAAGATAGGAAAGCTCTTGTCTATCACACAGTAAAAAAAACTGCCTTCTACAATTTACTGATAAACACATACTTTACAGTCTGGAAAAAGGTGTTTTTTCATGATTTTAATATACTTTCTAAAAGTTTGTAAACTTTTCCAGAAACATAATTTCTTTATAATAATAATTACGCAGCGCTGCACAGAGTTTGTCAAATCGTTCCCTGTTCCCAATGGGGCTCACAATCTAATCATATGGCATTGGCTTACTGCAAACTGTTTATATGTATACTGACCAATTGTAATTTAATATACAGTAAATATTTGACCTATAGCAATAATATAAGCAGATTGAATACATCACTTCTGTTAGGGACTCATTAGGGTTTGCACAGAATCTATGATTCAGGCTATTTTTTAAAACATCATAATTTCAGAAAGGTTTTATTAACAAATGTGATACGCACTTGCTCAGTTCCCTGACATTCTCTGTCATCCTTGCCAGTCTAACTTTATAAAATCCGTAGCGTTCCCTACATGGCTGCAGCAGTCACATGTGTATGTGTAGGAGGTAGCTGGAAAAGGAGCAATGCCACGTGTGGTGTGTACTTATCATGACGGAGAAACAGGAGTAGACAAAGAATCCGCACGCCCCACGTTAAAGGTGCACCAGAAAAAGTTGGTGCACTCTGGCGGAGAAGCGCAGGGGGTGCCAGATTCATCAAGAACATGTACTAGAAATCCTGAATCTGGTGCCTCTCACACTACACAGGTAAACTGCACATAGTACATACTGCACTGGTTTTAGTAAATGTGTCCTAATGGGTTTTGGCTCTGGACATGGGCCTTCATCGGGTTCAGTAAATCAAATAACTAATAAGCTTTTCAAAGATGTCTATGCTATTTGATTTACTTAACCTGATGAAGGCTCCTCTCCACAACTGAAATGTGTCATCACCAAGTAAATAATACCTCCAGACATGTGCATGTGTGGTGTGTCATCATTGTAGGAAGTAAGAAGAGACTGATGAGGACTATTAAAGCCGCAGCACTTGAGCGGCATGTAACCAGAGAAGTTTTTATAGGGTTTCATGCCAAGTCATGCATGTGTAGGACACTACTTCAGTGTATGAAGTAAAGGGAGAACTACTATTACACTAGAGCAGCATGCCATTTAAAGAGAACCTCCCATGCAAATTAAGAAGGTTTTGACTTATGAAATCCTTTATATATATATATCTATATGTTGTCCAGTCTGTATCTTGGTCAGAATTAGACCAACAATTTTTAGCTAAAAGAAGGCTTTCAGTTAGTTAATAGCAGCACAAGGGTTCTGGGTTCAAGTCCCATCCAGTTTGCGTTGTATTTGTCCGGGTGCTCCAGTTTCCACCCACACTCCAAAACACACTGGTGGGTTGATTAGATTGTGAGCCATATGGGGACAGGGACTGATTCGGCAGGGTCTGTGTAGCACTGTGGTATATATTGGCGCTATATAAATAAAGGAATTCTTAATAGGGATCTATTGGAACCTGTCACTAGCTGTATTTGTGAAAATGTGCCGACCCCTTTAAGAAGTAAAGGTAGTGTCCCCTCTCCCCTTTTTACCGATTTTACATATCACAAGAATCTAGAGGATACCCAACAATTTTATAATGTACAAAGTTTTGGTTCTTCTGTCTAAAGCTGTAAAGCAGATATATTCTTATTTGTTTACTCTTTGTTGCCTTTGTAATTATAAGATTTACTTATTAAATGAGTCTTGCTGTGCAGTACTGTATAATCTCCCCCCATGCTGGGTAGTCACACCTTAATTACGGGGTGAACGGCAGCAGTTGTTTCGTCTCTTGTGTTTCTTCTTAGCCCTCCGTGTCCTTACCACTGAAGTGTTTCTGCTGAAAACCGGTTATATAGTGCTTTGTATAGACACATGAACCATCCGTCTTTTCTAATGAATAATTAAATTTCCATATGGCAAGTCCAGCATTGCAGCAGATGCAGCAGTTGCTGAGTGCATCGTTCATTAGACTGGAACAGTATTTCTCTTCTTCAGACCTAACCATTAAAGGAAATCTAACACCAAGCAGTTGTAACAAGGGATGAGCGATTATTTATCCTCTGAGACCCTTCTGCCACCATGCTTTAATATACTAAAATCAGCAAGCATCCTACCTGCTCTCTGACATGGAATAAACAAACATACAAATCATCTTACCAACAGCCCCACCCCTTGTCTGCAGAGAGTCTACTGGATTGGAAGAAAATGAGAGTTTCAATTGGCGAATATATGGCTACTCTGTTTCAAGCAACTTTTAATCTGATACCAGCTCTATATTCCTATACTAAATGAGCAGTAAAAGTCTTAAAAACTCCTTTCCTCCTCCCTCAGGTTTCCAAGAGAACTTTAAAATACAAAATACTATACATCCTCTCAAAGTGCCCGGTTAACGTAAAGAAATAAACCTGATCACACGACCACCTGTTGTCTCAATAGTTAAGCTTTCACTGTTATATGATAGGTCATTAAAGGGGTTGTGTCACTAATAATATTCCTCCCCTATCCACAGAACAGGCTGTGGGCACTCTCAACTGTTGGACCAAACCGCAATCATCAGACAGGAGGATTTCACAAGTTCCCTTAATCTGCTCCGGACTTCATCCATCCTATTAGCAACTGCCATAGTGTGATAGATAATTCTGGAATTTCTTACAGGGCCAAAGCCCAGAAGTCCCCGAGTTGTGGATCAGGTCAAGAGTACTGGCAATCCCCCATTCTGTTGATTATGGGAGTCCAACAACTGAGAACCCTTTATGATTATACATGTATCCCCTATGCTGTGGAGATAAATCTTTTTAATGATACAACCCTTTTAATAGCTGATTTCTATTGCTTAGCACTTCTGATGATCTTATTTCCGGTATGGACAGAAGCGTAAGTAGACTGCTATCTATGTGTTATAGTGGTCCTTCTGGTGCACTTTGGGCACAGCTTTCATTCAACTTAATGAGAGAAGTCCTTGAGCCAGGGCTCCACCCCATGTATGGAGCTG
Source organism: Engystomops pustulosus (assembly GCF_040894005.1). Lineage (NCBI taxonomy): Eukaryota > Metazoa > Chordata > Amphibia > Anura > Leptodactylidae > Engystomops > Engystomops pustulosus. The sequence continues at coordinate 55,452,900 of NC_092415.1, forward strand.
TCTGTAGGGTAGCACCATGGACGTCATGAGTCGCACCTCCACTGATCACCTATTAGTAATCTATCCTATGGTTAGGTCGTTAACAGAATCATCCAGAAGAAAACAACTTAAAAGGCTCCGTAGAGCTTCTAAATTCAGCACCCCTCTAGCAACACAACATGTTGACTCTACCAGCAACCAAGAGAATTGTTAATGTAGCCTAAGGTTATAGCACATCTTACAATTTGAGATTAGAACAAGATACATAGATATAAGATACATAATAGATAGATAGATGATAGATAGAATGAACAGTCTACTCATTTTAAGTTTATTTTGTAAAGTGGATATTTTCTCTGATTATTCGCAGAATTCTGCTCATTTCCATTGTTGTCAGGTATATATTTGCATCAGTTCTCCTACTATAATAAATTATTGAGTGCGGGTTACATGCTGAAGGCAGCCCTAGGGGGCCTCACCACACACATAACCCTCTCTCTCTTATCTCCGAAAGTAAGACAAGGTCTTGAACTTTGAAAGTTTTAAGTTTTGGTTGCTTTTTAATGAATTTGTTAGCAGCTTGTGATTTTATAGTCATTATTAATAAAATGCAATGGGGTAATCTTATTGGCATAGATGTTTATAATTTTACAGATATATATATAAAAATTTCTGTTTCTTTTTAAGTTTAACAGAGATTGCACATACGTTTTACTGAAAGCCACTGTCATAATATAGTGTAGCGGATTATTGTAGTGGTCTTGTCATGTGGCATATCAGGGTTTGGCTATGAGATGCTATGGCATGCAGTTTCTCAGGGACAATACAAGTCTGGGATATTATACACCGCACCGCCTCCAGCACAGAGCTCTAATCCATGGGGCCCTGGATTATCATCTGATTGGAGTTAATATGTTCTCTCTCTGTGTTTGTGTGACTTTCCATCCCGCACTTCAAAAAGAGGCTGAAAGGTTAATTTGGAATTCTAAAGGTGATGACAATCTCTGTGCTGCGCTGCAGAATATGTTGGTGCTATATAAACTAATAAAAGAGAGGGTCAGCTAATAGCTAGAGAAGACTCATCTATATGTTTACTGTCAGAATACCAGCATTTGATAAGAACCAGGAGAGTAACCACAAATGGCGGGGGGGGGGGGGATTTAAGTCTTAACAGGGTTGTCTGGGATTCAAATTTTTTATATATGGCTTGGGGGACATAAAAATAAGAAAACAAACTCCCACTTACTGTACACCTGCCCTTGCTCCTGTTCTCCCGTGGCGGCTGTCACTCCTGTTTGTTGTGTTTGTATACAGAGGCCATTGGCAATTTCACGTCTGCAGCAACTGTTTACATGCGCATATACAGCTACAATCCAACTACTGTACAGAAACTCATGCAGGAGCGTGGCTGTATATGCACATCCCCGCCGGGCTCTGCTTGTAGATATATACAAACACAAGTCGGCAGTAACTTATGCAGCTCTGCAGGAGCAGGGGTAATTTTTATTTTTAGAGAACCCCCTACCATATATAACAAATGTAATAATCCTTCACAACCCCTAAAAGTGCAAGGTGTGCTGGATATGCTATGAGGCTCAACCTGATAGTATATCTGGGCCTGATCTCTGCCACGTCAGGACTATATACTACCACATTACTCTGGTTTTGAAAAGTAGTATTCTCACATTTGACCCTTTTCTAGTGAGTCTTCTGGTTGGCCTTTTAGGAGTATTATAACAATGAATAGATTTAAGAGTCCTAAACGTTTAGCTCTGTGCTGTTCATAGTGGCCAAGAACTGAAACTACAGCCATTACTGGGTCATGAATGTCCGTTCCCTGTATAACTTGTCCTTTCATGATATGTAAGGGAACAGACAAATATTTTGATGCCAATTATGAAACATGCCTAAATAAACAACAGCGTTATTATTTATTTCCATCTGTGACAGCGCACATTTTTTATGCTTTGTATCTGTAATATATGATTGACAATTTAATAAGGGTTGGTTCCACTGGAAACCTTATTTTGCAGACAGATATCATCATAGGAATAAACATTATTATCATACATTACCTTAATATCCAGAGATACAGAGATCATTTCCTCATTTCCTACATCTATTTCTAGTAATAAACGGAGTAAATATTACAAATACTATGTATGTAATACGTATGTGACGTATACGGTCTCTTCTCGCATTGGTCAGTGTATCTAATGACACAGGAAGTGCATCGAGGTGTTCTCCGAATGTACAAATCATATCATGTAGTCATTACTATGTGTATAGCATAGCGGAAAATGCTGACATCCCAGAAACAGAAGATTCCTACACATATACAGTTGCATGAAATATAGGGTTTAATCTGACACTGCCTTAGGCCCAGTAGTGATTTATTATAATGAATATCTTGGATCATAAAGCCCTTAATCCGTCAGGATTTGTGAAGATACAGTAAATGTTGCCCTCAGTCAAATGGTCAGGTTCTGTGACATTGATTTTGTTAATGAATATTGCAATGGTGATAGAATATTGATGGTGAGATATTCCATGGAGGCTGCTGAAGGAATATGGGAAGAAGTCTTTACACTAAGAAGATGCTAGAGACATGGGTAAAGGTTTCGGTGTATTCGTCTAGGTTACATGTTTAGGATTATATACATAGAAATGTAAAAAAATATATATCACAGGTGCAGATGAGCGAATCTTGCAAGATTTTGGAAGATTTGATTTGGGTCCAAACTGATGTTGCTCCAATTGACCTGGAAATTGATATATGACGCCCACCCCCCCTCCTTATTCTAACACCTCTACAGGCAGTCCACGGGTTACGTACAGGATAGGTACTTTAGGTTTGTACTTAAGTTCAATTTGTATGTAAGTCAGAATTGGTTTATGGAACTGGTACTGGAACTGGTGTATGAAGTGGTTTATTTGTAACTGGAATATATTATTACAAACACCTTAGGGCTTATCATTGCAAACAGATAAGCATCCAGAGAGCTTCCCCAGAGGACACAATGGGCAGTAGGGCCCCTCTGTAACTAGGGATTGTCTGTAAGTTGGTATTTCTTTATATAAATGTCTATTTTATTTTATTTTTTCAATTCCCTCAGTTATGAGATGAATGGCAGGTTTGTCCAAAGCAAATCATAAAAGATACTCAATTTGGTGCATGGAAATTCTTGGAACCAATGAATAAATTAGCTCATCTCTAGTCACAGGTTACGTCAGTGCACATCCCTGTTCATGATTTCTGTTATGGAGGAGGAAAACGCAAAGCAGAAATTGACTCTAGCTTATGGTTATTAAACTGAATATAGGTGTGTCCTTTAGAGATGTCATAAAGCTCTCTAGTTAGGTGATGATTACTTAAGGGTAATGCATTGTTTTTAGAGAATCCTTCTCTTTTCTCATGTCTTCTCAGTAATACGGACAATTAAAAGCTTCTAGATTATGTTTCTTTGATGGGCTTGTGTGGTGGCATCATCCAGAAAATCAGCTTTGAAGTTAGATGTAAATTGGCTTTATGAAGTCAAGGAGGTGGAGAGTTTAACACTGAAGTCAAGCTCTCCCTGCTTCTGAACGCCTTCTCCCCTGTGATTGACATCATGTGCGACCATCAATTACAGTGGAGGGTGCGTTCTGAGGCAGGGTAAGCTTGACCTCAGTGTTAAAATCTCTGCTTCCTTAACTTCATAAGCTGGAGGTGCCTTGATATATCCAGAGGGGTGGGGAATTGCAAATGCACTAGCATATAATACATAACTCCCATAAAATTTATGAAATAGTTGTGAAACTTTATTTTTCAGTACATTTTCTTCAGAAACCTCTCAGTGGTTAAAAAAACAAAGCTCACTTTACAAGTCCCCAACAATCCTGTTCCTAGGCTCTAACTATTGTTTTTCTACATGGAAGAAGCTATGCTGCTGCACAGGCCCATTCCAATTCTGCCTGGGTCTCATGCTGGTTTTTATGCAGACCAAAAAAAAATAACCCCCATCTGAATTAGCCCTACAGCAGACACACATCCATGAGATTCACACTCTTATTCATATTTTTCTACTACGTTAGCATTTTGTTATCTGATTTAGTATATTTATAGATGACTCAAGTACAGCGCTTCTTATCTTGAATTTACAATGGTGAAATAGGGAAAAAATATGCAAACAATAGGGGAGATGTCGCTCCCCCCATAGCAGTAAGGACTGCACATCCTACTTGTCCAGCCAAGTCCTACAAGGAACATTGCTGGTTTTCTTTAATTACAGAATATCGACTGCAGTCAAGTGCTTTGTGTTTCTGACAGCATTTTAATTGTCCTAGCATTTAGGTGGCCTCAACTGGTAGCAATACACAAAGATAAAAAGGTGACGTGTGTCAGGATCGGCGCTATTGTTTCAGCTCTACTGCGGTGCACACTCAGCATGACAACGCTACATTGATTTTACAGCTGGATAGCTTTCTCCGAAGCTGCCCTGGAAAGGATGACAATTTTTCATTATTACTAAAGCTGGAATCATTGGAAAGCCAATTCTGCTTGTGAATATGTGAATATACTGTGCTAATATTAGGTATTGGAAATTTCTTCCCTTAAAGGGAACCTTTCACTACCTCAGAAATAAAGGTGACATATAGGTTCTATACATTGGTTACTATTAGATGCAGGTATCTGAAAGAAGGATAGATAATTCCTGATGGGACTCCTTGTAAAGATATTGAGTCCTTATTACCCCGCCGAACAATATGGAGAGCAATGTGTTGGGCTGGGTGTTCAGGACCTTTATTGACTGTCCTAGAAGCACTGTCGGGATATTCTTATTTTATCTTTTTATTCTCTCATGTGGGGCAGTATCACTTTATAGGTTCCCTTTCAAATTTCAAGTTGTGAGATACCTGACCACATCTTTAGGGCACTACCATGTTAGTTCAACACATAAAGTACCATATTTTTCGGACTATAAGGCGCACAAAAAATCCTTTGATTTTCTCAGAAATCAAAGGTGCGCCTTATAGTCCAGTGTGCCTTATATATGAACCGTACTTACAGACAACAGCTGCCTTGTACTGTGCACAGGTCTACCACCTGCTGGTCATTCATCCTTATAATCAGGTGCGCCTTATAATCCGGTGCGCCTTATATATGAACCTAGACGTTTTAGCAGGCTTTTATTGATGGTGCGCCTTATAATCCTGTGCGCCTTATAGTCTGAGAAAAACTGTAGTATTCTGGACAATGAAGAACTTCTGATTATACCTTGAAAAATAAGATAAACCCAAAGTCTCATCAACTTTATGTTTTGAGCTGACCTAAGAGAAATATGTGGCTCATGTTTCAGACCAGGACTAATAAAAAGATGAAAATCAACTTCTGCCGTTGAAAGCGCTAAGGATTCAATGAACATGATCTTTCTTATTCATGAGTTCTCTTCAGAAGTGCACAGGGATGGACAGAGGTCTTACCACCCACTGAGGCATCTTCATCTCCAGCCTTTTTACATCTCTGTAACACAATCAATGTATCGTTGTCTATCATATCTTAGGATGAAAGCTATGTATATGTCAGGCAGATTCAAGATGACTTTTTTATTCCTAAGCTGTTCACACGTTGAGATAATGTCAGCCAAAAGCACAGAGCTGGATGACTAATCTTTGTGGGGTTTGAAGACTCTTCCCCAAATCGATAATGTTGAGCGAAATGAGAATAGGGATTATTATTTTTTACATGGAATTTATCTTGAAAGGTGACACATCTGTCAGCATCTTACCCCCTGACCTCTCGCCGACAACAAAGGTTGAAATGAGCATATGTCTCTATAGGGAGGGGGTGGGGGTGGGGGAACTTTCTTCCACATGAATGCTTGCGGAGCAGCCATTATGGATACAGGCGGTCCCCGACTTAAGAACACTCGACTTACATACGACCCCTAGTTACAAACAGACCTCTGGATGTTGGTATTGTGCTTTAGTCCTAGGCTACAATAATCAGCTGTAACAGTTATCACAGGTGTCTGTAATGAAGCTTTAGTGTTAATATTAATTCTTATGAAAATCCAACATTTTTAAAATCCAATTGTCACAGAGACCAAAAAAGTTCTGGCTGGGATTACAATGATAAAATATACAGTTCCGACTTACATACATATTCAACTTAAGAACAAACCTACAGACCCTATCTTGTATGTAACCCGGGGACTGCCTGTATATGGACATCTTAAGTAGGTGCACCCTGTCTTCTGCCAGTGCTAAACCTTAGATTTCTGTAGCAACTCAACTAGACCATAACTATTTTATGATGGTTTCAGAGCTGGAATAAAAGTAGTAAAGTGTAAGTGTTGTGAAGTAATATGTATATATAGGAATGGATTATCTTATTTATACTGATGTGTGTGGGGTAAGGAGGGGGGGCAGAAGACACATCCGTCTCTACCCACAATCGGTCTGTGGTTGGAGCGGGTGGACACGGTCAGACGTAGTTGGCCATGTGTTTATGTTCAGGAGCTGTCACTGCAGTCTTGACTCTCTTTCAGTAGGAGCTATGGCTATAATATGGACATGGAGCCAAGTGCTTATGGCCCAGTGTTTTGGAAGCGCTCTAGTGTCCCCCAAAGCACTTCAGACAGATTTTCACATTTCTAAAATGAAGCTTTGGCATGAAGGTAGTTGTGTCATGTGTGGGCATTACCCTACATACAGTAGTTTGTTATGGTAGGTAAATCATGGTGAGGGATACCTTTTAGGTCAGAACCGAATATTTATGTTTAAAATGTAAAAAATGAATGAATCCATAAAAATACCTCAAATAAAGGATGTCCTATAAGGGTCATATACAATGAGGGACTAGATTAAGACAAATTCCATATGGTCATGCTACTTGGCATAATTAAGTTGGTGAAATGACACCTAATGAGATGCTACGGTAGTCAATACCTTGTTGTGACCTTGAGTTGCATTTTGCTGATTGGGGCTTTTGTGGGTTGGGCTGTCATGAGTTACATGCAGAATCTCCCAGCTGAATCGGTGAAGGTTAGCTCCCAGCAATGTCGAATCCTGGAAAATCTGTCTTTTTGAGCCCTACTTTACCTTACTTAGTCATTGCACTGACAAACAACTTTAAACCTGGCTCTGTCGCCACGCCAAAGAAAGTGAGGTTGAGTTCAGCACATTAAAGAGTTGCCATAGCAACACCTAGAGTTTTCTAATCCTTTTTAAAATACTTTATGTGATTAAGAGATTTATGGGCAGATATAAAAGACGAGTCTGTTTGTTTTTGTCATTTCGAGTACTACATCACCCCACTTAGATTGTGCTGGTAATTTTGCTTCTCTAAAGCGGCTCAGCCTATGTCTCTGAAATTTTGTTAATACATGTTATTGTTCCACCAAATTCTGGGCACTTATGCGAGTATCAAGAATATCCATGGCAACGTCATGCTGTAAAGGTTTGCTTGCTGTGGAACCAGCCTTTAATGTTTTTTGGCTAGCACGCTCAGAAGAGATTTGGTGCGTCAAATATATTTTTGATGCATGATTGATGACTTCATCCACTCAATTTCAGGCTCCACTAAGTGAACAGATGTAACGAATATAAAAATGGCCGAGCGTTTGGAACCCAGCGTGTTTATGTATATTTCTTGATAAATGATATCACCCCCTTAATGGGAGGCCAGCTTCTATCTGTGCTCTGGGATTGATGCATCGGATATAGAGCCAGCTAGCAAAGAGGTATGCAGGTATGTATAGTGCTAGATTTATTATAAAGCGGGATGAACGGAGCACAGGATAGTGGAGCGAGGATTTAATCAAGCTGGCACCGAAAGACGGAGGTATGAATATCATGTCTCTTCTCTGCCAGTACAAGATATTAATGAAACTGTTTTGTGGTTGACAGATCAATAAATGTACTATCCTGTCTTGGCGACTGCATCGCCTCTCTTGTTTAAAGGGGTAGTCACTGCCAGGATATTTTGTAGGGGACTGATGGCTGAGAAGGTGCAGAAGTTCTTTTAATAGTTTCTTTGTGCAGTCTATGCCCTGGGTAACTCTGTTTAAATGGATAGGACTTTATTAAATGTTGATTCATCACTGGTCAGGGGACGTTGAGTGCAGAGATTAGTGCTTAAAGGGGTTGTCTCCCTATCCATTAGACGGTGGATAAATGTCTGCTTGCTAGAGGTCTTACCTGTTTAAACTGCTTTAGTCACAAGATCATGGGCTCACAAGTCCTCTGAAATCTGGTGTCTTTACCTAACCTGTGCTTCATTCACTTGTATGGGACCTCCAGGACACCCCTCCTCTTCAGCCTCACAGCAGTGAATGGAGCACAGGACATGTGCATTTGAATTCCAATACACATGCCACACTTCTGGGGACTTGTATTACCCAGTAGGTAGGGGATAAGTTTAACTTGTGGCTCAGACTGGCCAACTGGTAAATCCATTGGTCAGCCCTTGAGCTAGATGGGGCAACCCCAAATGAGCAGTGCATGGCAGAGGCCTATTACTGTAGCATTTATACCTGAGACTTGAGACTGTCAGCAGGATCCTGATAAGCCCCCAAAGACAAGAAGAGTCCAAGGCAAAGCTAGAAAGAAAACTAAAGATTTGATATTAGCTGTCTGGCTGTATTTGCATGGAGCGGTTTATGGTGGGCTGCCATAATGGATTTTACAGGTGACCATAAGGCATCCCAGTCCAAAACTGTGTGGGACAACCTCTTTTTAACTACTGCCCCTGAATGTGGATTAATGTAGTTTCTGTAATTATGTACCAGATGTTTGATCATTTAGCATGGTATAATAACATTATAGTATTTATTTGTGCTTACAATGGACAAAGCATAAAACTATCCCAGGAGTACCTCTACAATGTGTACTAATGTCTTATACCCTTATATCCATTGCTGATACTGTGTTTGTTGGGAATCTGTTGATGGTTGTTGGCTTATTGGGTAGAGGTTTTTTTCTTATAAATCTTTTTGTTTAGAGCTCTTTCTGACGCCAGACTTTTTCTATCCTTATTGGAACATTAAAATCTGTGGGGCTGTGAGTAATAATAATACATGTGATGCAGCTTGTGTTATTGGAAGACTCATTATAATTGCTGGATCTCAGATCTAGTTTTTTGGGGGCCAGTTGCCCACTCCAGGCCTTAACGTATCATCCTAGTGCTTTCATGTTCTTCCAAGAAGCAGCTTATTGTCCTGTACAAATTCCGTAATGAGCAGAACATACTCCAAATAGCTATTTAAAGAGAAGGCAAGGCATGTTGTTTTTGTTAGTCGCCTATTCATCATTTCAGAAATCTAATAATTTTTATGTATAGAGCCAGAATTATCTCAAATCATAACTATTACAAAGAGGATAAAAATGGAACATAAGACAATGACACACAACCTTCTTCATTGTATATTCGATCTATTAAGGCTTAAGATAAACAAGATGCAACATTTTTTCTTTAAAAAAGGGATCTTTATTTTAGAGTTTTGTTCTTTTAAGTATGTTTCCCTGATTATTGATGTCTTTCTTCACAACTGGCTTCACAACAGAGGTCTTCAACCTGTGATCTATTCACACAACCGCTGTTTTACCATTAGTGTCCTTTTTTTTCGAAGGACAGAAAGTTAGAGACTTCATTCTGAACATGACCTTATACTACAACTCTTTGGTGATTTCTTTAACAGGAATCATTAAGGTTAGGGCTACTTGGCCAAGTAACCCTTCCATTTCCCTTCAGTTGCCCTTTCTTTGAGTTTCCTTTGGCTACCTCGTTCCTTATCCACAGATAATTCTACTGCTGCTTCGGAGTGGTACAGTACTATTGCCCCATAGCCATATGTGTCTGAAGTTGTCATTCTGCCCTGACGATAGTTAAGAAACTTAACTAGAAATAATATACCGTATATACTCGAGTATAAGCCAACCCGAGTATAAGCCGAGAACCCTAATTTTACCATCAAAAACTGGGAAAACCTATTGAGTCGAGTATAAGCCGAGGGTGGGAAATGCATTGGTCACAGACCCCCCCCCCCCAGAATGTATACAGCCTGCCCCCAGTAGTATACAGCCTGCCCCCAGTAGTATACATCATGCCCCCTTTAGTATACAGCCTGCCCCCTGTAGTATACAGCCTGCCCCCAGTAGTATACAGCACTGCCCCCAGTAGTATACAGCACTGCCCCCAGTAGTATACAGCCAGTCCCAGTAGTGTACAGCACTGCCCCCAGTAGTATACAGCACTGCCCTCAGTAGTATACAGCACTGCCCCCAGTAGTATACAGCACTGCCCCCAGTAGTATACAGCACTGCCCCCAGTACAGCTTGCCTACAGTAATATACAGCCAGCCCAGCATCAAAAGAAAATAAAAAACTTAAATACTCACCCTCCGATGGCCCCGATGCGCATCGCTGCTCCCCCGATGTCCGCGCGGGTCCTCTTCTGGCTTCGGCGCCCATGTTCTTTCTTCTCTAACTTCGTGCTGGACGCCGCCATTGTTCTCCCCCGGACGGCGCCTAGTATGACGCACCGCTGCTGACGTCATACTAGGCGCCGCCTGGAAGAAAAACATGGCGGCGCCCAGCATGAAGTTAGAGAAGACAGAAGACGGGCGCGAAAGCCAGAAGAGGAGCCGCAATGACATCTGGGGAGCAGAGCTGCAGGTCGGGGCCATATAAGTTTATTATTTTTTAAATATTTTTTATGACTGTATGACTTATGTATGACTCGTGTATAAGCCGAGGGGACGTTTTCAGCACATTTTTTGTGCTAAAAAACTCGGCTTATACACGAGTATATACGTTACCTTTAGTATCTTTTGGCAAATCCTCTCCGCCTTTGTTAGCACCCAAAATACATGCATCCTTGGCCGATCACACATAAATTGTGAATGAAGTGTGCTCCTGTAGCTCATCTATCCTGAAAAAAAAGATCCTAGACCCTTATTCTCTCTATTGTCATCATTGGGGTACAGTTTGATCACCCCCATACACATTGGGAACAACAGGTGTGAGCAAGGATAATCTAATGTTTTTTTTATTTTTTACCTAAATATATCCGATATTTATCAGTGTCTTAATTCTTTAGATGTTTTCCTACTTAGAAGAAAGTTTCTTTCTCACCCCGCCCCAGTCTTTAATTAAAGGGCATTTTGTAAAATGTCATGTGTTTGTATTAAAATTCATATTCTATTGATTTCTGACAGTCTACTAATTCCATTATTTTATGCAGTCTGGGTCTTAATAGCCTCTGTTGGTTGACTGTTCGGAAATATAAAGCCTGTTTTATATGAATATGCATAGCTTAACATTAATAATGTCATGTCACACATTACCACTTCACATCCACAATAAATCATTTGCTCAATGTGCTTGTACTGCTCCTCTTAATCACCAGTGTTGTGGGCATACCATCCCATAATTATCAAGACCTTAACTATAGCGGGTCACAGGGAAAGTAAAAGGTTCATTTTCCGAGATACTTTAAATGGTTTAAAGTTTACAAAGATTTACAGTGTGAACTTGTGTTACTTTGATGTTAATGATCCTCATTCTAAATGCTGTATCCCATCTTTAAGGGAACTTGTCTATAGAGTTTATGTGGTCAAACCCTATCAGTATTCATGTGCTCCTATGGAAGTAAATGGAAGCTGAGATGCAGTAGCATGACATGGCCACTGCACAGTGTAGTAAGCCGTCTATTTCTGGTGTCAGATGCTGTACCGATGGTCATTGCTCTCAATGCTGGTGTCACAGGGGCGTCAATTTGCCAGATTGGCCACACAGCCTCCAATCCAGCAATAGGTCCATGTCGGGACGAACCTGAACCCCCGACTTGAGCCTTAAAAAAAGCAAGCCCATTCATCTTTACACATGACCATGGACAGAGTTTTTTCCACTGAAAGTAAGCTTCCTTTAGAATGACATCAAGCAGAGATCTTGAAAACCGGGCGTAAATAATACAGAAAATATATAGGAATTTTGTATAACTTTTCACGACACAAACAATATCAATTAAGTGCTGAAAGTAGACAACCTCTTTGAAGTCCTGTAAAATCTTTTTTATTACTGTTTTTCTTTTTAAGTAGAAAATAAAAAGAAAACATCCTGTGCCATTCACCCATAATCATGTGTGCAGTATTAGAATCGTGAATATTCTCCCAGGGTCCTGGCTATGACTGATATCCTGCTTGGTGCCAGCCGGATTGACTTATAGGTGTTATCCTTATTTAAATAGGATTTCTGAAATAGTTCTGAATGTATTATAAATCTGGATTTTCTTACCTGGTTGGGGATTATATCAACATTCGATAATCGGTGGGAGGTTGTGTGTACAATACAGCTAGGACACAGCAGATACACATACCGGAAAGTAAAATAAATAGACGATTAGAAGCGGCAAACACTGAATGGATTAGATAGAGACCTTTTGAACTGGTATTTCATTCACTTGTTTAATCCCAAAATGAGGGTTAAATCATTGCACAGTGCAGGCAGTATGGCAGCAGGACCATGATAACGCAGAGCAGGGTGTCCATGAATACTCTTGTTTCTGATCGGCGGTGTACCGTCTTAACACGAGGAAGGCTTTTCTTCCCAAGAATATTTTTACTTTCTTTACTTTCATATCTCGTAATCTCAAAATATTGTGATTATCTCTACGGTCATAGAAACTGCAAGCTCTTAAAAATAACCCAATTTATACCCATAGCAGAAGTATCGTATCACTTTTTTTACGTTGTTGGTTAGAGGTGCTTAAGTAGACATTAATATTTATGTTTGGTAGGAAAGGTTCCAAAAATCCTACGTGATAGATGACAGCGGAGGAGTTTGTTTTCAGAAGTTAACATTACAAGATTATACATAATGTTTTTGGCATTTCCTGAAGTGCGAAGTGTCTGTAATTGTTCCCTGCAATGCCCTGAATTATGATAGGCCTATTAAGGCTTAGTTACTGGGGTTTTGTCAGTCTGTTCCTGCACTTCTAATTTATAAAGCGTTGGCACTGAATATATTACTCCAATTTAGACTCGATTAATCCTGAAACAAATTTGTCAGGTTGGGTTGCAAATTTGTACTAACTGTCATAGTAGGGTCTCTTTTACATGTGGATGTTATGTCTTCAGGAGCGCTCTACTTTCTCTAGTAAATGTACATTTGTAGGTTTTTAAGACACTCAGACAGACAAAGGTTAGTAAAAAAATGTTCTTGAATATTTAACAGTTCTATCGTTGGTGTGTCTGGTCGCCTTCTTACATCATCTCCATGGTTTTGCTGTGTTGCTTGTTTGGCGCAGCGTTTGGGTGTACTGGGTTAATAATGGAGTGGGGCTACAGGGAGAGCAGTGGCCCATACCAAGGCCCTTTCATTTGCCTGTAGGTGTTCTTACACGGGTGCTTGTGGTGCCATTCGCAGTAGTTTGCAAAAAACCCTATGGTATTACCTTCAAACCAATTACATAATTTGTGGCTTAGTATTCATAGCCAGTGGTCATACACCAATAACAACTTGTTAAATTAACGATTATTCTTAGGTTGTGTTCACATGTTGTTTTTAGAACATATGCAGTGTGTAAAGCAGGAAAGCTCCCAGTATATGCACTGAATACGTCCATAAGCTTATACCGGCAGATGGGGGCTTCATTTTGGTCCCAGTTTGGTCCGTACATGTTGCGGGAAACACAGATTAAAATAGCATAGTAGACTTCATGTAGGAAAATACAGTGCTGTATATGTTCAGCTGAGGCCATAAGAGGCTATGCGGGGACGGATTCCACTATATTGCATTAATCCCTGTTCTCCACTGAGCATATTTGTGGGTGTTCCCTCAGTGATATCACTGTGTAAATACGAAGAAACCCTGAATATTGACAGCAGCAAAACATTGCCCGATGCTGATGTCTGCCATTCCTTCAGCTTTCAGGGGGAAGGAGCTGAACAGGAGGACATATACCACTGGAAATGCTTACAGTATAACCATACAATATAAACATACAGTATAAGAATAAAATATGAGCATACAGTGTAAGCACACGGTATAAGCATACGATATAAGCACACACTTTAAGCAAACAATATAAGCATACAGTATAAGACTACAATATGAGCATAGAATATAAACATACAGTATAAGCATACAATATATGCATACAGTATAAGCATACAATATAGTGTAAGCACAAGGTATAAGCATAGCAAAATAAGCATACAGTATATGCTTACAATATAAGCATGCAATATAAGCACACAGCATAAGGACACAGCATGAGCATACAGTATAAGAACACACTATAAGCATAAAATATAAACATACAGTGTATGCACAAGGTACAAGCATACAATATAAGCATACAGTATGAGCATACAATATAAGCACACAGTATAAGCATACAGTATAAGCACACAGTATACGCATACAGTATAAGCACACAGTATACACATGCAATATAAGCACACAGTATAAGCACACAGTATGAACACACAGTATAATCATACAGCGGGACATACTGCTGCCCTCTGATGTAAGCATACCTCTGGAATTCTTCTGATGCATTCTTACAACATAGGAAAAAGACAAGATGTAAAAGTCCAAACACGTTTTTGTCTATGAAGTCATTTAAAGTGAAGATGACTTTGTAAAGGCACTGATCACAGCAATCTTTTCAGATTTATCTTTTTATGGATCTTTTTTATTTATAGATAAAACCAGCTAGATTGTGATGGTCGGCTAAAAATGTTGATTTCTCCTCTGAGCATTTTCTTTGGTGGAAAAAGTACATTTAGTCGAGTGTATATGGGCAACCCTAGGACCTTGACCTAATATAGGGAAAATAGCATAATAGTGGGGTAGTGTATGATAGTGTTTTATTATGACTTTTCAACACACAGTGCATGGAGTAAGGGCTTGTCTCTCACTGTATCCTACTTGCAGTATAAAGGTGATATCTTACGTTTCCATGGCTTGTAAATCCTACAAAGTCATGGCACAGAATGGCTTGGAGGCTGACTAATGGACACCGCTACAGATTTTGTACTACCCACTGCAATAAAAATGATACAGATCAGCTGCAAACTAATTTAGTCCATTTTTTTAGGAATACAGTACTTTCTCTGTGGGATAAATGAAAGTGTATTGAAACATGGTGAAAGCTGAAACAAAAGACTGTGGGTGATTTATGAGAGGCTGAGTATAAACCTGTATCGGTTTCGCTGCATACATGGAGGACATTTAGGAAAAGCAAAGCATAGAAAAATCTAAGGAGTCACAGAGAGAACAGTTTGATCCTTTGGTATAACATTGAAAGGGATTTCCAGGTTATAGCTATTAATCCTTAGAAGAGGTCTTTTATATGAGATCAATATGGGGTCGTCATTTGGCACCCCCACTAATAACACAGGTGATGGATCTGAAAGCACATGAGTTTTCTTATTACAGTTCCCCTATAGTCTGGTATAGAGTCCTGGGTCATAGTCATCTGCTAACTATGAGTCCATTAATGTTCTGAATAGCAGCCTGTCCTGACACACAGTGGCGTAACTTGACGCTGATGGGCCCCAGTGCAAAGTCTATGCCAGGCCCCCCCAACTATAATGTATGGTTCATAGTACTAGTCTTCTCTTATGGAAAAGTGAGACCTTATGGGCCCCCCAAAGCCTCTTGGGCCAAGTTGCAACCGCATCCTCTGCACCCCCTCAAGTTACGCCCCTGCTGACAGATGGATAATCTTCCCACCCACTCCAAAAAATCGGAAGAGGACCTTGATGTTGTCTCTCTCTCTCTCTCTCCACAATGACAAAAAAGAGCTACTACGTCTCCCCACCCCAAAAATATGATGAGAACATTGATATTGTTTCTCTCTCCAGGAAGGAAGAAACTAACAAACTACTTCTTCTCTGACTAATAGTTGCATTCTCCTGCCCAAAAATAGTTTTCTTGATGTGGTTGTCAACTGGTCTTCGACATGTAACAAGCTCAGTAGAGGGCACCATGTCTTGGCTTTTTGCTATCTGTACCTGCCCAAAAATAGGACATAGTCAGCAAGATCCATTCCCTTCCAGACAAAGCCCCATACCGCATTGTTAATGTCATGATTAATGTATGATGGCTATGGCGTTCCATGTCTGTAGCTGCGCCTATTAAATCTCTGTCCCTGTACAGTAGTTACAAAGTTGTTTGCAAACTGCTTCATAATATATGGAGGAAACTTTAGCCTCGATCCTTGTTTTTTTTTAATACACACATTAAAAGAGAAAATGCCATATTGAATTATTGGTTACAAGTGAATGTTCTGTTTTTGTTCTGTTTGGATAATAAGGTTTTATAACAACCTCCATCCAGTGCAGTTTTTATTTGATTCCAGCTATATAATCCTGACATACTTGTGGCTTGTAATTACCAATTAACGCACTGCCTCGTGCCAATCTTTCTCCAGAATTATTGCTATAAACATACAAGGAAAACAAGTTTCACATTGCAGCCGTATACAGCATGTCCAATTAATGTCTCCCGTTATGTGCCTTCTGCCGAAATGACTATACATGAGATGAGGTCAATGTTTCAGAGACTTCCAAGGCTTAGCCTGATAATGGCTGTGGTGTTTTCATATTCCGCCTCACGTCACTTTCATCTTTAATAATTCTGTGTCTACCAGAGATTTTGATATGTAATGATATGTAGGAACTGTATAGGTAATTTTCTCGCCCAGTGTAGCTGTAATCTCACAAAGTGGTGGCTAATGGTCGCCTTATGATTAAAACCCATACAGCTGTTCTGCTGTGTTTTATCTTCTCGTAATACTTGAATATGATGTGTAAAAACTAGTGAAGACTAAAAGTATTCCTGATGTTCCTACAAATCACTTCAGATCACAGTTTTTTTCCATTGTACATTACATCTGACAGCTGGCATCTGATTGACTTAGAGGATATATACAACTTTTTGTATGCACTAGTTTTAGAAATGTTTTCAAAAACATTGTCACCAGGTTTTACTTGATTAAACTTCCAGCATCCTCAGGTAGGGTATAAAATATTCTTTCTACCAATCCCTATTTTTTGATAAATTTTGCTGTTTTATCTGTAATCAATTTCACAGTCATAGAGCTGAAGAGAAGCTGAGATGAGTCACTTTAAAGGCTGGAGGGCGGGTAGGGGTGTCCTATCTTAACATCTATAGTGCCTATAAATATGGTTCATGATATACCATATTAAAGATAAGAATCTCTTCTTTCAAATCATTCCAGGCATATGGTTCTGTGTTTTACAGAACACGAGACATAGTTATGAGTGCGAATTGCAGATCTGGTTACAGCCTTTTGGTTTTCTCTATCAATCATTCAATCTATCTTCAGTTCTGTACCTCAAATAACCAAAATAATAATAATAATAATAATAATATTAGCCTGATCTGAAGATGAACATGGTTTTAGGTTCTATTGAGCCCAAGATAACGGCATCTGAAGTGAGGTCCTCCCTTTAGCCTCCAAAAGTGACTCATTACCATATGACTTTGTAGGTTATTTTTTTATAGGTTAACTGGCGAGATTTAACAAGAGCGAGGGCATTCTAGAAATGATATATCATACCCTACCTGAGGTGGGGGAGGGTGATAGTAAAAGCTATTGAAAAATTCCATTAAGGGGAACAGTTAAGTGATCTGTCCTGACAGAGAGCCGCTTATGATAGAGGGAGGAATGCGGAATTCTCCGATATAGTTTTTTTTTTAATTTGGAGAAGATTTACTAGCAAAAAAAAAAAAGGAAATATGAACAGGACTCCTAGGAGAGTCATCAAGAGTCCTGTCTACCCCGCCCACAACCTGTGAATGACAGTGACTGTCCTGACCCACTCATACACAGTACTCAGCCGCCTTACCTGTAATTGTGCTTTGTATTACCCCAAGTAAGCTACAGTAGGAATATAGGACTCTTACTGTCTCTCCTAGGAGTCCTGTCAGGGTTTCTTCTTCTTTTGACTGCATATAAATCATAGAAAAATATATATATACATTTCAATAAAATATAAAAGAAAACTTTATACATCAGTGCTCCATGTCTCTCCCTTAATCGTATGTTTTATCATTGCTCTCAAGCAGAACAGAAAAGATCATCTGACATATTCAAGTTAAAGAAACATTACATAAGTATTTGCTGGCAGAGTCAACCAATATGGATCCACTCAATATTTCATGTCAGTGGAGGCCCATAGACTTTACATCATCAGAAGGATGGAAGAGCATTGTTTGGATCTGTATATCATCTTTTTGATCACCTTTTACTTTGACTTTTGTGAAAACTCCAGGAGGGATGTTGTGATGATGTATAATTGAAGACAGATCTGCAGCGGAGGCGTAGAGTGTGTTTTCTTTATGGCGCTGCATTGTGTCTTATACAATCCTATAGTAGCTGGGGCTGTTATACTGTAATACGCTACATAGTGGGACTGATACAAACACCACAGTGTCTGCTCAGCATCACAAATATACAGACGCCTACTGGAAATATGGGGCAAGACAGAGAAACAATATACCTATATACCGCCCTGAACCATAAGCCTTGTTATTATAGCTCTTTTATTACATCATCAAGTACATTTAACAACAAGTCCCACCTATCAGGCCTCCTGGATGCAAATCACCGTTTTTAATTCAAAATAAAATAGGCACCATACTAATGTAAAATATGTTATGTAAAATAAGGTAAAAAAAACCCAACTTGATGTTTAACCAATGTAATAAAAAGGTCAATGCTAAACAGGCTAGCTGTATACTACATAGAATCATTAAATACATGAAGCTTCGCATGGAATCGGCTTCTCCGTCCATTTTCATTCATTATTCTGTGTTTTCACTCACTTGATAGAACATGTGGCCTGACATTGGATAGGCCTTGCTTTCAATTTCATTAACCAAAAAACCCCAGAATATAAAACTTTTATAGCTTGTTAGTAACAAACACCGTTCAGTGTCAACAGTCTATTAGGGTTTTCTCAGGATTTCATCCTGCTTCCTCTATGGTGCCGGAGCATTATGGGCATAGTTAAATATAGGATGGCTGGGATTTAGGAATTCTTGTGGCTGGGAATTACTTCCACTTTGTGTGGCAGATACACATTTTTGTGTGAATACGTGATACTTAACAGTTTTGGCTTTGTGCTAGGCTCACCACATGCAATCCAGCATAGCCTAGCTGGCAGTCAGCCATTTATAAAGAGCTTAAGCTACGTCTTACACTGCCCGTCCATTGTACAGCTATTGTAACTCTACAGGACGTGGCTGCGAGGTGTCGAGGAGCTTGGCGTGCAATGAAAAACATATCTTCCCCTAAAATACTTCTAAAAAGATGATAAAATAGTCAACACATAATTATCTATTATATGCTAGCACTTGCTTTTATATGGAGACATTTTTCTTGTTTTTATTTGGGTGTTATTTTTCTTATAATTAGGCTGTTGTTAAGTAGAGTAATTATAGAGACTGGAGCGTTTTTCTGTAGATTTATAGGGATACTGTACTATATAGATCTTCTGCAGCTAAATGATGATCCCTTTCAATGACAGTGAGAATCTCGTGTTAACAGCATATTATGGCTTAAAAAATTCTCCATAGATTTAGGTTAAATGTCCCAGTGGAGTGCCTGGTCCTTCGTGATCTGTGCCGCACACTTACTGATTACGTCCTATCATCTTTGTCATTTCCATGCCTAGGGTATGTGTCCTAATGTCTAGAAGAAGCCATCCTTGTTGGCAGCTCGCTAATACAAAGTTATTAATGAAGACTTGTTCATTCTTGGTTGAAGAATTTCGTGCCGGCCCTCGGCAAATTTACTTTATTGTTCTTATATAAATTTCTCAAAACAAAAAATGCATTTGTTGCCAGCTATTCTGCTGCGGCACGCAAAGCTCGCTCTCTGACATTCACTTGGATGAGCAGGTGAGGGCTCTAAATTATATCTATTTCCGTGCCATTAAATAAAAACAAATCTGTTCATTGGATGCACAGAGGACTGCTTTATTGGTTTATGTTGTTGACTATCCCGTCTCAGAGCAATTTCTTTGGAAAGAATTGTATGAGTGTGTGTGTTTTATTCCTTCGTAAAGTGCAGCGCAAGCCTTTTTAGGAGTAAATTGGCTGGAAGTGCTGAACCAATATTATTAGTCTGTAATTTTGGGGGGGAAAAACTACACATATAAATATATAGGGAAAGACACAGACATTTGTGGAGTGGTACAGATTTTAAGAGTTCCATTATGTTCATGGGTTCTGATGAAATTTTTCTTTGATTTCTGTTGAACTGGTGAATTTGTTTCTGCAGTTAATATAAGACATATCACACATATTGCTCCTCTTGTGATATTTTGTGCCGAGGTGAAAAAAAAGGTGTCAGTTGCGCCAAAAAACTGAAAAAAAAATGTTTTGCACCACCTTTATCAAGGCTTTTAGAGAAGATTTTTGACACGTTCTAAATTTTCCGCTGAAAGTTAAAAACTAAATCTGTATATAGGACTTGTTCACTTCTCATCAGTTTTTTGTATCATCATCTGCTTCAGTTAGTGTGAGGGGAGAACACACAGGAGTGGAGCTTATCTTCTCATTCTACCTTGTCTCTGTGTATTGTTCATACTTGGTTTTGGTTCAGGCCTTTAACGGGCCAAAATTCAGTCGCATCATTTACATATTGTGGATTTTACAATCCACGTAATAGGTCAATTTCCGAACAATCTCTGCAGCCTTGGAATTGGATTTTGTAACCACTTGCCTGGTCCTGTAACACTGCGGATGTAGACTTACTGTATTTATTTTTGTTTACCATTGCAGTCAAATATGTCAACCATAAATTTGGGCAAAACTATTTGTACCACGTTCCAGCAGAGATAAATAAGACAGAATCAGGCTTCACTGCCTAGGTGCTCCCATCTTGTGGACTTTGTTGTGGCGCCTTTGTCTCCGCTTACTAATAAATACTGCTGCATGCACCACATTGTCTTCATCCGTTCTTCCTTATCTTGTACTTCCATCCTGTATTTACCTGCTGTAAATCTGCACCCAGCTACCAAGAAGCCTATGCAGTTGTTCTATGGAGGGCTATACATAAAATTGCCATGGTGATAAAGTGAAGAGATAAGGACAATGACTCAAAACACAATGACAGCTGACACATTAAAAATGAGAAGTAATAAAGGACACGAAAGAAGATCAGGAGTAAAGGGCATACATTTCTCAACTGTTATATATATAAAAAGTGTATACTTTATTTAATATGTAGGTTTTTTCTTTCTGAACATTTTTTTGCATTTCTTGTTAAATTAATGAGAAACTAACTCCCCCTCCCATCTGTATTTATCTCATTCTCACTTTTCTCAATATTCATCACATAGCTCTGAGGGTCAACGTCAGTACACTTGATAGACTGTATGGAAACCTGTGCACGTTTCTAGATGTGATACATATGACAATGATATTACAGAGGTAATGTATGAGCCCAGGCATAATTAAAGAGCAGTTAGCTGTGAAATTATTGACCAGGTTTCCAGTGAGTAAACATGAGGACTGTGATTCCTTACTTTGGACTCATAGATGGAGGCCTTGCCTTATTTATTTTTGCTCATGGTTTCTCCTGGATGGTCAACCAGTAGAATACAAAAGAGTAAGGTTGGCCAATCAACCTAAGTATGAAGTAACCAGCCAAGTGTGGTAATGTGCCAGACCTTTCCCAACAGATGATGTTGAGGGAAAGAAGTATAGCCCACCTTGTTGGGTATTTCAGCACACTTGATCTGAGAGCACATACAGGTTCTCCAGAACATACTGTATAGAAGAGTGAGGTCCAAGAAGCCTTCGATATTACATCTGTAGAAAGCCATCTGAATTCCAGATTGTTCTGTAATTGCTGTTATAACCAATTCAACATTGCCAAGAAGTGTTCACCTAAAACGGCATTTTCCAAGACTAAAATTCATAGAAACATTGAATACATTTTTTTGCATTAATATCCAAACAGAGCAAGTTTGATTTTGGAAAAATGTATTTGGAAAACTGACTATCATATCTCTGGCAAGTAAAATCCTCCCTTGAAGTGCTAGCTATCAATGAGTGGGAAGAGGAACATTGCATGCGAAGATGATGGATATGAGGGCACTTGCATCATCGGAATAAAAAGTCCAGTCTTGGGAAGTGAAATGTTCCATTGATTTTGGCCCACTGCCTAGTGGCTGAAAAATGAACAGCTATACTTTCACATCCAATTTCAGTAGTAGAGAATCTAGCAATGACTGAAGAGGCAAAACTGAGTAATCTTGTTTGATCAATTGAGTAGTTAACATTCCATGATGAATATGTATTCGCACATAACTATGAGAGAGCGAGTGGACAAGATGTGCGTAGAAAAATGTCGAAGGCAACAGGTCGATGGATGGACATGCTTACAGTCTTTAAAAAGTCATCTTCAATACCGGTATTAAGAAGACGGATTATTGGTGGTACGCATTTCTGAGTCAGTATTTTATTCTAATATAGCTAAAAGTTTGGATATATCCATAAATGATATTGCGTCTCTAATTTTGGTCCATTGCTAGTATATAATTCATCACAATCCAAATTGAGCGAGCTCTACATTGGTCAGTCAGTAAAGCCCGAAAAATCGAAGCATCCACTATCTGCACAAGAACAGGTTTCCCTTAGAATTGAAATATTTTTAGTGAATGACCCCCTGCAGATTCCAAAAAAAAAAAGATTTTTTTAATGGAGATAAAGGAGAACAAGTTGAACAGTTAAATGAATGTTTGCTGAGTGGCACGAAAATAACAATAAAGAAAGTACAACACTTGCGTTGCCAAGAACCTGTCAAATCTTGTTTTGCGAACCGACAAATTTTATAACATCAAAAACCGTGCGGAGTAGAGAGGACAGACAAGATGACTAACATACTGACTACAGCAGGGAAAACAATAAGGAAGCCGCGACGACAGAATAATGTGTTTAATAAATGTGTGTGCGTCCCATCCTGTGTGTAATCTGCTGCTTCTCTCTGATGCTTCAGTCACTCATTTAATAATTACATCCTCCTACATGGGGCTTTGTGAGATCTGTTGTGAAAGGCTGTATTATATAGTATATGGCACATGCTAAGGAGACGCTAATGCATTTCTACAAGGAGAAAGCAAAAAATATACTGTCACTTGGAATGGCCATTAGTATGTATACTGTATACTCTAGAATACATGAGTTTTCCAGGTAAAAATATTAATAACATATCCATGGAGTAGGTCCTAAATATTGTTATGGTGGGAATCCAACACCCAGCACCCAAATTCACTATTTGCTCTGACCAGATACAGCAGATCAGCTGTAATTCATTTCGAAGCTGAAGTAATTCACTTTAGCCGCGACACGCTACCTATTCTTTATTTTTTAATTAAACATTTTTATTACATTTCTTTTTCCATACAAAATTATTTTACAGGTTTTACAAAGTAGAAATAACATTAATATTCATACAATATCAAGAGTTCCCCCCTTTCCTTTACACGGTTAGTGCATGCCTCATGTAAGTCTCTTATTTCCCGTACACATCTCATTAAAATTATATTACCCACCCCCGCCCATTGTCTGCCAAGGTGGGGGGGTGGGGGGGGAAACTATGTAACTGTCTTCCAAATTTGTTCCCACCTTTCCAAAGACCCTATTTTCTCAAAATATATTTTTTCACAATTCCTGATTTTACCTCTCAGGCCGCTCCATTCCCCAATAGTTATATTTTACCTATTCTTAGGAAAGGCCATTCATATTTTATCCAAGAAAACCACTTTAAATCTTGTCTGGATCCAAGGACTCTCCCACACCCTTGACTGGTTCTCATTGAAGAATGAAGGGGAATAAAATTCTTCATAATACTTCCCAATACATACATCTGCTATCTGTTACACCAAATTTGGAGATTTGGAGAAATTCATACGCTTGAGGGTTACCAGATGACAACTATGGGGCAGGCTGATCTGTCATAGTCATACATGGGACACCAAACTACTAGTCCCTTATTTTACTGATACATTCACTGTAAGGAACTATCACCTATTATAGCAATACAATTCTGTGACAAATAATACAAAGTTGTCAGAGGACGCTCGTCATGGTGCACTGCATAGTCTTCCCTATATTCATATTCTGTTAATGATGTAGCATAAATGAGAGCAAGATCTAGAGATGTAATAGATAACGGCACTGACTAGTAATTAAATAACACTATATACACAGCATAAGGTGGTCGCCTCCTCTGTGTGGCTAAGCACACCCTTCTGATTGATGGTAACATGGCACATAATTACGTTTGTGAGGTTCTTCTGGTGCAGGTATATGTGAGGTGCAGACAGCTGTCTGCCTGAAGCCTTGCAGAGCATTGTTATCTCCGCTACATAAATTAATGTGTTGGAACCCAATAATGAGATTACTGCAAAATTTTGATTCCTGAAATAATAGTCATTTGCCTCGACCTATATTGTGAAATCTTATAGAACCATACAGCATCCATTAACACTTGACAAGTTGAAATGCTTAAAGTCCCTTTTCTACTTAATGAATTTTCTTATGCTCCCCAGGCTCTGTATGTAAGTAGGATCATTGCCTTTCCATCATCTTCTAAATAAATGGGAGTTTTCCTCTTTATTTGATACAAATATAAAGATGGAATGTCAGGATTCAAGGAGATTGTGTGGTGTGAGTGGCAGGGCCCTGATTTCAAAGGGATCAGTGAATCAAATGTAATGCAGGCTTTGTTTGAGTCACCAAATCTATGTTTTGCTGACGGCCAGTATTTCTATATAAAAAGCTGCATAGGCATTTCCATTAAACTGAAGCAACAAAAAGCAGCATCTCCATTTTCATCCTGGCTCGCCTTTGTGACTTTGCTCAAAAGGGAAAGGGTTATTGTAGGAAGAATACAAAAAAAGACAACTGCTACTCAAAGAGGAACTATTCTGACCCAACAACACCATTTATCTTAGATGTGACATTTCCCCTTTAGGGCACATTTGTATTCTAGTCGCCTATGAGTCTTTCACATTAATAATGAATTGTAATATGGGCTTGGAGAAAAAAATATTTAAAGTTTAGAATATAGAAAGATGTTTTATGTTAAAAATTGGCATGGCTAAGTATATATCCATGTGTGTTATTTCTAGCAGAACTTAATAGTTAATCCATACAGGACTCCTAAGAGAGATATTGACAGTCCTGTCAAGCCCATCCATGTGCACTGGGTGATGGATCTCTGTGTACACATTGTTCCTGGAAGAGAACTGGGGTAAAAAGGACCACTATCTATCTCTGTATGTGTGATGGGGAATCAGGAGCCCCGTCTCCCATCACTGTATATGTGACAGGTAAGCAGGAGCCCCCTTTCCATCTCTGTGTGTGTTATGGGTAAGCAGGAGCCCCCTCTCCATCACTGTATTTGTGAGGGGTAAGCAAGGACCCCCTCTCCATCACCATGTGTGTGATGGGTAAGCAGGAGCCCCCTCTCCGACCCCCACTGTCTATCACTGTGTGAGTAGCAGGTAAGCAGGACCCCCAATGTCTATCCCTGTGTGACGGGTAAGCAGGACCCATACTCTCTATCATTGTGAGTGTGATGGGTAAGCAGAGACCCCCTCTCCATCACTATGTGTGTGATGGGTAAGCAGGACCCCCACTGTCTATCACTGTGTGAGCAGCAGGTAAGCAGGAGCCCCAATGTCTATCCCTGTGTGACGGGTAAGCAGGACCCATACTCCCTATCATTGTGTGTGTGATGGATAAGCAGTGTCTCACTCCCTTTCACTGTGTGGTGGTTAAGCAGGACCACCACTGTCTTTTCCAGGTTTTATTCTGCCTTTTACTATTTCCGCTATCATATGGAGCTCCCCATTGGAACAGCATAAATCAGGAACCTTTTCCTCTTTAAAAGTTCATTACCACAGTGTATTTCCCGTGTATATACATAGGTCAAAACGTCTTCTTCCTTCTCAAACCTATAATCCAATTGGTTTTAGTCCTGTTCCTAGAGAGGTGTCAATATCATTGCACATAGGCACCAGCGGTGGTCACCTCACTACCTCATGAGCTTCTGCCAAGCTAAGACTCCAGTGCTAAGAGCAAAATTGGTCCTTAAGTAAAAGAAAGTGCTATTAGACGTAGCAACAAGGGCACGAACAGATGTTGAAAAATTAGACAGCATTGTCCATTAAAGGCTGAGTGAAAATGTTCTGTTTTTGAAGCTTTTTATCGGCGTTATGTTCTGCAGGGTCTATCACTCGGTATAGCAGCAGTGTATCTATGCAGGGCACGTCATTTCTGCATTTTGGGATTTTTGCACTTAATGATAATGTGCCATCTGGTGGTGGAAATACTTAACCTGTGCTATAGGCAGCGTCCTGATACATTTACATCTTGTGGTAGGAGGCAAGGAAAAGAAAAATGATATTTCTGACATTTTCAGGCCCAATACATATCAGTTATGACTTTACTACTCTGTTTATTAAAGGGCGATGCTTATTTTTGTTATTACTATGGGAATACATAACCAGGGTTTCCATATGTCAAGAAGCCCTGGGTCTTCGAGAGATCCAGCTAATATCGCGCACCATCCATTGTTACCCCTTTATTGTCCTTCTCTCAGGAGTGAACAACATTTGAGATGGTAACATTAAGAAGAACTTGGTTCACTTTTTAGTCTTTTGGTTTTCCCCACATGCACCATAGAAAAACTCCAATCTTCAAATAGAAAAGAGAAAAACAAAACCATTTGGGAAAATGTGAAGAGACTTTATGATGTGTATTTTTATAATGTGTCGCCCTGCCTCACCGCACTAAACATAAAATGTTGTAATTAAACATTGCACAGCCACAGCAGATCTTGGGATCATAGATTTTACTATGGCATCCAGTATATAATCTGCATGCTGTGGTATCTGTAACAACACGCTCCTTCTAAGTTATGTCGCTATTATGGCTTGTTTTGGCCTCGGCTAATTATAGTTTCAAGCAACATTTTAATGACCTCCATTTCGACACAGAACATTGTGCTTAACATCTTGTGTTTTTACCCACAGGCAAATTATGATATTTTTTTCCTCTAGAGTTAACAGTCGGTGGTTCCTAAATGGGATTGAAGAAAATAATGGGAATATTGTTTATTTGTTAGGACATTTAGCTGGTCCTGGATGCGGGGGTAATAAGGCCATATGGGTACACCAGCTGCAGTAAGGAAGACGAGCTCAGTATAGCGCTCCGAATACCGCCAGATATTCTTCACATGTTCAGATTAAGCTGCTACAGATGTGTTATTCAGCACCTGTAAAGGACGTCCCACAAACACATCTTTCTGGACACTTTGAACTTCTATGAGCTATCGATTTGTTTTGCTTTGCTCCTTTCTGATGTCCCTGTCAGGTGAAGGAAAGACCTTTAGAATTCATGTTTTGCATCACGACATTTCAGAGAAAAACGGAGCTGCATCATTAATATAAATAAGTATAGTCGTCTGCCTGCTTAAAGGGATCCTCCAGCCGGAAGAAAATCTGTTGTATGCCTGAAAAATTGTGATTGCTTTGTGTCCTTACCAAAAAAAAGCAGACAGGGTTTAATACAAGATATGTTGGTCATGGTAAATTCTTATAATCTTAGCCTTGCACTACAACAGTTTATCCCTATGAAGGGAAAAGATGTAACTTTTATCCCTGTAGGAAAATACAGATATCGTGTTTGAGTCTTGAGAATGAGACCATTCTATGACAATGTTAGGACAGCAGTGCCTAATGTTTTTTTTCTGCAAATTTCCTACATATGAGGGCTAAAGGGAACGGTATTTCATGTCTAGTAAAGTAATATTGGTCCCCACACAATTACGGTAACATTGCAGCTCCAATTACGGAAAATTAGCTCCAAATCTGGTTATACAGATGTATCAAATACAACTTGTACCTTAAAATCTGCAAAAGTACGGTATCAGAAAGAAAACATTGAAAAACATTATCTGCAATCTTAAACTTTGCTACATTTGCACTAAAGACACCTTTATTTCCAGCACTTGTGCTTGTATTTTCAATCTGGAAGATACTGGGGGAGATTTATTAAGCTGTCTGAAAGTCAGAATATTTGTAGTTTCCCATGACAACCAATCACAGTTCAGCTTTCATTTTACCAGTGCTCATGAATATTTTAAAAGAGAGCTGTGATTGGTTGCCATGCGCAACTAGAAATATTCTGACTTTCAGGCAGCTTGATAAATCTGCCCCACTGTCACTAGTGGTCCATGGCACGTGACACATGCCATATAATACAGTGCTAGAAAGTGTCCATTTACAAGCATCTCCTGCCTAGAATTATGGAAAGTATGGGAAATTACAGCATAAATGGCATAATTGCTACATATCTAGTCCGCTGTTTACACAACAAAGTGCTGAAACCAGTGGTCTCCATCTCTACTTATTGCTGCTTTCTCCATTACCAGCCTCTTCTTCCGGCACATAACAATCTAGGACATGTTCTGTACAAGATATTGATGCAACACCAAAAAACACACATTTTATACAATGTTGAAAATGGCATCAGGTTATAACTACCACTCCTCAAGCCTAGAAAAGGGAAGAGACCAAGGTTTGTTACATGATTTCACTCAATAAAATATAGAAAAAAGCCATTGTAAAAAAAATACAAAGCCATTTATCAAAATTCAACAACTGCTGCACACTCCCTTGGCAGACCACAAATCGGCACATTTATTATAGAGTTTAATAAGTGACAGCCTCCTCTGTGCTCCCCTGAGCTACACATTACAAGCTGCAATATATATATATATATTGCAATACAGGCAGTCCCCGGGTTACATACAAGATAGGGTCCAGAGCTTTGTTCTTAAGTTGAATTTGTATGTAAGTCGAAACTGTATACTTTATAATTGAAGTTGTAGACAAATTTTTTTCTTTTGCCCCAGTGACAATTGGAGTTTCAAAATGTTTGCTGTAATTGGACCAAGAATTATCAATAAAGCTTCATTACAGATACCTTACAGCTGATCATTGCAGCCTGGGACTATAGTAAAGCATCCAGAGAGCATCTGTAACTATGGGTTGTCTGTAAGTCGGGTGTCCTTAAGTAGGGGACCGCCTGTATATATATTTTCTTAAAAAGAAAAAAAAAAGAAACTGCAGCTACTGTTCCTAAAAAAATTGGGAATAACAGTTCAGTAAAGCTGGTTGTGATTTATCTGATGGAATGTAGGTGCCTCAAATATGTCCACAGCCAAGGAAAGACTTGAAAGGGTTGTCTGAGTTAAGAACATTTTTTAATTTGTTTCCCAAAATATACTTTCCCCTTGCTGATCCAGTGCTGCACCTTCCTCACTTCACATTTGCCAATCAGGGCAGAGCATTGACTTACCGTATCCAGGCTTAACCCCTGTATGCAGCCCGGTGTAATTACAGTATGTGACAAAAATAAAATATTGTTGCTACAGACAATCTAGGTCATACACAGAAACAATGCGTAGGGTTTAATTGGCACCCAAATGTCTATAGGGGAATAAACGACTCTTCGCGACCATGCATTGTAAGCCGGTTGTGACGGTTACTTGTTGTTGGTACATTACATACTAATGAGTTCCAGTGAAACAAGTTGTGTTCTCTTCTTGTTTAAGGGTTCCAACTTATTAAAACCAGTTAACACCTGCGTTGGAGAGTTCCAGTTACTGTCTCCAGTTTTGGAGACCTTAATGGAAACAAAAATGGAAGAAGCTATTTTTTTTCCCCTATAAATAGCAGAACCTGCAAAATGCAGGTGTGAACTTAGCCTAAGATAACTAGATGGGACATTGATGGCTACTGTTCCTTGCACAAGTTCTGCCTACATTAAGAAGAGAGGGCTGATAGCAATAAATGTGACCACCTACCTTTATAAATAATATCTGTTTTTACACTACGCTTTGCTCTATAGTGTTGGAATGTGGCCGTGTACATAGCCTGTCATATTAAGCCTGTGATGGAGTGGGAGAGTCTTTGGCACGTAACAGGTTAAACCACAATTCTTCGGGTTGCTCTGGGAGAAGAGGAGAGCAGTGGTTGCAGCACAACCTGTACTCTGTCAGAGTAATTTAATTATGGGTAGTTAGACTTCTGTGTAATTTGTTAATGGCCATTCCCTGCACAAAGAGCATAATTTTGCCAGGGCACCGGCAATTTGATGCATTTTTCGCAGGGTGCTGTCAAATGAAAGAGAGTTTTCATTGAATTTCATATTGTGCTTTAGCCTAGAGGGAGAATATCAATGAAGCAGTGAGAAGTCCTCGTTTTTTGGACTTATTAGAATGCATGCAAGAGCGAATGGCAGAAATCCCCTCTGTTTTGAGAAAAGTCTGGTATGAAATTGGACATCTCAGATCAAGACATGCAGGGATTTTTTTTTAACTCTGATAAAAATGTTTTGACGGCTTATTACTTTTTACCACAACCACTTTTTCTTCTCGGTATATATATATATACATATATATATATATATATATATATATATATATATATATATTCCCTTCTTTGCTTTAAAGCTGAACAGTTTCATTGTCGCATTTCTCCACTTCATTAGCTGCTGGCATTTCTGGTCTAAGCTGCTTCTTCAGTTCTACATTATGCCTAACGGGCTTTATGTATTCCAAGCTTAATGAACTGTTGTCTAAGGATTCTGAAGGGAAACATTCCAGGAAGCAAATAAAAAAGCAAACCCTTTGTAAAAATCTTTTAGCTTCTTGATCTATAAACAGTGCATTTGCTTAGCTGTTTGCGTTTGGTATTTTATCTTTATTTTTCAGCTTTGGTAATTGTTTTGTGCTGTCTTGCTTGGTTGTTTTCATATATCGCTATTTTCTGTATGTGTTCTTTTTATGTGTCGGGTAGACAGTTTTGTGCATGTGCAGATCTACCAAAGTGACAATAAACAGGCAAATGGAAGTGAAGGAAAATTGTTTGTTATGCAAGTGTGTAAGATTAGGATCATTTTATACATTTTGTGGGACGGCATAGAAAAATATTATTAACATAGTGGCCATATAGCTTAGAAATCTATCAAACATTCTAACACTCTTTAAGAAGACAGTGATTCCTTCCAAATACATGACTTTCCCTAAGGGATCACTAAGGAGGGAACAACCTAGGCAGCAATTAATCTTCCTTATGACAAAGGATCACTCATGTTGTAATTCAGCATGTCCGAACCTATGAACCCATTCATACCCCATAACAAGGTCAGTCAATCTTGCCGAAATTCCCCTTATGTGTATTACACTGTTTTCTAGGGTGAGAAATGAGTCTTATTGTCACTGTGTCTGTATGTAGAAACATATTTCAGTTGACTACACATATGATATATGTTGTTTTTTAGCAATTATCGGTAATGGCAGAAGTCCTACTGCCCCTAGTATAACAAGCTGATGATTGTTAATAACCAGGTATTCATATTTGTTTCTATGGAGTGATGTTGCAGAGCCGATATGAAATATTAATGGCATGACTGATCCATCCTCTTGATAATAGCCCAAAGACAAGGCCAGCTAACCCATATAGACAGTAGATTGATGGTAGATGTCACTGACAACTAGTTTGATGCTTATTAATGGCCTGCTACATCACTAAGGAGTATTTATTCCAAACCCCACTATCAGTATAAAGCACATGTATGGACCTTAAATCTGTTCCGACAGTATTGTAGCTCTTCATATGTCTTTGAGGGTTAGTTAATTTCTTGCTCCAAGAGGAAAGGCCCAAGAGGCACTTGGCAACCTGCATTAAGAAGGAGCCTTCATGTCCTTCATTCATCATTCACGTTTGGATAAATTCTGTATGGAAATATGTTTAATAATATAAATAATTGGGAACAATACACAATGGCATTCTGCAGGAAGGTTGCTTAGAATTATGCTCCTTTTGTCAATGTTTCCATGGAGCTATGTACAATATTTGTTTGTTGGGTCGGTCTCAAGGTATTGTACTCCTTTGTTCTTTGCCATCATTTCTTGTTGTATTATGAGCTTTCTAATCATGTAATGACTAAAGACAGATATTCTTGTTACTGTAGCAGGGCATTCTTCAGAAAGAGCATCTCCTATCATAAAATAAAGGAACAGCACATGTATACATAGGCTTCTAGATGACTTTCTGGGACTTACCATACAAACAGCAACTTAATCAGCAATGAAGCAACAATTCACATCCAGGATGAGTGTATTCCAACACCGGTTTTACTCCAATATGAAACATGTGGTGGAATGAACTCATCTTGGATTTGGAGTGCAGTTTCATTGCTCATTTTGTTACTGTTTGCATCCTGTATCATATTGTACCTATCCATATACTCTTATCTTATTTAGTTGGCCGTATGTATGTTTATAGATACTGTACCTATCCATATACTCTTATCTTGTTTAGTTGGCCGTATGTACGTTTATAGATATTGGACCTATCCATATGCTTTATCCTGTTTTGTTGGCCTATGTATGTGTATAAGCATGTATCTGCATTGCCTATGCCTTAGCATTGAATACCTTTTATTAGCCAGAGAACTTATTTCGAGTTGGGCTCAGGTTCTTTGTGTTCTTGTTATATGTTTTATATTGAAGGCTTTTTTTAATACGTGGTTCTCTACTGTGACAGAATTAAACATTACATGACTTGCAAACGTTATATATCTTCTAGTTCTATGGTCAATGCAAGATGGGGCAGCATTGAAGCACTTGCAAAAAGCAAGTAATGGACACGTCACAATATGTGTCAGATAACTATTGTTTCCAAAGCTTTTCCTCCTTTTGAGTGCTTTTTAGATAGCACATAAGATTACTTAGTGACAATAATAATGATAAAGCCATGATCTTTTCTTTTCTTCCCATTGCCATGCTTTATTAAGTAGGTCAGTACACAGTCTGAAGCGATGGAGCTAATAGATGTAGTTATTAGACTTGTTCAGGAGTCACTTGTATGTGCCTATTGTTATATGGCCCTGAAATGTTTCCTGATATTCTGTCTCATTGCTGATCTGTAACATACAAAACACAAAGAAAGATGTTTCCAAGCAGAAACAAAACCCCCCACATGGCGCTCTGCCACCTGCCTTTAACACTGGACAATATCCTCTCTTGTCAAGCAATTTTCTTAGCCTTGAGGGTTTTGCTACAAGTCTATAAACTGTATGTTCTTTGTTCACATAGTAATATGCAAATAAAAAATCCATTGAGCTAAAAAATACTTTAAAATTAGTGAGCCTGACATAAATCCATTCACTTCTTTTTTTAGAAGGAAGCAGATTTTTGTGAAACACTGAATATTAGAAGAATATTGTATTCCATATTGTATTGTGTAAAATCACAATAATTTAGGTACAAATCTGAAAGAATACTTATATCAAGCCTGGCGCTTGCTTTGCCGGAGAGAAGATGCGCTGAATTAATTATGAGGTATATTCTTAGTGACTCTGCATGAGGGTGCATCTCCTGTGCCTGAACCTCACATATATGCCTGCTATTTCATGGTGGAGTACGTGATTGTAAGACACCCAGCTCAAAGTGGTGGTTTTTCCATTGGGGAAACCCATTAGTCAAAAATTAGAAAGGCACAGAAATCATCATCCCTCTCATGAGGACTTGCAACCACCATGAATGATATGATCACTAACTTATTTGAATGGGCATCTGTAAAAAAAATTTGATTTGGTTGTTAATACACCTGTTTTACAGCAGGGTGGTCGCTCTGTAGTTGATACTGTTGTATTGTATCACTGGGGTCTTGGGGTTGTTGTTAACGGAGGATAAACGTCAAAGCACCATAGTAGCGTATTACTCAAATTCAGCTTTAGGTAGACTACAAAAGAGATACAAAACCATCAACAAGAGGTGGCCAAAGAGGAGATGGGTACTAAAGAGAAAAACTCCAAGGAGAACAAGATACAATTAATAGTGCTAAGGAGGAGAAAGTTTGGAATCTATTAGAAAATCTATATCCAAATATCCTCAAATAACTTACAGGGATATGTCCCTTCTGTACAGACAGCTGCCCTCACAAAACCATTACTCGAAAAAAAGTTTTTGTAATAAGGTGGAAGAACAAAATCACTTGTATCACTAAAAGCCATAGGGTATCATGAAAAAAGGGAGAAATTGGTGTTGGACGGAATAGAGATGAATAGTCCAAAATCTATTTAAATATTTAAAGATTCCCTCTGCTTTATACAAAACAAGCAAAATTACCCATTGTTTAATTTTGTATATTATGTATCCCTTATATTAGGGCTACTTAAATATTACACAAACAGGACCAATTCTGCAATCTGCTAATATAATACTGGAATATGTAATATCAAAGTAAATGGGGTAAAGTGTAGTATTTGATGTACGGTACACTGACTTTGTACGTTTTTTCCTGCAGTAAACTATTACAAGACGTGTTTTTTAGCTGCGTCCAGTAGTTAGTTAATCTACGATGTAGTTTCTCCATTGCTTCTTCAGTATCATTTGAAAGAGACTTGTATATCCCTTCTGGCTTTAGACATTAAAGGTTAATTCATGGTATTCCATATGTTTCCTTACCCGGCTGCTGAATTTCAAAACATGCCCTTGACAAATGGGGTCACGGTGTAAGGTCACATTGTTAAGGGAATGGAAGTCACTTACTGCAGTATGACACTTTCAACCGTCTATTCCATTTTAATGTTTCCTTATGAGAATGCATTGTACATTAAGTACTGGATACAACAAGCTTTTTTTTCCAGCTGGGAGCAGATAAAGACAGTCACTTAGGCTCCATGTATGAGAGGAACTCTGGTTACTATTAGAGATTATTCTTTCAGAGCCATTCTCCATAAGAGGTTTCCTGAGCTTCACAATAGTTTCCCGTATAAAATGATAAGTAGTGGTAATATGTTGAAGTAGGCCATTTGGGTAAATATCCCTTTGCTCATAAAAATCTCAGAATTGTTTATATCAAAGTCATTTTGTGGGAAGTCTCGAGTTTTGCTGTTCTCACAACGTTTCCTAATTCGATTAAAATGTCTATTTCCTGTGCCGGATCGGCTGCAGCCCTGTAATAGTGCGTGCTTCAGCATTTTTATATAATACTTTTGTATATTGAAGTGTTAAAAACCTGCGGCACTCATCAGGGTGTTTTACATTTTACCAACAAACACAAAATGTTGTGAATATTTTATACCGTAGATTTAAGTGTAAGTACATTTACAAAGTAAATAGAAAATACCTAATTATGGCGACACTGTGTTACCCGGCAGGAAAATCTAAGGCAACAGTACACAGAAGCTGGCTGTACATAGGGGCTATAGATCATGTGAGTGCCTTGAGGTTACATTTTTTGTTTTTCTGTTGTCCTAATGACTTGGGGGATGAAGGGTTAAAAGGGTTTTCCCTTTTTCAGTGATTGATTATCGTATCTTATAGTTGATATTAGAAGTCTGATTTAGTCCCCATTAGTCTCCCCAAAAAAACAATGAAATGAATGGAGCGGCAACGTGTAGCCGCAACTTTTGTGCAATTCATACAAGGACAATCACTAGTAATTGGGTGAATCCATCAACCCAGCACTAAACATATTTTCAGAGGACAGATACAATATACATATTGCCTTTAGTTAAAGGGTTAGACCACTATCACTAAACTTAAGTACAAGACCCTAAAAGGGTCATCCATGTAGTACCTACCTCTGGCAAAGTTTTTGACAAGCTGCAGCAACCCATCGGCAGCAGGACCTGGGACTTGCTGTCACGTCTTTTTTAACCGGCTGGTTTCCGGTGCATGGAGGTGGGCATTCTGGTATTATTGTACGCTATCTATGATGACCACTCCCATATCAGTGGTTCGATAAGTTTTGATCCATGCAGCTTTACACAAACTTTACCATGTACTATATGTATGTACTATATGGGGGACCCTATTAGGGCTTGTACTTACCCTTGTAAATTGTAATGATAGTGACCAACTCCTTTAAAGGAACAGACAGCTGAAGTTATAATAATTCACTGGGGCACATCCAGCTTATATGTTTGTAATTTATATATTCTTATATATTATTTAAATAAAATAATTATCTGTTAAAAGTTCGTGGATTTGGCCGGACTTAAGAAGAGTTATAAAACATGATTTCCACCAACAACTTAGAATATTGGACCTAATATTATGAATGATTCATCATGTCCGATTCACCAACCTAGCATATTCATGATGAAATTGTAATGGCAGTATCTCTGATTTTTAGCATTTATTCTTCACCTTACTCCAGATGAGTTAGTGTTACACTGAGAGGTGATGTGAGAGCAGAATAGCTGGCAGTATGTAGGTAGGATATTCATTGAGGAATAGTTTAGAAACCATCAGTTAACGATCCTCCAATCCACTTGTGGTTCTAAATGCTCCATCTCAGGCAATGATTCTGTCGATAAACATGTCATCTCCCAGCCAGCATTATCTCATTTTTTTTTTTGTTTCACCTGAACAGATATTATTTTCTGCATTCCAGTGGAGTATTCCCCCTCTGCTTTCTCCATTGATTAAGCGATTGTTTTACTGCTATCTATAAATGCCTCTGGTTCTGACTCCTATTCTCTGCTTTTTTTTTCCTAGTGATGTTTACAGATTGCGGTGCACAAAGACGGATAAAGTATGCAACTAGTAACCCGACTGATTTTCGGATCGATGGCGACGGGGTGATATTTGCTGCAAGAACCTTTGACATTTCGCCTAAAGAGACAGAGTTTTTGGTGTATGCCCAAGATGAAGAAACCCAAGAACTATGGCATGTTACAGTGAAAATCATTCTGCGACCGCAGAATGCTAAACATCCTGCACCGGTATGCAAACGTATCTTATAATATTCCATAAACTATTACCTAGACTGATACTTACTAGAGTAGAAATGTTGTATCTCCATTTAACAGGTGCATCATAAAAAATCATATATGGGAGTAAAACATGTGGAGAGTGGCTAAAAGGTTATCAACTTTCAAGTATCCAAAAAGTTCTGTATTCAAATTAAATGCAGTTGTGCAGTTTGCCTGTGTATAGTGCAGAGTGCGCCAGGTTCAGGATTTCTGGCGCACGTTCTGCATGAATCTGGCAACACCTGCACTGCCCCAACAGAGTGCGGGACTTTTATTTTTGGTGAATCTTTAAATCTGGTGCCAGTCCAACTTTTATTCTGTTTTAATCATTTTTTTAAAACTTTTTTACTGTTTTATTTTGTCCCAGGGTGGGATATGAACAAATGATCATTCGATCACTTGTTCATTGTAATATACTGCAATACTAATGTATTTGCTTTCTGCATAGGCTGACATCTGCACTGTTAGATCGCGCTGTAAGCTCAATCCTAACAGGCTTCCACTGAAGGCAGTCCTAGGGTCCTTATCGGACTTCAGGATTGCCATGGCAATGATCGGCGCCTCCATGCCCTGCATGGAGGGTGCCCATCGGCGCACCAATGTACTATAGACGCCGCAATCACAATGACTGCGGCGTGTATAGGGCTAAACAGACAGGATTGCGATAGTCATACTAAGGCCCAGCTTCTGAGCCCGGGCGATCGCCATTACGTAATTCTACATCAAACTGTGGGAACTACCCGCTAACCTCTGACGTAGAATTACGTCAGGGTGCGGGAAGGGGTTAAGGTTATGTGAGAGCAGAAAATTGCTGTAGGGATCTCCACAGGTCATTTGATGCTGTCAACCTTTGCATTTGGGGGGGGAGGGGCTTTTAGCACTAATTTACATGTTGCTAGTTAAAAGCTCGAAGAGGTTTGGTTTCCAATGAAGATTATGGTCGCAATATGTGGGTTAAATTAAAGGAAATCTACCACATGGTCGCAGTATTGTCTCTAATCATACTTACAAGCTGTTGGGTGCCCCATGAAACAGGATCTGTTCTTTCTTTTTTCTTCTAATGGTGGCATGCATAATTATCAGATGAAAGAGCCAGAAGGGGATTCTGACAGGAGCCCCAGAGGCTCATTTGCATATTTTTAAAAGATGATTTTCTCCAAAACTATGCTATTCGAAGATAAAGGAAGAATGGCTCCTGAAAGGCAATGGGTCCTGTTGCTTTTGGGGATCATTGTGGTGGCAATCCTCTTGGGTAAACCTGCCACATACACTGGCATGCTATAATGCAGGCTAGATTGCACTGTAGAATTGCAACACATATATAGGATTCTTGATTTAACTCAACTGAGGACTAACCATTTGCATGTAAAAGCTTGGTAAAGGCTTTAGTTTCATACTTTGACCAACAATTGTAAAGGTGGAAAATAGTTGTTCCAGATCTCTGGTAACGGCACATCAATAACAGGACATTAAAAGTGAAGACATTTCAGAAATGAGGATGCGGTCAGTTTGGAAGATAAAAAGAACTTCTATCTAGCACCAGCTAAGTTCTTTTCTTTCAGACTGGAAATTCTTAATTTGATGAAAATTCTCCTCCATCAAGTTGTAATGAAATTTTACTACACCTCTGCAGTCCTCTGTGTGAATTGAGATCTTAATTGCAAATAGACGTTTCTGTGGGTCAATACACTTGTTGGTTATTGATTTAACTTTTAATTAACTTGTGATTTAACTTACATTGTGTCTTGTGTGAAATAGCATCTTATTACTTCTTATAGTTATATATGTACTGATATACACGTACATAGAAATTCCCTAATAGAAATATATTTTCATATTGGCCTGACCAGTTAGGAAAAACTCTGAATTTCTCCTTGGGAAATTGTCCTGGTGTAATGCAGGGATCATGGCGCCTGATATTCCTGCCTGCATTCTACTTTTTGTATCCCTTTTCCTGCTGCTTTTAATGGAACCAGTGTGAATGATAGAGGCATAAAAGTGTCTCATACAAGATAGACAGACAGCCCTCCACTGGGGCCGATATATTAGTGTTTAGGGATAAATCTGTGTACGCCATTTTTCTTGATGCTCAACACCGTTTTCAGGGGGCATGTCACCTTTGTCATACAAGTCATTGAAGTGTCTAAAACCTTTGACAAATATGGTAGTGATAAGATTTATAATTAAGCGCCTATCAGTCAGGTCTCCTCTATGGCTGGCCTTCCTTGGGGCACCCTAGTAAGCAGGGTTTGGAGATATTGCCTATTTTGCCACCACCTGTATCTGGGCATGTTTGCATGAAGCCAGTGTGAATATTGGAAAAATTTGTGACCTCTATGCCCATATTCCATTACCAGTACCGGAGGAATCTGACTAATAGACAACCCCTAGTCACAAAAAATACCCTGGATGCAGTTAACTTAATGTACTTTAGCCCAAGGTTGCAATAATTAACTGGAAGAGTTATCAAGGTGTAAGAGTTATACAATTAAGGTTTATTGTTTATCCTTGTTCCTGTGAAGAAACTATTTTTTTTTTCATTCAATTGTCACAGAAATAAAAAAATTGTCTGCAGTTACACTTACAAATATAACTTATCTGACTTCAGCTTAAGAACAAACTTACAGAATCTATCACATAAAACTACATATTAACTGAAGGAATGAAGATATATCATGAGGGGGATTCTTAGTCAGTTTTGTTGAAGTCTGTGTTGCCACATTTTACAGTATACTTTCTAGATGTTGAATGATGTTTAATAAATTTGGCACATCTTTAAAGAAGATTTGTCACTTGAATTTTACCCCTCACACCAGTGTTACCTGATGGTAAAGGGTTAAAAGTCCTGCACATATCACCTAAAATTATCTGCCACTAAGCACCATACCTTAATTACAGCCAATTTTCTGATATGCAAATTAATAGACAAAGAGTAAAATTCTGAATAGATGAGTCATGTTTCTCTAGGCTACCCAGTGAACCCCTCTCCATCTTTTTATTGACAGTTCAATGTCTCGTCATGTGTCGGCCCAAGCAGATAGGAAGTCTCCTCCCAGTCCTAACCAAAATGCTCTCCCTTTCAATGCATGGTGAATTCAGAAGTGAGCACTCTCAAATGTAGATCCTCTCACTTTTCACACACCCTGCGATGGATGGGGTCAATTTAACGCGGGACGAGCCACAGTGTGCAGATCAAACATAGATAAAGGCAGAATAAGTTTGGGGAATTATTTTACTGGTGGGAGGAGACAGATTTAACCTGGGACGCTTGGATACGCCATACTTCCTTCCAAACTTTGGTGGGTTCCGCCTTGTGTGAATATGAATTACTTCATATTACAAGATAAGGTTAAATAAAGGCACAGGTCTATAGAATCCAACCAATAACCATAGGATTAGTATTTTGCTTTTATGTTTTTTTAATGTCTGCTTAATACAAAAATGTCTGGTGCTTACAGCGCTAATATAAACCAAATGGCATAACAGTGAAGCATCAAGATAAATGAATTCAAGGCATTAGATCCCATGGTGACCAACATCGCCACAAGTAATAGTCAGGGACAGTGAGATGAGTTTACTAGACAGAATGTTTCAGGAATCAAACAAAAACTAAGCTTTTTTCCCTCTCTATGTGTCTTCAGGACATTTTACCATCTTATTGAGATTTCACTAGTCCTTTTTCAAGGAGATATGGGAAATCCCCCCTGTCACTACATGAGACATAGCCCCTTCTATTTCACATTCCGGTTTTGATGGGATTTCATGTAGGAGACACCCACTTCCTATAAGAGAGAATTGTCTGATGCGTAATCCATGAGTAGAAACCGAGAGGAGCGGTGGCACCCACAAAAGATTAATGATCAATGTGCAAAGTGGGTCATCCAGAGCATCCATCCTGCCTGACATAGGTTTAAAATAATTACAGAATTAATTCTGTGGGATTTAATAGGGTCATAAATATTTGAGACATTTCTTTACCAGTACATATTTAATGTGGCTTTGGAACTTGCATGACAGTTCAGCATACCCAAGTCTGATTTAAGCTTTCTGCCTGGATTGTGGCAGATTTCATGATAGACTATGATATAAATCCTGCAAATCTCTTCACTTATTCAGTAATCAGGGTGAGGGGCTTTATGGAAACCTGCTGTGCCTTCATGGGTCTGGTATACACATTGCTTTCTATTACAAGTCCTGCTGTCTTTCTGTTATTACATTCTGCTTCTTATTCAAGCTCCTGTTTAAGAAGTCATGAAAGCTCTAAAATAGATAAAGAACTACAAACACTACCGTATTTTTCAGACTATAAGGCGCACAAAAATTCCTTTGATTTTCTCAGAAATCAAAGGTGCTCCTTATAGTCCAGTGTGCCTTATATATGAACCGTACTGACAGACAACAGCTGCCTTGAACTGTGCACAGGTCTGCCACCTGCTGGTCATTCATCCTTATAAACATGTGCGCCTTATATATGAACCTAGACGGGTTAGCAGGCGTTTATTGATAGTGTGCCTTATAATCCTTATAAATCAATGTCTTTACTAGATTTCTTGTACCATTAGACTTTTCTAGTATGGAAAACACACAGGGTAGAGGTGGGCACTGGTGGAAATCGTATGGTACGCACTCATAATTCTCTGAATATTTCTTTTAGAAAAAAAAAACAAAAAAGGCAAACATTGTCCATGTAAATTTTGTTAATAAAAAATCCCAAATCAAGTCTTCTTATCCAGAAGATGCGTTTTGTTACTCACAACTTATTGCCAATATTATCCATCTATTTTCAGTTTACATTGATGAGTTGTCCTATTAAATTGAGAAGTAAAATCAAGATATAATGTAAACTGAAAAACGAAAGCTTCCTGACCTTTCAGATGTGTCTCTGCATTGGCGGATGCCCTGACCCTGCCAGGAGCCGTGATGTTTTGTTTGTGTACAGGTCACCGCTGCAGTCGATCACCAGCCTCAACGGTGACCTGTACATAATCAATGCGTCACCGGGGACAGAGCATCCAGCACCGCGACACAAAGGTGAGTAAACTTTACGTTTCAGGTTTAACATAACCTGCTTTTACCTGATTTTTCTTTGTAGTCATAATTGATACAGCCCCAGAATCTGACCTGATAAAACCAATCCCACGCCAAGTGGCATCTGGATAGGATTTAGTTTTTTTGGGTAAAGTGTAAAACTAAGCTATATAAGACGGAGTAACTTTGCAATATGATTACCTTGTATGTTGCTCTAGATTATAGTTATACACATATCTGCAGAGAAATCTTCCAGCACTCCCTGCTGGCTCATTGTCTGCACAGAGCTTGTGTAATATTTATAGCGGTCCCTATACAGACATCCGATCAGGAGAGAAAGTAGGTCTCCCAGCATGCAGTGCAGCTGATATCTCAAGTCTCCGATACTGACCCTTAGTAAGTGTATGCTCCCGTCTCCAGTATTGGGTAACAGACTTTCTCTTGGAGAGCCTGGGTCCATCCCCTAATGAGGTAATGACAAATAACTTTGGTACACAAGTTCCTTTGCGCAGGTGTTAGATAAGACGCTGGGAGAACTAGTCCCCTCCTGCCGGCTGTAGTCATCCATCCTTTGTTATGGATGTGGTACCGCTGTGTGGTTGTGGTTGGCGCTGCTGCCCTCTACTGGTGGGACCGGTGCAACATTGGTGTGTAGGACCATTAAAAAGCACCTCTAATATTTACCTCCTGAAATGCGCAGATTCATTGGTTTTTAGTGAAATTATCTCTGTTCTTCGTCTTCCTGAGTAAAGAATTGTATTTTTATCCTCACTTGTATTGGTAATAAAAATTGCACAATTAAGTTTGTACTAAAAGTTATTCTAATGAGACGCATAACATACATGCTCATATTTTTATTTTATTTATTATGGGATTTGTGTGAGGATTTAGTTCAGGTTCACGGGCGTCATTAAAGGGGTGCAGAATAATAATGCTAATAGATTACCGTAAACTGATCACTTCATGTTCTCCAGTATTTGGATACTGATGCCCTAGGCTTGTATCATATCAATAGGGGGTCAGCTGATATCAAAATCCCCAGTACTACACAGCCAGATGTACACAGCTCTGCACACTGTGTAGTGGCCAAGGCAGGTTACTACAGCTAATCTCTCCTACCATCCAGTCCTGATGTCATCAGTCGTCGGTTCAGTCTTTTTCATCTTGTTAAGTAGCGTAATGTATTCCTTACCTTTTGTTCAGCCCTGATCATGTCAGGAAGGCAGACAGTATTGTAGGGTGTAAAATATCCCTCATTTCCATACCTGTGGCTGTTCTGTACATGACAGCATTAGCCTTATCACATTTGTAATACATAATAAGCTGTGAATGCACCGTACGCTGCGCTGCTTACACAGTGTCATGGAAATCTTGTAAACAGATGGAAATTTCCGTCATGAATAAGATTCCATCACATTTTTGCAGTAATTGTCACATGCAGTGTACTAGATGATGTGTTTATGTGAAATATTTAGCTTCTATTTCATCTGAGGAGCAGCAGTGCTGTAAAGAAGGAGAGTCTCCGACTAGAAGGCATTTCTTTCTCTGCTATGGGCATCTTGCCCAAATACTTACCAGCATACATTCGACACTTTTCTGGCGCTTCAATTTTGCAACGCATTTTTGCACGCAAAAAAGAGCAGCTAGAAGCAGGTCTAGGGAGTCTATTTCATCCTAATGAATGATGAAACAGTTCTAATACATTTTGGTCATGTGCCAAAACAGTAATCCCTTGTGCCACAAATTTAAAGGGAATCTTCCACCAGGATGAACAACTGTATGCAAATGAGCCTGAGGGGCTCCAGGCTTTATGAGTGTCAAGGGAGCCTGGAGCCCCTCAGGTTCATTTGCATACAGTCGTTCATCCTTGTGGTAGATGTCCTTTAAATCGCACTGAAAATGAAAGCATGCTTCCTGCGCTACTCTGTGCCCCAAATAAATAAATGCTCCCCAGCCACTCTTGCTATACAGAATATTTTAGTAGCCACTTTTTATCCATAGTATTCCATCACTTGTAGA
Organism: Engystomops pustulosus; assembly: GCF_040894005.1. NCBI lineage: Eukaryota > Metazoa > Chordata > Amphibia > Anura > Leptodactylidae > Engystomops > Engystomops pustulosus. Next base: position 55,496,802 of record NC_092415.1, read on the forward strand.
TGTGGTATCATATTTACATTTTTTTCCTTAAACCACAAGGAGTAATATTTACCAGTCCACTACTGTTTTGGTGACAATACTTCTCCAATCTCTGTTCCTGCACCAAAGATGATATGATATATGGCCCCTTATATGGCCCCCAGATTTATGGCATGTCAGACTCTTTGCTCGGCTAGTCAGATTGGAGCTATGCATTAGTAAACCACAAACCCAACTTGGGTTGAGTTTTCTGAAATACGGGATCCACAATATTAATGGTGGATGATGAAGAACGTAGACTGGTGGGGACCGGGAAAGTATTGGCACCAGTGCAGCAAGGTAGGTATTACTGTTTTTAGTTGTTTTACACAATTTTAAACTTTTTTTTTAAATGTGTTTTGACGGGCGTGTCCACATGGGACTGATATGCTATTGAAAATTTGTGTTGCCTAAGAATGCCTTTATGGTTTGGTTTTAGACCGGTGAAAACCTGCAGCACCAAAGATTGTAATGCAATGCAGTCCCTTAAAAGGCTGCCATTGAGACAATAGGTGTGTATGACTGCTTGTGACATTTATGGAGTGGGTTATAATACACGGGCTCATGTTGACTAACAGAACCTGCTGGTGCTGAAGCCTGCTACATATTGGGCACATTACAGACACAGTCATATGCATAAATATTATAAGGTGTTTTTCTAATCACAACATTAGTTGAACCTATATACACCATAATCTGTGTCAGTCTTGCATTGCTATCTGGTGAGAACCCATAGTATTGGAAATCATTAGTGGAGATGGGAAGGGAGCTGTGCCTAGAATTGTTAAACCAGCTTCAGAACGTTTGAGATGCAAATATATAGTGTAGCCCATAGAAAGAATGGAGATGATGCTATATGGTTCCTGCATTGTAGTGTTACACAGCGGCAAGACCATTCCCTATGTAGAAAAGCAGGAAAATGTTCTGTGATGAGTGACTGGTGTGACCTGACCGGGAGATGGGGAATGATTTTCAGTGATTGTATTAGGATCGGCTCTACTTGAATGTCTTCTAATCACTGCAATGATGAAGGGCATCATATTAAAGTGAACCTTCTCCTCTGATCTCAGCAAGTGCCCAGCACGTACCTGGGCACCTTCACAGGCTCACCACGCCTGCCCTATCCTACTGCACCGTCGGCAGCTGGGTACTTTCTAGGGCAGTGGTGGCGAACCTATGGCACGGGTGCCAGAGGTGGCACTCAGAGCCCTTTCTGTGGGCACTCAGGCCATCGACCCCTTCACAGAGTTCACCAAACAGAAACAAATTCACCAAATCTTCCTGCAGTCCCATGCAGCTTAAGAGTTGCTGCTTTCAGTGCTATTTTAAAGGGACACTTCATTGGCAGTATGGAACTGTGGAAGTGAGAATGTGTTGATAGAACTGCATTATCTTTGTAGGTCATCCTACTGTACCCACCATTCTTACTGTATAGAGAGACCCTGGTGAGAAGCTACAATGATAGTCTGAATGTGCCCTCCGTCTTTTAACTGTATTGGTGGCCTCAGGGTGCCAATTCGATTGAAAGATGTTGAAGAACAGGTAGCAATAACTTACTGCTTAAAATGCAATGTTGGCACTTTGCGGTAAATAAGTGGATTTTGGTTATAGTTTGGGCACTCTATCTCTAAAAGGTTCGCCATGACTGCTCTAGGGTGTAGCTGAGATGAGATGAGAGGAGCAGTGTGCCTGAGCAAGTACTACAGCAAGCAAAAGAGTGACATCAGCAGTAGGGGAGGGTGGGAGCGCAAACAGCCATCAGGAGGGTTGCTTGATTGGTCTCCCACCTACATGATGAATAAAAGTACTTTTTTCCAGGCATGCTACAACATTGAGAAAGTATAAGAACACTTTTTGCTGACTTGCAAACTGCAGGTCCGGGTATTAGTTGTGGGGGTAATGGAGTAACATTGCATTTTTTTTATGCAAACAAGGTCAATACAAGGAACTAGCATCTTTTTCATCCATTTAAAAAAATGATACAACCAGCTTTGTAGAAAAGGGTTCTTTACAATTAAAGAAGCCAAAGTATGGTATGGCTTATTACAATGGGAAATTATCAGATATCTCACCTTTACCGGCTAATAGAATTTCTTAGTATTGTAGTAGATTGGTTGAAAAAAATGCATCAGTCCATCAACTCCAACCCAACTTCTACAGTTACGATCCATCTCAAGGCGGATTACAGTTGGCCCATAGAAGGGAAAAATTCCTTTGCAAATTCCAAATATGGTCGGAATAATTTGCTAGATCAACATCAAATTAACCAAATATTTTGTTCTCCTATCATATGATAATTTTGTTCTTAGGAAAGGCATCCAGAAGTATAAAATGTTTAGTAGAGGTTACTATGTATATGTATTATGGAATAACCTACTCATGCAATGTTTTCTCCCCTTTTATGCTATGTTATTTGAAAATACCAATGGGGATAATACCAATCTTTATAATATACATCATTGAGTAAAGCAGTATCGTTGCCTTGTTTCTGCTCTTTCTCCTGCAGTGAGCACTGTATCCGAATGCCTTCCCTATCCAAATGAGATAGATAAGAAGGCTATTGATTAACTCATTCCATACCTGGAATATTTCACTTGATAGATCAATTCTCAGGACAGAAAAAGGATTTTGTATTCTTGATGTAAGGTAGTTATACACATAACAAAAAGGATGGTGAAACCCACCAAATCTCTTATGTAATGTCTGCTAGGTGTGTCTGCTAAGTGATGGAGGAATTCCTATTAAGAGACTGCTACAATAATATATAAAAGGCATCCACTACATGTAGGATACCATAAGTGAACCAGTATCTCAGCCATGATTAGCATATGAGCCTAGTTCCTTTGCCTGTGCTTGTATGTTAGTGTTTTCATCCTACACTGGTATAGGGAAAAAGCACTAATGGTCTTAACCTTAATTCACACTGAAGGCGGAACCAGAACCAGATGACACGAATATATTTGAATGAATAAGTTACCATAGCCATGAAGACAGCAGACCAATCCTCACCATCTAATACAAAGACTATAGCACAAGCAAGGTGGGAAAAATTATGTATGTAAAACGTAACTTTTACTTCTTATTCATTAAAATATCCCTAATATTAACTAATTTCTGTATTATCACAATACTCTTAGAATAAAGGTTCAAATGCACGAATGATAAATATAGGTACATGTAATTAAAGATGTATATTACTCCAATACTATAGACTATGTACTAAAACTGGAAAGATCTCACCCATTAGGGACAATGATGTGGGAACCAGGGATATTAAGCATAGGCACTGACAGGTTTCTAGACTTTACTGCTGAGTTCCTGACCCCGAATGGGTGAGCTCTTTCCAATTTTCCTACATAATGTATAGTATTGGAGTGATATACATCTTTAAGTACATGTATCAATATTTATCGTTCATGCATTTGAACCTTTATTCTAAGAGTGCTGTGATAATACAGAAATGAGTTTTTATGAAATAAGGCCCTTGACAATTAGGGATATTTTAATGGATAAGAAGTAAAAGTTATGTTTTATAAATACAATTTTTCCCATCTTGCTTGTGCTATACTACACTGGTATAGAAAGCTATTATTCCTTCCTTCCTCTTATGTTCCAAAGAAACATCTCTCTAATTTATGAATCCAGAATACGAGACCACTTGAGATTTTGTGTGTTTTGTAAGTCACCGTGGCACAAGACACAGCAGCCTATAGATGTGTATTTCAGCTTGCACTCTGACTTCTGGTCTTGTCTTCTTCCTCTTGCACTCCCCCCATTCTCATGCATTTACTTACCTAGTTATTCCCTGGATAGTCACATTATTGATCCCTTTACTGTGGCCTCCACACATCAATCTACCCTCCTCTCCCTCACCTCTGTCTCTTAGCATGACACTCTCATCAAGATCTATGTTTTCTTCTACTCCTGAGAGCTTCCCTCAAGCACTTTTTTCATGAGCTGCTGAAAACACCATTGAATGCAAGCTTACACCTATGGGGATCATGTACAAGGTATACGGATAGGTTCATAGCTATTGCATGGTGTATCGCATCAATCTAGCCCGGCTTCCCTTATTTTATCGGGTTATTTTAATTTAACTTCCTCGGATGCAGCCTCAGGACCTGTAGAAAATAATGCAGTTTCACAGATGAGATAACACAGTGGCTCAGGCTATTATTTTATAACACAAATCGCAGCAACGGTGATGTTGACCCCATGCTTCCCAGTAAAGCTGGGAAACATCTGATACAGGTATGAGCATAACCTTTTATTTCAGAAATAAGCATAATTAATATTTAAATGGGTCATTAAAATCTAAGCGAATATGTAATAAGTTGTTATTTTAAATTTTACACCCCTTAGCAGAAAAATGCTTTGGCAATACACTATAATGAGAATCAAATGCCACTGGCCCTTTAATCAGTCCTGTGACTGTCCCAGTGCATCAGGTACAGGATGCATGTCCTCATCACATGTTCCTGAAAGGCTCTGATGGGTGTTTCCAGAAGCCCTCAGATTTGTAGATTCACAGTGAGCAGAGAAGGTTTCACCTCCCCCTGCACCTCTTGCTGCTGCTAGATTACACAGACAGGGAGAGAGCAGGGTCAAACATGTTCCTGTGAATATGCAGCACTCAGGGGCTCTGGTAACCTCCCAGTATTATAATATTGTTCGTAACACTATATAGGAAAGCAGAACCACCAGATAAACTATGTTAAAGGTCTCCTGACCTGTTTATCACCATGACTGTGGTAATCTTGTTTAAAAATATTTTATATTATATTTTATATTTATTATATTTAATATTTCTTATATAAAAATATTTGTTATCAATGACCTGAAGAGCTATGGGGGGTGTTACCAGAGCTCCTCCGTGCTGCAGCTTTACAGGCTGCTACACTGTCTTGCCTCTGTTCCCTGAACACTTCCCTCTCCCTCTGCCTGATGTAATCTCACTACAGCAGAGGAGGTTTCAGCACACAGTGGGAGGGGGAAGTGCTCCTGCTCAGTGTAACTACAGCGCAGAGGGCTTCTGAAGAGCCCTTCAGGCTCTTCAAAATCATTTTAAATGTTGATTTTAGAAGGAAGGAGGCCATCTATAACAAATATAAGAAGATTACCACAGTCACAGTGCCTGGAACTGTGAGTAAGTGCATCTGGTTTAAGTTACAGGAAATCTACCTATTCTCCTCTTGACGTTGACCCCAGAGGTGCTCTTTGATAATCTGACACGCCAGTATCATCTAGAAAAGAAATGTATAATTAGCAGCTCGGAACGCAGGGATGAGATGTCTGGCGCTTCGGGCTGCTAATTATGCGTTGTGTTAAGAACCTTACTACCGCTTTTGTCTGCCCCGCCTGCCTCTGTGTCCTGGAAATGACATTGGATCTAGTTTTTCTAAAGCCGTAAATCTCTAGTGATCTAGTCTCCCAGGATAACTGTAGCTGGAATAGTTGTCATATAGACACTGCAGAGAATATGTAGCCTTACACCGGACCACCCAGAATCCCTTCTTATACATTAGGTTCAATGCCGGATGTTTTCAGATATTCTCATATATGTTACCACATTGACACTTTTTATTATATTATAGAGAAACTTTGTCAATCCATTATCCTAAAGGAGTTAAGTGAGAAAACATCCTGGATATAAACACGCAGCTATAACTAGTACTCGCTAGAAAGTAACACATAGTAAAAGTGCAGTTGTGCAGTGACAGCTTGTCAGGTGTATTCTGCTAGGAACAAATCCCAGGCAGACTTTCTGGATGAAAGGAATTGCTATGTGTATTGCCTCAAAGCATAGTTCACCTTTCCCTCAAGGTGATTCTGGTATATCAGAGTTATTGAGAGGAACTGCAATGTATTATGTACAGTACATTATTCTCTGACGTCTTTGTGTTCCATATAGTAATACCTGACTTATTTATAAGTACATATACATGGCGGGGAGCCGCTCTGCCCAATCCATCCCTCCAGCAGGGGTGTGCCTATACCTGAATCAGAGATAAGTGGGCTAGAAGAGCAGCATGGCACAGTGATCTGCACGCCTCGACCTAATGTACCAGGGGTAACATCACAATGATGCATGTCCCTTATAAGCAGATGTTTTATTGTGCAATGAACATCTTTTACGTAGCCAAGTTCTATTGCATGCGTGTATCACACAGTGAGGAGAGCAGTGAACGGAGACTAAACTAGAGATCATTTATTTGGAGAATGGAATCACTATGCACACAGACGTTATCAGAAAATCGATAATGGCCCTTCTATGGAACAAGCTGCAGCTTTCTCTTCTTTCTCCGACCCATCTGTTTTCTGAAAATTCCCCGTAACTATAAATTGGATTAAGCTTTTTGACTGCCGATTTTCGGGTACATTTACAAAAGATTGTGATTGCTACTTGAGTATTTTTACCATGTTTTCTGCAATGAAGCCAAATATAACAGATATTTCTACCTTCCATTTTACAGGGTTCCTATGAAGTCAGAGAAATTACTTTCCCCCCACAACGTAAGCACAATGGCTTTCTACAACGGCAGAAAAGAGACTGGGTTATTCCGCCAATTAACGTACCGGAAAACTCGAGGGGAGCGTTTCCTCAGGAATTAGTACGAGTGAGTATTAAAATGAAGAACTTTTATTTTCTGCATTTCCCCAGTAACCACCAACATCATAGCATTAATAGCGTATAGCAAATTCCCATAACACTTAAAGAGCTGCATAGACCTTACCAATTCCTTAGCTGTTCCAATAATAGCTAATGGCACTCCATGGATATTCAGTGGGAGGAGGGTATCAGGGATGGAACAATAGGGAAAGGAGGATATAAAAAAATGATAATTTCCTACTAATTATTGTCAAGGAAAGGGCTATGAAATGTTCTGCAGTGGAAGCTGTTACAATCATTAACCCCGGCTAATCAGGATTCCATTTTAATTGATTCAGTAAAAAAAAACGCTCGGATACAGTAAATAAAATTACATAGCATCGTACTGTGTGCTGCCTGTATTCATTTATTTCCTACATAATTGAAATGCAAAGTGCAGTTAATATAAAGGCATTAATGTTTGTTGCGTAGTAACACAGTTTATATATAGGGATCTATATCTCTAGGGATAGCTTTATATAAGTGGGTTTTTTGGACTTTGAGAACCAATTAAGTAACTAATTCTGAAACCTGTGTGGTCCCGTGCCCTGGAAAGTGGTGTAAAAACCATGAAGGTTCCCATACATCATTCAGTAATAGTCAATCAAATACTGGTTTGTCCAATAGCTGGTCTTCCCATCCTTCCATATATAAGCAACAATAGGGATAGAAGAGAAAGACACTATGGAGGGAATTTACAAAGTCTGCCACGGATCTCCGCCAGGTCAGATCTGTGTAGACCAGGTATGATTTGGTTGGAGATTTCTGCTGTAGTTTCTACTGGTTTTCTTGCATAGACTATAGTAAATGCTGCCGTAATATATACAGAGTCTATGACTGAAACAAACAATCTTAAAATGCTATATAGTTCTAATAAGACGTGTGTCAAAAAACAACAAGGGCGAGTCAAAGCTTACCCGAAGTCCCCTACCCCCATACTATTGTCCAGAATGCTTCTATACGGGTTGCCAGGGCTACAGCCAGGCTCATGTATAAATGCATACATACAATGATATACTCTGCTAAAGAAGACAGTATACAATATATATACGTGATGTTTTGCTGCAATACGAAAAAATAACATATATGTATGTATATATTCCTGCAGTCCATGATAAACTCGAGTTGTGGGGGACATGGAGATAGGAAAAAATAAAGAGGGATGGGGTATGTGGATATAATATAGTAATGGGCCTGACTGCTATTTCAGGGCTTCTTATACAGTAAATTATCCTAGTATTTCCACTTTATCTCTTGGTGGCAATTACTGTAATTACTTGCATCCAATCACAAATTGGTAAAACAGGGACCCCGATATCAGATCCCTATTGGAAATGCTGATAAGATTTTATCTCATGTTGACTGGATATAGCAAACAAGTATATGAGCCACAATTTGCCATTGGTGGGGGACATCACAGGTTAGTGGCCATTATACGCTTCGGGCGGCTGCAGAGCTACTGCAAGATATATTATTGTTATATTATATATATTATACTGAAATCAGGACTATGAACTTTTCCAGGCTGTAACAGCAGTGAAACATCTTAATAGGGCCCAGAGGGTTAGTTGTTTTTATAGCAGCCCCCTCCCTCCTCTCGCAGCTGATGAAGAAATATTACAGACCATAATCAACACTGCGCACTGTGAATATCAGGGCATTGTTCTGTATTTCCTTGTGTTCCTCTTTGTTAATATTCACACTAATTTAACTGTTTTGATTCACAGATCAGGTCTGATCGAGACAAAAGCCTCTCCCTGCGATACAGTGTAACGGGTCCCGGAGCTGACCAACCCCCTATTGGGGTTTTTATTATTAATCCCATTGATGGAGATCTCTCTGTTACACGGCCTTTGGATCGAGAACAGATTGAGGTTTTTCATGTAAGTATTGTGCCGTGATATAAGTATGTATAAGGTTCTATATTATAGTATGGAGACTATATGTAAGCACAACACATATGTATGTCTATATATAGTGCTATACCTAATGTTAAGCCTTTGATTGAAATGGCTATTTTTGCTATTGACCCCTGGTTATCCCCTCCAACTATAACTATTACTTATTTAAAGGGGAAATCCAATCCTAAATCATTTGTATGACATATCATATAAACATGACAGACGATTACAGTCGGAACGGTCAGTGGAAATCTCGGATTCAACGTTTGGAGTTAAGTGCCATTGATTTTCTGGAGCCAGGAAATCGTTCAAATCTAAATGACAAGTCAGGAAAATGATTTAGGCTGTTTTTTCTTTTCTTTTTTTTTTAGAACACATAAGTACAGCACAGAATTGTTAATGGAAAATCTTAACATGTCATCAACTCTACAAAAATAAGGGTGCATTCCACATATAGTTCTAGTGGATGGAGCGATGCAAAATACTTCTGTATACTTTTGTGACTGAGTGTACAGGGCTACTTATCTCGAATTATATACAGCCATTTCGGCCTTATTAAAGGGGTTTTAAAATATTAAAATGATGTATTAATGACAAGTCCTTTGGACAAATCCTTTAAGGTGCTCAAACAAGAACAAAGTTAGTAGCCTATTACCTTGTATAGTGTATAGTGTGCGCTGACTTTCCCCTGATGTTAGGTATTGTTTGGACTATTGTTTAGGGGGTTACTAAACGTAGTTGGTATTCTTTCCTTTTTCTTTATTTGCACGTTTTAACCGATTTGCACCTTTTTTATGCCTATTCTATTGGTTTTAAAAAATTGGAGAAGTTGTTTTCTATGTGTGGTTATCCCTATACAATATATCTTAGCAGGACAGTTGTGCTTCTTTGATTTGCACCTATTTGGGGCAAATTATCTGAATTCTGCCACAAATAAGTGCAAATTTGTGCCTGCAAAACCTTGACGTTAACAGGATTCTTTCATGTAAGAAGGAAAAAAAAAGGTGCAAAAAGGTTCAAATTGCGACTTTTTTTATCTGAGGACTAGTAACTCTTACATTAATAAAAATAAAACCAAATATTACCGTAAAAGATTACCGTAAACACATTTAACATAGCAACAAAAAATCCTTATACGCACCAACAAAAAGGAAAAGAAACAATAACAGAGACCAGTATATGATAAATGACCCCCACTGCATTTTATCTTTCCCAATCCTTTGGCACAAATTTATCATTAGGCAATGTCTTACTCCAGTTTTAGGAGCATCTTAGGAGCTCTTTAGATATCTTTTGCATGTTAGATTTATTGTGGTGGCTTAGACAACTTGGTATAAGTGACACAAGAGATGTCAATGTCTGCAGATTTACCATAACTAGTTCCTGAGTTTTTCCTACGCCAGGAGGGGACTGGAGTGATTTTGCACCTAAAATTGCTACTTTTTCAAAAGCCGCACTTCATGAATCAGTCTAATACATCTGGGGTAACTTGATAAACGTGGAGTAAGTAGAATGTAGTGATAACTGGAGTAGGTTAAAAAAAAGGATGTTCGTGCCCTGCACTTGTGCACTACCAAGAATTGCCCAGCAACTCAGCCGTCAGCAGGATTTGATAACGGACGTAGCGTCCTGATATACCCGGCATCACAGGAGAGGCTCCGGCATATGACAAGTCCCCCCCCCCCCGCCTATTGCTAGGTTGGCATTCACAGTTCATCTCGAGTGCCATGCAGCTGTGTGTGATTTTTTTTTTATGAAACACATCAACAAAATTGTACTAGTATAAAAAGTAGCAAGTGGCAGCAGCTGGCAATTTTGTTTTCTTAGAACTCTGTCCCCTAGAAAACAATTGTTATTTAACCAAGCCTTAGAAAAAGGAATTTCTCAGTGTCAGCGAGGCTGTGCTAATATAGAGTTCACATTACCCACTTTCTTCCATTGCTTCCAATCATATATCATTTAGCTTAAATTGACACTGGATCTAATATTGATTATATTCCCGAGCACCGAGCGTGAAAAATGAAGCTGTGACATCGACCATGGTTCCATCACATCTCCGCGAGCAGTCAGTCTTCAGACGCCGTGTATTATATATGGCATACATGTTTCTGCTTTCCCTTCCAATTTCTCATATCACCCTCTCGTTTCAGCACATTGTTTTCCTTATCATAAAATCCCCTCGTGCAGTGATCATACCAAGCACAAAATGACAATACAATAGAATACAGCATAAAAGGGGAGATTTGTTTCGGAGCATCTCCTATCCAGTCCTGTGGTTACTGTGCTTGAATTGACAGCAGATTCACTGATATTTCTAAATAACTCATCTGGGACAGGATATAGCAATGTAGCACTGGGGAAACCATACGTAATGTGTAATCTTCTCCATCATATCTCTACCGTAAACTGCCATATAAAATTGTTTTTTGCAGCTGAGGGCACACGCAGTCGATGTAAATGGAAACCAGGTGGAAAGCCCTATAGACATAGTGATCAATGTAATAGATATGAATGACAACCGACCGGAATTCCTGCATCAGATATGGAATGGGAGCATCTCCGAAGGATCAAAGCCGGGTAAAAAAAAACTCACATTTTTATACTTATTTTATTTTTCAGTTCTCATTTGTTTGTTTTGTTTTTTTAAATATGAGCATTTAACCTTACATGTTATATGTTATATGTTATATGTTGCACTTCACAGTTCCTTCTTCTGAATAAAATAAAAGACATTATAATATTTAAAATATAACAAAAAAAAATATATGACTTAATAAATCATCTCTTGTGGGTTACTCTATACATTTTAAAGAGGGAGAATGTCCATTTAAAAGCAAAAATGGTCAGTGTACATAATGGCCATCCTTCAGGTGGGCATCATAAAGGATATGGACTTGAATAGAAGCTAAATCAGCAGATTGTCGATCCTGGGAGTAAGTGTGGGGGAAAGAGAGAGCGTTAGATTCAAATGTAGGGTATACACTTGAGTTTACAAACAAAGCGATAGGTCAGAGGCTCGCCTTATAGGTGTCTTGCGAAAAGACATATAGTAAATATGGGAGGAAGTGCAGCATTCAGTTCAGAGGCGACGGGGGATGCTATGTAGCAGCCCGCTAGTAACTACATCAATGGAACTTGGGCAAGAATACTCCGAGGAGGCAGCACATCTTCTGGATGTTATTTACTAATACAAAAACAGTAAAATTATGCATTTCGGTTCTTTACAAGAGCCTTCTTTCGGTTGTTAAGGTAAAAAAAGACTTACCTGCATGCTGCACGGGTTACTAATGAAAGTTGTACTAGTCAAGTAAAATTCATTGAAATATACTACATATTTTGTAACATTTCTTTTTAGGACCACATTTCTAGTGGTTATCTAGTATTAAATCATTTTATGAGGTCTTATATTATGTGCGTCATGTTTATGGATCAAGTTCATATCTTGACACAAAGATAGCAAAGAGCGTATTCAAGTTGTTTAAGCAAAATACTGCTAACAGGCTTTTTGTATGAGTGATTTAGATATGACTGGGTGGGGGTTTATAAATTTCACATAAAGCTACTTTATTAACCGGAATTATCAATCATGACAACTTCACAATTCCTTCTCTCACACACTTCAGCGTTGGCAGGTGATAACATAAGTGTCACTTGCTAATTATAGTCTTTAGAAATAATGCCATCCTTCCCTAGTTAAAGAGAAACTGCCACCAGCGAACCACGCTCAAACTACACACGGTACTTTTATACATGTCTTTATACATGTTCCACTAATCTATATCCATGTGATTAGGACCACCATTCTTCTAAAAAATACTTTTATTATGTCCTTTGCTCCAGTCACGGAGCTGAGGAGCTTCAGTATACAGTCAAGTTACTCCACCTCCTCACTGCCGATGACACTGCTCACCTGGCGCTAGAGAATTCCTGAGGGAGAAGCAGGTGAGACACAGCAGCTTCTGTGTGACTTAACACTCCCTCAGGAAGGAGGGGTTAAGAGTAATACTGGACATTTGAAGAGAAATCAACCTTGCTCCTCACTTCTACCTCAGGAATTCTCTTCACCCAGGTTAGCAGTGTCAGCCTCACTTAAGAAGGCGTGGCAGCTTGATAGTATACTGGAGCGCCCCCACCTCCAGAGAACATCTAGGAAAGTCTTTTTTAAAAGAATGGATAGAGGCAATACTGAAACATGTATTGAGACATCTAAAAAGTACAGTGGGAGGGTTGCTGGGGGCAGGTTTTCTTTAAAGAATAACTGAATGTAAATACTATATACATTTTCTAAAAATCATTGTACTTTCCTTTCAGTTACTATAAATACTATAAAGCAACTTCCAAACTACTAGATGGTAACTTGCTGATTTATCCTGATATAGCAAGTTTTGTCATGTTAAAGGGGTTATCCGAGATGAATTAATGAATTAGGACCGGGCTGAGGTGGGCTTTTTAAAAAAAAATAAACATGTACACACCTCCTCGGGCGTCGCTGATGTCCCGCACCGCGGTCCGTCTGATCTGTGCCCCTATTTGTTTACAGGGGCACAGAAGCCGCTCACAGGGTGCTTCTGGCCAGCCGATGTGGCCTGCCAGTCCCATCTGTTCCTATCTCTCAGCACTGTAGGGCACTAGGAGATGGTGTTGGATGGGAGAGCTGGAGGAGGTGAGTACACGTTTATTATTTTTTTAAAAACGGCACCAGGTTATTTATTAATCTCGGATAACCCCTTATAGCATACTTTATCCTTTATCTGTAGGCTCGAGCTGTAATTTTCCATTGCCCCCCAAAGTAGAGCTGAATCTGCTTTACAACTCGGACTGTGGTAATCTTCTAATATTTGTTATCCATGGCCAACTTTTATAGTTATGCTATTGAGACTGAAGGGCTCTGTGGGGTGTTACCAGATTGCATCCATCTTGCAGCCTCACTGGCTGTTACACTGTACAGAAGGTGTTCTGGTAACAACCCCCTTCATTGTCATTAGCATAATTTTAATGCAGGGAAGCCATGGATAACAAATATAAGATTTCCACAGTCACTATGTCTGGTTCTATGAGTGCCTCTTGTTTATCATGCTTGATTTTGCTGCTATATTTCATTTAAAGAAGAATTTTTCACCTCTATGATATATTAGAGTCTCTTATATTTGATTATACTACTACATCATTCAAAATGTGTTTACAATAAAGTTACCACTTAAAGGGGCTGTCTACCTCCTGTAATTGTGGCTATGTTGCTTAGCACCTATGTCTCCCAGAATCGATGTACCAAAGAATCATTTGAATAGAATTTTTAATTTCTTGAGTGTAAATTTTCCTTTTGTAAACTTTTATTGATTCCAAAAATTTTTTTTTGTCACTTCATCCTATTTTTAGGATCCTACGTTATGACCCTTACTGCCATTGATGGAGACGACGCTAGACAACCGAATGGCATGCTGAGGTATAAAATCCTGTCGCAGACGCCAGATACCCCTTCCACAAGCATGTTTACCATCAACAATGAGACAGGAGATATTATCACTTTGGCAGCAGGACTTGATCGGGAGGTAAAAAAAAGTTTTGACAATACTGTATCAATCCAAATTTCACAACCATTGTATCACGGTTTGTTTCAGCGAGACAGATGAGTGGAGGTCTTATGTTACCGGGTGCCGGATTGGTTGAATGGCGTGGTCTCAGGTCCGCTTCTTCCCTTATCAGACATGTACTGCATTTTGGTCCACGGGCATTAATTGTGTTGTTTGCTATAGACTAATTGAGCTATATTTACAGCCCTTATACCTTTCAGGCTCATGGACTTTTTATGTAATAATTATGTTTATGTGTTTATTGCTCTGTAGCTATTCATCACTGTGTCGGCAGTTTGACTTTTGTGTTGTTTCTGCCATCCAATTTTGCTTTTTCTTTTTCATCTAAGCTTTTCTTTTCCTTTACTAAGAGAACATAGCATTTTTCTTTCAGAAAAATAACACATGTGACTTCAAGGTGATATCAACAGTAATAATTGTGTAATTGAATAGAAAAATAACAAGCCTTCGGGGCTCCAAGGTCCTCTCTCTTCATGATTACCGCTTTATATTTGGTTGAAAGCCGAATTGTCTCAACAGAATTTATTCTGGCAAATATTTTCACTAGCTTATAGCTGTGTGGTATACACTCTACATAAAAGCAGAAAGCCTAGCAGGTATCATCATGGCACAGTGATTAAACATGTTTAGGCAGCTGGTATTGCTGGCATTAGCCGTCATAACTCAGCATGTTAATGATACACAATTTACGCCGTATCGTACTATTCTTTTAAAATGCCGACTCGATCTTAACACGGTTACTGATGCTATTTTATGTCTTGTAGAAAGTGCAACGATATACATTAATAATTCAAGCCACAGACATGGAAGGAAACCCAACATATGGTCTCTCGAACACAGCAACTGCTGTCATCTCTGTGACAGATGTCAATGACAACCCTCCAGAGTTCACGTCAATGACAGTAAGTATAGATTAGATGTACCAAAAAAATTCAGAAATGAGGCCAAGACAAAGTTATCTGTTCACCTGTCTGGCAGGTGTATATTAAGAGGATTTACCTTTGTGCTGAGTTTTATGTGTTCAGTAATAGAGTTATTACTTACTAGGTAACACATTTCCTATGTGTTCTTTTGTTTGTAATGTTTAAGATGGAATGAGTGTATTATAATTCTGCAAAACCAGCAAATGTATTTACGCTTTATTCACAATGCATTTGGGCCTGCAATCCAAATATGTGACCAGGCCTTTTGAGAAACACTTCGTACATGTATATGTGTATCCTTTTTTCAGTTTTATTGAAATGCAGGGTTGACACAGCTTCAGAGTAGTAGAAGATTATTACCTGTCACATGGCCTCCAACAAAGCAGCCTTCCTAAATCATCTCCTCAGCTCCTTTCTAAGAATTCTTGGTCCGGTGTAGTAATGAGGAGATGCTCCGGGCATACCCCTATCCTCCTCTATCTTTCCTCCTTTATGCTCCCTTTGACATCAGTTCTTGCGTGTGCGCGTTGGACAATGGCAATGCTGCAATCCAGTTAGCATCTCTGTGTATGGCTGCCCGCCTTGAGTCTTCTGTGACGTAACACACAAACCACAGCTGGTGGCGCATGCACAGCCATAGAGAGGAGCAAACTGGATACTGGCAATGTGAGAACTGGCATCATATGGCAGGGTAGGGGGGGAGAGACACAGGAGAAGAGGGACCAATAGTAGCTAATTAGAAATTGACAGAACACACATATAAACATAATGCATATGCTTAGAAAAGGGGCTGAGGAGATGGTTTAGGAAGGCTGCTTTGTTGTGGGCTTTTATTTCATGTGACAGGTGTCCTTTACGGGCACTCGACTTACAGATAAATCCTACAGACAGACCTCTCTGCCCACTATGACCTCTAATGAAGCTCTCAGGATGCTTCACTTTAGTCCCAGGCTGCAATGATCAGCTATAAGGTGTCTGTAATAAAGTCTTATTGATAATCCATGTTTCTATGATGCTAAAATCAAGTAAGAGCAAGGAAGGGTCCAACTGGGGTTACATAGGACCCCCATTCTCGTGATCTGTGAGGGTCCCATCACTGAGACCCCTACTGATCAGCAAGTTAGGCCCTTTCCACTAGGGCCTAATTTGTTTCATGAGAAAACCTGAAGAACCTATCTTGTACGTAACTGCCTGTATTCCATTTCATACAGTAGTTGGATGTATACTTCTGTATCATATGCAAGCATTAAGAAAAAGAAAAAGAAAAAAAAAACAAACAATAAAAGATATATACATGCATGCAGTATTTATAATGTGAATAAAAAAGATAAAAAAAAATAACAAAGCATACCTTGTTTAGTACCCGCATGTTTGTGCTATAAAAGTAACTAAAACTGTGAATGTCTTAAGAAAATGAAATACAGCTTAATACCAGGACAGTGGTAAAATAAATAGCAGCCCCTGCCCTGGCTATTCTTTACTGATCACAATTTAAGCTTTGTTGCTATAGAAAAGCTGAGGAGCAACTATTGGTATTTTAAACATTATTTAGCAAGACTACATGTGTTATTAAGTGACTTTATTACCTGTTCACCAATTTTTGGTCCCCTCTTTGTTTCCATACATTACTTTTGCAAGAAATAATATTCTTATACATCTGTTTTCCAGAATTTCCAGTTTTTTTCCCTTAGCAACTGACTTTGCTTTAGCCTTTACTACTAGCAGAGAAACACCATAATAAATTCTCACAAAAGAAAATCCCCCTAAAGGTAGAAATTTCCTTTAATGCAGTCACTTGGATATAGGAATTGAAGACGAAAGATTTGTGTTACATGGGTTTTTCACACTTTGTCAAGGCAGATTCTAGATTTATTTGGCTGTGATATCCAATATACTGTAACGTTGATATTACCCGTAGCAGCACATCTGTGCTTCCATACTGTAGACATGCTAGACTACACTACTAATGTGACACTGCATTGAAAGCTATACTGGGAGTGTTACAGAGGCAGGAGATGGTGCAGGGGCTGGGCTTGCAGTCCTATGCCAGGAGGATAAGTGCATGGCGAGTCCGGCGCATAGGCACCTACCTTCTTATATGCACCTTATAGTTAATATAATAATAACAATAGTACCATCATATTCTGCAGCGCTATACAAATCACTTGTCATAACACAAAGCTCATACAAAGATGCCATGGTCAAATCTTTTTTTGAATGCGTATAATATTCCCTCTTCCTACACAGCGATTTCTATATTTATCCCTGTAGCAAACTTCAGTCATCATCCATCCTCCCATTGAGGTTATTGCACTATTAAGAATTTCACATTTTTTTATTGGATTGCAGTCCAATCTCTGCAGTACTCGTAGTATGTGGACATCACAGATCACCAGGAATTCCCTCACTTGTTAATTATAGAAGAAGAAAAGCTGTTTTCCCCAATGTATATTCCTGGTGGAGAGGCAAATCTGAGTCTGTTACAGTAATGTCACATATAAAAGTGTGATATAAGCATTCCTCAGTAGTCTATAGGAGTACATATGGATAGATAAGACACCCCAGGCGATGGCCTTTCCATATGATAGAACGTCAATATCATGGAGTTGGAGTTGTAATAGCTGTCTGCCTATTTCAAGTGCCCAGAACAGTGCTTCCATGGCATTGCTTAGCAGGCACAGCTCCTAACTTACACTTCATGATGTTGTTTTGTGTTATAATTTCTTCTGACTTTTATTATGCTATTGCTGTAATGAAGACTTTTTGACAAAATGTGAGTAAAATTTCTATGCAGATGTGAACACGCACTTACATTCACTTCAACTGACTTTCATCTAACGTGTAATGGCACCTTAACACTAAGAAGCAGGTCCACTTCTGGATTCTGCTTGTGTCTGTTATTCATTGTTGTTGTAGGAAATAAACTTGCATAAACTCCACTGTTTTGCTGTTTGAGGCAAATATAATAGAAATTCATCATAGTAGATAAGGTTGAAAAATGTATTTATCCCTTAAGTCCAACCTATAAATCCTGCAGTGTTGATTCAGAGAAGGGAAAACCTACTGGTTTGGCTGATGTCAATCTGTCCAAAAAAGGGAAAAATCCTACCCAACCCTAATATGGCGATAAGAATAACTACCTGTATCAACATTGACTCAATTTATGATGTCCAGAAAGACATCTAGACCCCAATTGTACAAATTATCACAACAGAGATAATCTGCGGCAGAGATTTCCATAGTCACTGTAAAGAATCGCTGGCGATGATAAAACTGCTTCTAATCTAGGTGTAGAGGATGCCCCCTCTTTGTGGTGTTGGTAGAAGCACCTCTCCTCTAGATGTAAAGGATGCCCTCTGTCTATGGCTGTAGTAGAAATACCTCATCTCTGGGTGTAGAGGATGTCCCATGTCTATGGCGATTGTAGAACCGCCTCTAATCTAGATATAGAGGATGCCTATTGGAAAAAGCGGGCAGCACTCCAAAGGTAGAATTCAAAAGTTGGTGAACTATATTGAGGCAAGTGGCAACGTTTTGGTGTTGGACACCTTTTTCAAGCAATTTGACAAGTAAACCACACAGGGTATATAAAGGAAACATGGCGTGCAATGCATATAAATGGGTGTGTCCTTAAAGTGCAAGTGCAGTTGAGATCATGAACATACATTGTTACGTCATCATAAAATTCATATACAATAAAGTGCATAAGTAATACAGATGTATATAAACATCCCCATATGTTATACATACAATAATAAAGTGCATCATAATTAGAACAAAGTGCAAGTATTGTGCTACTGAGTGTACACAAAAGGGTTCAAATTACCCAGTAATGTGGGAGAGATCACCCAGGGTGGAAGTGTTGATTTCACCTCTAATTGGATATCCGCATCAAGATCACACCGCACATGCGCCAAAAAAGGAGCGCATGCGCAGAAGTGACTGTAGGCGCGCCAAAAAGTGGCACATGCATATTAATGTTCGGCAAGTGCCAAACAAAAATGTTTACAGAATGTTTACATATGTTTACAAATGTTTTTGTTTACAAAACCAAACATTTTAAAAAAGGAATGAACAACAGAATGTCCTTGACAATGTTTGAGGAATACTTGTATTAAGAGTGAGGTACCACGGTGTTGGTCCTCTGGCAGTCTGTACAACTGCTAGTGATATCGTCGCTTCCCCAGCAACACGGAGTAAAGGCGGACAATAGAAATGCATCCAAAAGGTGTCCGCAAAATATCTCAGAACCAAAATGCAGCACCTCCTCCTTAGGGGTTGCGGACTTGAACTCTACTTTTTGTATAGAGCATGCCTCCTATCTATGGTTATGGTAGACCGCCTTATTTCTAGGTGTAAAGGATGCCCCCTGACTATGGCGATTGTAGAAGCGCATCTAATCTAGCTATAGAGGATGCCCCCTGTCTATAGTGATGGCAGAACCGCCTCATCTCTAGGTGTAAAGGATGCTCCCCGTCTATGGCTGTGGTAGAAATACCTCATCTCTGGGTGTAAAGGATGCCCCCTGTCTATGGTGATGGTAGAACCACCTCATCTCTAGGTGTAGAGGATGCCCCCTGTCTATAGCGATGGTAGAACTGCCTCTAATCTAGGGGAAGCGGATGTCTCATGGTCCTGGCCACAGATCTAGGTATAAAAAGATCTACAGAAAGATCCCTGTTTGTTCATTCAAATATTAGTAAATTGTAGTGAGGTCTCCTCTTTGTCGTCTTTTTTTTAAACCGAATAACTCCAGGCTTAGTAATTATAAGTCATTTACAAATTTTGTAAAATGTATTTATAATATATCATTATTTTCCATAAAACAAGGATTGTCTTTCCAAGGGTTAAAATGAAAGAACAGCAAAGACATAACCATCGTAACCTTCATTTTATAAAAGGTGAAGTTCTGCTTGTTTAAAAGTTTTCAGTCTTGCCGTATAGACAGCAAGGCACAATATTAGCAGCTCTGTCCCCGAAGATCCGTTCTGAGGAAAACTTTGGCAAGAATGTGCAATTGAAAGATCTTTAAGATGTTGTTTCTGAAATTTTGCGGTCCGTAGGTGTCATAGGCTTCAATGCAGACTTTGCCTCCTTTACTTTTTCCCCATGATCAGCAGCCATTAGGAAGTAGCAGCACGCTGTGTTTCCTGGCAACGGTGGCAGTAATAGCCCTTCCTAAAAGACGGCACCATAGGGCTTTATTCAATCTTTAGTGCAGTTTGTGCTAGTCATTTTGAAGTATGAGTGATCTATAAAACTTTCTCTAATGTCACGTACGTCTGTCCGACCTCTGTCACTTTGCTGCTGCACACGAGAAAAAAAATGGAAGCTTAAAATGACGGAATTGCATAAATACAATAGTTTCTCACCTTATAGAACTTTCTACACAAACCGGCTCTGAGATGCTTTACTGCAGCTGTAAATTATTTCCATAGATAGTGCATCAATCCTCGGAGAGTGGATAATATTTCTTTACTATATGGTCCTAAAGTGAGTTTATTCAATTGTCATTCTTTTTATAGCATGTTGGATTGAAATGTGTTAAAGTGCCATACAGGTGAACCACACATGTATTTTATTTTCTACTTACAATGAGATCTTTCAGCTCTCTCCCTTAACAGCTTCTGGCTGTAAACAGAATAAGGGAAAAATCTAGACATAAAGATTAGACCATAATCTCGGACCTACAAAAATTGTTCTCTCTTTAATCATCATCCCAACTTCTTTACTATGTTAATACCATTTATTATGAAATATTTAGCATACATTCTGCCGCCCCCTGAATTACTCCTGAATATTTATGAATAAGTTGACTAGTGGTGTTCCTACATAGATCAGTATTGGTCAGCACTGATTGGATGGTATCACACAACCCACCCAGTTGCCAGTGTATTCATATAAATCTAAGAGGCTTGAAAAAGAAACAGTATCCAAAATTTTTATTTCTGAATTATTTATTTCTTTTATGTCTATTTTCTAAAATAGACCTATCAAGAAAGCTGACAGGTCATCTTTAAACACAGCAAGGGATGACTCCATGGACAATGTTTTGGAGTGACAGCTTTATTGAGAATCTAGCTCTGAGATTTCATACAGACTGTACATGAAGAGATGTCACTTTAATTTGTACGAAGATTATATTATATGCAAGTTAGAAAATTATGTTCAAAAGGGGATCGACTGTTTTTGACAATTGTTTCATTTCAGACAAATAGTACAGTCATCTGCCCTGTACAGTAGTAATAACAAAAGAGGGAGCTCAATGTGTCCCAGAGGCTGAGCAGTCACTGTTGGGTCCCCTAGCGCAACAAGCTGTGATCACTAGGGTATCTATCCATTATCTTCTTTGGAAGCCCTCGGGAGAACAACTTCCTCCAAATGTAAAACCTGATCTAAATGAGGAATGTTCCTGACATATTTTTGTATAGTATATTTCTGCAATAAGGAAAAATGTAATAAAAAGACAATAGTATGATAGAAATACAGGATGGTAGTGATATCTGTTACTACACCTGGGGAACCCCAAATGCCATGGTTTGTCGTTGTATTGTGAGGAACCCATTATCAGGGGATGCAGAATGGATGATCTCTTATGGAAACAAAAACAGTTAGGGATTAACAATTAGGGATTAGCAAGCTTTTTTTTAACTTTTATAAATATATTGCCAAATATATTAAACCTAGGAAAATGGCTCCTTCGTGTAAATAGTAATTAAAAGAAACTGATTTTCCGAAAAGCACAGAAAACCATTTAATTGTTAAATAAATATATTTTAAAGCCTTTCTTTCCACGTCATTTTTATTGGATATGGGAATGTTATTTGCTTATTATGTGGTATATATCCATTATTTGGGGCATTTGTCTTAAGAAACTCTTTAGTTTGTATTGATTACAGAATAAAACCCACTGTTACCAGAGACTGTCCTATTCACCTATGAATCTAATTTCCAACGGAAACCTATTGAATCATATTTAGATGGTGGCTCCTCCAGAGAGGACATTACAGTGAATTGAATTAGAAGACCGGCTCAGAGCCTCTCCCCATTTGTTAGCACTCACCTCCTTCAACCATATTAAGTGCACCAATAACTAATGTTTTACAGACTAGAACAGACATTGAGGGCCGGTGTGAGGCTTGCTCTTCGACTTTAATAAAATAAGAAGCCCTCAATCAATAAACCACATCTAATCTGTCTGATCTCCGAGACAGCCAAACAGAAGGAGACGGACTTGATTCTTCCTCTTCAGTCCTTTATTTTTTTTACTTATTTGCTGTACTCTCTCAGTCAAATCCATTCCACAGCTGGTCTTTTTAAGGGTCACCCTGTTTAAACCTCTAAGCTGCTGATTTCAGGGTTTGTAGCAAAATCTGCTTTCAAGTTTCAACCCCTTGAGTGCCATAGGGATTATTATTATCCCTGTAAAGCTGTAATATCTTAGGCATGGACTTCCGATACTGCTTTAATGTAAGATTGTGTAGAAAGAGTTTAATGTTCTTTATATATACATATATATATATATATATATATATATATATATATATATATATTTATTTATTTATTATTTGTTTTATTTGTTCTACAATAAAAATTAGTAGTCAATAGATTTCCCTGCAGATCATGGAAGACAGATGCCATTAAGCCATTGTGACATGATAATGAGTTATGTCAGATAACAGTGGCTGCTCTGCTACCCGTATATATGTAAGCCTCCTTTCATGCTAAGGTCTATCGATGGATTTCCCAATTAAAATCAAACAGCACAGCCTGCTACCATGCTCTATACAGAAAAACATAGTCCCCAACCAACCCTTTACTGCCTGGCATTAGCCACAAAAATATTTTATTGGCCTCCATTAATTTAATGGAAGTCCATGGGGTCCCTCTAATGTTTGTGCTTTCCAGG
The DNA here is from genome assembly GCF_040894005.1 of Engystomops pustulosus. NCBI lineage: Eukaryota > Metazoa > Chordata > Amphibia > Anura > Leptodactylidae > Engystomops > Engystomops pustulosus. The sequence goes on from NC_092415.1 coordinate 55,519,793, forward strand.
TATATAAATTACAGGAACACTGCAGACAATGGGCTGTAAGATTTTTTTGTAATTTTAGAGGCAATGATACACCTACTAGAATTATAGTATAACACAACTATAATTATCATTTAGTAAAGTCCTAGTTCAGAAATGGACCAACCATTCAGGCAATGAAACATTGCTTCACCCATAGGGATGCCCGTGATGGTTCAGCATCTAATGGGCAAATAATCTTACAAATAGTCTTACTAAAGGAAAATTAATTGCCTTTGTTTTTAGCTAATTTTATGTTTACTTAGAAAAATACTAATATAAGTATATTAAATAAATCATAGGCCTTGCCGGCTACACTTATTGTTATTCAAGCTTTATTATACCTTTGTTTCAGATTGGAGCGTTTGTAATGATTTATTCATTACATGACAAACGTACTTCTTTCCCCTTGGAGCCTGTTTCTTACGCTGCACCACTGCTATACACAATAATCAGCTTCTTCTCTATTTACCTTCACTTGCATGTGTTTAGAATTTTAAACCTGTAGATCTGTCTAGTTTTTGACACACGTCGGCATCACCACTTTCAGCTTTAAAGTTTCCTCCGTTTGAGAATATAAAAGAAATTCTCTTCTGTACAACAAAGCACAAGAGCGAGATGGTGAATCACTCGTGTCAGTGGGATGATTATCCACAGCATTAGCAGCATTATTACCTTCTGTAATTAGGTATTTCTCTTATAACGTTTTAGCCACAATACATATTTTACTGAGTGGATACACACAATATGCAGTTGGGGTTAGTGTATTTTATAATTTTAAAGTATATATTTTAATTATTTTTAAAATCCTAACTCTTTGCACCCTGTGTTAGACATCCCATTTGGAGTTTTTGTCTTGTCTGCTTGGTTCCTGAGCATTTCTTACCATTGTTTTCAGCACCTATTAAGGTTCTTTACTTGGAGCTCCCGAGCTGTCTGCTCCAGCCCAGGACCGTCGAGCTACACTAGCGATATATTTATCATATTGAATGGTGAAACATATGGCACTAATTCCTTGGGCGTGGTGGAAGCCAGTGAAAAATTTGAATTGGTTCTAGAAATTATGAAGAGGCACCTATGACAAGACGCTGTTAGAACTGGTGGAGGTGATGAAAGGTTCTTTTTAAGTATCTGAAAGGGCATTTCAGGAAGTTTTCCAATGACTTTTTTATACCAAGACCACTAGGTATATAACTCCACGCCTGGAGCTGAGGCGGTCCTACCATCACCATAGCACTAAGACTTTTACATCCATTCCCCAGGATGTTGTGATGGCTGATGCTTTGTACATATTCAAGAGGGGCCTGGATGACTTTCTAGAGCGCAAGAATATCAAATGTTATGGAAAAAAATATTTTGTATTGGGGTTGGGAAGGAATTTTTCCCAAAATAGATTTCATTTGTTTGCACAGCCATAAATTGCAACTATTTCTTCCTTTATGCCATCTTCCTGCCTAGTGGGTCCGGATTGTCCCATTGCAGGGTGGGATAGCCCGAAGCGCTCTAGCAATTCTACACCAGACAGGACCAACGGATTATGTCCAACAGGGCTGGGTTAACATCCAGTGCAGGCGCATGGTAATTGATGGATGCCCCCAAAGCCTTTATTTATTCCCAGAGCTCTATTTACAATATTGCTGGACTAAAAGTCCAGCTGAGATAGGAGTGTACTTCTGACACTGCTAAATAAAGCACATGCTATAACTGTGACTACCATATATTGCTAAATATGCATCTCACGGCCCTGTTAACTTTTCTTGTAGTGCAGGTGACATGTAGATATGCTTGTTTTTTTCCTAGGATTAACAATTGATCACAGAGGGTATAACCTGCCAAACCATCAATATTCTTCTTGTAGGGGGTGCCCTTTTATCGTCAGAATATGTTTTATAATGTAGATTAGTAATTATCATTTTACTACTTTGGAACCTTTCTGCCACCTAAGGGTCATTACTTTGAGGGCACCATGTGTATGCCATCCTTGCTAAATCACAAACAGTAGACAATATCAGTATCATATTTCTGCAGTGAGAAATCCGAGGCAAGTTGTGGGGAGGAATCGGTAACAAATCCCGACATTCGCCTCTACTAGCCCCATCAATAACTGCGCAACAATAGTGTCTGAGCCTCGGCACATAAGCTGCTCATCACATACAGCCCTTTGTATCCCTCCCCTAATAAGTCACGGCCATGAAGAGCCTGTATTCTCATCAGCAGGCCTTTGTGTGAGGAAAGTCAGCCGTCACAAAGAAATAACTCTTAAATGTGTAAGATGCCTTTATTCCAAGCTTCACTGTTTTAATCATTCATGTATTTATTTAATGCTATTCATCCCATCCACATTAGGACTTTATTATCACTAACTTTTTAGCATGAATGAAATAGAAAGTTTCAGGAAAAATTACCCATCATTGTTTGATTTACCCATCATTTCAAGGTGGTAGCAGCAGAAATGGCTTTGTCAAATGTCTTACAAGGTGATGTTTGTGCCTTTCTATATCTCCTAAGGGTTAGTGAGTCTATGTTTTATTTAGGGGGTTGTTGAATCTTGTGTAGATGAATATTAGTTTGTTGTAGCGAACAGGTTTCCAACTTTTTATGTACAGGCAGTCCCCTAGTTAAGGACACTCGACTTACAGACAACCCATAGTTACAGACAGACCCCTCTGACCTCTGGTGAAGGTCTCTGAATGCTTTTCTATAATCCCATGCTGCAATGATCAGCTGTAAGGTGTCTGTAATGAAGCTTTATTGATAATTCTTGGTCCCATTACAGCAAAAAATGTTTAAACTCCAATTGTCACTGGGGCAAAAAAATTTTTTGTCTGGATCTACAAATATAAAATATACAGTTTCGACTTACATACAAATTCAACTTAAGAACAAACCTCCGGACCCTATCTTGTATGTAACCCGGGGACTGCCTGTACTTTGAGTTTCATAACATATAAGTAATTTTTTCCACATCTTATCTTCCCCGTTCCTGTGTCCACTGAGAACTAAATACAGCAGCTAAAGCACCAGTACTGTCCCGAAGGCGGTCTATAGCTTCTATTCCATTAAAGCAAGCAGAAATATTATAGCAGGAAATGAATAATATAATTGAAGTACGTTGCAAAGTTGACACATATTTTATTACTCAATAATTGTCTTATGAGATAAGAAGGGGCAGCTCCTCCATCTGAGCGCCGACCCCTGTCTCATAGGCCTGGTCCCACAATTTAGTTGTAGGGATCTGTATTCTGCAGTGGTATATTTAAGCCAAAATCAGACTTCTCTAAAGAGAATGTATATTAGGATTTGTTTCCAATTATTTAGAATCTGTTTACAGAGAAGTGGAATTTGCCTGACAATATGGCAGCCACTGTCTCCAATTAGAATTAGGAAACAATGGCCGGTGTAGGGAAATCTATCCCGATAAACTTTGAGCTAACGTTATCTAAAGAGGTTGCCAAAATCCATTTTCCTAGACCTATGGATTTGTGTCTTCACTAGCGTAATCTTCTTTACCTTTCTTGACTACTAGTTACAGTATGTTACATGTTTGTCAAATTCATTAGTTATTGTGTAATACTACATTTCCCCAGTAGAGGACGCTGCAGTTAATACGATCATGTGCAGATGGGACTAGAACAATGCAGTAATGAAGAAAAGACGATTGTTTTATTCCTTGAAATACCAATGATCTTTGTCTTCATTTCTACATTTCTGGAAAGAATGTAAATAACGTTGGACTTTGGGCTTTCGTCGATTGAAAACCTGAACTGCGTAGACCGCTATTGCCTGCCTTGTAATTACATTAGTTTATAAAGGAATGAGCTGTAATGGCCTTCATTTTGTTTTCAGTGCGTTGCAATGCTATGCCGGGTCTTTCATCTGGCGCTACCTCAGATATTTGTGTTCTGCTAAGGAATGCCGCTTCATTTCATGACTTATTTAAACATTTGTGATGCTTATCCTGTCTGTTCACTTCATATTATTACACATAATAATCTTTACCTGCAAGTCAATGCCATGTGGAATGAGATAAGTGAGGCATTAGTTCTGAGACAATGCACTGCTCGGAGGAGATAAGAGTCCATGACAATGCCATGCAATGACAGTCAATTAATACTTTTGCCTAAAGCGATAATCACTAGGAATTTTCTTCGTTTATTTTCTGATTATGTTCCTATGTAAATATTATTGGAGCTCTTCCGAGTCTTTCAATCTTATGTGACATTTTTCTTCTCTCTGGTGCAGTTCTATGGAGAAGTGCCTGAAAACCGTATTGATGTTGTAGTGGCCAATCTAACAGTGACTGACAAGGACCAGCCGCACACTAATGCCTGGAACACCGTGTACAGAATCATCAGCGGGGACGCCACCGGACGTTTTACCATAAGAACAGACCCAAACAGTAATGATGGCTTAGTCACTGTAGTCAAGGTAAGTGATCATCACCCTTGTTCATGTTATCCACTGTGGGTACACGGACAAACCTGATTATGCTTGGTTGAAATGATATCTAATTAGTTTCTCTTTAGTTTTAATCATATGATTGTGGAAGAGTGTTCTAACCAGTGTTTTCTTATTTTTTTTTTCTCTTGATTTTCTTTTATTTTGCTTTAAGCCAATTGACTTTGAGACCAATAGGATGTTTGTCCTAACAGTAGCTGCAGAAAACCAAGTGCCTTTAATTAAAGGCATTCATCATCCGCCGCAGTCCACAGCCACAGTCTCCATTACAATCATTGATGTCAATGAGAGTCCATACTTCAACCCAAATCCTAAGCTTATACGTCAAGAAGAAGGTTTGATGCCGGGAAATGTACTTGTAACATTCAACGCACAGGATCCAGATCGCTATATGCAGCAAACAGTTAGGTAAACTACAAAGCCTGCTGTTTTTTCCATTTATTTCTATTTTCTCTTGGTGTTAGTGAAGAAAAAAAAAATATATATATAATACACATCAGTTGTTCGTTCCCTCTTCCTTCCCCATAAACGCATTTGTGAGTCACCACAATACAGCTCTGGGAGTGGTTCATCACCCTGTAAATAAAAGCATTTGCAGATGGATTTTCTCTTATCTTCCCCAACATGGTCCAAGTTCGGCCAATAATTATCTAATGTATATGGTGGCAGCTTAAAGGGGATTTCTGCTTTTTGGACCCCTGAAACCGAGGGTTTCCTTAACAGAAGGAGCATAACTACCTGTTGAGAGGTACCTCTGCTACTTAGGGCTGATTCTGGTCTGTTTGCTGCTTGAGGTGAAAAGTGAAATTATGCTACACAGACTGACACTACACAGGCTGATGCTGTCTCACACACTAGGAGTCAGTTACACAGACATTAGTGGCATCTAGTACCTTACAGGGTAGGGTTACAGGGTTTAATTATGACTTCTTCTGGCTGAGACTTCAATGCTGAATTCATCGCCACATGTCTTCAGCACCATGCAGTGAACCCCCCACACTGTGCACCTAAAACTACCACAGTCACTTACAGTATAATGTCACCTGGATAACAATCCTAAATAATTTATATCCCTAACACAACTGACAACACAAATAAAACATCCAATGTACAGTATTTAGTCCCCAAATAAATTATAATATGTACATCACCCACAAGTTAATATATGTACCAGAACCCCCTACCTAAAAATTTATAAATAGCATATACAGCTATATGAGCTGGAACAGGTGTATTTTACATTTGTAACTCTAGACAATATTTGGTGCTGTCATGGGAACAAGGATTAGCAATAAAACTTCATTACAGACACCTCACAGCTGATCATTGCAGCCTGGGACTAAAATATAGCATCCAGAGAGGTCACAATGGGCAGAGAGGTCCCTCTGTAACTGGGGGTCGTCTGTCAGTCGGGGATCGTCTTTATACATATACATAAAATCTATAAGATCTTGATAAGTAGACCCTATTTTAGTCATCCTTTGAGTGGGTTCACTTTTTACAACAAATTTTATTTGCTTTTTTTTAGGTATTCTAAACTTTCTGATCCTGGAAACTGGCTCAAAATTGACTCCATGAATGGACAGATCACTACTATAGCAGTTCTGGACAGGGAATCCATGTATGTGAAGAACAATATGTACAATGCTACTTTTCTAGCCACAGACAGCGGTATGTAGCAATATACAGTATTTCTTGCCTTGTTCTATATATTTTTTATGCATTTCTTCTATTGACGGGAAGGATATGATACATCTTGCTTTGTGTTTTAGAACAAAACACATTAAATCTCATATTTTTTTAAGGGACCAATTAATCATATGTTAATTCTTCTTCGTTTTCTGCTGCTTTTTCTGGAATTAAAAGAAGGAAGCATAAACATTTTCCCCTCATATTTAAACCGTTTCCATGGAAACAGGAAGAGGTTTTGATACATTGTTATCTCTGTAGAAGGATCTTTGGTTTTCAAATGTTTTGCTAATTTCTATTGCCTGTTCTATGTAATGCATTTATGACAAATCATTTCTAAATGAATGTGTTATACTGCAGCTCTGCTCAAGTGGATACAGATAGTTTATGAGAATGCTTGAGAATATATTGCCTCATCATGAACGGAATTATAATAAAACCAACTACAATCATATTGTGTGAGAGATGTGGGTTGATGGGTTCAGGAAAGGAGAAAGGTTGATCATTGCTTGTTCACATTACCCCCAGCTTTTTTCCATCATACAGTAAGTGCGGAGCCACGTAATCTCATTAGACTGCTCTTTACAGTGACACCATCTTATTAGATATGCAAGGATCAAGGGATTCATATTATGAGAGATCATGAAATTGTAATGTTTTCCAAATATTACATTTAGACGAACGCATATCATAGGCTACTAATAAAGGCTGAGAATTATTAGAAAATGTTATGAATGTGGATATTACCATGAAAATTCAACCATAAATAAAAGAATGAAAGTCAACTGCTTTGTAATGAAGCCTTAGCACCATTGGACTCCTGGAATGGGCCTATAAAATGAAATTGCCATATTTATGGTTTTCTCTCTTATTGTTTGGTTTAGCTGATTGTATGTGATGATTATGCACAGTTTTATGTGTGACTGGTATCTCAAGGCTTGGGCTTAGCCAAACCGTGTGTTGTTACTGAGATCATTGAAATGGGATTTCCTTTGTGGCACAAGCAGTGATCAATCATTACCGTATTTTCCAAACTATAAGGCGCACCGGATTATAAGGTGCACCATCAATAAATGCCTTCTAAAACGTCTAGGTTCATATATAAGGTGCACCTGATTATAAGGATTAATGAGGTGGCAGACCTGTGCACAGTTCAAGGCAGCTGTTGTCTGTAAGTACGGTTCATATATAAGGCGCACTGGACTATAAGATACACCTTTTATTTCTGAGAAAATCAAAGGATTTTTTGTGCGCCTTATAGTCTGAAAAATACGGTAGTTACTATTTACTCAACCAATAAACCAGGGGCAATTTATTACATTCAATGAGGCACCGATATATTAATAAGCACTGATCACTAATGATGCCTTGGCCGTTACTCTGCCCCTATGGTAAAGTTAATGTAAAGATGTGTTTGTTTGTCATTCTAGGGATTCCTCCAATGAGTGGCACGGGCACACTGCAGATCTATTTACTGGATATAAATGATAACGCTCCCCAAGTCTTTCCAAGAGAAGTGGAAATTTGTGAACGACCAGATCCAAATGCAATTAACATTACAGCAGTAGATGCTGATATAAGCCCAAATGCAGGACCATTTATCTTTGAACTTCCATTTATCCCGTTGGACATTAAGAAAAATTGGACTATTACCCGTGTAAATGGTATGTATTTATTCTGAGGATTTAACACCAAGTAACGGAGTATCGTGCTATGGGTATAGACATGCCATGTCACATATGTTATCATACACATACATCAGGGCGCTAGCTATACTAATAGTCTACAGAGCCTGGAGATGCTGTAATGCATAAATATACTTACAGCAACATATTGAGGTGTATGTTTATAATTGATGTTCTAGAGAGAAAAGAAGTATCTACCATCTAAATCAAGCATGATAAACCAGGGATAATTACATATAACTTGTTATATTTGTTATCCAGGGCCTCCTTCATTCTTAAATCAACCTTTAAAATTAAGCTTGTGAGCCAGGAGGGCTCTGGAGGGCGTTAGCAGAGCTCCTTTCTGCTGCAGCTTCTCAGGCTGTTACAATGTGGAAGGAACACATCTCCTCTTCCCACTGTGTAAGATTACAGCAGGTAGAAGGAGGGGGATGTTCCAAGGGAACTGTGTAACACCCTGTTAATCTGCAGCACAGAGGGGTACTAGTAAGGCCCCCACAGAGCCCTTCTGGCTCATTAGAATCATTTAACCAGTTCGCGACCGCGAACGGGTCGCGCTGCATGGAGAGGGCTCACGGGCATATTGCAGCAAAGGCTTACCCGTAACACCCGCAATCGGTGCTAGCTCCGATCGCGGGTGTTATTACAGCGATGGGCGCATGGGCACCGCCATCTTACCTAGGATCGCCGCTCCCCGTGACGTCATCGGGGAGCGGCGATCCGTCTCCATGGTAGCCTCGGGTCTTCCAAAGACCCGAGGCTATTTCGTTTTAACCCCTTCATTACAATGTGCTGATAGCACATTGTAATGAATGAGGAGGAAAATCCCCATATACTGCCATACTGTAGTATGGCACTATATGATAGGATCGATCAGACAACCTAGGGTTAAAGTACCCTAGGGTGTCTGAAAAATAGTAAAAATAAAAATAAAAAAAAGTTTAAAAAAAAAATTATAGTAAAAAAACCTAAAATTTCAAATCACCCCCCTAGAACTGACATAAATAAAAATAAACAGTAAAAATCATAAACACATTAGGTATCGACACGTCCGAAAATGCCCAATCTATCAAAATATGTTAACGGTTTTTCAATGCGTTTAACCCCGTAACGGAAAATAACGCCCAAAGTCGAAAATGGCACTTTTTTGCCATTTTGAAAAATATAAAAAAAATCTATAAAAAGTGATCAAAAGGCCGTACAGTCCTAAAAATGATATCATTGAAAATATTATCAAATTTCACAAATAATGACACCTACCGCAGTTCCATACACCAAAGTATAAAAAAGTTATTAGCGCCAGAAGTTGGCAAAATCAAAAAAATAATTTTTGTACAGGAGGTTTTAATTTTTGTATGAAAACATTATAAAACCTATACAAATTTGGTATCCGCTTAATCGTACCGACCCAAAGAATAAAGTAGACATGTCATTTGGGGCGCTCAGTGAAAGATGTAATATCCAAGCCCACAAGAAAATGGCGCAAGTGCGTTTTTTCACCATTTTCACTGCATTTGGAATTTTTTTCCCGCTTCCGAGTACATGGCATGGAATATTTAATACCATCACTATGAAGTGCAATTTGTTACGCAGAAAACAAGCCGTCACACAGCTCTTTACGTGTAAAAATAAAAAAATTGTAGATTTTTGAAGGTGGGGAGTGAAAAATGGACATGAAAAACAGGAAAGGGCCTGGTCCTTAACCGGTTAAAAAGCTTTTTTTAGAAGGAATAAAGACATAGATAACAAATATGAGAAGACCACCACACTCAGTGGGGGATATTTATCAGGACCTCTGCACACCGCCAGTGGCGCAGAGGCCCTGAAATAATCGCAAATGCTAGCTTATTGCTAGCTTTTGCGATTATTTTCCCCAATCCGCCACCTTCACGCCAGTGGGGCGTGAAGGGGGGGCGCGGCCGGACGGGAGTGGGCCGGCGCGGGGCGTTACTGTCCCCGTGCCTGCGCACTCGCTGCTGCGTTTTTTTCTACGCCAGGCCCTGCAGAAGCCTCTTGATGTATCGGGCTGCGAATTCGCAGCGGCGGGGCGATCATACGCTGGCGCACAAGCACCAGCGTATGATAAATATCCCCCAGTGTCTATAAGGTAAGTGTCCCTGGTTTATCATGCTTGATTCTGATGGTAGATTTCCTGTAAGGGGTATAAATACTTCTACAACCCACTGTATCTCATGAATCTTTACTCTTAAAGCCATAAATTCAGCAGCTTTAGATTTATCACATGCTCTAGCATTTAAACTAATACATCTGTTGGACCACATTTTACCTCCATCAAATTTTCTGTATGACAAAATTACAGTGTAGATTTATAGTGTCATTTTAATGCCACACATTTGATGAGGAAAGCTTCTAATCTACAGGTTGTCTTCCTATTGGGATCTAATGGAATATGGGACTTCATCCCTTGCCCGATCCAACTCCTTTATAGTTGGTGTATTTAGCTGAAAATATGTTGTAGCTTTCCACTCACTCTGAAGCCTTCCAAAAGCTGCCACATAGATCGGACTTTGGAAATGACATTTCCTGACTTTTCCCCTCCACCTATGAGCAGGACTCAGATCATAAAACTAGAGCCCTAAGGCATAGTAGAAGACCTACAAAAACAGCTCCATGGGTAAATTCAGCTACATTCTGCTACTGGTGGGGCACTATATTAGGTACTGCAGATATTCACCCCATTGAAGCTGAATATAGTATATTTGTCAAATATAAGCAACCAAATAGAAGTAAAGAGCTAAAATCTAAGTTCTTCAAATAATTCTGTTTGTTGTATATGTGATCCAGTAACTAGTTTTCTTCCGTAGGCTTTGTCTTTCAGCCTGCCTCTATTCAGACAAATTGATCCCGCTGTTACCGTTGTATTCCCTCCCACTACTATTAGTGTTATGAACTGTGATATTGTTGATTGCTTTGTTGCCTTGTCTTTTTAATACAACATTGTACACATAGCTGTGAAAAATGATCCGCTATTGTTACTTTTATAGAAAAAGCCTTTAAGTGCAACCCGGTGCCTTTACTTTGTTTTGTTATCTGCAAAATATATTGCTGAGGTTTATAGAGGAATGTGCTTTCCATTTTGCAAGAGGATATTATAGCTGGTAAATAGTTGTTCTTTTTCAATAGAACTTTGTAAAATCTTTTATGTGCTGAAACTTTCTCATTTAAGATCTTTGCAGTATAACTCGCTGCGTTACTAAACTAAGAGAAAGGATGCTGTGTTCCCAAATAAAGGATCGCTACCAGAGACCTGTTTTCTTCTAAGATATAAAACACAGAACATTAAACGATTTTTGCGGCATTGTTGTTTTTGTGATACATATGAGGCGAGGCAGTAGGCAGCTCTTTGATGGTGCGGTTATCATTGTGATAGCATATTATAGACCCTTATATGAGCTCGTTATCAAAAATCTACACTTTTTGGGTTCTTAAAGGTTTCACCTATGGTATTTGATAGTCCTGCAATTCTCATACTTTAATAGTTGTTTCCAAAAAAGAACTTCACAAAACAAATTTATGGTAGGATTATGCTACTTTTATCTTGTTTCAGACTTTAGACACCACTTAAGTTGTACTTGTTCGTGCAGGTTTGTGTTCTTTACTCAGCACTGCAATCCAGAACGTTACATAAGTTATATAGTATCTGTGGGATCCCTGTGTTGATGAATGAATTAAAATAGTTTAACTATTATTTACAATATTCATGTTAAGCCCCTTTCACACAAATGTATGATTTCTCCAGACCTGTATTTCTGTGGCACATGAATCTGTATATATGACTTTTTCATCCGTATGTGCACTTATGTCTTTGTATCCTTACTGTATCCCTAAAAAGAACCGTGGGCTTGCAAATGATGTCTGGCTGATGGATGATTGACTATTGGATGGCTGACAGAATGCACCTCCCACTGGTTCTGGTCTCCCTGGATACTGCATGTATATACGGCAGAATACGATGCACAACCACATCCCATAGACTTATGGAACAGAAATACTGCAGAAAATAGGACATACTGGGGGTCATTTACTAAGGGCCCGATTCGCGGTTTCCCGACGTGTTACCCGAATATTTCCGATTTGCGTTGATTGTACCTAAATTGCCCCGGGATTTTGGCGCACGCGATCGGATTGTGGCGCATCGGCACCGGCATGCACGTGACGGGAATCGGGGGCGTGGCCGAACGAAAACCCGACGGATTCGGAAAAAACGCCACATTTAAAAAAGGAAATTGTGTCGCGGAGCTTGCACTCACCTTCATCCAGGATAGGATCGTGAACTTCAGTGCATTTCAGGGAACTTCAGCGCAGCAGCGCCACCTGGTGGACGTCGGAGGAACTACCTTGATGAATCCCGGCCGGACCCGAATCCAGCGCAGAGAACGTGCCGCTGGATCGCAAACGGACCGGGTAAGTAAATCTGCCCCATTCTATATTTTTTTTACATCTCACTCACGGTGCAGTATAGTATGGAAATGGATCGCTGTATTTACCATTGAAATTAATGTGGTAAGGACGGGTAGCATACGCCTCTGTTCATAGATTGGAAAGTGGAGACAATTTACATGAGTATTTACCAAATAGCAGTGGTGCAGCCTGTGTCCTGGAGAATAAAATGATCAGACATTGGAAATGTCCCCCAGTTATATAGTGTGGCCTGCCAAAATCTGTATGTTTAGTCGACATACATTTTTTGCGTATGGCCACTTTTATAGTTTAATAATTGTCTACATCTGATGGAAGCTGTCTGTTAATTAACTGAATCCAATTATCCATAGAAAATTAATTTATTGCATTCTTATGCGATTATTCACTGAAAATATTCATTCATTAATCACAGAATTTTTTTTTTTTAGGTGACCATGCCCAGCTCAGTCTGAAAATAAACTCCCTCGATGATGGGATCTATAACATTCCTATTCAGATCACAGATTCAGGAAACCCCTCATTGTCAAACACTTCATACCTCCGCGTTAAAGTCTGCTCCTGTGACATGAATGGCTATTGTAGTGGAGTGGCTCCCATCATCGGCACCGGTCTGGGAACAGGAGCCATCATCGCAATTCTTCTGTGTATCATTATTTTGCTGAGTAAGTACACCCCTCATTGAAGTTCAACATTAATTCAGTTGGCGGATATGTTTTACTGTCACATCCCACAGCGAAGGGACTGCTCTACTGTAAGATCCCTTCCCTTTCCTTACTTGGTTGAACTTGATGGACATATGTCTTTTTTTAACCATACTAACTATGTAAGCTCCTTGTGTGAAAGGTCCTGGAAGGGTTGTAGTGTAGTTTTTCCTCTTATAGTATTTAGGGTACATGTTTCCAAGCTACTTGTCTTCAATTCTTTCAAATCATATTCTCAGATAGGGTAGCAAGGAGACTCGGGGGATCCAGTTACCTCTACAGGTGATGTGTATTTGAAATCTATAGTTTTGTTGTGTGCAACATCTCTTTATTAACATACTATAATGGAAATATTCTGAAAGAATACTGGGTGATACACTACCTACCAAGTAAGGACACTCCTTCGGCTGCTGTCCAGGGGATGGAACCCTATGGATACATTTGACGTATATGCTGTGAACTTTTCCTATCGTATACACAAAATTACAGTTTCTAACATAATGTTAACAGGATGGGACCCAGAGGAAGGAATTAGAAGTTACACTGATGAATAAATAATTACTTTACAAAGTTTTGGTTTCTTTGCACTAGGCAATCTACTTAGTGAATACTCTTACCTTGTGATGTGCCGATATTCCAAGAATAAGAATGAGGCTCGTCTGAGTGATCAAATAGGAAAAGAACAGCCATGCTGCCAGCACACTGAGGAAGACACATGTAGCACAGCTAAAAAGAGCAATGCACAAACCACATAAATAATTCTAGCAGTACTGTATTTTCCCCTAGTACTCCTAAGATTGCTGCAGTGGTGATGGATCTCATCATCATCTGAATTCATGTCATGTATAATGGGAGAAACAGGCTGCGATTCTGTATCCACTTATTGTTTACATATAAAGTCAGGTTAAGAAACAATTCTAATGATGCAAGTGTCAAGCATAAAAAGTTTAATAAATTATCATAATGACAGACTACATTGAGCATGTCAACGGGCACTTTCTAGCTAGGGTAGGCAGTCAGTATCTGTTTAAGTGCGATATTTCAGTAGGAGCCTCTGACAGCGATGTCTCAGATAGTGGTGTGCAATTCCGTTCTGCTATTTCAACAAATATGACTGGTTAAAAAAATTGTACAATGGATGAGAATTGTGTTGGCCAGTATTCTGGGGAGGAATCTGCCTAGTTATGCTACAGCAGAGATCCAGCAATATGACATGGAGCCCTAGTATCATATTGTCACCTAAAAGATATGGGTGTTAAAGGACTCGTCTACTCTTCTCTAAAAAATAAGGCGCTGATTGTCTACAAGAAAGAAAGAATAGAGGCAACATATAAGGCTAGATTCACATCTAGTTTTTCGCATAATACCGATGCATACTGTGAGATATCCATCGAAAAAATATAAAAAAAAAAAGGATGATCTTTTGGGTATATGGTTTTAGCATATATGTTCTATCCGTTTAAAAAAAAGTTTTTTTATTGAAGGAAATTTGGGCAAAATCTGTATAAGACAGACAGAAACATACATTGTCCATATGTTGCCCATAGACTGCCATGTTTAAAAAACACATATACTTTCCGCATACGTTTTTAAAAAGTACAGCTAAAAACGCAGCAGCCCATGTCTTAAGGGACCAAAAAAATAAAGGGTCCAGACGTACAGGAAAAGAAGTAATGCACAAAGTACCCTATGGGGCACATTTACTAAGGGCTATGGGCTGCACTTTTGTCAGACTGTGCACATTCTTCTAGGTATTTAAGAAGTTTCTGCGATGCTATTATGTATCACGTAACCCTTTTGTGATGCAACTGTGCTGGCCTCCATGCGACACAAATTAGGAGGCGTGCCGTCGGTCAATCCGACTGATTCGCACCAAGCTTGCCCTATGTTAAAGGTGCACCACAAAACAGATGGTGAACTCAGTCAGACCAGTGCGGGGAAGCGACACAATTTACGATTTCTTGCGCACTATCTTAGTGAATCGCAGCACGCATCATTATAGATGGATATAGCACTTTTAGTGCATTTTCTGAATTTCTAAGTAAATGTGCCCTTATATTTGCATCCGTCTTGTCCATATTCATTGAGGCATACGTCTGAGCACACATTTGGATGCTATTTTTTGAGAAAAAACATGTCTACTAAAATCGAGATGTGAATGTAGCCTAAGTCTGTTCATTCATGAATGGAGCCCTTTCCCAACCGAGCTTCTCATTTACTATTTTTTGCCAGTCGGGAGGGATAGGGGAGCATTCTATGTACTCATATACTACCACTATATTCCCTGCTTGCTCCTATTAGCCAAACTATCTTTTTATGCAATTTTTTTAAAGGAAAGCAGGCTCATCCCTTTACATAGCACAGCATAGTCTGAGCAGAAGCATAAAAAGACAACTCAGGCATTTTGGGGGAAGATACTCTGAAGAAGATCTTCTAAAATGCTGCATATTTTAAATATTACCATAGCAATAGAATCCAAGGGAACAGACAAGAGCTGTAATCTCTCCAAATCAAATAACGAGATCAGAATGGGTATTGTGCGAAACATCTGCAGCACAGATGATTTACGGGCTTTCAGCTTGTTTTTATGTTGCACAGATTTGTTTTACAGTTGTTAAAACCAATGTCGAAGGCAAATTGATTTACTTGTTCAAGTTAAAGTGTATTAATATTTAAAAGCCTTAGTTAAACTAATTGCCTTACTTAATTTGTCTACAAGAGAAATCAGATATGTTTAAAGCAAGATTTGGAAATAATTGGGTGAAAATTCCATTATGGGCTCAAGCCAAATATCACATTACTATTAGTCTTCCTTTGTACCGTGCAAATTAATGAATCTGCTGGTGTCTTAGTCACAAATTGCAATCATTAAATGGACGCCTTTAACTACAGTTCTTTCTATATTTGACTTAATATTATTATTATTTTATTTTAACAGCTCTGGTATTGATGTTTGTGGTATGGATGAAACGTCGCGATAAGGAAAGACAAGCTAAACAGCTTCTTATTGACCCCGAGGATGATGTCAGAGACAATATCTTAAAGTATGATGAAGAAGGTGGCGGAGAGGAAGATCAGGTAATAATACTTAATATGCAAGAAATTCATTTTTTCATAAAAGTGCCATCATCTCCAGGTTATTGGAGCTTTTTATCATTCTGAATATATAACATGCCTCCAGCCACTGCCTAAGTGTAAGAAAATCCATTGTAGATATTTTACTCATCGGTAACAGATTGGCTTGCATGCTTCTGCACATGCCAGAGAGATCAGATTTATGTCTATGACGTAATCCTCCTAATACAGAAAAAATACATAAATAACTTATAAAAATATAGGTTATCAGAATATGTACATGCAGATAACAGGAGCTCCCTCTGGGTCGTGTACAATACCCCTGAAGTTAAAATGAAGCTGCTCATCCTGGCACAGTATAGTAATAGTAAGGGCCAATCTTTTAAGCTTGGGGTGTCAAAATTTGTAAAAACAAAATAAGCATAAAGTAGACAGTGTGTCCAGAAAAATCTTAAATTTTGTGATATTTGAAACTCTATTAACAATATACCTTCTCTCTCTGTTTTGCTGAGCGGTACCTGTGGTGGGGACACCGACAGCAGGGTTAGATTTTGGTAGCTGGTTTAAGATAATGACCAAGGTGTACAGAGCACACACATCTCCTAAGCCCCCTGTATTCACTGGACTTTGGTCCTGCCGTCTGCCGCTGATGGCAACTGTGGGAAACAGTTCTAGTTCTCCCAACTGCCTGGTTGTAAGTATATGTATCCTGGCCACTGTTCATTTCACGCAGAAGAGATGCCCTGCCTCCATATTCTGACGTTGTCAGGTAATGAAGCCATAGCAGCAAGCAGACAGTGTCAGGATCTGTTGGTGGGGCAACTCTCCTGTTGAGAACGCTGCACCGAGACAATCATACCTCCGTTAGTGAAGGGCAATGAATTGCATTCTCTTCGGCTGAGTTGCCCTGGTTCCGGTTACTGACACTGTCAGGTAGTAAAGCCATAGCAGCAAGCAGACAGTGTCTGCATCTGTAGATGCAGAGCAACTCTCTTTTTGAGAGCACAGTGAACAGCAGATATCTTGCCGTTGTTAGTGAAGGGCCCTGTGCTGCGCTCCCAGCAGAACGTGTCAGCAGAAACATCTCATTGTGTCAAGGTTAGCTATCATTGTCTTCCCAGGTAAGATGGTTGTGCACATTAAACACTTCATCATCTATGCAGAAAAATGGAGATTAAAAGTTAGTTTATTTATGATGGAAATAGCTTAATAGCTTGGAATAACATGTTCACACTTAAATCATTGTCAAAGCCATCATGCGCTACCTTCTATTTGCTCTTCAAGCAATACAATGGAAATGCTGTATGGTCTGGAGTCCTTGAATACCTAATGCCATGATACAAGTATGTTATGTGGATTATTGTGTAGCATTATAACACTGGTATGCAGACAGTGTATTTGTATTACCATGTTTTAGCATGGACACATACATGGAATGGCAGGCCATTGTATGAGAAGGGATAGTGAAATGAAGCAGGCTTAGATGATATCCCCTTCACAGCTGTGTGCTCTGATGTGTAAGGTAAATGTTACATCTTGTAAAATGAGAAGCACAACTTCCGATTTCTCACATAATAACTTGACAATTTTTTTCCCTTAAGGTGTTGATTGCATCAGAAAGTTCTGAAGTGTTTTATCACCTTTATCAAACACCTCCCGTGAGGATTGCATATTATCCTTTTCATTATTGCTCATAGGTGAAGCGGGGGAGATCGCTCTGCACATGGCCACATTAGCAGATTAGCATAAGAATGTCATATAAAAACCGCTAATTGTTAATTTCATTGTTTTCTCCATCACAACACTTTTTTTTTTTTACTTTTAGGACTATGATTTAAGCCAACTGCAGCAGCCCGACACAGTAGAACCAGATACAATTAAGCCTGTGGGTATACGGCGAATGGACGAAAGACCAATTCATGCGGAGCCTCAGTATCCTATCCGATCAGCCGCTCCACATCCTGGTGATATTGGAGACTTCATCAATGAGGTGAATTATAATGGACGCCCACTGATACACAGAATTATTTATAAAAAATGTTAAATATTTTTTTTAAGCTATCCCTACACAGGACCTCATTAACTAAACTGATATTTTGTTGTGGCTTGTGTGTCCAGTAGTGTAGCGTTTTCTTTAATATCTGATGATATTTTATTTTCATATACCTGTGAAATGAAAAGTTAAAGGGCTGTTCCATATGCAGCAAATTATTATAATGTTTATATGATGAAAAGTTATAAAATTTTCCAAATTACTTTCAGTATCAACTGCACACAGTTTTCTACATCTCTGCTTGCTGTAACTATATAGAAAGCTTCTATGTTTACTTTCAGTGGATAGAAATCTTTCCATGGTCATGTGATATCACACAGGTGCACAGCTCGTTAGATCACGCAGCTCTGATAACTCTCTGTGATACTAACGAGCCGTGCACCTGTGTGACCATAGACAGATTTGTGTCCACTGTAAGAAGCAAGCAGACATCTAGACAACTTTGGGGAACTGAAGTGTACAGAAAGTCCATAGTAATATTTTATAATTTTTCATCATTCCAACAATATCATTTGCTGCATAGGAACACCCATTTAACGAAGCCCATCCATCTTAATGTTTTGGATACTGATAATGTAAAGTAAATTAATGCAAAGTAAAATGCAAAGAAGCTTGAAAGGATTTAGACAGCTGACCAGGTTACCCACTTCAGTAATAAAATGAAATTAGAATACAGTTTAAAACAAGTAATAACAATCTAGCACCCCTGCACTGCTCTGGAAGTGTGCACTAAGTGTGCTTCTGCTCATCTTCACCTTCCCGGGATCACCAAGAAAGGGCAGATATAATTATTAGTACGGAGTTTGGGGACAAGATGTCCGGCTAACTATGCACAGCCTCACCACCTCCCTCTCTTATTCTCATAGCATGGGAGAATGAGGTGACGTCACGCGAGAGGCGGGAATTCACTTAAATAAATTTTGGCCATAATGTTGTAAACTTGTGAAAAGCACAACCAGGGGGTAAATGGAGAGAGCCATTCTTAATTATGGCTAAACCAAGGGACTCCTTTTTATTCAGAATGTCCAAATGCCCTTTGATATTGTTCTGTCCCTTGCCATATCATTGGATGAGTGTCAGGATACCCTCAAATATATGACATTTTCCGCTGATCCTGCTGACATTTATGTTCAGATGATGATAATTTGTGGGTCAAAACGGCAAAGCTATTAATCGCATCAGGAGTCTTGTACTTGGCTTATCAGGTTTCCGGCTGTGGTTATTTTATCTATATGCAAAGGAGGTAGAGCCATTTCAGTAGGTGGGAAGTAGAGTAATGATGACAATAACTTTCTTTCATTTTTTTCTTCCATTTTGACTCTTTGAAAACTCTTACAGTCATAACAAGGCCTTTAAGTATTGAACCCGCTTGTTCTAATTGACATGCCTCTAGCGAGCTCTAGTGAACGCCCACTTTTTACCCATTTCCCCTTCCACAAGTACATTCTGCATCTGCAACATTTAATTGGCGATAAAGGCATCAGCTCTATACCTTGATGCTAAGGAAAGAACTGGCTACTGTATTCGCAGGAGGAATTAATTTGGCTGGAAAATAATAGTCTACCAGTACTGCATTGTCTCTTAAATTCAATTATAAACCAAATTTAATAATAGTTAATTTTTATTTCCCTCACGTCTCACCCTTTCAGTTGGTGAGAATGGTTGAAATTCAATACCTTTATAATTACCAAGAGTTGTTTCAAATAGGATTAGTGTATAGAGCAGCCAAATTAAATCAATTATGTAAGTGCTTTATACACTTGTCTTGTGAAGCATTTTAACAGCCCAGTGAGTTGGTTTTTAAGTTATTCAGGCAAAGCAGGCAGTGTACATTATAATAGTGAAGGACAAATGTCTTCCCTGATTCTCATGGCTAATGCTGTGCTCTCTAAATGTATAAGACAGAATATGGTCAATGTCATAGCTATATAATAGAGATGACTTCTGTACATTGTTCGTTCATCCGGGAGCGATACCCTTCCATTAAACCTCTAATCATTGTTACAAGCTTTTATGATATTCCACGTGAGTTATAGACAATAAGTACCGGAACAGAATTTAGTTACAAACTTTTTCTTTTTGTTTCAAATATGGTACTAAAGTTAAGCATCCAATTAAAAATCAAAGTATTTCCAAAGTTATAAACTGAACGAACATAGTGGTCAGGTCTATTTTTTTAAATTTGAGGGAAAAAAAGTGTATTGTGCAACACCTCATAGAGGCAATATTTCAATGTAGATATTTATTAAAAATATGTCATAAAAAAGTAAAATACCATCAAATTTACTTGCGGGGCCCACACATTATTATAGTAAGACCTCTATAGTTAAAATATACAACATACAGTAATAATTATTTGGATTTGGCATCCCCAGTCTGGATTCAGAGCCCTGAACCTGAACTTTTTTGTTACATAATTTTTAATAAATATCTACATTAAAAACATTCAAATATTGTCTCTATGATAACCATATTTTCTAATCGCATTTTACCCTATGATCATAGTAGTATCATAGTAAGGTTAAAATAGACATCAGTCCAGCAAGCCCAACCTATACATTATAGTGCGTTGATACAGAGGAAGGCAAAACCCTGCCAGGCTGACTAAAATTGTTTTATTCCCATATGATGTGATATTATTGCTCTCCAGAAAGGCATCCAGGCCTCTCTTGAACATGTTCAAATTATCTGCCATTACAACATCTTGTGGCAGAGAGTTCCACAGTCTCACTGCTCTTACAGTAAAGAATCCCTGTCTATGGCGATGGTAGAACCATCTCTCCTCTAGGCGTAGTGGGGGCCCACATGTCCTGGTCAAAGGTCTAGGTATAAAAAGTTGTCTTTTTTCTAAAATGAATTACCCCAAATTTTGTAATCTCTCATTGTGTTCTAGTCCCTCCATTCTTCTAATAATCTTGGTTGCTCTTCTCTTCACCCATTCCAGTTCTACTATGTCCTTTTTATACACTGGTGCCCATAACTATACACAATATTCAATGTGTGGTCTTACCAAAGATTTGTATAAGGGTAAAACTATGGGGGATATTTATCATATGCTGGCGCTCGTGCGCCAGCGTATGATAGCCCCGCCGCTGCAAATTCGCAGCCCGATACATCAAGAGGTATCGGGCTGCCAGCAGCGCAGCGTTTAAACTATGTCTGGCCGCGCCCCCTGCTCGGACGTCCGCGCCCCCCATTCACGCCCCTTCACGCCCCACTGGCGTGAAGGTGGCAGATTGGGGAAAATAATCGCAAAAGCTAGCAATAAGCTAGCATTTGCGATTATTTCAGGGCCTCTGCGCCACTGGCGGTGCGCAGAGGTCCTGATAAATATGCACCTATGTCCTTATGATGAGAATCTATTCCTCTCTTGATAAATCCCATTTATTTGCTTTAGCAGCAGATGCCTTGCTCTAGTCACTAAAATTGAGTTTACTATCCACTAATATCGCCAAATATTTTTCTCAATCAGTTTTACCAAATAATTTATCGTTTAACACATAATCATAATTTCCTCAACCCAAGTGCATAACCTTACATTTATCTACATTGAACCTCAACTTCCATTTGTCCGGCCATGCCGCCAGTTTCCTCAATTTCTTCTGTAATGTTATACTATCTTCCTCCGTATTAATTACTTTACAGAGCTTAGTATCATCTGCAAATATAGAAATTCTTCCTTGTAAACCCACTAAGAGTACTGACCCCTTTGGCACCCCACTGGTTATGTCCACTCAGTCTAACAATGTGCCCTTAATGACAACGGTTTGTTTTCTATCTGTAAGCCATTGCATACCCAAATACACAGATTTTCTCTTAGTTCCAGCAGTTTCATTTTATATACCATACTTTTATGCGGCATTGCATCAAATGCCTTGGTAAAAGTCCAAATACACAACATCTACAGCCTCCCCCAGGTCCAATCTAGAACTTACCACCTTGTAGAAGCCAATCAGATTACTCTGATTAGGACAGATCCCTCACAAACCCATGCTGATGCTGGGTTAAAAGGCTATGCACAGTGAGATACTCCGGGATAGTATCTCTAATAAACCCCTTAAATATTTTCCCAACAATCTGTAGTTTCCAGGATCACTTTTTGACCCTTTTTTAAATATTGGCACCACATTTGCTATGTGCCAGTCCTGTAGAACAGAAACTGTCCTTAAAGGAAACCTACCACTTGAAGTGGTAGGTGTAAGACGGCAATACCGAGCACCAGCTCAGGGTGAGCTGGTACCAGAGCTTATTTTTGTTAGTGTTTTAAACCGCTGTATCGCGGTTTAAAACACTTTTTAAACTTAATGGCCGAAGCTGCTTCGGCGCACCATGCGCGCGGCTACATAGGAAGTGAAGGAGAGCCGTGTGCATGGTGCGCTGAAGCAGCTTCGGCAATAAAGTTTAAAAAGTGTTTTAAACCGCGATACAGCGGTTTAAAACACTAACAAAAATAAGCTCCGGCACTAGCTCACCCTGAGCTGGTGCTCGGTATTGACTTCTTACACCTACCACTTCAAGTGGTAGGTTTCCTTTAATGAATCTTCAAATATTAGAAATAGTTTAGCAGGCAGAAGAGAAGTTATACGAGGAGACAGATGAATTAAAGATGCATTACAAAGATCACTGAGATCCCCACTGATCTGCAAGTAAGGTCCTATCCTGTGGATAGGGCCTAACTTTTTTCATGGGAAAACCCCTTTAAGTTTACTTTAAGTATTTTCCGATTAGCTGCTGGACTTGTTTTTCTGAAATCATGTTTGGCTCTGCCTTTTCTTTCAGTCATTAGTCTCAATGGCTTACTAAGTTCAGGCATATTCCTCAGTTAAATATCTCTCAAATTCATTCCTTCTCACTTAATTCTACAAACATTGTAATCCACTTATAAATTATATCTCCGTTTGACAGCTGTGCCCATTCCAGCCCATGCAAAACTCTTTATTTACAGATTTCTCCATCTATAAAAAAAAATCTCTTGAACAGCCACTAATCTTCACACTGGTCTCCTATCTCCATGAAATTAAGAGTTATAACCCTTCCTTGAAAATGCTGTAGTCATTTTGTCATCGATCATGTCAGTAATAAAATATTTTCATATTTTACCTCTTCATTTAATAAGTAGTCTTCAGAGATTTATAGATGGCTTCATTACATATTTTCTTTTAAGAGGGATTATTTTTATATATATATATATATATATATATATATATATATTATGTATATACAGGCGGTCCCCTACTTACAGACTACTACCCGACTTACAGACGACCCCTAGTAGTTAAAGACTGACCGCTCTGCCCACTGTGAAGCTCTCTGAATGCTTTACTATAGTTCCAGGCTGCAATGATCAGCTGTAAGGTGTCTGTAATGAAGCTTTATTGATAATCCTTGGCCTCATTACAGCAAAAAAATGTAAAAATCCAATTGTCACTGGGAAAGAAAAGTTTTTCGTCCGGAGCTACAATTAGAAGGCACTAAGAGCACATTCCGACAAAAGTACTATCCGCGACCCTCAGTAAATGAGCCCCATTGTGTTATTTCTAAATGAAATATACAGCATAACGATATAGAGCGGTAATCTCCTATAGTCATTCTAGCATTGACTGCAGGAAAAGGGAATTTACAGTTACTGTATCAGAAGAATAAATCTGCGATGGACATAAAAAATGAAAACAATAAAATAAATTTGAGCTTATTTAGAATAAAGAATAAATATATAATGGCATTTATTGTTTATGGTCATGGCAATCCATCACATGGCCTATACTGATCAGATTTCACATTTCATTTCAAGAAACTATCATTGAGATTCTTATTTTTTTCTTACAGGGGCTGAAGGCAGCAGACAATGACCCCACGGCTCCACCTTATGACTCTCTCTTAGTGTTTGACTATGAAGGTAGTGGATCTACTGCTGGCTCTCTAAGCTCCCTGAACTCATCAAGTAGTGGTGGCGAGCAAGATTATGATTACCTAAATGACTGGGGCCCCCGCTTCAAGAAACTTGCCGATATGTATGGAGGTGGAGATGATTGAACTTTGGAATGAACTTTCGTTTTTGTGGACAAGAACAAACATTTGAACTGATATTCCCAAAAAGCGTAACGAAGCTTGGCTTTAACTTTGTAGTCTACTAGCACAAGTGCTTGTTTGAAGGCTTTGGCATAGGCTGCAAACCAATTTGGGCTCAGTGGGAATATCAGTCATCCAATACTGTTTGGAAAAAAAATGATTGAGCTCAGTTACACTTGAATTTTACAGTACAGAAGCACTGGGATTTTATGTGCCTTTTTGTACCTTTTTCAGATCGGATTTAGTTTTATGTTCAACGCTTTAATGGTACTGATTTCTGAAAGGGTGAAAAGACAAGGTATGTTGTGGGTGGGGTGGCGCAAGTAATTACAAGGATTTTCATCATGCCTTTTTTTTTTCCTTTTTTTTTTACGTTGTGTTGCTTTTGTTATAATCTGGAATAAAGAAGACATTTCATTAGAATAACTTTATTAGCTGCAAAGAAAACCATGTGATTGACATGTACAGTGCATTATACTTAGTTGTAGGTATTAGGGTTATTTCATTGGAGGTCTACCGGATTTTGCAGGAAAAGGGAGTTGTCATATCACCAGTTTTTTTAGCTTTTTTGTAGCAGAATTGATTTTTCTTTCACAGGATAGGCACATTTTGGTCTTAAATCAATGTACACTCTTTTTCATTTGGGTATTTTTTTTTCACTTCACTGTAAAAATGGTATGTGTACATAATGTTTTATCAACATAGTCTATAAAGAAGTTTCCAAACTTCCGAAACATGTGTATGTATTATTTGGACTATGGATTCAGGTTTTGCATGTTTATATCTTTTTTTTCTTTATGAATAAAGTATTTACAAAACAGGTGACAAACATAATTATGTTAACGCAGACAAACTGTAGAATCCGTACACCATTTTCTTTTCTATTATGATTGATTTGGGAGGGCGAAAACAAAAAGTTCTTAGCACAAATGTTTTACATAATTTGTACCAAAAAATAAACAAATCAGAAAGGGGCAAACTGACGTCGGTGGCACTACTAATACATGTTTAAAGGGGTGGGAAGCTTTTAAACTGGAGAGACTTTGACAACGGCTTTGCCTCTGTATTGTGTACAAGAATATAAATGATGCACCTCTGACCCCACGTTCTGAATAAAATGCTAATTTTGGATCTGGTGACTGGTTTGAATTTTTTTTTCGTTTCCACTTCAACAATTTTGAACGCTCAGAAAAATCCCAAGATGCCTTGAATTCAATGAGAAAAAATGAAAAAGTGTATTACTGGCTTGCAGTAGCTGTTACCTACTTCTTATGTGTTCTGCTGAAAAGAAATCTGATTTCCCTTTTGAATATTGAAGTAGAAAAGTATATGGTGAATTTGAGTGGTTGAGGGGTTGCTTGGGAATCCATGTCTTCTATGTGTGGCAGTTGAAGGATACAGTGCTCATTCACTCATGTCTTGTAAAGAAGGAACATTTAATGAAACCACAAGTGGAACCTGCATTTTGCATTACACCGAACGCTGCTGTTTATTACTAGTAACAAATGAGAACAAACCTAACACAATAATTTACAATAATTAAAACTTGCCCTTTCATTGAGCCAGACGGCATGAAAACATAATACATTAGCTCTGTTCGTTCCTTTTGGTTCTTGCAGACAGAGCTTTTTGCTAATGATTGGATTTCTGGTCATTAAGTGGTGCACTGTACCTGGGGATTTCTGTAATGGAGCTTTACATTTGCCCTTTTGTGTCCTATAGTTCAGGCAACAGCAATAAATCTGTGTGATAATAAACAATAAAAGCCACACTTGTTGTGGGTAATTTTAAAAACAAAACTAGTTTTTATTTTAGTTTTCTTTGTCATTAGTCGAATGTTTGGTTTATTTACTTATTTAGCAGCATAAATCTAACTTTTATAAATCTTACTTTTAAACAAACCATAGCTATAGACATGCAACCAAATTATATGGCTTAGATATGTAATGGGTCATATTCATATTTCTCTGCAATTTTATCATTACATCAAACATTTGGGGTAAAAACACGTTTATTTTTTTAAGTTTTTAACTCTTTGAAGCAAAACCAGGAGTGGAGTTAAAAAGAAATATATGTATGTTTTTATCACCCATACCCTGGTGTCCTTGTCACACAGGAACATAGTAAAAGCAAAGACATAAGCTATAAATGACAAGTTCTACCGAATTCTTAACCAAAAAGTATCAGTCTGCTCTGCTCTCATTATGCTGCCTGCAGATCACACTAAAACACAACTCAAACAACCAAGGAAGTCAAGTTTAACTTTATTGTAACAGGGTATTCAATGCCTTTGGTGTCAAGTTAAAGGGTTTATCAAGATTTGTTAAAGTTTTAGACTACTCCCACCCTCCAAAACTGGTAGGTTGATAAGATTGTGACCCCCCCCATTGGGGACAGGGGCTGATTTGGCCAGTTCTGTGTAGCGCTGTGTAATCTGTGTGTGCTATATAAATAAAGGAATTATTATTCTTATTAATAAATAATAAAGAAACAATAAGTCTGTCAGTGCCTCCATTCCAGCACTGCTACTCATGCAACCGCAGGCTTCTTGTGATATGCAGAGGCTCAGTTGTGACTTTGAGATTACAGCACTCTCCCACTACGGCCTAATACAGGCCACAGTCTGTAGGGGGAGCACTCTTTCGACATAATGAAACCGCTGATCCCTTCGGTATACCATTAGAGGGCGTGAACAGAAAAGCTGGAATGAAGTCACAGACAGAGATCAATATTACTTCATTCTTATTTTTACACCACCTTGGCTAATACTATAAAAAAAAACTACAAAACCTGACAGCCCCTTTAAAGCTTGCTTAAAGAAAATCTACCATCAAAATAATGATAAACCAGTGTAACTTACTCATAAATCCAGACATCGTGACTATAATCTTCTTATTTTTGTTATCCATGGCCTCCTTCCTTCTAAAATCAACATTTACAATTATGCTAATTAGCCATAAGGGCTCCGGGGGTGTTACCAGAGCACCTCTCCTCTGCTGCCTCTGCACTTTCGCCTTCCCACTGCATACTGTAATCTGACCGAGTGAGAAGGGAAAATGCACACTTCAGCACAGTGAAACACCCCTAGAGCCCTTCGGCCTCATTACCATAATTTTAAAAGTTGATTTTAGAATGAAGGTGGCCATGGATAACAAATATAAGAAGATCACCACAGTGGATGTGCCTGCATCTAGTAGTAAGTGTTCTAGGTTAATCCTGCTTGATTTTGATGGTAGATTTCCTTTAAGTGTGAGTATAAATAGAGAAGAATATGAGGTCTGTATATTAAGCACCAGCGGATTTGGAACCCCCACCCCCAATCCACTTAAAATTTTTGAATTCACATAATCCATTCTTCATTTATTCTATTGTTATAACTGTTCCTACTATTACGGTCATAGAGAAATAATAATAATATGCCGGCAACAGGCATACGGCAAGTAACAAAGTCATAAAAATATACACGCTTTTGTGTTTTGCGCCTCGAGAAAACCACTCAGAATAGATTTTTTAAATAATCCCTATATGGATGTGTTTTATATGGCTGTGGCTGACGTGTTCATAAGTTTAACATATGTTGTCCTTCATGAATATACATTATTTTTCCTTTGGGCTACTTTGTGCATTGAACTTGCCATAATTGAGAACTATTTACAAGGCAACCATTTCATGAATTTAATTTAATTACAGGAAGGCTATATAACATCCTTACAAGGGCCATCAAACAGAAGTCAATTCTTGGTCGTCTTTACAAGGGAAAAACATTTGTTTATGTAGATTATGAAGTAATCAGAAGCACTCAGTGCTTTTATGGTGAAAGTGTATAAAATTATATGGAGCGATGGTAAAAGCTTACAATAAATATTGATGTACTCTTTGGATTGATAGCTTTTTCTATTTTAAGTTAGAGAATATATAAATTCCGCGCATTGCCAAATTATTACATAAGCTGTAATTGTCAAAACGGCCGGCTATCTCCTAGGCCAGAGAGTGCTGCGGTACAGTCAGGGAGCAGCAGTAAAAAGTGCATTAAACCAAATAAATAGCAATACATTACGCCGAGGCTGAGATTTATAAAGCAGCTAGGAATTTGCAATTAGAAAAATTTGCTTCAATTCCCTCTGGTTTGCGGAAAGGCTGTGAAGGGGATTTTAAAAATGTCGCTCATTTATATTGTCATTTCTCATTAAACCAAGACATTTTGTTTCATTTCGAAAGTTCACCTGTCATGAGAAAAATTAAGAATACGTTGTGCCAATCTATGAAACTGATGATGCCCACATTATGGCGTTTTTTTTTCTATCTATTTTTGGATAAATAAGACTTGAATAGTCATTTAAACATTGACTGACATGTATGTAGCTTGTTGTTTTATGTTTTCAGTGTTGTTATGTTATACATACACCTTTTTGGTCTCTTTTTTATCCACATTTTTGTTGCTGATGGACTGAACCAAGCCAGCAATTTTGACAGATTTTTTATTTCATTTCATTTTTTGTGCTGAAAAAATTATGTGATGATATTCTTATAACACTTTACATGTACATAATATGAAACATATTGTTTCACTGTTTTGACAAAAACATTTCTAATGGGAAACAAGCTGATTTTTGGGTAATGTAAGTGTCAAATTGGTGCACTGATGTATCATGAATAAAGAGAGAACTGCTCTTGATGTATGCCCCCTTCCCATTCCTTTCTGTCATGTGTGTACCCTACACACTATATTTAAAAATCAGAAGAAATAGAAAATCCTCCGGCACTTCACGTCTTGGTAAAATAATTCTTTATTGGAGCGTTAAAATCCACAGGAAAAGGGACTGACATGTTTCGAGCTATTTTTGATAACTGCTACTTATTTCAAATCCCACTTAGTGCACATTTACTTCACATATTTGCATTTACTCAGCATATACCCCAGGAAAGCTCTCTGAATATATGTTTGACATATCTTTAGACACATACTGGCAGATGGAGGCATCTTTTTTGCCTCTGTCTGACCAGTTTATGTGTATCCTATGGGAAACACTTGATGGAAAGATGCAGCAAGCTATGTCCTGCTTCCTCTTGCTGAGGATGTAGTAATGTATACTCTCAGTGGAGGCCATTGAAGCCTATGACGGATTCATGCAACATTTCGCATCCAGCCCCAATCCTCTGCTGAGTGTATGCTTAGGAAGGTCCCCAGTGATGCCAATGCCCATATTAGGGCAGTGACATCACTGGCGGAAGTTCCCCCAAATAGTGATTAGCTGATGATGATGTTTTCTCCTCCTCCCGCTTTTAGTGTGGAGGGGGAGGCAAAAGGGCAACTTACCCCACCATATACAGTGTGATATGTATGCAGGCACTGGAATCCTCCCAGCGTTTCCTTAGATCGGAGAGAGCAAAAATATGGGGTAAACCAAGCTTTACAGTAACAATGTATTCAGTAAAGTAATTTCTCTCCAGGACAGGCGGTATAACCATGAGTTTTGGTGTTATTACCATATTGTACAGAATTATGCATACTATAGATATCAACATACCTTAAAAGAATTGACCAAAAATGTCCTACTGTGTCTATTTTGTTTTTTCTATTAACTGCTTTAGAATAGCAGCTTATTTATTCCATGTTACAAAATCAGCAATAAGCTTATGCCACTGTACAGTATGTCATGGAGTTGGACACCCTTCAAAGACTATAAAAGAGCTCTCTGTGTAGATCAGATTGCTGCTGACTGGGCTCATAGAAATCTGTGTCTCTTGATGTGCATTATGAAAAACCTAACCTGCAAGAGATCTTCAGTGTATATTCTCTTTCTTGAGGTCCAAGCTCCGACAAAAGCTCAGTATTCAATAATGAACAGTGCTGGTTGGTCATTGAAGTGCGTGCATTTGTCTTTTATAGAGATCATAGGAGCTTACAGAATAATACAGTGATTTAATAAAAAATGAAATGTTCCAGAAAAACCTCAATCGTGGATGGAAGGACAGCATGCAGGGTGCACAGAAGAAAATAATGTTATCTTCCACTTCTTTCCCATTGTGTGTCCAATTACTACTTTCTACATGTTATATGTTTCAAACTTGGGAACTAGTTAATTTTCATCAATATAGATATTTAATGATATTATAAATATACATTGTAATTTATATATTTTTCATTATCTGTGAAATTTTTCCATGTTGCATAATATAATGATAAACCTTATATATTTTTTATAATCTTTATCATGTCTATGTCTGCAGGAAATTCATAGCTGACATCCACAAGTATTGGTGCCCCTGACATTCTGTCTGATAATACTAATTTGCAATCACAAATTCTTTGGTATTGATGTCTTCATTTATTTTGCTGGCAATGAAAAAACACTAAAGAGAATGAAAAAAAAGGCAAATCATTGATCATTTTACACAAAACTCCAAATATGGGCTGGACAAAAATATTGGCAGCCTAATACTTGGTAGCACAACTTTTAGACAAAATAACTGTGAACAACTGCTTCCAGTAACCATCAAAAAGTTTCTTACAATGCTCTGCTGGAATTTTAGACCATTCTTTTTTGGCAAACTGTTCCAGGTCCCTGAGATTTGAAGGATGCCTTCTCCAAACTGCCATTTTGAGATCTCTCCACAGGTGTTCTATGGGACTCAGGTCTGGACCCATTGCTGACCACTTTAGAAGTCTCCTGTGCTTTCGCTCAAACCATTTTCTAGTGCTTTTTGAAGTGTGTTTTGGGTCATTGTCTTGCTGGAAAATCTATGACCTCTGAGGAAGACCCAGCTTTCTCACATTGGGCCTACATTATGCTGCAAAATGTGTTGGTAGTCTTCAGACTTCATATTTCCATGCACACAGTCAAGCTGTGCAGCAAAGCAACCCCAGAATATCAGTGAACCAGCCATGTTTGATTGTAGGGACCATGTTCTTTTCTTTGAAGGCCTCTTTTTTTCCTGTAAACTCTATGTTGATGCCTTTTCCGAAAAAGCTCTACTTTTGTCTCATCTGACAAAAGTCTGTCTGTCTCATTAGATCATTCTCCCAAAACATTTTAGGCTTTCTCAGGTAAATTTTGGCAAACTCCATCTTGGCTTTTTTATGTTTCTGTGTAAGAAGTGGGGTCTTCCTGGGTATCCTAACATACAGTCCCTTTTTATTCAGAGGCCAACCGACAGTACGGGTTGACACTGTTGTACCCTCGGACTGCAGGGCTGCTTGACCTTGTTTGGATTTTTCTTTTCTGTCCACATCTAGGGAGGTTAGCCATAGTGCCATGGGCTTTAAACTTCTTGATGACACTGCGCTCGGTAGACACAGGAACATTCAGGCCTTTACATTGTGATAGACTTTGGTATTTTCAGGGGCACAGTGTGGAGAGGCGTTACAAAATGAGGAAAATAACATCTGGGTGGTAAGTTTTACAGTGATAGTTCATGGCTGGGAGACATTATCATGAAGTTCAGGGCCTGATGGATCGAAATTACACCTGTCATGTCGAGGATGACTATATCTGTGTATGGTCAGTACTGTAGTCGTATTTCAACCTTCCAGTTTTGTGGACACCTCTAAACTTGTTTTATTGTTCTCAGAGTAAAAAGTAAAAACTCTGTTGTGGTGTGTGTGCTTTATTGACATATGTCTGCTACACGGACAATAGACCCAAGTGTTTGTACAAGTGTATATTGTGATTGATGGTCTTCAGAAGGTTGTACTATTTAAAGACCTCCTATAAGTGTGCCAACAGAAGGTGCTGCCGTGAAATGGCAAGGAATGTGGCCAGCCGCATTCAATTAAGGAATTTTGCCAATAATTTATTACAAAATTAAGTTATTGACTGTATCATGTACTGTTAACATGATACAGTCACTAAATAATCATTTTGCAATAGGCCAAATTCACAGCCACACTTATTTGTATTTTTTTACAATGGAAATCACAAACATAACCTTAGCAATATTGAAAATAAGGTAATGTTAGTCATTGCCATTTTTACAGGTAAAATCATTTTCTGAGAGTGATTTTGATTTGTTTTATTCAATTTAATACCTGATCAGACCCAAAAAAATATTCATACAAAATTCCCATACAATTTTTCACAGTTGCTCCTCAAGCTTTTGTTATTGATGTATCTTCCTTTACTTTTGTAAATTTACTAACTTTTCCTTCTGTCAAGTTCTATTCTATTATTAATGCTGCCATCTGGTTTATCCACCTCTCCTTTTACAAAACCCAACTGTGCTATTTTACCTGTTTCCAATATTCCTTTAGGGAACAATTTGTTATCATGATGTGAGGTTCCCCAGGTGATAATTGTGCTGTGGTCGTATTGTGTTACATCACGGTGTGATACATTGCTTTTAAATGAGCTGCCTGCCACATAACACTTTGACAAGTGTCGGACCAAGTTGTGTGACAAACTTTTACATTTAGCATTAAATGTTTTCAGTACAACCTACTAATCACAATCAGATCATTTGCAAAGGTGATATTTTTACACATTTGATCAATTTAATTCCAAATCTGTTTACATCGATTTTTAGGAATGCAATTTACAGATATAGAATAAAAGCAAAAAAAATTGAAAAAAAACACAACATGATAAAAAATTAATAGTTTGGTTTGTCATGAAGGTCCGTGGAGGTATATAGCAGGTAACTGGTGACCTTGTGTGGTGATGTACCCCAAAACCCACCCTATTTCCCAACATAAAAGACCTTGGAAATCATGGTTAAGACCATACTATACTTGCAAATACGTCATCTACTAGAGGGGGTTAACATATCTTTTTTTTTTTACCATTCTTTTGTTATTTAACAGCTTTGCTCAAGATCATTCATGTTTGCTACCATTTGTTCATGGACATCTCACCAAATCAGCATTTCAATTGATTTGGGATCTGGCCTACGACTGGGCCATTGGAACACTTTGATTCTTTTCTTTCCAGATATTTTGTTGTAGATTTGCTGCTATGCTTGAAAACATTGTCCTGTAACATGACCCAGTTTTTACAAAGCTTTGGCTGTCAATAACCTGATATTTGCCATTGGAATACTTTGGTATACAAGAGGAGTTCACAGTCTACTCGCTGAATATGAGATAAACATGTGCTGTAGCTGCATGTATAGGTATTTTTACTTTACTTTTACTTTATAAAAAAAGAGAAAATGTATGTTATTTCCACTTTGGAAATGTGGTATGTAATGGTAGGTGTCCACCTAGGACTCCACCCCCTCTACAACTGGGGGCAGAGAATAGTTTAATCACATTTTTTCCACAGTTCCTGGTAAGAGTATGGTAATGAAACATATGTGCAGTAAACTCATTGGAGCCTCTTTGCATTTTGGAACAATTGGGAGACAAGGACTGCAGGTGAGAGAGAGATGACATGGGCTGTAGACTGATGGAGGGGATTATGGGGTGTAGGGTGAGGAAGAGGGTAGACTTGGGCTGTAGATTATAAAAAAAGAAGCAGTAATGGGCTGTGAGAAAAAGGGAGAAATGTGTTGTTGGTTGTAAAAAAGAAGATATGAGAAGGAAGCAAACATTGGGGTGCATGTTGTGAGATAGAGGTAGATATAGGGTGCAGGTTGTGAAAAGGAGAGAGACATGGCTTGCAGTCTGTGTGAGGAAAAAGGTAGTCTTACATGCAACAGTAAGAAAACATGGAATTACTGAGTTTGTGAGATGGCAGGAATTAGGTCCTGAGGTGTAGGACCTACTAAAAGAGGAGGACATGAAGGTGCTAGCTGTAAGAGAAAGCAAATTATAAGGGGTACAGGCTTTGTAAGAACGAGAGAGACATGGGAACTGCAGGTTCTTTGTGAAAGAGGAAGAATATGTGAGAAGAATGGGGGTATATTAAGTAGGCTGTGTGAGGTGGGGGATGAGGATTAGATTGGTATGGGGTTACTGGCTTTGTGAAGGCATAATACTGCACATGGGGATTCAGTTTTTGAGAGAATGATGCAGAGGAAAGGAACAAGCCAGCAGATTGTAGAGTCTTTGTGTGTAGGTATTGGTGGAAAAACATATTTGAAAAACATATAAAACAAGTGAGTAGGGTACAAAGATCCTGGAGGGAACCCAACCCATAGACTCTTCTCCAAGTGTCTTTCTGTGTAGTGCTTTTAAATGCATGCAGCATGGGCATGCCAGTGGTTGAACATAGCTTATTCGAGAGGACACAATGTTATAGCATCGCTGGTGTTCTGTACTTAGACAGGGGTAATATTATATGAAAAACGTGATTGTTGGCTTTTATCAGCATAAAGATGGTAATGAAAACTGAATGTGCTGATGTTCCAAAATGGAACTTGTACATGATCTAGGACTGACCCTGAAGTAGGGAGGAAGAGAAGGAGGATATATACACTGAAAACTGGTGGTCCACAGAGTTGTAGAGACATCCAGAGGATTAAGTAACAAATAGTTATCTTTAGATTTTTGTAGCATTTAGCTAATTGAAGACTTTAGAAAGAGCATTTTGACTTGAGTGCATAGGGTGTAAACTAAACAGTAAGCAGGCAAATCTCTGGATAGTATAGGTATAGGGTCAGTAGCCCAGGATGGCTAACTCCTAATTTCTAATGAGGGATCAGAGTTCAAATAACTTTTCCAGTCCAAGCATATTGTTGGCCTGTGGCCATTGGTCTGTTCATTGGAAGCCTGAAATGGAAGCTGGTTATATTCAATATGATTGATGTGTAATGGAAACTGCTAGTAGCTGTGCACTCTAACCAATCAGATGCAGAGATATGCTCTCCGAAATGCTCCCAGCATTGCCTCTGGCCTCTCGCCAAACAGATCTTCTTATCTGACAGAAGGTAGTGGTTCAGGCAGGAATAGCAGTGCTTTGGGTGCTGGAGGCATCAACTTCCTAATTATCAAAAGCCTTTAAAACAGGAATTTCCCAGAAACTACATAATGTGCAGAGATTTAAAGAATAGTATGTAACACACCGCCAGTAGATTAGAACACTGTGGGTGCGGGAGGTAGACTCTCTTTAATGGCTAATAAAATAACCTATTAAACACATCAAATATTAAATGGCAAATCTGTGAAAAGAAATATTATTTTCTTACAAAGATAAGAAGAAACTTCATTCAGTAACAAACATCTTGTTCCTTGGTGCATAGCATGGATGTAGCCTACAGCGCAATGTTAAAGATGATCTGTCAGCATTTCTACCGGTATTGTGAGTATTGCCAAGAGGCAAGAGCATCTATATATATTTAGGGTATAAAAAGAGAAGAATCCTACTGTCCCCCACTGCTCTGCTGACTGCACAGGGAAACACTGAATCCTTGTTTGTTCTGTAAGATTGCTGTTTATTTACAGGTCATGTCTTTACATTGCAACAACCAGATATTCTGTTAACATACACCAGTAGATTATAGCGTAAATCTAAGTGGACCTCACATGAAATATTACAAAGGATCCAAGAATAGACAACTACACCTTACTCCATATTTTATTTGGCATTACAGAAAATCACGATATTATATTAGATATATACTATACCACTTTATGTGTTATCTGGAGACTGTTTTTGCTTGTCAAATGACTAGAAGACTGCGGATAACTCACAAATGCAGCCACCGGTAAGATAAGCATCATAAGCATGTATAAGTATATATCATTGAACTTTTACTGTGTTACTTAAGGAGTGAGACGTCTTAAATCAAAACTACGTAGGAAGTTCAGTCTATTATACCAAAGATCAACTGATCTCATGTCAGTGTAAACTTGTGGGACAAAGTAATAAAAAACTGTAAAAAAAACAAACAAACAATAAAGCCTCTAAAATAAGAAAAAAACACAAAAAACTTACCCCTTTAAAAGAAAACAAAGCTACAACTACTACAAAATTATTAGTATATTTTTTAAACATACATCACACAACCATAAAAAAGGATTTTAAAAGCTTTTTGAACAGTATGGTCCATAATACCAAAAATATTTCCTCACACTGCTACATTTACAAGAAATTTCAAAAGTTATGGCTCTTCGAAGGCAACAATACAAAATTTTAGACATTTGGCATTGCTGTATTTATATTGACCAAGAGAAAAAAAAGTTTTTATGCTATTTAGGTTCCACAATAAATGCTAATTAACAGAAAAAACAACTGATTAGCATTCTCTTATTTTTCAAATACAATTTTTATAGTTTTTTTTATCATTTCCATATGGGAAAACAGAACACAAAACATTAAAACATGTATAACATCAGGCATATCATGAATGCCAATACATTAGATAGATAGGACCACAGCATATATGAAACTCCATACACAGAGGGACATGTAGCTTAGTTTTTTTTTTCTTTGGTTTTTAATTGAGACTTTTGGCAGATCTTTTTTTTGCGCCTTCTGTTTTATCATGTCTTTTTATTTGTGTTAAGGGTCTAGTTTTTGTGGTCCTGGAAGGTGCAACTTTTGCCTTTTTTGGAGACTTTTTGTTGCAAAT